>NC_083343.1:84431844-85135594 GCF_019175385.1 Lycium barbarum
AAAAAGAAAAGTCCAAGATCAATAGTAAGGAATCAAAATAATACATCAGCTATAGAGAAAGACCAAAACCAATTCACAAAGTACCACATGAATATACATGCACAAACGTAAGGAAATCAGTAAGAGGCACCGCGGAGAAGATAAACATAGCAGGCAACCAGTAGCAACAAAAACCAGCAAGATGGAGCGGCTCCGACAACACAGAGGTCACCGAAAAACTCTCACAAACAGTCCAACAATGGTAGTAGCGGAATGGAGCAGTAACGCTAAACGCAAAATAGTTATAAACCTGCAAATATATACAGAAGCAACAGGGAGCGAGAAGCAGCAAAATAGAGGGAGTTCATCGTCGTCGTGGTGTTTCGTCAGAGATGGGTTTCATGGAGGAAGGCAGTGTCGCTGCTGGCTGCTCCTCGGCTGCTCCGGTTCACCGGAGCAGTGATGAAGGCAAAAAAAAAAAAATGAGGGCAGAAGGTTGTGTTGTAGTGAAGGCTTTGGTGGTGAGAACGGAGGGAGCAAAGGGCTGGTGGTGTTGGTCTAGAGCTCCGGCGAGCTTGTCACCGGAGAAGATGGGGGAAGTTGGGTAGGGGCGGCTGTTTCGCGGTGGTTCATTGATATCTCCGGCGTCGTGGGTTCGCCGGAGCTGGGCAGTGGGGGTGGCGTCGGCGCTAATGGAGGGAGAGAGGGAGACGAAGTGGGGAGTGAGAGACGCAACTGTGGTGTTGTCGTGGTGGTGTTGGGGTGTTGTTGGGGTTCGCCGGAGCTCCGGCGTGGTGATGGGCGGCGGCGGTTTGTGGAGGAGTGAGGGGAGAAAAAGTGTGTGGGTTTAAAGGGAAAAAAGATGAAATCTGTAAGTGTGTGTGTGTTTAAGTGAAGATGTGTTTATATAAAAAAAATAACCCCTTCTCTTTCTTTATAAAACAAAGTGGCGTGATGTATTGTCCAAAACAATAAAGCCATACCCCCTTGTTCCCAACCCATCACCTCAAAATGTCAACTTTTTTAAAAAGGTGACGTGACCTTGACTTGATCGAATTTTGCTCTGCGTTTAAAAATTAATTGCTTCAATTTTCTCTGCACTGTCGGGATGTACTAAAATATAGTTAATTAATACATGTATAAATAATAACGTAAGTATAAAAATATAAATATTAATGTGTAAGATATGAAAATGTATTGCTATAAAATTAAGAAACAATTATTAATTGCACAAAAAATGGTAGTATTACGCTGTACCTGTGCAAAATAATGATTCTTGAAAAATGACAATAAATTGATAAAATTCCTAAAATAAGGATAATCATCAATAAATTGTCAAAAAATGTAAAAATGTATTTTGCGCTCTTTAACGAATCAGGGCCCCCCAAAACGTTAATTTTAAGCATGTCGAGCTAAAATTAGGTGTCAACATACCCCTCTAACTAGAATGACACCCCTTTATCCTAAGAATAATAATAAGAAGAAGAAATAGAAAAAAGTTCCGTTTAACATCCCAAGTGAACAAGAAGCCTGGAAACAAACACAAGAGGACCAGGAACACATCAAGGAAACTGACAAAACTACTGAGATACAGGAGAGAAAGGCTAAAGAGAAAGGAATACAAACTGCCAACAAATATGATGTTTTAGCTCACATTCTTCCTTTGAATGCAGGAGATGGTAATAACATAGATGATCCTAATAGGGGTAACCAATGAAGGACAACAACAATGACACTTCTGAGTTCAAAACAACCTAAACAACTCTTAGATTATAAATGTTAATCAGGACTAGTTCACTCATAGTGACAATGAGATTGACTCTGACAAAGATGGACTGTGAGAACAAAATTAAATTTTGACAATGACCCTGAAGGGATCACAAAGTTAAACAACTCTAACAACTTGTCACCTAAAGGAACTCAAATCCTCAAAAGGGACAAAACTGGGACCCCTAGGGGAACCAGAATCACTCCTGCTAAAATCAATTAATGTTTAGCTTCCTATCTTGGAATACAAGGAGCATAATGACTATGGGTGCTTGAGAGAGTCTGAAAAGCCTTAGAACGCAACACCAAGTCCCTTTTGTTTGCATTCAAGAACCTAAACGGAAAGCCAAACAATTGACCAAATACATATATAAGCTTGGTTTCAATTAGGCTATGAACAACCTTAATAATAAGATTTGACTCTTTTGGGAGTCAAACATCTTTGTCAGCATCATTGGAAATTCTAATCAATAAATTACTGTTCATATTAGTTGTCCTAATAGTTGTACTAACATCTATCTAACCTGTGTTTATGCTGAACGTACCATTCAACTCAGAAAACCCTTATGGGAGGAACTTCAAAGTTTGTCTAACAGACTAAAGGGGCCATGGGGGGTTATAGGAGATTTTAATGTAATGTCATGTCCAGAAGAGAAATATGGTGGAAATTCTTATAACAGGTATAAGAGTCTTGATTTCTTAGAGTGTCTCACAGATTGTGTATGGATTGATGCAGGCTTCTCAGGTGCAGAATACACATGGTGCAACCATTGGAGCCATCCAAAAGCTATATGGAAAAGGCTAGATAGGATACTATATAATGAACAATGGTTGGAAAACTACAATGACACTCAAGTGACTCACCTTTCTAGGACTGTATCAGACCATGCTTCATTGCTGGTATGTGCAGTAAAAGAAAAGATTAGCACTGAGAAATATTTCAAATTCCTTAATGTGTACTGTGGCCATAAGGATTTCATGAAAACAGTAAAAGAAGTGTGGCACACACCAATTGAAGGTACTGCAATGTGGCAACTATATGTGAAGATGAAATCAGTTGCTACAAAACTTAGCTTTTGGTCCAGGGAAGTCTTGGTGACATATTTAAGCATGTTAAGGAGGTAGAGAGGAACATTAATTAACTGGAAATAAGACATACATAGGATAACAATGCGGAAACTAGATGTCACGACCTGACCAACTAGGGGCCGTGACGGGTACCCGGGGCTAGCCACCGAGCACCACTCGTGCTACTACTCATCTTGCTCATTTAATGGTTTTTTATCAGGTTTATACTCAAATTGTAGGAAAATCATATTTTATATGGAAACACAAATACTTTTTAAATTCGTTTGCCTCCCGGCCATCAAAATAATATATACGTATAATAGTATCTCGTGAGACCATCTAACCCCCACTGCGCATCTACGAGCCTCTACTAGAGTACTAGACATATGGACGGGACAGGACCCCGTCGTGCCCAAAATATATATGTACAGAAAAGGAAAACCATAAGCACCTCCGGAACAATGGAGTGCTCTCAACAGCTGATAGCTTCTACGAATCTGGGGCAAGATCGCCTCCCTATCTACCTGTGGGCATGAACACAGCGTCCAAAGAAAAAGGATGTCAGTACGAACATTGTACTGAGTATCAGAGGCATAAGCAATAATACCACATCAATGAAATAAGGAAACATCAATGAGGAACATCTGTATCTGACTGTCACATAGAAAAGGGAGTGATGCATGCTGGCTTACTCATAATTATCATCATACATGCTCATCATAGTATGCTTATCACAGTACATGCATAAGACTCAAGAACAACTACACTATATCGGGGTGACGTAAGGTCGTGATCCCTCGATTCCATTATGGGAAATCATTAACATCCTGCCTCACCCTGAAGGGAAGAGTATATGAGGTGAGTGTAAGCAATAATGACATCATTTTATGAACATTTAGAACTTCTGTACTCTAACTCATTACCTTGTGTAGCAAATAGGGGTATCAACTTGTATCTTTCCGGGACTTAAGAGATTCATGGAGAAGAAAGAAAGTCATATTAAGGGAGTCATGCCATAGAAGGAAAGGACTAGCCTCACATACCTTTGTCGTTCGACTATCTTATCGCTTGATCGTCCTCTTTTGATGCTCGCGCCTCAACCTTCGAGAGGAATCGCATTAACATTAGTTACTTGGCTATAAGAGCATTTCACTATTTCTAGGAAAATTGGGCAGCATTTCCTTTGTTTATACTACTTTTCCCACATTCTATATAAACTCCCAACGTTAATAACAACATCCACAATATAGCATCCACAATCATCACTTATCTACTTTTACCACAATTCACCATTTTCCTTAGATTTCCCCACAATTATGATTACAACTCGTTATCGCGTTTTCTCACATATAATACCTATTTCATGGTCTAAATGTCACTTATAACATTTTCACAATCACAGCATACCAACATTAATAATTCACTCCAATTACTATTCACACATTCATGACCCAATTGTTAGGGTTTTCCACAATTCAAGTGTTTCAACTTTCAACCACTAAAACCATATAGAAAGAGTCATAAAACTCACCTAATGATGGATGAACAACTTTTGAGGGGAATTCCTCTTCTTTCACCAAAACCCTAACTCACTCTTCTTGAGTTTTCTTGGCTTAGATGAACTTTTAATAGGTTTCACAAACTTGATTTCATGTATTTGGTGTAGTTGACCATGGTTCTCCTTTGATTTCTTGTGGAAAAATGGCGGAGAAGGTTCTAGAGGGTTCTTAGAGAGATGAGAGTGGAAGATGTAATGAAATTAAAATGGAGGAGGGTCTTATATTAATTCATGAAATCAGTCCCGACCGTGATGTACGGTGCGATCGACGGGGCGTCGATCTGATCGTCGATATCGTCAAATTTCCAGTGGACAATCTGTCATTTCTCCTCGTTCGACGGTGAGAAGGACGATCCGTCGAACTGATCGACAGAGGGTCGACCTGTCCGTCGAGTGGTCTTTGTTCCTGCTCAGTTTTACGACGCCATCGATGGGGCGTTGACCTGTTCGATGGTATAAAGGACGACCATCGAACCCCCCTTTTTCAAGGCTGGGGCGAAGTTTCATTTAATGGACTTTTCTCCATTACCTTTAACTTCTCTGAAAATTTACGTTGGGATTCTCAAGTATCCTTTCTTACTTGTAGGGACATCATATTCACCCTAACTTTCGTTAGTCCCTTCATCGCTAAGCAACCCAAGGTTCCGGGGTGTAACACTCTTCCCTCTTTTGGAACATTCGTCCTCGAATGTTAAGTACTCAGGAATTCTACAAGAATTTCGCCTGAGTTTCCCCTGTAATATGGCGCTACCACCCTGTCACCACAACCCAT
Source organism: Lycium barbarum (assembly GCF_019175385.1). Lineage (NCBI taxonomy): Eukaryota > Viridiplantae > Streptophyta > Magnoliopsida > Solanales > Solanaceae > Lycium > Lycium barbarum. The sequence continues at coordinate 84,436,989 of NC_083343.1, forward strand.
AATAATTTGCCTCATGTCACGACCCGACTAGGGCCGCGACGAGCACCCGACGCTACCCCACCCGGGCACCCCTTTAACATACTTTCACATAACGTCTAGGTGAGCCATAAATCAAATCATGCATTCTAGCCATCAATCATACTAGTCCCAATTGGACGACAACATTTCTTGTATCATCATAGGCATCTATGCCACATCAATATACATGGGCCGACAAGGCCAAACACATCTAACCACATACACCTGTCTACGAGCCTCTAAGAAGGTTATAACATATCAAATGAGCGGGACAGGACCCCGCTATGCCCATAATTATGTACACAAAAGAATAAGTACCCAAAAGCTATAGCTCCGAATGAAATGGAGCTCCGCTATGTAGTCCCTGAAAATATAGCTATGGATCAAGCCTGTCTCCCTGTGCACCTGCGAGCATGATGCAGCGTCCACAAACAAAAGGACGTCAGTACGAAGAATGTACTGAGTATGTAAAGCATGATCAATATCAATATGAAAGCTTAAGAGTCAACATATGAGATAGCATAACATGGGAGATAATAATATCGTCGTCATAGCACTTACTTGCTTTCCACAAGGACATTCCATTCCTATTGCGTATCCGCGTACATACATCCATATCCGTATTTATTTACCTTCACATTCATTTTTATAACATATACGTACTCATATTGATGTCGTATAGACACACACACACACACACACACACACAGATATATATATATATATATATATATATATATATATATATATATATATATATATATATATATATATATATATATATATATAGCGTGCCCGACCATAAAGGTTCAGTGTTTCATACATACTTGGCCAACCGAGGCTCAAGGTCATACATACCTGGCCCTACCAAGGCATCAGGGTTATCCGTACCTTCTGCAGAAGTGCGCGCGCATTTCATAATCATATACATACTCTATACATATTCATATACATATATTCTTACCCGGCGTCATAAGCTTGGGGTCTTATTATAGCCCTTCATAGGCACACATACATATAATAGCTCATAAGCATCTTTAGCATCATTTTATTCTCATCATCATTACTATCATTGTCATTATCGTTACATCTACCCTATAGGCTTACTCGTCGTACGAGGAACTTAGTACAATCGAAGCACATCGAGCATCAGGAGCTCACTAGCTCGGAGAATCAAATCGTTTGAAGGGAATCATAGTCTTATAGGAGATTTAGACGTTTGGCCAAAGAACCATGCCTTATGAAAGAAGGGTTAGCCTTACATACCTTTTCGTCCGACTATATAACACTTGCACGTTCCCTTCCACGCTTGCGTTTATACCTTCATCAAGGTCATACTATCGTTAGAATTGACAACTAGCATAAATGGCTGAAGCTAGGGAAAATCGGATAGCATCTCCTTTATTTATACAACATTCCTCCATATCGTAATTCAACTCCCAAACGTCAACATTACATTTACAATATCATAACAATAGCCTTTAGTCATCTACATTATCCATATTCTCAATTCACTTCCAATTTTCCATATTCAAAACCATAACACACGATTTCGTCCATTCACATAAAATGCCTATTTCATGATCTTAACGCCATTTATAACCCATTCGTGTCAGAACACAACAACAATCATGATTCAATTCAAACTATTTCTCAATACGTCACTATTCATCTTTCATGACCCATTTTGCCATACTCTTCTAAAATCCAAGAATTTCAACTTCCAAATACCTTAAACAACATATAAATACCATAAATCTTACCTTAGATGCTGTAGGAACAAGCCTTAGTCGAAATACTCCACTTGAGCAAAAACCCTAGTTTTTCTCCATTTGGATTTCTTGACTTGAATGATCTTTAATGGGTTTGCTTGCACTTGATTCACTTATTTTGTGTTGTTGATCACTAAAAACCCTTGAAAACTTGTGGAATATATGTAGAGAGATGTTTTAGAGAGAAGGGGTGTCAAGAATAAAATGAAATGAAATAACCTTGGTCCCTTACATTTATTGGACAAAATCTGTCCCGACCGAACATACGGACCAACATACGGTCTGTATAAATTGTACGGGCCGTATGTTTGGTCGTACAATTGGTCCAGAAAGTTTGGCCAATCTGGGTTGATTATATGGTCCCAAGTATACGGACCGTATAAATTATACGGCCAGTATGTTTGGCCGTATAATCCCAGTGATCCCGAAGTTCGTTTCGTCGTCTCGCTTGATCTCCAATCCTTATGGAACCTTCTTAACACTTGTTCAACAATTCAATACCAATCCAAGGGACGTTATCACTCTTCTCCAAGACATCATTAAGCCCTTACTAACTCATTACTCGTATTTCCTTTCCGATGCTTATCAAATACTTTGCCTTCTCTTGGCAATCCTCTTCCCCCCATCTCTAACATCTTTGAACTCTTACCCAGAATCATCGAATGTCATCGCTCGCCCATGAAAACATCGTATACTCATACTCCTCACTAGTTCATTCACTTGCGTACCAACGGAAGATTTTCCGAGGTGTAACACCTCATAGGGCCACAACACAATAAGACTCTAAGAAAGACTTATGAAAGCTGCCAAGGAAAATAGGGGACATAATTTCTGAGTAATGATGGAAATAGGGGTATTCAGATACTATAATTATTACACTTCATTTACTGCATACGCACCTTACACTACCAGCGCTTCATCTTGTACCTCTCCTGGGGTTTGGAATAAGCATGGATACCTGGATTTCATTTTCTCCTCTGCTTCCCAAGTCATTTCTTCTCGATTGTTATTCCGCTATAAAACCTTAACTGAAGCCACTTCTTTGTTTCGAAGTCTTCGTACTTGCCTATCTAAGATGGAAATGGGCACCTCTTTATACACCAACCTTTCTGTCACTTGTATATCATCTATAGGAAAAATTCTCTTGGGATCTCCAACACACTTGCGGAGCATTGAGACATGAAAAACCGGGTGAACTGATTCAAGCACTGAAGGCAAATCCAATTCATATGCTACTTGGCCGACCTTACGGATAATTTTGTAAGGTCCGATGTATCGAGGACTTAACTTCCCTTTCCTGCCAAATCTCATCACTCCTTTGATTGGCGACACCTTAAAAAATACCCAATTTTCAACTTGAAACTTCAAATCTTGCCGGCGGTTGTCCGCGTAAGATTTCTGGCGGCTCTGAGCTGTCAACAATCTATCCCGGATTACTTTAACTTTTTCTACTGCTTGCTGAATCAATTCCGGCCCTAATAGCTGTACCTCTCCTATTTCAAACCATCAAATTGGGGACCTGCACTTCCGTCCATATAGGGCTTCATACGGAGCCATCTGGATACTGGAATGGTAGCTATTGTTATAAGCGAACTCAATAAGAGGTAGGTGATCATCCCAACTACCACCGAAGTCCAGCACACACGCTCGGAGCATATCCTCCAAGGTCTGAATAGTACGCTCGGCCTGCTGATCAGTCTGGGGATGAAATGTGGTGCTAAGTTTCACCTGGGTACCTATACCTTCCTGAAAGGATTTCCAGAACTTGGCTGTAAACTGTGCTCCCCTATCTGTGATAATGGATAGTGGAATACCATGGAGCCGCACAATTTCTTTGAGATACAACCTTGCATAGTCTTCCGCTGAGTATGTGGTTCTCACTGGAAGAAAATGAGTTGCTTTTGTGTGTCTGTCCACAATCACCCACATAGAGTCATATTTGCCTCGGGAGCGGGGTAGTCCCACAATGAAATCCATATTGATAATTTCCCACTTCCAAGTAGGGATTTCCATCGCTTGCAATAACCTTCATGGCTTCTGGTGTTCGACCTTTACTTGTTGGCAATTTGGACATTGGGCTACGAACTCTGCTATGTCTCTTTTCATGCCATCCCACCAATATATCAATTTGAGGTCGTGATACATCTTTGTTGCGCCTGGGTGAATAGAATACCGAGAGTAATGGGCTTCTTCCAGAATTCGTCGGCGCAATCCTGCAGCATTCGGAACGCAAAGTCTGTCATGGTATTTAAGAATACCATCCATCGATGTTTTAAATGAAGGTCTCTCTTTTTCATAAAATGTGTCCCTGTAGTGGCTCAACTGCGGATCTTCATACTGACGCTCTTTCACTTCCATATTCAGAGACGAAACCATGGGATCATTAATACCAATCCCTGCACTACCTGTATCGATTACCCGCACTCCGAGATTAGCTAGTTGGTAAAGCTCATGAGCCATCTCCTTCTTTTCCGGAGAAACTTCACATAAACTACCCATGGATCGGCAGCTAAGCGCGTCAGCTACCACATTTGCCTTTCCGGGGTGGAATAAAATATTCACATCATAATCTTTCAGCAATTCTAACCACCGCCTCTGTCGTGAATTCAACTCCTTCTGATCGAAAATATATTGAAGACTTTTGTGATCTGTGTAGATATTAACATGCATACCATACAAATAATGCCTCCATATCTTCAACGCATGAATAACTGCAGCCAATTCAAGATCATGAGTTGGATAGTTCTTCTCATGCTTCCGCAGCTGTCTCGAGGCATAAGCAATAACTCTACCGCACTGCATTAGCACGCACCCTAACCGAACACCGGAAGCATCGCAGTATACTACAGAACCATCAGACCCTTCTGGAAGTGTTAAGACTGGGGCTGAGGTTAATCTGTTCTTCAGCGTTTGAAAACTGCGCTCACAAGCATCACTCCATTGGAATTTAGCTGACTTCTGGGTTAGCTTCGTCAATGGGGCTGCGATAGATGAGAAACCCTCTACGAATCTTCTGTAATAACATGCCAATCCCAGAAAACTACGAACCTCGGTAGGTGTCGTAGGCCTCGGCCAATTCTTCACCGCTTCGATTTTCTGAGTATCAACTCGAATACCATCATTTGAAATGACATGGCCTAGAAATGTTACAGAATGCAGCTAAAACTCACGGTTTGAAAATTTTGCATATAGTTCTCGTGCTAGAGTAATTCCAAGTACGATACGCAAATTATCGGCATGCTCTGATTCCGTGCGAGAATATACCAGGATATCATTGATGAATACTATCACAAATAGATCCAAGAGTGGCCTGAACACATTATTCATCAAATTCATAAACACGGCCGGAGCGTTAGTCAACCCGAATGACATCACTCGGAATTCATAGTGACCATATCTCGTTCTGAAAGCTGTTTTGGGAATATCTGCTTTTCTAACTCTTACTTGATGATAACCCGACCTCAAATCTATTTTGGAAAACCACTTGGCACCTTGTAGTTGATCGAACAAATCATCAATCCTTGGAAGAGGATACTTGTTCTTTATCGTCACTTTATTCAACTGCCTATAATCGATGCATATTCGTAGGGAACCGTCTTTGTTTCTCACAAACAGGACTGGTGCTCCCCACGGCGATGAACTGGGTCTGATAAACCCCTTTTCGAGTAAATCTTTTAATTGTGCCTTGAGCTCTTTCAATTCTGCTGGAGCCATGCGATAAGGAGGAATAGAAATAGGCTTGGTGTCCGGCAACACATCAATGGCGAAGTCAATTTATCTTCTGGAGGAAGGCCTGGAAGTTCATCTGGAAATACATCCGGGAATTCATTTACTACCGGGACAGATTGGAAAGTTGGCGACTTAGCTTCAGTATCATGAACTCAGACTAGGTGATAAATGTAGCCTTTTGCTATTATCTTTCTGGCCTTGAGATAGGAAATAAACCTACCTCTTGGAGACGCTGTGTTACCCTTCCACTCCAACACGGGTTCTCCCGGAAAATTGGAACCGAACTACTTTCTTTCGACAATCAACATTAGCGTAACATGAGGCCAACCAATCCATACCCATGATCACATCGAATTCCAACATTTCAAGCTCAACCAAATCATCTTTAGTTTGACGATCAAACATCACTATCACACAATTTCTATACACTTGTCTGGCTATCACGGGATCACCAACCGGAGTAGACACCTCAAAAGGCTTGATTGACTCAGGTTTCACCCCAATGCGACCAGCAACGTACAGGGTAATGTAAGAAAAAGTAGAACCCAGATCTATCAAAGCATACACATCATAAGAAATATGCATAATGTACTTGTACCCACATCGGGGGAGGACTCAAGATCCTGTCGTCCGGCTAGAGCATATATATGGGGCTGAGTAGCACCTGAAGTAGATGCTGCCCCTCTGCCTCTACCTCGGCTTGCTGACATCTGAGGAGCCAGCCCTACCGGGCGCACTGAGGAAGAACCAGCTGCTGAACCTGTGGGCTGAACCCCAACTCTGCCACTCGCCGCCGGGCAACCTCTCATCATGTGCCCCACCTGACCACAAGTATAACAAGCATCCGAACCTTGGCGACATTGTCCGGAATGTAGTCTACCGCATTGGCTGCATCGCGGTACTGAGGGTCTCCTCTGACTATAATCTTCCCTGAACTGAGAATCTGAGGCCCTCGAACTTTGACCCTGTCCTGAACAAAAGGAGCGATCGAATCTCCTACCCGTAACCCGAGGAGGTGCAATGGTCACTGATTGGCCCGAATGTCTAGAAGATGCCTGCATTGGTCCCCCTCTATAGTCACTACCTGCCCCCATAGGTCTAGCCCTCTTGCCTTGGCGTCTATCAATATCCCGATCACTTCTTTGCGGTTGTTGTCGCCTCTCTAAAATCTGGGCATGGGCCTGTATTCGGGAAATGTCCATCCCCTCTTGTAGCGAAGCTGTCAAGCAATTTTTAAATATATGGGGCCCTAAGCCACTCACGAATCTATGCACCCGATCTCCCATGTCGGCCACCATAGCCGGTGCATATCTATCCAGGGAGTTAAATTGCAGGCTATACTCCTGGGCACTCATGTTCCCTTGCTTCAAATTTAGAAATCTGTCCGCTCTAGCTCGGCGGATCTCGGGTTGCAAATAATGGCGGATGAAGGCATCGACGAATTCTTGCCAAACCGGAGGAGGCACATTCTCTCCTCTTGATAATACCTAGTTGATATACCATAAGACTGCCACATCCCGGAGCCTATAAGATGCCAACTCCACGGACTCAGTCTCAGAGGCATGAATAATCTTTAGGGTCCTCAACATCTCATCAATAAAGCCCTGCGAATCTTCCTCCGGCTTGGAGCCGAAGAACTCTGGAGGATTTAAAGTCATAAAGTCACGGGCTCTGGTACTGCCATATCGATCACTTGGGCTCGCATTTTGCCGTTGTGCCTGGGCGGCAACCAACTGTATCAGTAGATGTATGGCCTCGGTCATCTGTTGACCCGAAGCGACCGAAGGAGGGATTGTAGCTGGAGCTCCTCTTTGCTCTTCCACATTAGGCTGGGTGGAGGAAGCATTAGATAAGGCCTCATTATGTGATTCGCCCCCTTTTATTTCCGTTGGCGGCTCTCTCACTACTCGCATGTTCATCGTAGTCTTGCCCTTCTAGCCAGCTGTAGCTTTTCCCTTTGGCGGCATTCTGAAATCACAACACACTATTAGGGAAGGAAAAATCTTATACACGGCTCTATCGCATGATCTCATAAGAAGAAAGATGGTCATTTTTCCTAGATGCCCTGTAGCCTCTTGTTTATTAGCGTGGCGCGCAACACACCATAAACAAGACTCTACTAGACACGGCTCGTAGACACTTCCTAGGACTGAACTGCTCTGATACCACTTTTGTCACGACCTGACCAGCTAGGGGCCGTGACAGGTACCCGGGGCTAGCCACCGAGCACCACTCGTGCTACTACTCATCTTGCTCATTTAATGGTCTTTTATCAGCTTTATACTTAAATTGTAGGAAAATCATATTTTATATGGAAACATAAATACTTTTTAAATATGTTTGCCTCTCGGCCATCAAAATAATATATACATATAATAGCATCTCGTGAGACCATCTAACCCACACTGCGCATCTACGAGCCTCTACTAGAGTACTAGACATATGGACGGCATAGGACCCCGTCGTGCCCAAAACATGTATGTACAGAAAAGGAAAACCATAAGCACCTCCGGAACAATGGAGTGCTCTCAACAGCTGATAGCTCCTACGAATCTGGGGCAAGATCGCCTCCCTGTTTACCTATGGGCATTAACACAGCGTCCAAATAAAAAGGACGTCAGTACGAATATTGTACTGAGTATCAGAGGCATAAGCAATAATACCACATCAATGAAATAAGGAAACATCAACGAGGAACATTTTTATCTGACTGTCACATAGAAAAGGGAGTGATGCATGCTGGCTTACTCATAATTATCATCATACATGCTCATCATAGTGTGCTTATCACAGTACATGCATAAGACTCAAGAACAACTACACTATATCGGGGTGACGTAAGGTCGTGATCCCCCGATTCCATTATGGGCACTCATTAACATCCTGCCTCACCCTGAAGGGAAGAGTATATGAGGTGAGGGTAAGCAATAATGACATTATTTTATGAACATTTAGAACTTCTGTACTCTAACTCATTACCTTGTGTAGCAAATAGGGGTATCAACTTGTATCTTTTCAGGACTTAAGAGATTCATGGAGAAGAAAGAAAGTCATTTTGAGGGAGTCATGCCATATAAGGAAAGGACTAGCCTCACATACCTTTGTCGTTCGACTATCTTATCGCTTGATCGTCCTCCTTTAATGCTCGCGCCTTAACCTTCGAGAGGAATCGCATTAACATTAGTTACTCGGCTATAAGAGCATTTCACTATTTCTAGGAAAATTGGGCAGCACTTCCTTTGTTTATAATACTTTTCCCACATTCTATATCAACTCCCAACGTTAATAACAACATCCACAATATAGTATCCACAATCATCACTTATCTACTTTTACCACAATTCACCATTTTCCTTAGATTTCCCCACAATTATGATTATAACTCGTTATTGCGTTTTCTCACATATAATACCTATTTCATGGTTTAATGTCACTTATAACATTTTCACAATCACAACATACCGACTTTAATAATTCACTCCAATTACTATTCACACATTCATGACCCAATTGTTAGGTTTTTCCACAATTCAAGTGTTTCAACTTTCAACCACTCAAAGCATATAGAAAGAGTCATAAAACTCACCTAATGATGGATGAACAACTTTTGAGGGGAATTCCTCTTCTTGCACCAAAACCCTAATCACTCTTCTTGAGTTTTCTTGGCTTAGATGAACTTTTAATGGGTTTCACAAACTTGATTTCATGTATTTGGTGTAGTTGACCATGGTTCTCCTTTAATTTCTTATGGAAAAATGGTGGAGAAGGTTCTAGAGGGTTCTTAGAGAGAAGAGAGTGGAAGATGAAATGAAATGAAAATGGAGGAGGGTCTTATATTAATTCATGAAATTAGTCCCGACCGTGATGTACAGTGCGATCGACGGAGCGTCGTTTGGATCGATGGGGCATCGATCTGATCGTCGATATCGTCAAATTTCCAGTGGACAATCTGTCATTTCTCCTCCTTCGACGGTGAGAAAGACGGTCCGTCGAACTGATCGACGGAGCGTCGACCTGTCCGTCGAGTGGTCTTTGTTCCAGCTTAGTTTTACGACGCCATCGACGGGGCGTCGACCTGTTCGACGGTACAAAGGACGACCGTCAAACCCCCCTTTTTCAGGGCTGGGGCGAAGTTTCATTTAATGGACTTTTCTCCCTTGCCTTTAACTTCTCTGAAAATTTACGTTGGGATTCTCAAGTATCCCTTCTTACTTGTAGGGACATCATATTCACCTTAACTTTCGTTAGTCCCTTCATCGCTTAGCAACCCAAGGTTTGGGGGTGTAACACTAGAAGTGAACTAAATAAAGGAAAATTAGAGTTCACAAGGCTTATAAAGAATCAGGATGAAATTTACAGGCAAAGGGATAAAGCAAGTGAAAATACAGATAGAAGAAATCTGAACATACACAACATACAAGATCAAGATGGTCATAGAATACAAGGTCACCAGAACATTGCTAAAGCAGCTATCCAACATTTGAAGAATTATTCAGATATCAAGAATGTAAAAGAAGCCACAGAATTCTGGACTAGATCCCACAAGTGGTCACAGATGATATGAAGAGGATGCTCATAGCCAAACCAATTGTACATGAGGTGAGAATTGCAGTAAAGAGCATTGATCCAGACAGTGCTCCTAGTCCAGATGGATTTGGAGCTAAATTCTACCAGGTGGGCATAGATTTAATCATACCAGAACTACATAAAGCTATCTTAGAGATCTTTCAAAGTTCTCCTATCCCAAGGTATGTTATACACACCTTCTTAGTAATGTTTCCTGAATACTCCAACCCCCAATTTTTTTTCTGATTATAGAGCTATAAGTTTGTGTAATATTTTCAGCAAAATAATAGCTAAAATCATTTCTAATAGAATTAGTCAAGTTATTCCCATATTATATCCCTCAATCAGAGTGTTTTTATCAGGGAATGTTAATAACTGATAATATACTACGTGCCCAAGAATTGGTTCAAGATATTTCAAAGTTTAATAGATATAATAATATAGTTCTCAAGTTAGACATGACAAAAAGCATATAATAGAGTTTCTTGGGCCTATCTATGTAGAGTTATGAGGAAAGTAGGGTTCAATGAGGTGTAGATTGATTTAGTGTTTAGACATATATCAAATTAGTACTCTATTGTGCTTCATGGGACCAGAAATGGCTTCTTTTTTTTTTAATAAAAAAAAATCTAATAGGGGCCTTAGACAAGAAGACCCCATGTATCTAACTCTATTTGTTATTAGTGTTGAACTACTCTATTTATTGCTTAATAATCTTTCTTTGGATTAGAATTACTCAGGTTACTACAGGCCAAGTAGAGGACCAAGTATCACCAATCTTGCATTTGCAGATGATGTGATACTTTTCACTTCTGGTAAGACATCTGATATTAGGAAAGTACTGAAAATTTTAACCGTTTATGAAAATGTCAGGACAGCTAATAAACAAACACAAGAGTTGTGTGGCACTAGCACCCAAAGCCAATATTGAGCTCAAACACAGGGTGGTTCACCTAACTAGAATGCACAGAAAGGTGTCACGACCCATTTTAGGATCGCGCGGGAGCCTACTGTTGACACCTAATTTTCACCTGATAAGATGTGTATTTTAATTTTCAAATTTCCTGAGCCAAAGACGAAGTAAGGATGCACCCTTTAAAAATTAAAATTTCAAAAAATCCCGAGAAAACTACAAAAATGACGTTTAATTATTATTTCACGAAAAAAACTGACTATTACAAGAAATACGAGTTATTTACTTTCATCCTTCTCCGTCTAGTCCGGGAAAATTGTTAATTTTAAACGACGTGTGAATTACGGCTCATTTTAACCGCATTTTTACATATTTGAAATATTGCTCGGAGCTATGTCAATATTGGAATTGTTTTAAAGCTCGCATTTTAATACTACAAATTATGATTTTTATTGGTCCAAATAATTATTATATATTAGTGTTTTAAACCAATATATAATTGTGACATATGTTATATTATACAAAAGGAGGGGTCATTTTGTATCTTGTATGGTACAATTTGATTGATTTGAACCTTTGTTGGTACTATTTGCATGATTGTTGCTGCCATGTGTGCTATCCTAGTACGAATTTGTTGAAATTATTTTATCTTATTCTAATTAAAGTACGAATTTGTTAGTTGCACTGTTTGTCTTATTTGATTTTTGAAATTATGGATAAGGTCTTTTGAAAATTAAGGGGTTTTGGGGGAAAAGGCACGGTCATGTGTACTATCCTAGTATGAATTTGTTGAAATTCTTTTGTCTTATTCTAATTAGGGTACAAATTTGTTAGTTGGATTTTTGTCTTATTTTATTTTTGAAATTATAGATAATGTCTTTTGAAATTAAGGGTTTTGGGGAGAAAATCCATGGCCAAATGGCCTTTTTTTAAAAAATAAATAAATTGTGTTCTAGCAGGCCAGGCCTGTTAGAACTTTTTATTAATAAATGTATAATGTAAAAAAATAGTCTATTACAGCATGTCTATAATATGAACTAGCTAAAATTAAAAAAATAAGCGACTGTCCTCCAGTTCTATCCTGTGTGCCTAAACTAGTATGCCCTTTGTGATCATGTTGAGTCAGCTTTGATGATAGCCCAAATCTGTGCACACACCGTATGATTATCCATACATGTAGTATCATTGTTGACAATCAAGCTGTTGAATCCTCCTTGTTCTAATCCTCAGTTGAGGCAGTTGTGATTTGTCCATATTGAGAATTCTTCTTCCTTCTGATGGCATGAGTATAAAGTCATGTACTTTGATCCCTGCATGATCCAAAGCCTGGTTTGCTAGAAAGTCTGCCAACATGTTGCCTTCTCTGAAAATATGATTAATCTGTACCTGTATTGCTCTCATGTCCTGTTTGATCTCTTCAATCTGATTTCTCAGTTCCCATGGAGTGATCCATGTATCTTGTAAGATGTTTAGAAGGACAAGCGAATCAGTCTCCAGTTGAACCTGTTGAATGTTGTGTTCTTTACAGAACTTCAGTGCCTGTTTTATAGCCTTAGCTTCAGCTTCCATGTTTGTTGCTATTCCCATTTGTTGTGCTTCAGCATAGACCAAATCCCCATTACTATCTCTGATGCAGAATCCATATGAACTGGGCCCAGGATTGCCTCTACTTGCCCCATCTGTATTGCATTTTAATCTCCCTGAAGGTGGCATTCTCCAGACCACCTTAGCATAATAAACTTTTGGTTTATATCTACTAAGGTGCTGATGCATAGTTTCCTAATCACCAGATACAATCTGCAGCCATGGGAATTTCTTCTTTGTCAGTTGATGTAGTATGTGTTGTACTTGTTGTTTCAGTCTGTAGAAGGGCACTGATCCTCCATGTTTAATGGAGTTTCTTCTCTTCCATAATGACCACATGATCACTGCAGGCATTGCTCTATACATAGGCTGCAATTTTGGCTTTGTCTCAGCAGACCACCATGCATGATCATTTGATGTAGACCAACTCCATCTGTGGGGATACCTGCACAAGAAGCAAAGAACTTCCATAACTTGACAGCTATGGTAGATGTTAGAAATAAATGACCTACAGTTTCCTCCTTATGCTCCTCACAGCACCAGCATCTTGATGGTATATTGATCATCATCCTTTTCAATATATCATCTGTAGAGATTCTCCCTTTCCACACTCTCCACATTAAAAAAACTTATCTTTATTGGTAACCCTTTCTCCTACATGAACTTATAACTTGTTTGTTTACTTTCTCTGTGTCTGAGAAACTCCCATGCAGATTTAACTGAAAATCTGCCATTTGTTTCCAACATCCAACATGGTTCATCATCTTCTTCTTCAACTGGTACTTTGATAATTTCCTTGATATGCTGAGCCAATTCCTGATCTAGAGTGACTGTTAACAGTTCCATGTTCCATTCCCCATTCTTCACAAACTATCTAACCTCTATTTCTTCTTCTCTAGCAACATCAGGAATGACATAATATAATGCCCCAAGCCTTGTCCAATTCTCATACCAGAAACTTGAAGTTCCATTTCTCAGATACCAAAATATCTGTGGCTCAACTGCATCTCTTATATTCACCATCTTCTTCCAAGTGTGAGATCCTCCTCTATCTACTGCCATAGTAGGATGCCATTTCTTGCAGTATTTGTTCAACATGTAGCTACCCCATAAGCTTCTTCCACATCTAAAATTCCACCACAACATAGCAAATAAAGCATTAGATATATCCATTAGTGATCTAAGACCAATCCCTCCTTCATCCTTTGGTAGACATAATTTGTCCCATGCCACCCAATGTTTGATTTTCACCCCTACTGTATTGCTCCAAAAGAATTTGGCAAAAATCTTGTGCAGCTGCTTTATCACCCCAGAAGGAGGATTCATGGATGATAGTAAATATACTGGCATGGTTTGCAACACATGATTGACCAGCACATATCTACCTCCAAAAGATAACAGGCTGTTTTGCCAAGACAGAATCCTTTTCATCACTTTTTTGATCAAATCCTCATAATATATCAGTTTCCTTCTTCCATAAAACACTAGACAACCTAAATATGTGAAAGGAAAGGGTCCATTTCTCATCTTAGTATGTCTTTTAATCTTGCTATTAACAATTGCACAAACCTTGTGATGGACATAGTAACAGCTTTTATCAGTATTAACCAGCTGTCCTGAAGCCTTCTCATAATTCCTCAATCTCCTCATCATATTCTTTAAAGAGTATCCATCCCCAGAACAAAATAAGATTGTATCATCAGCATAAGATAAATGATTGATTTGAGGACTCAATTTTGGCATTCCATAGCCTATGAAACTTGGCTTCTCATGTAACTTATTCAGACTCCTTGTTAAGACTTCTGCTGCTATAATGAACAATGTAGGAGAAAGTGGATCACCTTGCTTTACCCCCCTACTTGATCTGAAAAAGCCATGACTTTGACCATTGATTAATACTGAATACCAGTTGTTTGAAAGCAATCTCCATACTAAATCAATGAGAACCTCTCCAAACCTAAACTATCTTAATACTTTAGTCAAAAAATCCAAGAGAGTCTATCATATGCCTTTGCCATGTCTAATTTGATGACCACATTAGTATGCTTAGCTCTCAAGTTAATATATCTTATGATCTCCTGTGCCAGTAATATGTTTTCTGCAATGCTCCTTCCTTTCACAAATCCTGTCTGATTGTGAGAAATAATATTAGGCAGAACCTTTGCCAATCTATTCTGCAGTATTTTTGACAGTATCTTATTGGAGAAAGAGCTGAGACTGATAGGCCTCATATCACTAAAAGTATTAATCACCTCTTTCTTTGGCAACAAAACCAGATTAGTATGTGTGATGAATTGTGGTATCTCAGATCCACAAAAGAAAGCTCTAACCATTTGAATCACATCCAGCTTGATAACCTCCCAACACTTCTGATAAAACTGTCCTGTGAATCGATCAGGCCCACTAGCACTGTCCCCATTGAGTGAGAACACAACCTCCTTTACTTCACTTTCAGATGGAAACTCCTCCATATTCTTTTGCTGTTCTTCAGTTATCAGCTTAGGAATATTTTTCAACAATGCATAATCCCCTCCTGAATTTTCTTCACTAAACTGTGACTCAAAGAACCTGATTGCCTCAGAACCAGTAACTACTTCATTTTCCAGCCATGTACCAGAAGGATCTTGTATTCTTTTCAGAGTTAATTTATTCCTCCTGCCCTTCACATATGAATGGAAGAATTTTGTATTTCTGTCTCCATCATTGAACCATTTCATACCAGCTTTCTGCTTCCAATACTCCTCCTCCAGGTGTAAAAGGCTGGTTAGTTCAGCTTGTGCTTGATGTAACAGCATTCTATTCTCCCTTGAAGCATTATTTTTAAACTGCAACTCCTTCACCTTTATAGTATCTTCAATAGTGCCAATCTGCTAAAATATATTCCCATATGTGTTCTTGCTCCATTGAACCAGTGCTCTTTTAAGTTTCTTCAACTTGTGATGAAATACATAAAATGGATTTCCATAGAAATCAGCAGTCCAATTCTCCTTTACCACCTCCATAAATGTATGATGCTTTGTCAAGAAATTAAGAAACTTAAAAGATTTGAGGAGACTGGAAGGCCACCTTGCTTCTCCTCATCAGACACTATGACATTAAAATCCCCTCCTATTATCCAAGGAAGGTCTTGCTGATTTGCTAAGTCCACCATAGCTTCCCACAACTCCTCCCTATCTTGTCTATCACATTTTAGCATAGACTACTGACACCAGAACTGGTTGATTCAAGGATGAGTCAGTTAGTTGCAAAGTAACCTGTTGTTCTGATTCAGATATAACTACACCAAGCCATTCATCTGTCCAAAAAATACAGATTTTTCCTGAACAGTTCATCTTGCAATTCTGAAAGCCTAACTTCCTTCTATACTCTTCAATAGCAATAGGATCTTGAAAAGGTTCCATTAGGCCTATGATACAATAATGATGTCTCCTCTTTAGTTCAATTAACCTCTCAAAAGATTTCTGAGTGTTAACTGACCTAATATTCCAAAATAAAGCTTTGTCTATCATTGAGAATTATTAGTTTTGTTCTTACTCCTCCTTGTTGAAACTCCTGCCACTGGAATACTGGTACTTCTGACAGGTTTTTGTTTATTCGTTGCTTGTTTCAATTTCTGCACACTTCTAGGGAATAAATCTGCCTCCTGTGCTATATCATCAATGTTCTGAGTTAAATCTTCCTCATCTTGGCTATTGAGATCAGCTTGGGATCGTATCTCATCTTGCTCTTCATGATGTGCATTCTCTACTTGTTCCACAGGCAAAATGACAGAACTATTACTCTCTGGTGGCCTTGTACCTTCTTTTCCTTGATTATCCTCCACTTCCTCCTTTGATATAGGAGTATCATCATGATCATCATGCTCCTGCAGCACATCACCTAACTTGTTTTCTTCCTCCAAGTTTTTATGGATTAAGATATCACCAGTTTCTTCTGAATCATGTTCCTTCTTTTGACTAAATGTACCTGAAATCACCTTAGATACCTGCTGAGATAAAATCTCCCCTTTATGATTGAGTTGTTTACCAAAATTCTTCTCAATCCATGCCTTTACTGATATCCTCTCCACCTTATTTGATTCATCTATTTGCTTTTCCTTTGATTCTTCCATCTGCTTTTCCTTGACCTTCTCATTATTGTCTACAATTTGCTGCACTGTAACTATCTGATTTAGAGCATCAGACATCTTTGCTTCTAAATCTGAGGATTTATGCACATCAGTCACATCTATTATATCCTCATATGTGTTCTGCAGTGCTACATATTGATTATTTTGCAGAGTTTGATTCTCCTTCGGTCTCCAAGCATTTTCATTATATTTACCTCTATGAAAGTGCCTGTTATTCCTTGTTTTCCTTTCTTCTCCTTGAATCCATCATTGTCAATGCCCTCTGCAGGCCGCACCTTGTCTGCTATTTCCTTCCCTTTCATTATGTTAGCATTAGTCCCTTTGTACTCCTTAATCTCAGACCTGCTATTTTTTGCATTCTTTTGGTCCTTATTCTTCCTTTGATCTACCTTGCTGTTTTCCTCCTGTTCTTTGTCTGAGCTTTGTTCTTTATCCTTGGGATACAATTCTGGATGAATGACATAGCAATCTTGCTCATTATGTCCTTGAAGTTTGCATTTTTTGCATTACTTAGAAACATAATCATAATTGATCTTTATCTATTTATCCACAATCTCCCCAGTACTCTTCTTCTTTATTCGTATATTGATTCTCTTTGGGAATTCTCCAAGCAAGTCTACCTCTACCTTCACTCTCGCACAACTTGGCCTGGTTTTATTGGCTGTGGCCATATCAACTTGTAGGGGCTTTCAAACAGCAGAGGCAAGTGAAAAAATTGCTTCTTTCACAAAATAGTTAGGAGGTAATGATGGGAATGATATCCATGCAATTGTAATCTTCGTTTCCTCCTCTGGATCAAACCATGGATCCCATTTGAACGTACGCATGGGATAGGACCAATTCTTATGCATAATGTAATATACAGGTTTGGACAACAAGGTCACGTAATCTTCTAAAGAGGAAGCACGTATTAGTACATACCTATTGCTCAACAAGCCGATAATAGACTCTCCTTTCAAACCACACTGCTTTGGAATTAATGTTCTCAAATCTTTCACGTCAGTCCATCCATATGAGAATTTCCCCACGACAGCATATAGTAGTTTTTCCTTGATAATCATCTGCTCAATCTCCTTTTCATCCCACACTACCATGGGCTCTCCATGCAAATATGTAATATTCTTCATGGGTAATGTAGGGCTATACGTAGTAGTAGAAATAGTAGGGTTAAGGGTTGTTGCATAAGTTTGGTTCGGTAAGAGGTGAGTAGGTTGTGTAGGTGCTGTTGTGTTAGCCTGGACAGCCGTAATAGGCGGCTGTCCAGTGGCCGGAGAGGCCATTGTCGCCGTGAAAAGGTTGGAAATTATTAGGGTTTCGGCTTAGAGAGAGAATGTTTTTCGAATAGTTAAGTAGGTAATGGCCAAATGGCCTATTTTTGTCCCTAGGGTTATAAATTTGCTTGCCTATAAATAGAATGACTATTGACATTAAAAAAAAAAAGAGAAAAAAAAAGGGATTTCGAAAATTAGCAAAAAAAAAAAAAAACAAACAAACAAACTAAGGTTTGATTGATATATTCAAAAACGTAGTAGCCTATAGACACTCTTACTCAAAATACACTACAAAAAATATAAATGCAATATATATATATATATATATATATATATATATAAGTCATCCAAAAATTTAAAAATACAAAGGGGTTTTCAAAGATTTGTGAAGTGTTGGTGCTTGAATTCGATGGATTCAATCCTTCCTTTTGATCTTTAGGTTACCCCATTAAAAGGTAACTTCTTAGTCTATCCTTTATTTCATTCTAGTTATGATTATATATTTATTATGATGCTTGTGTTAGTTAAAAATAATTATTTGCTAACTTAGTCCTGTTTTGATGATTAAGTGGATACTGTGTGAGTTTGATCTCATTTGAAACTGTAAAATGAATTAAAAGCTTGATTTAGATGATGTTAAGTGATCTTGGGTTAGCTATGTTTGATAAAAATGAGAAAAAGAATAGTTAATGTTGGAGCTTTGACACTGACAGATTTAAGTATAGTTTAGTCATTCTTGTTTGTTTTTGATAGGATACAATTAGTTCTTGTGAATCTGTCACTAGTCCATGACAATTTTATGCATTTTTTTTTATCCTGTTTGGCTATTTAAATAATTAAGAAATTTCTTGAGTAGATTATAGGATAGAGGTTGTTTGTTTGTTGAGTTAATAGATCTATAAGTCTCAAAATGTGCTTTCACTAGTCTGTTTTAATCTTGAGTGTTGAGAAGTTGACCTTATTTTATCATATGATTGAATATTGATTGTTTTAAAGTGCACTTAGTAGTTCAAATCATCTTTTTAGAAAAATATAATAGTCTTAGGTTCTAAAACTGGATTAGTAAAAGTTTTCTTTCAAAAAGAATGATGGAGTCTTGTTTTGAAGCTTTGAGTGAGTTTAAGAAAAACCAAGTAGCCTATTTTTGAGTCTTGTTAAGATTTGTAGCTTGCACCTTCTATATTCACTTGAGCTGTTTGCCTTAATTTGATTATGAGGAACTTTTTGATCAATAAAACTTGTTATTTTTGCTTGGATGTCTTTCTTAACACCTAGATTGCTGTCAAAAGATTTTAAAAAGAATGAGGAGTTACTCTCTTGAGTATAGTTGATGCTGAGCCACTATAATTTTAGTAATTTGCCGTTGCTGGGCTTTTTTGCATAAACTATCCTTTTATTTATGAGTATGATAATTATGGGCTTGAAAGCATTGTAATTCATTTTTTGGCTTTGTAAATTAAATAATTGACTTCGGCTATTTACTAATGTTTTGTACACCTATCTTTTGTGACCTCACCAATTTGTTGGTGAGTCTGTCGAGGCCCCCCCCCCCCCCCCCCCCGCAACTCCATTAGATCGAGTCAACCTCAACCATGGAAGGACTAATCATTTGGAGCATATTTGGAGCGGACATATTTTTTATACGCATTTTTCTGTTGGGCTTGGTAGGCCCAACTCCCTATCTCTTATTATTTATTTGTCAAAATTGATGAAAAATGTGTTTATTGGAACCCTTTAAATTTTTTCATGAATTTAGAGTTGCCAAAAACTATTTTTTAAGATACACAAACTGATTTTTGGTGAATAATAACGTGCAAAAATTGATTTTAAGACTAACACTGCCTTATGGATAAAAATGGACATTTTTTTTAGATGCAAATCATGATTTTGGAAAAAAAAATGACTTGAAAAATTTATGGACATTGAGACAAATTGGGACCGTACCTATGGACAAGTTGGACAAAATGGACTTAAAATTACTTTGGACTAATTTGAGCTAAAAAAGCAAAAAAATCTAAAAATGTAAAAAATGGTTAACATACGGACAATAATAGTATGCCAAAGAGATTTTTATAAAACTTAAAACTAAAAACCTTTTTTCTAAAAACTTGGGTGGGCTTACGTGGTGTTTTACATAGTTAACGGCTTCGGGTTTTAACCTAGGTGTTCTAGGCCGAAACCCAAAACGCCCAATTTTGGGCAAAAACTCTACCATTTTTATTTCTTAAAAATGAGCAGTTTTTGGATAATTGAGTAACCTTTATTTGCGAAAATATAAAACAAAAGCAGTTTTTATCAAAAACAGTTTATATCTACAAGGCATACTATTAGAACCCGCAGGTCAACCGTATTTTACGAATGCTTAATACCGGGGTGCCTAACACCTTCCCCGGGGGATCACCAGAACCCTTACCCATACTTTGGTATAGGTTGGTTTCTTTTAAAATTTAACCGTTTTAAAAGAACCCTTTCGAACTGATTTTCCTAACTTACCTATAAGTTAGGTGGCGACTCTAAAACGATGTCTATTTAGAGCACCATCCATGTAAAAGTATGTTTCTTCCTTTTTCCCGGTACGATTGACAACCGTACTTTCCCGGGACACTTTCCTTATTAAATGAGGCAAGTGCAAATCCGAATCAGACAAAATAGAACCGCTACAGATGGCGACTCCGCTGGGGACAATTTAAGGTTCTAACCATAAGGGTCCCAATAATTTGTTTGCTTTGTATGGTATAAATTGTTTAGGTGATATAAACTGCTTATTTCTTTGAATTTTCGCAAAATATAACTGTCATTCATGCATGCATACTCCGCCACTCTAGGCATTTATTTTACACTTTGTTCCAAGGGTGACGACGCGGGATGAGCTGCAGTTCTTCCTTCACTAAAAAAACCTTTTGCTATTTTTCTTTGGTGGTCTCTGAAGGTCGAGCGGGCACGCCGTCGTCCCACAGTCTCAGGGAACTCACCCCCAGTTTGTCCGCTTGGGTAACCTGTGTCATTTGCTTGAAAAATCATTCTAGAATAATTAGCATATAGCGGAGCCAAATCCTTACTGATATAGCCATAGACCGGTTTGGGTATCTCAGACCTACCTGAATTGGACAGGATAGACACCTTACTGTGTTCAGACGGTGTAAAAGTCCGAAGGCACTGCATCCCACTACTTGCTATTTGGAAGTATCATTGTGCCTTATGTGAAATAAATTATAGTTCCTAGGGGCGGGGAACTAACAGTGTTCTGTTTTGCAGATCGATATTTGTGCAGTTATTTACTTTAAAGCATTGTAATCCCACTTGGGAAGATATTATTAATAAAAAGAATTGGGATTTTTTTTGGGAACAATAAAGTTGTTTTACATATGGCACAATTTTACTTCATACGCTAGTAGCCTCGGAGTAACGAGGTATAAGAAAAATGAATTATATATTGTCTAAAGGCTTATCTGATATAACTGCTTTGTGTGAAAATCATATATATCATTAAAACTCTTGATTGGTCCATATTCCGAACACCACCCAAAAGAAAAACCAAGAAAACACCCACAAACCTAATTTAGCCCCACTTTTAAAAGGTTGATTTGTTAAAAGGAAATGGAAACTCCGGAAAGCATGAGTGCAACTTCTTCTTACATCAATCTAGTTAGTACGATGAGGACATGGATGCAACAAGTAGGGAAAACTGACAATGGGAGCGTATCCCTAGCTACTGCTAGATCGAAAGAAGTTGTCCAAACCACTACCGCAACCAATGAGTAGATGAAAGAAGCTGAAACTCTCCTAGCTTATGTTGAGGAACTAACTAAGTAACACCCTACCAATCGGGTAAAACAAGAAAAAGTGCTAGAAGCACCACTTGGGAGTTACGTCCCACTCAGTCAACAAAAAGGGCTTGACCCCATACCCTATGGAGGCGACGATTTGCTTATCCCTAATTTGAAGCGGGAAGTTTATAGGGACCCACGCGAATCTCAGCTCGAGGAACCTCCGGTTTCATGCACAATTGTTCTCAAGGGCACAAGACCACACAATTAGGGTGCGCCAGTAGAAATGTCCAAACGAGAACTCTTAGAGACTTTGGGGAGTTTTGGAGTGTACGCGCAAAGCCCAAATCTGTTGCCACCGTGTGCTCCTTCCCTGATCCACAAGAAATGCCTCTACCACTGAAGTTAGTCGGGGCATACAACCAATAAGTGTAGAGCGCTGGAATGGAAGTTTGTCCAATGGATTGACCAAGGGAGAATTAGCCAACTATGGGGGCCCTACTCTTTCCTGACCCATGACTAAGGGAGAAATCATCCAGAAAAGATATCGAGGGTTAGGTTCTGCAGAAGTGACTTCTCTAAATTCAAGAAGTCATATGCTAGGATTCACTCCCTATTGTGTAGTGTGAAGAAGATAAGTGCAGTGCCACAAACCTATCAGATTCGCCCAGGACCTCCAAGAGAAAGGGTTTGCGTATTTCACCATAGTCACCTGGCCACGACATTGAAGAATGTGTGGATTTCAAGCTGGAATTAGAACGCCTCTTGAATGAGAGCCATGTTTGGATTGTCGCAGGAAGACAAGGACAGAAGAATAAGATGAGAAGACAATGAAAATTTGCCTAGCATTGGTCGAGTAGAAGAATCTAAGTATCCCTTTACTGGTTTCAATTAAGAGGAATATCCCTTTCCCTTTTATGTAAACGGAACCACGCCGACCTGATGTCCCGTTGGGGATACGTGGGAAGCCTACATAAGGCCTAGTCAGGGTAAAAAACTAAGTTTTAGGTAGCATAGGAAAAAGCCTTTTCTGTGTATTCCTAAAATACGGACGGACCTGATTTCCCTTTGGTGGGATACGTAGGCAGTCTATTTAAGACTTGGTCCTTTTATCATAAAAATTTAAAATCCCCCTCAATATAGGATGGGTAGAAGCAAATCAACCATGAAGACTACTTACCAAAAAATCAATGTCCCTAAAAACACTAAACGACCAAAATATCCACGAAATGTAAATCAATTAAGAGTTGAAATAAGATATACAAATCTATGTGCTATAAATTGTGAACAATGTGATATTTTGTGTTTTGTGCCTAAACTAACTCTAACTTGGGAACCTTTGAGTTATTTTCTCTTATAGACAGGGGTCAATTCGCTGGCACCAGTTACTCAATCAAAAGCTGCTGCAACGTCCTTAAACCCTTCACAAGAAGAAAACATGCATGAGACTCCCCCACCAA
The DNA here is from genome assembly GCF_019175385.1 of Lycium barbarum. Lineage (NCBI taxonomy): Eukaryota > Viridiplantae > Streptophyta > Magnoliopsida > Solanales > Solanaceae > Lycium > Lycium barbarum. The sequence continues at coordinate 84,460,198 of NC_083343.1, forward strand.
ACAACAACTAGAACAGAACTGGCTTAGTCGAGGGTATCCCAACAGCTGACATAGCTGGAATGCCTTTGGAAGAGGTCATTAACCTGCTAATATGGCAATTGGCTGAAGCTAGAGAACACGCAGCCCGCTTTAGGACTGAAAAAGAAAATGCTACTAATACTGAGGCTAGAAGGCCTGCACCCACTTTCCCAAATTTAGACTTACCAATCCCGGACCATTTTCCACAAACTCAGACCGGAACTACTTTTTAAACTCCACTGCGCCAAAGCACCATCCATGTGGGGAATTCCTCCCACTAAACACTAGCTTTTCAAATACATGCTCATGCTACAGTATCTTATAATCCAAATGCTTATCAAACTCCTTGGGAAACTGGAACTCCTACAACCTGCCCAGTGTAACCAAATGTTACTTTCAAGACCATATCACCCATATTGACTCCTCGCTAGAATTGGAGAACATAGAAATGTTTTTTGAGGCTAGAATAGACAAAATCGAGAAGGAGATGGGGAAGAAAATCGCTGAACTAGAGCAGGGCTCTAAGTAGAAAGAGGGGTTGAGATACTCTGATTTGTGCATACATCCAGACTTGGGTTTACTAGAAAGTTTCAAAATTCCCAAATTTGACCATTTCAATGAGTCAGGCAATCCGAGGGCCCACTTGAGAGCTTATTGCTACCAGTTGGTCGGGAGTGGTGGAAAGAAAGCTTTGCTCATGAGATTATTTAGTCAAAATCTGTCAAGAATAGCTATGGAGTGGTTCATCTCACAAGACATCAGTCGATGGAAGACATGGGAGGAGATGGCAAGTTCATTCTTAGAGAGATTCCGCTTCAATGTGGAAAATGTGCCTGATCGCTTCTCATTGGAGAAAATCTGTCAAAAAACGACCGAAACCTATAGAGAATATGCCAGTCACTGGAGAGACAAGGCAGCGCGTGTGCTACCACCTATGACTAAAGCTGAATTGGTAGCTGCATTTATACGGTACCAAGAAGCTGATTGTTTTGACAAAATGATAACTGTGAAATGGAGCTCCTTTGCAGATTTAGTCGCCATTGGGGAAGACATTGAAAATGACCTCAAGATCGGCAGAATTGTCAGCGTACTAAATAGAGCAGGTGCGTCTGGCGCCACGAGCAGCAAAAAGAAGAAAAAAGATGTAGCTTATGTTTCTCGAGCTATTAGCCCAAAAAGTCGGGGAAAAGAGATAACCCACAAAAATCAAGACAACTACCAATCGCCTCAATATAACCACTTCATCCTAATATAGCCCGATGTCTGTGTGATACGCACAATGTGGCTACCAAGATCCACAACCAAATTACCAAATACCAACACCTAGCAACCAAGCTCCACCACCAAATTATCAAATGCCATCACCCAATAACCAAGCTCCACAAAACTAGACTTTCCAAAACCAGCCTCCACCAGCAAACTATGAGGCATCCCAAAAGAAACCTCCGAGAGTATTCACTCCTTTACCAGAATCAAGGGCTAGTTTGTTTGCCAAACTAAGAGACACCGGTCGAATGAATGGTGTTCCACCAAAACCCGCTAACCCCAAGGATCGATGATACATGCCAGATTTCACTTGCGCCTATCATTATAACCATGTTGGCCATACTGCCGAATATTGCATAAACTTAAGGCACAAGCTACAAGATATGATTGATAATCATGAGCTTATCCTGAAGCCAACACCTCCAAATGTGGACACAAATCATCTCCCGAAGCGTGGAGGGAATCAAATTCACATGACAGAAAGAGGTGATGAATGAGAAGAGAGTCTTGCGATCATTTGTCCAGATATTGAGGGATTGGAAAGCACCGTCGCCTTGTTGTCCTTACAAGAGAAAAAAGAAAGGTTAGGCCCCATGACAAGGAAATCTAAGATATCCTAATCATCTGCTGTAGCCAATAAAGATCCATTCATGCTCAAATATCCCTCAATAGCCACTCGAATTCAAAACGAGCCGTTCATACTAAAAAACATCAGGGCTAGTTGAGAATGCACCTTTTGTGATCAAACCACCACACCTGATGATGGCTAATAAAGGAAAAAATATAGTCGTTGTAGTTCAGGGTATGACCAGGTCTGGAAGGTGTTATGCCCTAGAAGAGCCTTACTCGAAGTTCTACTTAGCGAAATCCTCAGAAAAGATCAATCACTGAAGGTGAAGCTGAAAACTTTTGGAGGCAAGTGCAAATACGAATCGGAAAAAATAGAATCGCTACAGATGGCGGCTCTGTCATTGACACTTAATTTTCACCTCATAAGATGCATATTTTAATTTTCCAATTTCCCGAACCAAAGACAGAGTAATTGATGAAAGATGAAGAATATCAAGAAATTCAAGAAAATCAAGAAACACAAGACTGAAATTCAAGAAAAAGAAAAGTCCAAGAAGCTCAAGTTTGAAGATTATTTCCCATTCTTGTTTCTTGAATCCTTTTCTAAATAGGTTTCTCGTTTCTTGATTTATATCATAGTAGGATTTAATTTCCTATCATTAGTAGGATCTTTATCCTAGTTCTAGTAGGATTATAGTTTTCTTTATTCTTTTCCTTGTAGAATAGGGATTTTACTTTCCTTGTTTTTAGTTATTTCCTTTCTAGAGTATAATAGGGATTTGTAGTCATAAAAGAAGAGACCCTAGGCCTATATAAAGGGTTCTCATGACTTGTAAATATACTATTCACGTTTTTGAGCTTAAACCCTAGTTTGCAATAGAGTTATTTTCTCTATTTGGTGTTCTTTATCCTTGTTTTTGGTTCCAAGCAAGGTGGTGATAGTCTTTACCTTGTTTTCAGTTGCGTGTGGTGTTTCTTTATCACGTTAATTGATTTCAAGTGGTGACTTAGGAATTTTATTTGTTCTTGATCATTCAAGAACGCGTTTCTTGATTAAAATTTCATACCCAGAATCCTAATATCCTTTCCATCGTTGTACCCTCAATATTTACTTGTTTTAATCGATTCAAGAGCCAATTTTATAGTTCAAATCGTCATCTTTCTCCTCGTCTTGAAATCACATAATTTCGAGAAGTATAGCCCGATTTACTCCGTTTCTTGAATTCTGCCCATCAATCTCTTCAAGAACAAGATCCTGGTCGATTGGTTCTTTGTTAACTCGAAGAATCACATCAGTAATGATGCACCCTTTTAAAATTAAAATTTCAAAAATCCACAGAAAATTGCAAAACTGACGTTTAATTATTATTTTCTGAAAAACAAAAATGACAATTACAAGAAATATGAAATATTTACTTTCATCCTGCTCCGTCTAGTCCGGGAAATTTTTTAATTTAAACGACATGTGAATTACGGCTCATTTTAACCGCATTTTTACATATTTGAAATATTGCTCGGAACTATGTCAATATTGGGATTGTTTTAAAGCTCGCATTTTAATTCTACAAATTATGATTTTTATTGGTCCAAATAATTATTATATATTAGTGTTTTAAACCAATATATATTTGGGACATATGTTTTATTATACCAAAGGTGGGGTCATTTTATATCTTGTATTGTACAATTTGATTGATTTGAACCTTTGTTGGTACTATTTGCATGATTGTTGCTGCCATGTTTACTATTCTAGTATGAATTTGTTAAAATTCTTTTGTCTTATTCTAATTAAGGTACGAATTTGTTAGTTGCACTGTTTGTCTTATTTGATTTTTGAAATTATGGATAAGGTCTTTTGAAAATTAAGGGTTTTTGGGGGAAAAGGTACGGTCATATGTACTATCCTAGTATGAATTTGTTGAAATTCTTTTGTCTTAATCTAATTAGGGTACAAATTTGTTAGTTGGATTTTTGTCTTATTTGATTTTGTGTATATATATAGAAGAATACGGATATCATCAAAAAATTTAAAAAGACAAAGGGGTTTTCAAAGATTTGTGAAGTGTTGGTGCTTGAATTTGGTGGATTCAATCCTTCCGGTCACCTCTTAGTCTATCCTTTATTTCATTCTAGTTATGAGCACATATTTATTGTGATGCTTGTGTTAGTTAAAAATAATTATTTGCTAACTTAGTCCTGTTTTAATGATTAAGTGGATATTATGTGAGTTTGATGTCATTTGAAATTTTAAAATGAATTAGAAGCTTGATTTAGATGATGTTATGTGATCTTGGGTTAGCTAAGTGTTACACCCCAAAAATTTCCCGTTGATGTACAGTGAATAGACTAACGAAGGGCACGACGTATACGATGTTTTAATAAGTAAGAAATAACATTTGATGATTTTAAATGAGATTTCAAAGACAATTGAGGTAGGAGATGAAAGGTGTTAAGGAAAGCAAGGTATATGTTGTGTGTCGGGCAGGATTTACGAGTATCGAATTAATGATGGCTTAATAATGTTTTGGAGAAGAGTTATAATGTCCCTTAGATTGTTAACGAGGTGTTAAACAAGTATCAAGAAGGTTCCATAAGGATTTGAGATCAAACGAAGTGACGAGAACAAAATCGGAGAAGAGACAGACTATATGACCAATTATACAGTCCGTATAATGGTCCGCAGAATCGTCACAGTGAAGGTCCCTCACTGATGGGATTATACGGTCACATATACAGACCGTATAAAATTATACGGACCGTATAATGTGCCGTATAATGGTCACAAAATGAGTTGTTGCTGGGGATGATTTTACGGTCACTTATACAGACCGTATAAAGTTATACGGACCGTATAAGTGTCCGTATAATTATGTCGGGACAAATTTTAAAGTTTTAAATAAGAGGACCCAAGTTCATTATTTTCATTTCACAACTTCTCATTTCTTCTCCACACTTCAAGAACACTCTAGAACCCTTTCCACACTCTTCATCTACAACAATCCAAGTGAAAATAAGGATCAACTTCATCAAATCAAGAGAAACAAGTGCAAGAAACTCACTAGGGTTCATCTAAAGCAAGAAATCTCATGGGAAGTGGAACTAGGGTTTTGCTCAAGTGAAGTATTTCCACTAAAAGCTCATTCCCACACTATCAAAGGTAAGTTTTATGGTATTTCCATGTTGTTTAAGGTATTGAAAAGTTAAAACACGTGAATTGTAAAAAGATATAGAAAATGGGTCATGAATGTAAGAATAGTGTCATTTTTGAGTAGTGGTTTGGAGTGAATCCTGAATATTGATATGTTGTGATTGTAATTACGTTATGAATGAATGTAATGTTGTATTATGATCATCATTATGGATGACCTTGAGAGGAAATTGTGGGGATTGGATAATGATGAATTTGACAAAAGTTATTGATGATGGTATTATGAATGTTATTATTGACGTTTGCGAGTTGATACATGATATGGAGAGAGTAGTAGAAACAAAGGAGATGCTGCTCAAGTTTCTCCAGCTTTAGTTCAAACACGCTTATGTTATCGATTATCTAATATGAGTATGAGCTCTCTTGAAGGTAGAAACGTGAATATTGGAGAGGAACGTTCAAGCGATAGAGTAGCTAAACGAAAAGGTTTGTAAGGCTAATCCTTTCCTTCTAAGGCATGACTCATATGGCATGAATCTTCCCATTCTTTCGTGATCTTTCCAAATAACGGAAATTATGAGTCCATGACTATAAAAAGCTACATACACACATGATAAAGAAAGGAGATACGATACGACCATGTTAATGATGATGATGAATTTATGTATAAATAATCCTAGAGTAACACACGATGTCCATGAGGTTAATAATCCTAAATGTGGTGCCATTGATGCTTTTCTTATGAACACTCACCTTAAAATGTTAGTCCCTTCAAGGTGAGACATAATGATTATGATCATTCCATAACGTAGTCGGGGGTTCACGACCTCATGTCACCCCGACACAGCCATGGTTACCTCCAAGTTTTAATGTAGGATTAATGATGAGTGTATGATGAGGTTATGTTATGATAAGATTATGATATGCCTATGAGATGTCTAATAATGATAAGTTTATGTTGACTATATGACGACACGATTCCACTGTGCTTAGTTGGCCGGGCATGTCACCGCAAAGGCGAGCTGCATACGATTCCACCGTGCCTAAATAGTGTAGACACGTAATTTTGACTCTCCCGGGATGTTTTCATTGTCTTATTGATTAATTTTTCTTTTTAGTCTAATCTTGGACATTTTTAACTCTATTTTTTTAGTAGGTTTTTATTATAGAATTTGAAAACTGCAAAAAAAAAAGAAAAAAAAAAGGAGTCTCATTTTAGAATATAATAAGTTTTGTTTTCATTTGTGACAAAAGAAAGAAAATTTCCAAAAAAAAAATACATTTTTTTAATCTATTTTTAGTTAATTTCCAAGTTAAAGATTGTAATAAAAGAGTATCGAGTAACTGAGTATTTTTAATCTTGCTTTTAAATTAGGAGTAGAATTTTTATTAATTAAATCACCAATGGAACTAATAGTATATTGCCACTTGTCAAAATTCCACTCTTCCACACAAAGAGCACAATCCATTTCGGGAAGGAATATTCCATTCTTCCTTCCCAAGATTTGTTTTACACATGGGCATTTTGGGAAAAAGAAAAGGAATGAGCACACTCAAAACCCTATACCTAAACACACTATAACTAGCTAAAGATGGAGACCTAATACTCAGCCGCCACTTCCACTCTATATCACAACATCATCATCAGCCGCGACACTGTTATAACCCGTATTTCGTACGTTCGGAAAATTCAAGATAATGGGGAGAAGTTAAGAACAAGACTATGTTTCAAGAATTATTTCAATATACGAGTTGTTGAAAATATTATTTATGAATATTGTTAGTGTGGAAATATTGAGGAAGACCAAGGGCAAAAAGGGAAATTGGCTAAATGGCATTATGTAATTTTGTGGAAAGGCTAGGGGCAATAAGGTAATTTCACAAGATTCAAGAAAAGAAAAGAAAAAGAAGAAGAAAATTCTAGAAAAAGGAAAGGAAAAAAAAATTAAATTAATTAATCAGTCTTCTTTTAAGAAGACTCTAGAGAAGAAAAGTCAAGAGAGGGGCATGTGCCCCTCACATGCTTGGATACATATATATATATATATATATATATATATATATATATATATATATATATATATATATATATGAGCTACCTTCTAAGGGAAGAACAATCAAAAAAAAAAAAAAAAAAAAGGGGGCCATTTTCGGCCAAGAGCTATGAAAAACAAGACCAAGATTTGGCCATCAAAAAAATTGATGCTTCAAGCAAACCTCCTAATTGAAGGGTGCTCATTAACATGGAAGCGTTAGATTATTCGTTTTCATCCATGGCCAACTTTAGGCAAATTGTGAAGTGAAGAAGAAAGGTAAAAGTTTAATCTTATTTCTCATATGTTATGGAAGTTTTGAACATGTTGGAATATGTAGAAATGAATAAAAATTCATGGAAGTGTGTATGTTGATGTGGCCGTGTAGGTGTATGTGTGTAGGAGTGATGAACTAGCTCTATTTAGCATGTTTGGTTGTTGTAGTGTGTGAAAAGGAATGAAAATCATGAAGCTTTTATATGGGTGTGGTGGCCGAATATGGTCTCTTTGTGTGGTTATGAGTGAACAAATTTTAGTTAGTATTTTGGAGACACCTTAATGTGATTCTTATGTAATTTTTGTATTTATGGAAATGACATTGTTATGGTGTGGGTTGATTTGGAGGCTAATGTGATTTTAATGTGGTCCTTGTGTTGATGAAAATAATGTTGCTAACGTATAGATTGTTGGTGTGGTTTATGAATTTGGAGGAAAAGAAATGTGTTGTTGATATTCCCTTGGACTTGGAAGGTTTCAGGTTGCCTTATGTTTTGAGTCGGGTTGTGTTGGAAAGTTTTGTGGATTGTTGGAAATGTTATGGAATCATGTTTGAATGGTTTTGGATTGATTATATATCTTGATTTGAACGTAATTGGAATGTCGTCGCATATTGCGAAAGAAGGTTGTTGAGGTTAAAGTGCGTTTACATTAATGGTCGATGTTGTTAGAATGTTTGTTGTCATTGTTGTTGATATTGTGGCCGGGTCAAATTCCCGGATTTGTTGTTGTTGATTTGGGGCCGAGCCGTATTCTCGGGGATGGTACATTTACAGGGGAGATGCTGCCGAAATTCCGACAGAATATAGGCAGATGTGTTTGAGAGGTTAAGGCAAGTATATGACCAAGGATCTGAATGAATGGATGAATTCTTTTGAATGAAGACTAACAAGTTGCACAAGTGAGCGTAGCCAGTTGGTCGCGGCACAGGTATGTAAGGCTTACCCTTTCTTTCTTTTGGCATGCCCTAGAGCCAAGTAAGGTATGATGTGATAAGCTGCCTTGGGGTAACTCTGTTCTGTGATTCTGAGTCTGATTATGTTTCTAACTCAGTTCTTGATTCGAGTTTATGATTTTTGCTCACCCCTTGAGATAAGTATTTTGATACAAGCATTTTGATATAAGTATTCCGATATAAATATTTTGATATAAGTAATCTGATGTAAGTATTTTGATATAAGTATCCGGATAAAGTATTATGATATGAGCCTTCTGAAATAAGTATTCGACATAGGCATTCTGAAACAAGATTTCTGATGTAAGTGTTTTATTATAAGTATTCTACTATGAGTATTCTGGTATAAGTAATTCCTGTGAGCTTTAATGTCTTTAACTTCCGTATACGATATCGGATTGCCTTGAAATGTCCGAAGAGGTTTCGGCACTAAGATGTCCATGACCTTCCTATACGTACATATGATTTTGGGAGTTATATTTGATTTGATCCATATGATATTCGGAAGAGAATTGTTTCTGAAGTCCTATTGAATATGTTCCCGAGTCTGATTCGATTCTGATTTGTTTCTGATATAAGTATGTCTGATGTGATCCAGTTTGTTATACGATTGAGTAACGAGATAAGTATAAAGAGTTTTGTTTCTGAAAGAATTTTGTAGGTCATAATGTTCCTAACCTTCGGAAAAGATCGCAGAATTGCTCTAAAATGCTTATAGCATGTTCTGTACTTTATACGTTTGTAACTTTCTCATACGACGTCGGATTGGCCCGAAACTTGTTTCTGAGCTGTCAGATGTTGGTAAGTGCACGTATCTATCGGGTCTTGATTTGTGTGCATATGGTTTCGCACTACTCTGTTCGTGCAAGTTTGATATGTCTATCCACTGAGCCCGGGCCAGGACATGTTCTCGTGCGTATTCCACTGCATTGTTCACCGAGTCCCTCTCACTTGCTGGCCGGGACACGTTATATGTATATGATGTTATGATGATATGGAGATGGTGGCCAGGATGGCATATGATGTTTTACTCACCGAGACCCGCAAGGGAGGGCCGGGACACGTTATATGTATCTACCGAGTCCCTCAATAGAGGGCCGGGACACGTTATATGTATACATGATATATGACATTGACATGCATGATTCTATTCACCGAGTCCATCACGTGAGGGCCGGGACACGCTATGCATACATGATATATGATCTACCGAGTCCCTCATTAAAGGGCCGGGACACGTTACATGCATATATGATTTATGATCCTGACATGCATGATCTATGTTTGGAAAGTAAGCGTTTTGGCAGTCTGTACGTTCTGAGTCCCTTCTGATATATGATATTATCTGTGTTTGGAAAGTAAGTCTTCTGGGTATTCTGTACTTTCAGTATTCCTTCTGACAGGTGACATCGGTATATGATTTGTGTCTGGAAAGTAAGCATCTTGATATTCTAGTTAACGTACTCAATTTCTTTGTACTGTCTGTTTCGGTTATGGTTCTGTTTTCTGTGATTCATGCTTTACATACTCAGTACATATTCCGTACTGACCCCCTTTCTTTGGGGGCTGCGTTTCATGCCGCAAAGGTACTCCCAGATGAGTTGAAGACATTATAAAAGATGCTCCAGCGAAGATGGCAAACTCTAATTGCTCCTGGAGGACTGCCGAGTCAAAAGTATATGTGATATGGTTTCTGGTTAACGTTAGAGACTTTGCAGACAGCGTCGTGGGTAATGGTTGCCAGTCTGTAAGCGGCTCCATCAGCCGATACGTCATTTTGTGTTATGTAGTAAACTTTATATGATTACAAATTTTTGTTTAATCTTGAACGGTAAGAGGAAAATTTTGACAGCTTAATATGTATTTTACTTGTATTTGATTTTCTGGATCCCAAGGAATTAGGTGTGTAATCAGAGTTTGCGGGTTCGCTCGGCTCCGTAGGTGGGGTCGGGTGCCCATCACACCCTAATAGGGTTAGGGTGTGACAAAGTGGTATTAGAGCGAGGTCTGTCCGTGGGGTTGTCTGCAAAGTCGTGTCCAGTAGAGTCCTGTTTATGGTGTGAAGCCGGCCACATTTATAAACAGGAGGCTACAGGGCATCTAGGGATTGTTGACCTTCCTTCTGTCATAGATCGTGCGATAGAGCCAAACTATAGGAAATGAAATTCCTTATGTGAGCCTTACATACGACGGAAAAGGTAAGTAGCGATATGGAAAGTCACCAGGATAAGTATTGACGCATTTGATCTGTTATTTGGAATTGGCAGTTCCGGATGGCCAGAATGTGGTACAGCTGTATGTTCTGTAAGGTGTCATTGGTATTTGCTGTGTACAGGAGGATAGTATAAGAAAAACAAGGTCGGATGGAGGATTCAGGAAGTTGACAATTAATTTTACTACAGGTTACTATGTAAAAGTTGTGAGTAAGAAATTCGAACGGACTGATATCGGGGCATCCATAAAATAATGGCAACGAAAGTGTATCTGTTATCGGCAGGGGTCTAGGAACCCAGGATGAAAGGTAATTACACAAGAAAGCGAAAGGTGAGCACTGAGGGCCGAAAAGGGTAAAATGGTAATTGTGAAAGAAAAGGACGTGTTACGAGGGTGTCCCGGGAACTGTAAGGCCTCGATTTGTCTCAAATTATGTAATAAAGGTCTTGTGTGAAAGTGGACGCAAAAATATCTGCATTAAGGCACCGGATCCCAGCAAAGTTTCAAGGTTAAGCGTGCTCAGGTGGGAGCAATTTCAGGATGGGTGACCCCCTGGGAAGTAATTGGGAAATTTTTTGTAAAGTTAAAATTTGCAGGAACGAATGGAAAACTAGAGTAACCTAAGTGAAACAATGGTATATGGGATGACCGGAGACCATAAGAAGACGCATAGGACAAGATAGATTAGTCGGTGAAGGGACAAATGGTGTGTCACAACTCGAGAATTAGGATAGGCTTGAATAATGTTTGGAACCATTTTGTGGGATAGTTGATAATAATTATTTGTATGTATATGAATATGTATGATGGATTATTTGTGATGGTATCAGTGGGCACGTGTGCCCCAACAACCTATGCTACGGTAAAGGAGGCCTCAATTGAGTAAAGGATATCGAAACCGGAACAGTGGTAAGAAAACAAATGGCGTAAGTATTACAAGATAAGACACTATTTTCACAATAGATCAAGGACAGAAAGGTCTTAACAGTATGGTATTTGAGAAAGAAGTGAGTAAGTAAATGAGGAGTAAGGAAATCAAGATATCGGGAAAAGGTGAGAGACAAGAAACCTCGGTGGATGGAACCCCTAAAGGGAAATGAAAAGGTGGACAAAACAATGATATAAGTAGGAAGTAAAGGGGGAAAACCTGAGCTGAGAAGTTTCGATACGTTATGCATAGACCTAGAAAGAGAGACGGGGGATGAAAAATAATTAAAGGTAAGGCCACTCGAAGATCGTGACGTACAAGAAACCCCTAAAGGGGGGGAGGCCATATTAGGCTAACAAGGAATAATGATGAATGAAATGAGCACCAACACATGAAGTCAAAAACAAGTATATCTGTATCGAAGGACATGAGAGAAGGGACTAAAGAAGAATTGTAGTAAGAATCTAAGAGTGTGACTTTTGTTAAGATATGGTCACGAAACAGTAACAAAAAAAAAAGATGACCGAGAAAGACAAGGATAATATGTCGGCCCAGCAGATTAGAAAACCGATGACACAGAGTAAGGACCCATATAAGGACGAAGAGGTTCGATTATATGGAATGGGCATGGAGAAACGGGCAACTATAAAAGAAACCCCCTCCCGAAGAGCCACGAGGCCCCATAAGGTCAGTTGAACATTCGAGGACGAATGTTCCAAAGGGGGGGAGGATGTTATAACCCGTATTTCGTACGTTCGGAAAATTCAAGATAATGGGGAGAAGTTAAGAACAAGACTATGTTTCAAGAATTATTTTAATACACGAGTTGTTGAAAATATTATTTATGAATATTGTTAGTGTGGAAATATTAAGGAAGACCAAGGGCAAAAAGGGAAATTGGCAAAATGGCATTATGTAATTTTGTGGAAAGGCTAGGGGCAAGAAGGTAATTTCACAAGATTCAAGAAAAGAAAAGAAAAAGAAGAAGAAAATTCTAGAAAAAGGAAAGGAAAAAAAAATTAAATTAATTAATTAGTCTTCTTTTAAGAAGACTCTAGAGAAGAAAAGTCAAGAGAGGGGCATGTGCCCCTCACATGCTTGGATACATATATATATATATATATATATATATATATATATATATATGAGCTACCTTCTAAGGGAAGAACAATAATAAAAAAAAAAAAAAAAAAAAGAGGGGGCCATTTTCGGCCAAGAGCTATGGAAAACAAGACCAAGATTTGGCCATCAAAAAAATTGATTCTTCAAGCAAACCTCCTAATTGAAGGGTGCTCATTAACATGGAAGCGTTATTGGAAGCGTTAGATTATTCGTTTTCATCCATGGCCAACTTTAGGCAAATTGTGAAGTGAAGAAGAAAGGTAAAAGTTTAATCTTATTTCTCATATGTTATGGAAGTTTTGAACATGTTGGAATATGTAGAAATGAATAAAAATTCATGGAAGTGTGTATGTTGATGTGGCCGTGTAGGTGTATGTGTGTAGGAGTGATGAACTAGCTCTATTTAGCATGTTTGGTTGTTGTAGTGTGTGAAAAGGAATGAAAATCATGAAGCTTGTATATGGGTGTGGTGGCCGAATATGGTCTCTTTGTGTGGTTATGAGTGAACAAATTTTAGTTAGTATTTTGGAGACACCTTAATGTGATTCTTATGTAATTTTTGTATTTATGGAAATGACATTGTTATGGTGTGGGTTGATTTGGAGGCTAATGTGATTTTAATGTGGTCCTTGTGTTGATGAAAATAATGTTGCTAACGTATAGATTGTTGGTGTAGTTTATGAATTTGGAGGAAAAGAAATGTGTTGTTGATATTCCCTTGGACTTGGAAGGTTTCGGGTTGCCTTATGTTTTGAGTCGGGTTGTGTTGGAAAGTTTTGTGGATTGTTGGAAATGTTATGGAATCATGTTTGAATGGTTTTGGATTGATTATATATCTTGATTTGAACGTAATTGGAATGTCGTCGCATATTGCGAAAGAAGGTTGTTGAGGTTAAAGTGCGTTTACATTAATGGTTGATGTTGTTAGAATGTTTGTTGTCATTGTTGTTGATATTGTGGCCGGGTCAAATTCCCGGATTTGTTGTTGTTGATTTGGGGCCGAGCCGTATTCTCGGGGATGGTACATTTACAGGGGAGATGCTGCCGAAATTCTGACAGAATATAAGCAGATGTGTTTGAGACGTTAAGGCAAGTATATGACCAAGGATCTGAATGAATGGATGAATTCTTTTGAATGAAGACTAACAAGTTGCACAAGTGAGCGTAGCCAGTTGGTCGCGGCACAGGTATGTAAGGCTTACCCTTTCTTTCTTTTGGCATGCCCTAGAGCCAAGTAAGGTATGATGTGATAAGCTGCCTTGGGGTAACTCTGTTCTGTGATTCTGAGTCTGATTATGTTTCTAACTCAGTTCTTGATACGAGTTTATGATTTTTGCTCACCCCTTGAGATAAGTATTTTGATACAAGCATTTTGATATAAGTATTCCGATATAAATATTTTGATATAAGTAATCTGATGTAAGTATTTTGATATAAGTATCCGGATAAAGTATTATGATATGAGCCTTCTGAAATAAGTATTCGACATAGGCATTCTGAAACAAGATTTCTGATGTAAGTGTTCTATTATAAGTATTCTACTATGAGTATTCTGGTATAAGTAATTCCTGTGAGCTTTAATGTCTCTAACTTCCGTATACGATCTCGGATTGCCTTGAAATGTCCGAAGAGGTTTCGGTACTAAGATGTCCATGACCTTCCTATACGTACATATGATTCTGGGAGTTATATTTGATTTGATCCATATGATATTCGGAAGAGAATTGTTTCTGAAGTCCTATTGAATATGTTCCCGAGTCTGTTTACGATTCTGATTTGTTTCTGATATAAGTATGTCTGATATGATCCAGTTTGTTATACGATTGAGTAACGAGATAAGTATAAAGAGTTTTGTTTCTGAAAGAATTTTGTAGGTCATAATGTTCCTAACCTTCGGAAAAGATCGCAGAATTGCTCTAAAATGCTTATAGCATGTTCTGTACTTTATACGTTTGTAACTTTCTCATACGACGTCGGATTGGCCCGAAACTTGTTTCTGAGTTGTCAGATGTTGGTAAGTGCACGTATCTATCGGGTCTTGGTTTGTGTGCATATGGTTTCGCACTACTCTGTTTGTGCAAGTTTGATATGTCTATCCACTGAGCCCGGGCCAGGACATGTTCTCGTGCGTATTCCACTGCATTGTTCACCGAGTCCCTCTCACTTGCTGGCCGGGACACGTTATATGTATATGATGTTATGATGATATGGAGATGGTGGCCAGGATGGCATATGATGTTTTACTCACCGAGACCCGCAAGGGAGGGCCGGGACACGTTATATGTATCTACCGAGTCCCTCAATAGAGGGCCGGGACACGTTATGTGTATACATGATATATGACATTGACATGCATGATCCTATTCACCGAGTCCCTCACGTGAGGGCCGGGACACGCTATGCATACATGATATATGATCTACCGAGTCCCTCATTAAAGGGCCGGGACACGTTACATGCATATATGATTTATGATCCTGACATGCATGATCTATGTTTGGAAAGTAAGCGTTTTGGCAGTCTGTACGTTCTGAGTCCCTTCTGATATATGATATTATCTGTGTTTGGAAAGTAAGCCTTCTGGGTATTCTGTACTTTCAGTATTCCTTCTGACAGGTGACATCGGTATATGATTTGTGTCTGGAACGTAAACATCTTGATATTCTAGTTAACGTACTCAATTTCTTTGTACTGTCTGTTTCGGTTATGGTTCTGTTTTCTGTGATTCATGCTTTACATACTCAGTACATATTCCGTACTGACCCCCTTTCTTCGGGGGCTGCATTTCATGCCGCGCAGGTACTCCCAGATGAGTTGAAGACATTATAGAAGATGCTCCAGCGAAGATGGCAAACTCCAATTGCTCCTGGAGGACTGCCGAGTCAAAAGTATATGTGATATGGTTTCTGGTTAACGTTAGAGACTTTGCAGACAGCGTCGTGGGTAATGGTTGCCAGTCTGTAAGCGGCTCCATCAGCCGATACGTCATTTTGTGTTATGTAGTAAACTATATGTGATTACAGATTTTTGTTTAATCTTGAACGGTTAGAGGAAAAATTTGACAGCTTAATATGTATTTTACTTGTATTTGATTTTCTGGATCCCAAGGAATTAGGTGTGTAATCAGAGTTTGCGGGTTCGCTCGGCTTCGTAGGTAGGGTCGGGTGCCCATCACACCCTAATAGGGTTAGGGTGTGACAGACACGGACACTACACTTAGAATCATACACACTGCACCTATCACCCCTACCAATAATCAGTCGTAGAAATCTTCTTCTTCAATTCGCAAAAACACCCTAGCAGAAAACACGAACCATGAAAACCGTTAAAATAGTCATGTAAACTCACTTCCAAACCTCCATTAACGCAACTCAAAAATTCCCAGCTGCATTTCACCCTAAAACCACCCCGTAAATTCATTACAACCATCGTTCCACACCCAAAGCCACCATCTTTACACTGTTTGAAACCAGTCATGAAAGAGCCATAACTCCACGCTCAAACATTGTTGGTATTCTCTTGGGTTGAGGAGGTCCAGCGAATTTTTTCGGGGCTACCGTACGTCGAGTTCTTCTGTCCTAGTTTTCTATTCTCTAAAAAGGGTTGTGCATTGTCGTTGTACCGAGCTCGGGCTTGGAGTTTCTTTTATTAATATATTGAAGAAGTTCTACTCCACTAAAGGTCTGATCTTTACTCTATTATCTTTACATACCATGGATATATGTTTATAAAGTCTTCATAGATTGAGGTTTGCTGGGTTGGAATGTCAGTTCGACGATATTAGCATTTTTCGATTCATTTCAATGTATTTTCACTTATTTATCTGATTGAACATTCGATGGCCAATTTGAGAATGGGTATTTGAATAGTAATAGTAAAAGACAAAAATGCAAGTGAATAATTATACTATAGTATGCGTAGTTCAATCTTTTAAGATCATAATCTGGTTCGATGATGTTTTGCCTTGGGTCAGTATATCAAATGACCTCATTTAAGTTGTGTAGATTTAATTGTAATCATCTAATGTCATATTTTAACTCACCAGCATATTACTTTATTTATCTTGCTTCAGTTTTTTTTTTAGAAGTTAATGTTTTCGGTAAATTAATTTTGTTTTGATGCATTAACTGGGTTGAGGAATTAATTTCAAGCACGGAAAGGACCCAATTAATTTGTATATTAAGCGTTCGAAGAGCGAGATGAGATGCAAATTTATTCCAAATCTCATTGCATCAAGTGAAAATAAAAGAGTGGAAAAAACAAATGTAAGGGGTTGAGATGGGTTGCGAATTTATTCAAACCCGTTGTCAAAGAGTGAAAAATGACTAAACATAATAACCAAATAATTTTAAGCCTCAGATTTTAGAGACAAATAATTGCCTTTAACGCTAGACGAGCTTTAGGCACGTTTTAAGACGTTTTGTTAAGAATGCGGTTACGCATCTTATTTCGAGACATTTTTTAATAACTCAAGGATGCGGTTACGCACCTTGGCTAAATTCGTTTTAATAATTAATCTTGTTTCGAGTAAGAATGCAGTTATGCATCTTATTTTGAGACGCTTAAAAGATCCGGAATGCGGTTACGCATCCGAGTTAAAACCAATAAAAAGTTAAACAATAAAAGGTACGAGCAAATCAAGGCTCAGATACATAATATATTCAAAGATTAATTTAAGCTAAGTGTAAGTCGATAAAGCGACCGTGCTAGAACCACGGGACTCGGGGAATGCCTAACACCTTCTCCCTGGTTAACAGAATTCCTTACCCGGTCATCTGTTTTCGCGGACCATAATAAAAGAGTCGTTTACTTTTGATTAGGGATTCATAAGGTGGCTTGGAACACCAAAACTCAATTCCAAGTGGCGACTTTGTAAAATAACTAATCCCTACTCAAAACCGTCACTTCAATTGGAAAAACCCTTTAATAATAAAAACTTGCGCGTTTATAGCGCGGGGGCGCAAAAAAGGGGTGAGACATCTCTAGCAACTCCGCTGGGGATGACAGAGTTCGAGCTTTGTGATATTGCCTTATACTTGGCTTTTATTATTAATATTTGGATTTATATTATGTTTTTGGCCTAATGTGCTAATTGACACTCATTTACCGCTTTGATATTGTTGAACTGTATCATAAACTGCCTTCTCTCGCGCACCCATCTGAATCTCTAAAAAACTTCACACACAGTCACAGGAATGTAGTTATGCATCCTACTTCTGTCAAGATAAAGCCGGAGCGTCTTGGCGCCCGGTGAAGGATTTTAGTCACGCATGTTATGCGGGACAGGATAAGCAATGAAGTCGGAATAGCACTGCAACTGACAGTATTGCCCCTCCCCGGCTCGAGTTGTCCGCTCGGGTGACCCAGTCTAGACACCTTTTCCATTAGGTTTTAAACCTAGCAGAACTGAAACGCAGACATGATTATCCCTAGTAGGATCCGCTTATATACATCACTTGCATTTGACTTAGTGGGACTCGGCACAGGGGTCGAGTCCGTCAAGGACAGGTATCCCTTTTTCTGACCGATCTGTGCATCTCATGTGCTATTTGCAATAGTATTTTTAAGGCTTGCGTGATTGTTGATCGGCTTTAGGTTAACTAGTGAAATAGAAGAGAGAAAAGCATTCATCTAACTTTTTACGCACCCATTTTCCTTAAACATCTAATTTGTCTGGCTCTTGCTAAAAAAAAGAAAAGAAGAGTTCAATTCGAGACGAGTTTATTAATTAATTTATTCATTTTAAAAAAAACAACTTAGCTGTCCAATCTGGACGAATTACGCACACCTGATTCCCGTCCCTCGGGGCGACGATACGTAGGCAGCCCATATCGGGTTCGGTGATCTTTATTCAATAATCCAAAAAAAAAAGGATAGTTTTGAACCGTATTCAAAAATCCAAAAAAAAAAAAGGAATTTTTATTCCGTCTTCACAGACCCAAAAAAAAAAAAAAAGGATAGTTTTGATCCCTATTCAAATATGAAAAAAAGAAGAAGAGATTTTCTATACCTTATTCAAAGAAAAAAAATCAAAAGATTTTACCTTTTTTGGGTTACTTTTTGTAGGAAATTCGAACATAAGAAAAGTACCAAAAATATTTTATTTTTATTCCTCTTTAGGATTCAATTTTTCAAAATTTGAACAAAAAAGAAGATTTTTTTTTTAGAGTTCCTTTTCTTTTAAGGATTAAGAAAAAGGAAATTCAGAAACAAGTTGTTGATTACGTTTTGCCAAAATCTTCCCAAACTACGCAAAGATCGGATTCATGTCCCAGCATGATACGTAGGCAACCCAAGTCGGGTTCGATTGAATTATTTTAAAAAAAAATCCAAAAAGAGTATTGAAAGAGCGGAGAAGAAAGGAAAAAAGAGTGGAAAGAAAAAGAGAGATGATCATAATAAGAAAAGGGAGGAAAGAGAACTAGTGAACCGAGAGGTGCGGAAATGAAAGAGAGGAAGGCCAAATCGAAAGAAAATGGGGATGATGCCAAAATGACATTGTTACCCTTAGAATCATTCTAGAACCGATAATCATGGATATGTGACTTGCACGCGATTCCCTAACTCAATCATTTTTATTCATGATGTTTGATTTTAGAAGGTGGTTGGTTTGTGGTTTTAAAACTGGCGACTCATACTTACAACACAAGGTCGAAAACCAAAAAGGCAATGGCGACCAACGAGGACACTAGGTTGGTTGACGCTAGCGCTCAAACACCGTTGGTTGACCAAAACTCGAGGTTAGCCGAAGAAGTGAGAAAATTAAAACAACACATGGCAAACATGTATCGGGCTTGGATGACTGGTCAGGCACCACCTCCACCGCCACCTGGCTTCCTTGACATTTCCCCTAATATGCCGATCTCAACCCGAGCTCCACTCACTGTGCCTGGTGATCCATCTAACAGTGGGCCCATGTTCAAAACCCCTGATGCTCTAGAACCGACTTTAAATGTCTCTAATCCTCACCTTGAGCCTCCTGTTAACAGTGAAAAACTTGATAAGACCGTGGATGATGAGAAAATGACTAGAAAGATGAAAAGCTTGGAGCAATCCATAAGATAGTTGCAAGGTCAGGAAGGTCACAAGAGTGTTTCATACAAAGACTTGTGCATGTTTCCTAATGTTCACTTGCCCTCTGGTTTTAAGACTCTAAAGTTTGACAAGTTTGATGGGCATGGTGATCCTGTGGCCCATTTGAAGAGGAATTGCAATCAATTGAGAGGAGCTGGAGGTAAGGACGAAATGCTTATGGCCTACTTTAGTGATAGCTTAACAGGAATAGCCTCGGATTAGTTCACTGATCAGGACGTCATTAAGTGGCATATTTGGGATGACATGACTCAAGAGTTTGTGCGACAATTTCAGTATAATATAGACATTGCTCCAGATAAAATGTCCATGACCAAGGTGCAGAAGAAATCTACAGAAAGTTTCAGGGAATTCGCCATTAGGTGGAGAGAGCAGGCTGCTAGAGTAAAGCCTCCAATGGTAGAAGGTGAGGTTGTAGATACTTTTCTCCAAGCCCAAACTGAAGAATACTATCAACACATGCTCCCGGCACTGGGCAAACCGTTTATTGAGGTCATTAAGATGGGGGAAATAATAGAAGATGGAATCAAAACAGGACGTATCATGAGTTTTGCCGACATGAAAGTAAATGCTGAAGTAACTCAAAATGGTTTCGGAAGCCTGAGCGACATGAGGGAAAATGATGATGAAGCCATGATTATACAAGAATCGCGACGAGGTGTGAGGGGTCGATTTCGCTCATATACCCAGCCACAACCTCAAGTCTATTCCCAAACTCCATACACTCAACCTCAACATTACTTCCCTCTACAAGACCCTCAATATTCTATGCCACCTCTCCAATATATTTCCTGTGGTGTACAACCATATGCTCAACCACATCCTTACCAACAATAGTGCGCACCAGATCCACAGGGTTCTTACCCCCCCACAAGCATATCGACCTCGTACCAGCTCCAACTTTCGACCTAGGCCGAATACAAGAAAGAGAGGCAACAGAGAAGGGAGGCCTCTGGAAAACTTCGCGGGCTATCGGTCTCAGTTCCAGAAGTTGATAAGGATGAATTGGTTAAAGGGACCCAGAACTTGGTTGCTGAGAATAATTTGATTGAAAATGATAATGGTTCAAGTAATGCTTATGTGCAACTTAGTGGCTAAGATGACAGCTTTGCAGTTGGGAAGTCACTCCTCTCCCCTCTAGGAAGGAGTCTTGGTAGTTTGTTTTTATGTTCTTTCTGTTATCCGGGTTATTCTAGGGTTGTAATCTAGAATATTTTTTTTTGCTTGTTTTAATGTCCACAACTTCTATCATTTTGTTTAATAATTAAAAAAAAGAGTTTTTGTTTTGTCATTTTCTAGTATATTTTCTTTAATTTTTCTTTTGTATAGTTCTTTTCAGGCTGGTTCTACTGACATGACATGCATGCGGATATTTTTAGCCAGATCTTGAAGGCCAATTTAATTACAAAAGAAATGCACCCAGAAGATTGAAAGTGGTGAAGAAAAACATGTGAGGAAAAATTAGAGTGCTGAAACATTTTGAGAGTAAGCTGAAGTCTGGCTTGAATGAAACTAATACGATCACTTTGGGAATCATGAGAATGGCACTAGTGTATAACAAAATGTTGATCCCAAGTGATTTGAAGTGGGCCAATATCAAGAGAGGTCAAAAAGCAAGTTCGCTCCAATTAACTTGAGTCATCCATTATAAAGAGATACCATATGATTTTCACTTCTCATTCTCGAATAGCATGCTTTGTGCTTGATATTTTTAATGATTGGTATGACGAAGGCATTTCATTCTGTTATCTGAACATTGTGTCACCTTTTGCTAGCCCTTTTGAGCCTTAGTTTTATTTTATTTCATATCCCTCTTTTGGAATCAAAGTACAGTAAAAAAAAAGGACAGAAGAGAAAAAAAAGAAAGGGTAAGGAGAAAGTCAAATGAGGAGAAAAGAGTTGAAAGAAAAAACGAAAAAACAAAAAAAAAAAAGAAAAAAAACGAAGAGAAACACACAAGAAATGAGCTTCCTGAACTACGTTTGACCTGATTCTTGTCTCGGCAGGATACGTAGGCAGCCCTATTCTGGGGTTCGGACCAACCAAAGAAAATTCAAAATTTCCCGTTTCGAAGAAACTGGGACAGAAGTTATTGTTTTCTTTTGAGTCGATTCCAAACGTTGTAAGTCTCATCCCTTATTACTTTTGTATTGTCTTTGAGCCTCTATACCATCCTTTATTTCCAACCCTATCCAAAAGCCACGTTACAACCAAATAAAAGACCTTCAGATCAATCATTAAGAATGTCAAGGCTGAGCAAGCTATGAGTATAAGGCGTTTGCATCATTGGCATCACTTGTGGCATCAGCATAAGGGAAATGGAAGGAAAAATGAAAATGAGAGAGTCTTATTGGTGAAAACCCTCATGGGCACCGTAAGGCGATGGTAAGATGAGAGATAAATAATAGAGAGAGGTTTAGTGATGAAAACACGTCGGAGCGCCACTAGCCGAATGAGAGTCTTGAGCCTGTTGAATAGGTTGGGATATGAAGCCTTGATTTCAAAACAAGTTGTGAGAGCACAATAGGAGTTAAAGAATAGATTGGTTGAACAGATTAGGCCGTTCAATCCAAAATGCATGTCATGACCATTGGAGCCAGCGACCACATTCAGATAAGTGTCTTCTTTCCTTTTCTCCTAATAAGGGACATTTCCACTTCTATATCTTTTTACTTCTTTTGTTTTGTTTCATTGAGTCGTCCATTCAGATAAGTGTCTTCTTTCCTTTTCTCCTAATAAGGGACATTTCCACTTCTATATCTTTTTACTTCTTTTGTTTTGTTTCATTGAGTCGTCCATGTAGAACGGGTGGAGAAAGGATTTCTAAACTTGCTACCAGCTTTTCAAATTGCGAAGCAAAACATCTGGCTAGCACATGAAGGTAGCATGATTCAAAGTGGGTAGAGTACCCAATGATTTATCGTTCATTGATTGATTATGGATTCATGAAAATATATGGGATCTGTAGATTTTGAATTAATAGGCACCATGAAACAGAGGTATTGGTATTGGTTTTGATTTAAAGTCACTGAAAGTCACTCCGGTACCCAGAATTTGGGTCAGTGGTCCAACGAGCCGACAGCGAGCACAGACTATTTGAAATCTCAGCTAAGTAGAACAAGTGCATGAGCAAGCACCTTCAGAACCAAGGCCACAAACCAACCACCACATTTTAAAACTCACAATTTTTCTTTGTTTGAAACAGGAATGGATATTATCCTCAAATCAAAGGGTCAAAGCTTCAAAATGTACAATGTCTTATTTTTGACGATGCAAAAGGCAATGTCACAACATATGTTTGCAAGCAACAAAAATTGATCGACTTTTCAATTATGAATACTGTCGCCCCTAGGAGATGCACTTCCTAGTCCGGGTCGTAGGACACGCACTTCCTAACCCAAAGCTCTACTCCTAGGAAACGCACTTCCTAGTCGAGTCTTTCTGTTTAACCCCTAAGAGACACACTTCTTAGTCAGGGTCTTTCAGGTTTTGCTTTTAGGAGACGCATTTCCTAATATGAACCTCTACTCCTAGGAGACGCACTTCCTAGTCGAGTCTTTCAGTTTAACCCCTAAGAGACGCACTTCTTAGTCTGGGTCTTCCTGGTTTTTGACTTTAGGAGACTCACTTCCTAATGCAAAACTTCTACTCCTAGGAGACACACTTCCTAGTCGAGTTTTTCAGTCTAACCCATAAGAGACACACTTCTTAGTTTGGTTCTTCATGGGTTTTGATGTTTAGGAGACGTACTTCCTAATACAAACCTTTACTCCTAGGAGACGCACTTCCTAGTCGAGTCTTTCAGTTTAACCCCTAAGAGACGCATTTCTTAGTATGGGTCTTCCTGGTTTCTGACGTTTAGGAGACGCACTTCCTAATGCAAACTTCTACTCCTAGGAGGCGCACTTCCTAGTCGAGTCTTTCTGTTTAACCCCTAAGAGACGCACTTCTTAGTCAGGGTCTTTCAGGTTTTGCGTTTAGGAGACACACTTCCTAATGCAAACCTTTATTCCTACGAGACGCACTTCCAAATGCAAACCTTTACTCCTAGGAGACGCACTTCCTAGTCGAGTCTTTCAGTTTAACCCCTAAGAGACGCACTTCTTAGTCTGGGTCTTCCTGGTTTTTGACGTTTAGGAGACGCACTTCCTAATGCAAACCTTTATTCCTAGGAGACGCACTTCCTAGTCGAGTCTTTCTGTCTAACCCCTAAGAGACGCACTTCTTAGTCAAGGTCTTTTAGTTTTTACATTTAGGAGATGCGCTTCCTAGTCAGAGTCTTTCGATTTTAACCCCTAAGAGACACACTTCTTAGTTTGGGTATTTCAGGTTTTTCTTTTAGGAGATGCACTTCCTAAATTGAACTATTACTCCAAGGAGACGCACTTCCTAGTTAGAATTTTCAGTTTTACCTCTAGGAGACGGACTTCCTAGTTAGAGCGTTTGATTTTACTTACATCATTGAATTATCTTACAAAGAGTTTATGATTTTGCTAACACTCACAAAAATTTTCCTAGTGCAAACTGGGGCAGAAAATTTTGTTCGTGTTGTTTTTCTTTGATGATTTGCAGGGCCCGCCTGAAGAATGGGAGCAAGTCAGGAACCGCCTGAAGAATGGAAAGCAAGTCAGGACCGCGAAGAATGGGAAGCAAGTCAGGACCCGCCTGAAGAATGGGAAACAAGGCAGGACCCGCCTGAAGAATGGGAAGCAAGTCAGGACCCGCCTGAAGAATGGGAAGCAAGTCAGGACCCCCCTGAAAAATGGGAACAAGCCAGGACCCGCCTGAAGAATGGGAACAAGTCTGGACCCGCCTGAACAATGGGAAGCAAGTCAGGACCCCCCTGAAAAATGGGAACAAGCCAGGACCCGCCTGAAGAATGGCAACAAGTCTGGACCCGCCTGAACAATGGGAAGCAAGTCAGGACCCTCCTAAAGAATGGGAAGAAGTCAGGACCCGCCTGAAAAATCGGAAGCAAGTCAGGACCCGCCTGAAGAATGGGAAGCAAGTCAGGACCCGCCTGAAGAATAGGAACAAGTCAGGACCCGCCTGAAGAATGGGAAGCAAGTCAGGACCCGCCTGAAGAATGAGATCATCAGGAACCCGCCTGGAGAATGGGATCATCAGGAACCCGCCTGGAGAATAGGGCCACCTTTCAATTTTAAGTTCAGGAACCCGCCTGGATAATAGGGACATCTTTCAATTTCAAGTTCAGGAGCCCGCCTGAAGAATAGGGTGTACTTTCAGTTAGAAGTAGCAGGAGCCCGCCTGAATAATAAGGTCAACATTCAACTACTTTTCAATTTCAAGCTCAGGAGCCCCCCTGAAGAATGGAGTGCACTTTGAGTTGGTTTCAAGTTCAGTCAGAAGTGGCAGGAGTCCCGCCTGGAGAATAGAGATGACTTTAAATTTTAAAGTTTAGAAACAAGCATGATGATTCAAGTCAAAATTCCAGAGAAGCTACATAGATAGGGTCTTGTACTTGTATTTTATTTTTAACTTTTATTTTTTATTTTGATGTAATAACAGGAGCCGCGGACCAGAACCTCGACAGGACCTCAATCGACTCCCCAACTCACTATGTTTCATCACCCATCTTACCTCTTGAACTACACGATTCCTGATTCTCTTATAACCCGAGATATGTAGGATGCCCAAGACCAGGGCTCGGTCACACTTTTTTGTTTCGTTCCTTTCACTTCCTCCAAATAATGGTCGGGTCCAAATTCGTCTCGTTGTCTACGTCTCTATCTGAGAACGCTTCGCGTCCCCAACCTAAGAGGGACATGCTGTAGACACGTAATTTTGACTCTCACAGGATGTTTTCATTGTCTTATTGATTAATTTTTCTTTTTAGTCTAATCTTGGACATTTTTAACTCTATGTTTTTTAGTAGGTTTTTATTATAGAATTTGAAAACTGCAAAAAAAAAAAAAAGGAGTCTCATTTTAGAATATAATAAGTTTTGTTTTCATTTGTGACAAAAGAAAGAAAATTTCCAAAAAAAAAATACATTTTTTTTAATCTATTTTTAGTTAATTTCCAAGTTAAAGATTGTAATAAAAGAGTATCGAGTAACTGAGTATTTTTAATCTTGCTTTTAAATTAGGAGTAGTATTTTTATTAATTAAATCAACAATGGAACTAATAGTATATTGCCACTTGGCAAAATTCCACTCTTCCACACAAAGAGCACAATCCATTTCGGGAAGGAATATTCCATTCTTCCTTCGCAAGATTTGTTTTACAGATGGGCATTTTGGGAAAAAGAAAAGGGATGAGCACACTCAAAACCCTATACCTAGACACACTATAAATAGCTAAAGATGGAGACCTAATACTCAACCGCCACTTCCACTCTTTATCACAACATCATCATCAGCCGCGACACGGACACTACACTTAGAATCATACACACTGCACCTATCACCCCTACCAATAATCAGTCGTAGAAACCTTCTTCTTCAATTCGCAAAAACACCCTAGCAGCAAACACCAACCATGAAAACCATTAAAATATTCATGTAAACTCACTTCCAAACCTCCATTAACGTAGCTCAAAAATTCCCAGCTGCATTTCACCATAAAACCACCCCATAACTTCATTACAACCATCGTTCCACACCCAAAGTCACCATCTTTACACTGTTTGAAACCAGTCATGAAAGAGCCATAACTCCACCCTAAAACATTGTTGGTATTCTCTTGGGTTGAGGAGGTCCAGCGAATTTTTTCGGGGCTACCGTACGTCGAGTTCTTCTGTCCTAGTTTTCTATTCTCTGAAAAGGGTTGTGCATTGTCGTTGTACCGAGCTCGGGCTTGGAGTTTCTTTTATTAATATATTGAAGAAGTTCTACTCCACTAAAGGTCTGATCTTTACTCTATTATCTTTACATACCATGGATATATGTTTATAAAGTCTTCATAGATTGAGGTTTGCTGGGTTGGAATGTCACTTCGACGATATTAGCATTTTTCGATTCATTTCAATGTATTTTCACTTATTTATCTGATTGAGCATTCGATGGCCAATTTGAGAATGGGTATTTGAATAGTAATAGTAAAAGACAAAAATGCAAGTGAATAATTATACTATAATATGCGTAGTTCTATCTTTTTAAGATCATAATCTGGTTCAATGATGTTTTGCCTTGGGTCAGTATATCAAATGACCTCATTTAAGTTATGTAGATTTAATTGTAATCATCTCATGTCATATTTTAACTCACCAGCATATTACTTTATTTATCTTGCTTCAGTTGTTTTTTAGAAGTTAATGTTTTGGGTAAATTAATTTTGTTCTGATGCATTAACTGGGTTGAGGAATTAATTTCAAGCACGGAAAGGACCCAATTAATTTGTATATTAAGCGTTAGAAGAGCGAGATGAGATGCGAATTTATTCCAAATCTCATTGCATCAAGTAAAAATAAAAGAGTGGAAAAAACAAATGTAAGGGGTTGAGATGGGTTGCGAATTTATTCAAACCCGTTGTCAAAGAGTGAAAAATGACTAAAAATAACCAAATAATTTTAAGCCTCAGATTTTAGAGACAAATAATTGCCTTTAACGCTAGACGAGCTTTAGGCACGTTTTAAGACGTTTTGTTAAGAATGCGGTTACGCATCTTATTTCGAGACATTTTTTAATAACTCAAGGATGCAGTTACGCACCTTGGCTAAATTCGTTTTAATAATTAATCTTGTTTCGAGTAAGAATGCAGTTATGCATCTTATTTTGAGACGCTTAAAAGATCCGGAATGCGGTTACGCATCCGAGTTAAAACCAATAAAAAGTTAAACAATAAAAGGTACGAGCAAATCAAGGCTCAGATACATAATATATTCAAAGATTAATTTAAGCTAAGTGTAAGTCGATAAAGCGACCGTGCTAGAACCACGGGACTCGGGGAATGCCTAACACCTTCTCCCCGGTTAACAGAATTCCTTACCCGGTCATCTGTTTTCGCGGACCATAATAAAAGAGTCATTTCCTTTTGATTAGGGATTCATAAGGTGGCTTGGAACACCAAAACTCAATTCCAAGTGCCGACTCTGTAAAATAACTAATCCCTACTCAAAACCGTCACTTCAATTGGAAAAACCCTTTAATAATAAAAACATGCGCGTTTATAGCGCGGGGGCGCAAAAAAGGGGTGTGACATCTCTGGCAACTCCGCTGGGGATGACAGAGTTCGAGCTTTGTGATATTGCCTTATACTTGGCTTTTATTATTAATATTTGGATTTATATTATGTTTTTGGCCTATTGTGCTAATTGCCACTCATTTACCGCTTTGATATTGTTGAACTGTATCATAAACTGCCTTCTCTCGCGCACCTATCTGAATCTCTAAAAAACTTCACACACAGTCACAGGAATGCAGTTATGCATCCTACTTCGGTCAAGATAAAGACGGAGCGTCTTGGCGCCCGGTGAAGGATTTTAGTCACACATGTTAGGCGGGACAGGATAAGCAATGAAGTCGGAATAGCACTGCTACCGACAGTATTGCCCCTCCCCGGCTCGAGTTGTCCGCTCGGGTGACCCAGTCTAGACACCTTTTCCATTAGGTTTTAAACCTAGCAGAACTGAAACACAGACATGATTATCCCTAGTAGGATCCGCTTATATGCATCACTTGCATTTGACTTAGTGGGACTCGGCACAGGGGTCGAGTCCGTCTAGGACAGGTATCCCTTTTTCTGACCGATCTGTGCATCTCATGTGCTATTTGCAATATTATTTTTAAGGCTTGCGTGATTGTTGATCGGCTTTAGGTTAACTAGTGAAATAGAAGAGAGAAAAGCATTCATCTAACTTTTTACGCACCCATTTTCCTTAAACCTCTAATTTGTCTGGCTCTTGCTAAAAATAAGAAAAGAAGAGTTCAATTCGAGACAAGTTTATTAATTAATTTATTTATTTTTTAAAAAACAACTTAGCAGTCCAATCTGTACGAACTACGCATACCTGATTCCCGTCCCTCGGGGCGACGATACGTAGGCAGCCCATATCGGGTTCGGTGATCTTTATTCAATAATCCAAAAAAAAAAGGATAGTTTTGAACCTTATTCAAAAATCCAAAAAAAAAAAAAGAAATTTTTATTCCGTCTTCACAAACCCAAAAAAAAAAAGGATAGTTTTTATCCCTATTCAAAAATGAAAAAAAGAAGAAGAGATTTTCTATACCTTATTCAAAGAAAAAAAATCAAAAGATTTTACCTTTTTTGGGTTACTTTTTGTAGGAAATTCGAACATAAGAAAAATACCAAAAATATTTTATTTTTATTCCTCTTTAGGATTCAATTTTTCAAAAATTCGAACAAAAAAGAAGTTTTTTTTTTTTAGAGTTCCTTTTCTTTTAAGGATTAAGAAAAAGAAAATTCAGAAACAAGTTGTGGATTACTTTTTGCCAAAATCTTCCCAAACTACGCAAAGATCTGATTCATGTCCCAGCATGATACGTAGGCAACCCAAGTCGGGTTCGATTGAATTATTTTAAAAAAAATCCAAAAAGAGTATTGAAAGAGTGGAGAAGAAAGGAAAAAAGAGTGGAAAGAAAAAGAGAGATGATCATAATAAGAAAAGGGAGGAAAGAGAACTAGTGAACCGATAGGTGCGGAAATGAAAGAGAGGAAGGCCAAATCGAAAGAAAATGGGGATGATGCCAAAATGACATTGTTACCCTTAGAATCATTTTAGAACCGATAATCATGGATATGTGACTTGCACGCGATTCCCTAACTCAATCATTTTTATTCATGATGTTTGATTTTAGAAGGTGGTTGGTTTGTGGTTTTAAAACTGGCGACTCATCCTTACAACACAAGGTCGAAAACCAAAAAGGCAATGGCGACCAACGAGGACACTAGGTTGGTTGACGCTAGCGCTCAAACACCGTTGGTTGACCAAAACTCGAGGTTTGCCGAAGAAGTGAGAATGTTAAAACAACACATGGCAAACATGTATCGGGCTTGGATGACTGGTCAGGCACCACCTCCACCGCCACCTCCACCGCCATTTCCTGGCTTCCTTGACATTTCCCCTAATATGCCGACCTCAACCCGAGCTCCACTCACTGTGCCTGGTGATCCATCTAACAGTGGGCCCATGTTCAAAACCCCTGATGCTCAACCCTATACTCTAGAACCGACTTTAAATGTCTCTAATCCTCACCTTGAGCCTCCCGTTAACGGTGAAAAACTTGATAAGACCGTGGATGATGAGGAAATGACTAGAAAGATGAAAAGCTTGGAGCAATCCATAAGATACTTGCAAGGTCAAGAAGGTCACAAGAGTGTTTCATACAAAGACTTGTGCATGTTTCCTAATGTTCGCTTGCCCTCTGGTTTTAAGACTCCAAAGTTTGTCAAGTTTGATGGGCATGGTGATCCTGTGGCCCATTTGAAGAGGTATTGCAATCAATTGAGAGGAGCTGGAGGTAAGGACGAAATGCTTATGGCCAACTTAAGTGACAGCTTAACAGGAATAGCCTCGGATTGGTTCACTGATCAGGACGTCATTAAGTGGCATATTTGGGATGACATGGCTCAAGAGTTTGTGCGACAATTTCAGTATAATATAGACATTGCTCCAGATAAAATGTCCATGACCAAGGTGCAGAAGAAATCTACAGAAAGTTTCAGGGAATTAGCCATTAGGTGGAGAGAGCAAGCTGCTAGAGTAAAGCCTCCAATGGTAGAAGGTGAGGTTGTAGATACTTTTCTCCAAGCCTAAACTGAAGAATACTATCAACACATGCTCCCGGCACTGGGCAAACCATTTATTGAGGTCATTAAGATGGGGGAAATAATAGAAGATGGAATCAAAACAGGACGTATCATGAGTTTTGCCGACATGAAAGTAAATGCTGAAGTAACTCAAAATGGTTCCGGAAGCCTGAGCGACATGAGGGAAAATGATGATGTAGCCATGATTATACAAGAATTGCAACGAGGTGTGAGGGGTCGATTTCGCTCATATACCCAGCCACAACCTCAAGTCTATTCCCAAACTCCATACACTCAACCTCAACATTACTTCCCTCCACAAGACCCTCAATATTCTGTGCCACCTCTCCAATATTTTTCCTGTGGTGCACAGCCATATGCTCAACCACATCCTTACCAACAATGGTGCGCACCAGCTCCACAGGGTTCTTACCCCCCCCCCCCCCCCCACAAGCAGATCGACCTCGTACCAGCTCCAACTTTCGACCTAGGCCGAATAAAAGAAAGAGAGGCAACAGAGAAGAGAGGCCTCTGGAAAACTTCCCGGGCTATCAGTCTCAGTTCCAGAAGTTGATAGGGATGAATTGGTTAAAGGGACCCAGAACTTGGTTGCTGAGAATAATTTGATTGAAAATGATAATGGTTCAAGTAATGCTTATGTGCAACTTAGTGGCTAAGATGACAGCTTTGCAGTTGGGAAGTCACTCCTCTCCCCTCTAGGAAGGAGTCTTGGTAGTTTGTTTTGATGTTCTTTCTGTTATCCGGGTTATTCTAGGGTTGTAATCTAGAATTTTTTTTTGCTTGTTTTAATGTCCACAATTTCTATCATTTTGTTTAATAATTAAAAAAAAGGAGTTTTTGTTTTGTCATTTTCTAGTATATTTTCTTTAATTTTTCTTTTGTATAGTTCTTTTCAGGCTGGTTCTACTGACATGACATGCATGCGGATATTTGTAGCCAAATCTTGAAGGCCAGTTTAATTACAAAACAAATGCACCCAAAAGATTGAAAGTGGTGAAGAAAAACATGTGATGAAATATTAGAGTGCTGAAACATTTTGAGAGTAAGCTGAAGTCTGGCTTGAATGAAACTAATACGATCACTTTGGGAATCATGAGAATGGCACTAGTGCATAACAAAATGTTAATCCCAAGTGATTTGAAGTGGGCCAATATCAAGAGAGGTCAAAAAGCAAGTTCGCTCCAATTAACTTGAGTCATCCATTATAAAGAGATACCATATGATTTTCACTTCTCATTCTCGAATCGCATGCTTTGTGCTTGATATTTTTAATGATTGGTATGACGAAGGCAATTCATTCTGTTAGCTGAACATTGTGTCACCTTTTGCTAACCCTTTTGAGCCTTAGTTTTTTTTTCTTTCATATCCCTCTTTTGGAATCAAAGTACAGTAAAAAAAAAGGACAGAAGAGAAAAAAAGAAAGGGTAAGGAGAAAGTCAAATGAGGAGAAAAGAGTTGAAAGAAAAAACGAAAAAACAAAAAAAAACAAAAAAAAACGAAGAGAAACACACAAGAATTGAGCTTCCTGAACTACGTTTGACCTAATTCTTGTCTCGGCAGGATACGTAGGCAGCCCTATTCTGGGGTTCGGTCCAACCAAAGAAAATCCAAAATTTCCCGTTTCGAAGAAACTGGGATAGAAGTTATTGTTTTCTTTTGAGTCGATTCCAAACGTTGTAAGTCTCATCCCTTATTACTTTTGTATTGTCTTTGAGCCTCCATACCATCATTTATTTCCAACCCTATCCAAAAGCCACATTACAACCAAATAAAAGACCTTCAGATCAATCATTAAGAAAGTCAAGGCTGAGCAAGCTATGAGTATAAGGCGTTTGCATCATTGGCATCACTTGTGGCATCAGCATAAGGGAAATGGAAGGAAAAATGAAAATGAGAGAGTCTTATTGGTGAAAACCCTCATGGGCACCGTAAGGTGATGGTAAGATGAGAGATAAATAAAAGAGAGAGGTTTAGTGATGAAAACACGTCGGAGCGCCACTAGCCGAATGAGAGTCTTGAGCCTGTTGAATAGGTTGGGATATGAAGCCTTGATTTCAAAACAAGTTGTGAGAGCACAATAGGAGTTAAAAAATAGATTGGTTGAACAGATTAGGCCACTCAATCCAAAATGCATGTCATGACCATTGGAGCCAGCGACCACATTCAGATAAGTGTCTTCTTTCCTTTTCTCCTAGTAAGGGACATTTCCACTTCTACATCTTTTTACTTCTTTTGTTTTGTTTCGTTGAGTCGTCCATGTAGAACGGGTGGAGAAAGGATTTCAAAACTTGCTACTATCTTTTCCAATTGCGACGCAAAACATCTGGCTAGCACATAAAGGTAGCATGATTCAAAGTGGGTAGAGTACCCAATGAGTTATCGTTCATTGATTGATTATGGATTCATGAAAATATATGGGATCAGTAGAGTTTGAATTAATAGGCACCATGAAACAGAGGTATTGGTATTGGTTTTGATTTAAAGTCACTGAAAGTCACTCCGTTAGCCAGAATTTGGGTCAGTGCTCCAACGAGCCGACAGCGAGCACAGACTATTTGAAATCACAGATAAGTAGAACAAGTGACTGAGCAAGCACCTACAGAACCAAGGCCACAAACCAACCACCACATTTTTAAAACTCACAATTTTTCTTTGTTTGAAACAGGAATGGATATTATCCTCAAATCAAAGGGTCAAAGCTTCAAAATGTACAATGTCTTATTTTTGCCGATGCAAAAGGCAATGTCACAACATATGTTTGCAAGCAACAAAAATTGATCGACTTTCAATTATGAATACTGTCACCCCTAGGAGATGCACTTCCTAGTCCGGGTCGTAGGACCCGCACTTCCTAACCCAAAGCTCTACTCCTAGGAAACGCACTTCCTAGTCGAGTCTTTCTGTTTAACCCCTAAGAGACGCACTTCTTAGTCAGGGTCTTTCAGGTTTTTCTTTTAGGAGACGCATTTCCTAATATGAACCTTTACTCCTAGGAGACGCACTTCCTAGTCGAGTCTTTCAGTTTAACCCCTACGAGACGCACGTCTTAGTCTGGGTCTTCCTGGTTTTTGACTTTAGGAGACGCACTTCCTAATGCAAAACTTCTACTCCTAGGAGACGCACTTCCTAGTCGAGTCTTTCAGTCTAACCCATAAGAGACACACTTCTTAGTTTGGGTCTTCATGGGTTTTGATGTTTAGGAGACGCACTTCCTAATGCAAACCTTTACTCCTAGGAGACGCACTTCCTAGTCGAGTCTTTCAGTTTAACCCCTAAGAGACGCACTTCTTAGTCTGGGTCTTCCGGGTTTTTGACGTTTAGGAGACGCACTTCCTAATGCAAACTTCTACTCCTAGGAGACGCACTTCCTAGTCGAGTCTTTATGTTTAACCCCTAAGAGACGCACTTCTTAGTCAGGGTCTTTCAGGTTTTGCGTTTAGGAGACGTACTTTCTAATGCAAACCTTTATTCCTAGGAGATGCACTTCCTAATGCAAACCTTTACTCCTAGGAGACGCACTTCCTAGTCGAGTCTTTCAGTTTAACCCCTAAGAGACGCACTTCTTAGTCTGGGTCTTCCTGGTTTTTGACGTTTAGGAGACGCTCTTCCTAATGCAAACCTTTACTCCTAGGAGACGCACTTCCTAGTCGAGTCTTTCTGTCTAACCCCTAAGAGACGCACTTCTTAGTCAGGGTCTTTTAGTTTTTACATTTAGGAGACGCACTTCCTAGTCAGAGTCTTTCGATTTTAACCCCTAAGAGACGCACTTCTTAGTTTGGGTCTTTCAGGTTTTTCTTTTAGGAGATGCACTTCCTAAATTGAACCATTACTCCTAGGAGACGCACTTCCTAGTTAGAATTTTCAATTTTACCTCGAGGAGACGGACTTCCTAGTTAGAGCATTTGATTTTACTTACATCATTGAATTATCTTACAAAGAGTTTATGATTTTGCTAACACTCACAAAAATTTTCCTAGTGCAAACTGGGGCAGAAAATTTTATTCGTGTTGTTTTTCTTTGATGATTTGCAGGACCCGCCTGAAGAATGGGAGCAAGTCAGGAACCGCCTGAAGAATGGAAAGCAAGTCAGGACTGCGAAGAATGGGAAGCAAGTCAGGACCCGCCTGAAGAATGGGAAGCAAGTCAGGACCCCCCTGAAAAATGGGAACAAGCCAGGACCCGCCTGAAGAATGGGAACAAGTCAGGACCCGCCTGAACAATGGGAAGCAAGTCAGGACCCTCCTGAAGAATGGGAAGAAGTCAGGACTCGCCTGAAAAATGGGAAGCAAGTCAGGACCCGCCTGAAGAATGGGAAGCAAGTCAAGACCCGCCTGAAGAATGGGAACAAGTCAGGACCCGCCTGAAGAATGGGAAGCAAGTCAGGACCCGCCTGAAGAATGGGATCATCAGGAACCCGCCTGGAGAATAGGGCCACCTTTCAATTTTAAGTTCAGGAACCCGCCTGGATAATAGGGACATCTTTCAATTTCAAGTTCAGGAGCCCGCCTGAAGAATAGGGTGTACTTTCAGTTAGAAGTAGCAGGAGCCCGCCTGAATAATAGGGTCAGCATTCAACTACTTTTCAATTTCAAGCTCAGGAGCCCGCCTGAAGAATGAGGTGCACTTTGAGTTGGTTTCAAGTTCAGTCAGAAGTGGCAGGAGTCTCGCTTGGAGAATAGAGATGACTTTAAATTTTAAAGTTTAGAAACAAGCATGATGATTCAAGTCAAGATTCAAGAGAAGCTACATAGATAGGGTCTTGTACTTGTATTTTTTTTTTAACTTTTATTTTTTATTTTGATGTAATAACAAGAGCCGCGGACCAGAACCTCGACAGGACCTCAATCGACTCCCCAACTCAGTATGTTTCATCACCCATCTTACCTCTTGAACTACACGAGACCTGATTCTCTTATAACCCGAGATATGTAGGATGCCCAAGACCAGGCCTCGGTCACACTTTTTTGTTTCGTTCCTTTCACTTCCTCCAAATAATGGTCGGGTCCAAATTCGTCTCGTTGTCTACGTCTTTGTCTGAGAACGCTTCGCGTCCCCAACCAAAGTGGGACATGCGGTAGACACGTAATTTTGACCCTCCCGGGATGTTTTCATTATCTTATTGATTAATTTTTCTTTTTAGTCTAATCTTGGACATTTTTAACTCTATTTTTTTAGTAGGTTTTTATTATAGAATTTGAAAACTGCAAAAAAAAAAAAAAAAAGGAGTCTCATTTTAGAATATAATAAGTTTTGTTTTCATTTGTGACAAAAGAAAGAAAATTTCCAAAAAAAAAAATACATTTTTTTAATCTATTTTTAGTTAATTTCCAAGTTAAAGATTGTAATAAAAGAGTATCGAGTAACTGAGTATTTTTAATCTTGCTTTTAAATTAGGAGTAGTCTTTTTATTAATTAAATCAACAATGGAACTAATAGTATATTTTCACTTGGCAAAATTCCACTCTTCCACACAAAGAGCACAATCCATTTCGGGAAGGAATATTCCATTCTTCCATCCCAAGATTTGTTTTACACATGGGCATTTTGGGAAAAAGAAAAGGAATGAACACACTCAAAACCCTATACCTAGACACACTATAAATAGCTAAAGATGGAGACCTAATACTCAGCCGCCACTTCCACTCTATATCACAACATCATCATCAGCCGCGACACGGACACTACACTTAGAATCATACACACTGCACCTATCACCCCTACCAATAATCAGTCATAGAAACCTTTTTCTTCAATTCGCAAAAACACCCTAGCAGCAAACACCAACCATGAAAACCATTAAAATAGTCATGTAAACTCACTTCCAAACCTCCATTAACGCAACTCAAAAATTCCCAGCTGCATTTCACCATAAAACCACCCCGTAACTTCATTACAACCATCGTTCCACACCTAAAGTCGCCATCTTTACACTGTTTGAAACCAGTCGTGAAAGCGCCATAACTCCACCCTCAAACATTGTTGGTATTCTCTTGGGT
This sequence comes from Lycium barbarum, assembly GCF_019175385.1. Classification (NCBI taxonomy): domain Eukaryota; kingdom Viridiplantae; phylum Streptophyta; class Magnoliopsida; order Solanales; family Solanaceae; genus Lycium; species Lycium barbarum. Next base: position 84,496,568 of record NC_083343.1, read on the forward strand.
TGAGGAGATCCAGCGAATTTTTTTGGGGCTACCGTACATCGAGTTCTTCTGTCCTAGTTTTCTATTCTCTGAAAGGGTTGTGCATTGTCGTTGTACCGAGCTCGGGCTTGGAGTTTTTTTTATTAATATATTGAAGAAGTTCTACTCCACTAAAGGTCTGATCTTTACTCTATTATCTTTACATACCATGGATATATATTTATAAAGTCTTCATAGATTGAGGTTTGCTGGGTTGGAATGTCACTTCGACGATATTAACATTTTTCGATTCATTTCAATGTATTTTCACTTATTTATCTGATTGAACATTCGATGGCCAATTTGAGAATGGGTATTTGAATAGTAATAGTAAAAGACAAAAATGCAAGTGAATAATTATACTATAGTATGCGTAGTTCTATCTTTTAAGATCATAATCTGGTTCGATGATGTTTTGCCTTGGGTCAGTATATCAAATGACCTCATTTAAGTTATGTAGATTTAATTGTAATCATCTCATGTCATATTTTAACTCACCAGCATATTACTTTATTTATCTTGCTTCAGTTTTTTTTAGAAGTTAATGTTTTGGGTAAATTAATTTTGTTCTGATGCATTAACTGGGTTGAGGAATTAATTTCAAGCACGGAAAGGACCCAATTAATTTGTATATTAAGCGTTAGAAGAGCGAGATGAGATGCGAATTTATTCCAAATATCATTGCATCAAGTGAAAATAAAAGAGTGGAAAAAACAAATGTAAGGGGTTGAGATGGGTTGCAAATTTATTCAAACCCGTTGTCAAAGAGTGAAAAATGACTAAAAATAATAACCAAATAATTTTAAGCCTCAGATTTTAAATACAAATAATAGCCTTTAACGCTAGATGAGCTTTGGGCATGTTTTAAGACGTTTTGTTAAGAATGCGGTTACACATCTTATTTCGAGACATTTTTTAATAACTCGAGGATGTGGTTACGCACCTTGGCTAAATTCGTTTTAATAATTAATCTTGTTTCGAGTAAGAATGCAGTTATGCATCTTATTTTGAGACGCTTAAAAGATCCGGAATGCGGTTACGCATCCGAGTTAAAACCAATAAAAAGTTCAACAATAAAAGGTACGAGCAAATCAAGGCTCAGATACATAATATATTCAAAGATTAATTTAAGCTAAGTGTAAGTCGATAAAGCGACCGTGCTAGAACCACGGGACTCGGGGAATGCCTAACACCTTTTCCCCGGTTAACAGAATTCCTTACCCGGTCATCTGTTTTCGCGGACCATAATAAAAGAGTCATTTCCTTTTGATTAGGGATTCATAAGGTGGCTTGGAACACCAAAACTCAATTCCAAGTGGCGACTCTGTAAAATAACTAATCCCAACTCAAAATCGTCACTTCAATTGGAAAAACCCTTTAATAATAAAAACTTGCGCGTTTATAGCGCGGGGGCGCAAAAAATGGGTGTGACAAATAGCCGGGCATGTCACCGCTAAGGCGGGCTGCTATGTTTACACCGAGCCTAGAGGGCCGGGCATGACACCACTAGTGGGCGGCATATGATGGTTACCCGAACGCGGGTTAACGATGATGATCTATATGATACGATGATGTATGCGCTATGATGGTATGTACTATGATTTTATATGTATGAAATGTATCCACCCTTAAAATTTACGCAGGTTATATCTTCATCTTATGTCTTATGATTTCTCTATTATGTTCATTTCATCCATGCCTTACATACTCAGTACAATGTTTGTACTGACGTCCGTTTTCTTTGGACGCTGTGTTCATGCCCACAGGTAGACAGGGAGGTGATCCAGACTCGTAGGAGCTATTAGCTGACTTGAGGGCACTCCATTGTTCCAGAAGTTCCATTGACTTATTCTTTTGTGTATATATGTATATGTATTTTGGGCACGACGGGGTCCTGTCCTTTCCCTATGTCTAGCACTCTAGTAGAGGCTTGTAGATACATATGTGTGGGTAGTATGGTGTCACGACGTTCTCACATGTATATATATTATTTTGATAACCGGAGGGCTTATGTATATAAGGTAATCATGTTTCCCAATGAAAAATGATTTTCCTATGAATTGAGTATAAGATTAATGTGTACAATGGGTAATGGTATGAGTGGTGCTCGGTGGTTAGCCCCGGGTACCCGTCATGGTCCCTAGTCGGGTCATGACACTAAGTTTGATAAAAATGAGAAACAAAATCGTTTTTGTTGGAGCTTTGACACTGTTTTATTGACACTGATAGATTTAAGTATAGTTTAGTCATTCTTGTTAGTTTTTGATAGGATACAATTAGTTCTTGTGAATCTGTCACTAGTCCATGGCAATTTTATGCATTGTTTTGATCCTGTTTGTCTATTTTAATAATTAAGAAATTGGTTGAGTAGATTATAGGATAGAAGTCATTTGTTTGTTGAGTTAATTTATCTCTAAGTCTCAAAATGTGCTTTCCCTAGTCTGTTTTAATCTTGAGTGTTGAGAAGTTGACCTTATTTTATCATCTAATTGAATATTGATTGTTTTAAAGTGCACTTAGCAGTTCAAATCATTTTTTTTGGAAAAATATGATAGTCTTAGGTTCTAAAACTGGATTAGTGAAAGTGTTCTTTCAAAATGAATGATGGAGTCTTGTTTTGAAGCTTTGAGTGAGTTTTAGAAAAACCAAGTAGCCTGTTTTTGTGTCTTATTAAGATTTGTAGCTTGAACCTTCTATATTCACTTAAGCTGTTTGCCTTAATTTGATTATGAGGAACTTTTTGATCAATAAAATATTACACCCCGTAGTTCTGTACGTTGAAATTCGTAGGTGTTAGCTATTTTTAAGTATGGACATTGGAGTTACCTCCAAGGAGATATGAAATTAGATGCGCTTATCTTATTTTTATGAGGGTTTAAGTTCGTATAATAAGTTACGAAAGGATTGGATGGAAAGTGAACCAAGGAAATTATGTTTGTTGGATTTTAGAGAAAGTATGAGGGGCAATTTTAGCCCTATTTGGAGAAAGAATATCTTTTAGTAAATGAGGAGTTTTGAGGTAAAACAAAAGCCTAAATTGAAGTTCAGGAAGTCTAGTTTGCAACACAACAAACCGTTCATCGATACAATGTCGGAGTAGAGAATTATGGACGTTACAAGTTAGGTGGGCGGAGCAAGGGATTGCCCTACACGAACGCGCAGAGCATTTTTTTAGTCGGTGCCAACTGACTCTAATCCACTATATAAGGGTTAAAAACACCATTTTTCTCCATAATAATTTCCTAAAATATTCTAGAAAGCTCAGTGAACATATGAGAGCTTATATACACCATAAAAGTAAGGATTTTGAATAATTTCATGTGACGGAATATTGATCGAGGTCCGGGTAACGTATAGCCGTGATTATAGTTTTGTCTTGCTTGGAGTTGGCTTGGTTTCAAAGTAAATATTGAAGATATTCCTATTCTAGTAAAGGTAAGGTATGAATCTCTCTTTACTAACATTGATTTAAGAATATTTATGAGAATAAGAGTTTAGTTTGTTGTGTTGGCATTATTGGCTTATGGATTGAGGTTGAAGAAAGTGTTGGATGGAATTGTACATATTTGTCATGTAGGATCTTGATGATACTGATGTTGATGTTGTTGGTATTGTTGAGAGCTGTTTTGGTATTTGGAGGAAGTAAAGAATATAGGGGAAATGCTGCCCAAATTTTCGTAACCCAAATTAATCTTCGATAACTAGTACGAATAAGTTGATGGGAAAATATGATTAAATATGTATTTCTCATTATATAGGTTCGGGTGAATGGCAAGCATTGGAGTAAGGATTATTTAAGTGGTGGCTTGGTGAATAAGGTATGTAAGGTGTTCGTTTCTCTCTTTCCTTGGCACGTATCCAACAAGAGCATGAACATGAATGTTCCATGATAAAAGCACTCCATTCCTATGTCATGTAGCTCAAATCTTAATGTCTTAGTTATTTGATTTATTCTTGGCATATTATCATGTTTCTCATCGTTAAGTTATTTCTTTGGATTCGATACGAATTCCATAATTTATTCGGAGGTCACCGACCTTGTGTCACTCCGACTAAGTAGTGGCTTTTATTGGGATCTCATGCATGCTATTTATATTATATATGTACATATGATATTTATGGATCGGGTCGTACGTTCCTCGACACTAACATATAATATATTTATGGATCGGGTCGTACGTTCCTTGGCACTAACATATGATATTTATGGATAGGGTCGTACGTTCCTCGACACTAACATATAATATATTTATGGATCGGGCCGTACGTTCCTAGGCACTAACATGTGATATATATGGATCGGGCCGTACGTTCCTCGGCACTAACATTTACGGATTGGGTTGCATGTTCCGCAGCACTAACATTTATATGATACATATATATATATATATATATATATATATATATATATATATATATATATCTGTGTGTGTGTGTGCGCGTGTACGCGCTTACTTACATGTGATTTTTAAGATTCATGCATTACATATTGTACGTTCTCAGATGACAGGATACCTCTACTCTCTTTATATTTCGGTCCTACTTATGTTATCGCTTCCAGCCTTACATACGCAGTACTCATATTGACGTCCCCTTGCACGGGACGCTGCATTTCGTGCTGCAGGCTCTGACAGAGTTATTGGAGAGCAACCGTAGTAGGACTCCCAGCTTCGGCGGTCTCACTAAGTGCCACTACTCCGGACATGCTATCTTTTGGTACTTTTCTGCTAGTGTAATACATGTTCATATGTACACTCTTAGAGGCTCATAGACATTGTGGGTTATGTAAATTCTGTGTATGGTCATGTTTGCCTTGTTTCGGTCTGTGATACTTTCCTGCTAGCCTTGTCGGCTTTACGATACTCGGGATGTTATAGTGACCTTGTCGGTTTGCATATGTATATATGTGTTGGATTATCGAATATCTCTATGTTGGGCCTTTTCTGCGTGCAGGTATTCCTTGGGTTTCGGCTTATAATGTTCAAAGTAACTATTAAGTCAGGTGGCTCCTGGCCTACGGGTCGGAGCCCGTCATACTCCTTGTCGGGGTGTGACATAAAACTTGTTTGTTTTGCTTGGATGTGTTTCTTAACACCTAGATTGCTGTCAAAAGATTTTAAAAAGAATGAGGAGTTAATCTCTTGAATATAGTTGATCCTGGGCCATTATAATTTTAGTAATTTGCCGCTGCTAGGCATTTTTGCATAAACTTTCCTTTTATTTATGAGTATGATATTTATGGGCTTGAAAGCATTGTAATTCATTTTTTGGCTTTGTAAATTAAATAATTGACTTTGGCTATTTACTAATGTTTTGTACACCTATCTTTTGTGACCTCCCCAATTTGTTGGTGGGTCTATCAAGGCCTACCAACTCCATTAGATCGAGTCGACCTCAACCATGGAAGGGCTAAGCATTTGGAGCATATTTGGAGCGGACATATTTTTTGTACACATTTTTCTGTTGGGCTTGGTAGGCCTAAATCCCTATCACTTTGTCACGGCCCAACCCGCCATGACTGACACCCACATTAACTCCTAGTGGGCGAACCAACACACAATTATCTATTCATTCACGTCCGATTTTATATTAACCAAGTTAGTCAGTTATTACTCATTCCAGCATCAAATAAAACAAAATAAGTCATGCCATAAATACTGAAGTAAGTGCGAAAGTTCTAACTATTACAAAATCCCCAAAATTTGAAAGTGATCGTACATGACTCTAATCTAAAACATGTCTAAGGAATGAAATCTGACTAATAAATATCCATAATGTCCAGAATAAGAAAGACATCATAAGAAGAAGATCTTCGGGCGACGTGGCATGGGAAGAAGCTCACCCTAGATCTATCAGCAAAGGTCCTCAACGCTAGATGTGAGGGCGGGTAGCAGTCTCTGCATCATAATCTGCACTCAAAAGAATGCAGCAAGGTAGTATCAGTACAAACACTATGTACCGGTAGATATCATAGGACGACTAAGATTAGTATCATCCATATCTCATAAAATCAATAGAATAAACAAGCCAGCCAACAGACATGAATATCAAATAAACCATATCAAGTCCACTAAGGATAATCACAATCAAATCACCAAGATATCAAGAAACACAATCAAATCACCAAGATATCAAGTATCAAAATCAATGGAAGCCACAACAGAAAGTTTACCACAATAACCACTCTCACTGTACATATATGCTAACTGATGTCATTGCTTAGTAGTCATGACCTGCAGGGGACCCATGGTGTCAATGTACCACTCGTTCCGGATTCACTCCTAGGACCCGAGCACAAACCTCCGCTCCAAAACGAACTTCGGATGCGAGCCATATCAGTATACCTCTCGATCCCAGAACTGACTTCGGACCACGAGCCCATAATCTAGGTCACATTTGTGCCCTTCCATACCTCTTTAGAAGATAGTCTTTCTTACTTTCGCATTATCAATGCTTAAGTTACCATTTCATATCACAATATCACCGAGAAGAATATATTAGATTCTCATCACAAACACATCCACAGGAGATTTAACACACAAGAATAGTGGCACGATGTCAAGACCCGACTACGGGCCATGACGGGTACCCGGGCCTAATCACCGAGCACCGTTCATACCATTACCTATCGTACACATCAAGCGTCCATTCACTAATCTTATACACAAATCATAGGAAAACCATTTTTCACTTTGAAACATAATTACCTTTATGTACATAACCCCTTCGGCTATCAAAATAATATACACACAATAAGGATATCGTGAGACCATACTACCCACACATGCGTATCAACGAGCCTCTACTAGAGTGCTAGACATAGGGACGGGACAGGACCCTGTCATGCCCAAAAGTTATATATACACAAAAGAATAAATCAATGGCACCTCCGGAATAATAGGGTGCTCTCAAAGTCTGCTAATAGTTTCTACGAGTCTGGATCACCTCTCTGTCTACCTGTGGGCATGAGCACAGCGTCCAAAGAAAACGGACGTCAGTACGACCATTGTACTGAGTATGTAAAGCATGAATAAAATGAACATAACAGAGAAATCATAAGACATAAGATGAAGATATAACCTGCTTGACCTTTAAGAATGGATGCATTTCATACATATATCATATATAATCGTATTACATATATCACCATAGCACATACATCCCCATATCACATATATCATCATCGTTATCCCGCGTTCTACCTTCAAGAGAATTCGCATCAACATTAGCTAATCAATTATATGAACGTGCTTACTAATGCTAGAGAAAATTGGGCAGCATTTCTTTTGTTTATACAACTTTCCTCATCTTACATATCAACTCCCAAACTTCCATAACAACATTCACAATATTATAGGCAACAATCATCATTTATCTACATTATCCATATTTCTCAATTTCACTTCAATTTCTCCATAATCATAGTCATAGTTCACTATTGCGTTTTCTCACATATAATATTATCCCATGTTCTAAATGTCACTTATAGCATGCTTACAATCACAACATATCAATATTCCTGATTCACTCCAAACTACTACTCAAAATCTCATTATTGCTATCTTTGTGACCCATTTTCTATCTCCTTCCATAATCTAAGTCTTTCAACCTCTCATTACCTTAAGCTACATGAAAAGATCATAAAACGTACCTTATATAGTGTAGGAATAAGCCTTGAGTAGAAATACTCCTCTTACACCAAAACCCTAGTTCACTTCCATTGGAATTTCTTGGCTTGGATGAACTTCAATGAGTTTCATACACTTAATTTTGTTTGTTTGATGAAGTTGATCACCAATATCTCTTGGGTTCTTTAGGATGAAGAGTGGAGAGCTCTCTAGAATTTTCTTGAAGTGTAAAGTGAGGAAATGAAATAAATTGGATGGGGTTGGGTCCTTATATCATTTTTTAAAAATCTGTCCCGACCAGATTCTACGGACCAACATACTGGCAGTATAAATTATACTGGTCGTATGTTTGGCCGTAGATCTGGTCCAGTGAAGGACCCATTCTGGTCACAACATACGGCCTAACATACGGCCAGTATGTTTTATACAGCCAGTATGTTGGGCCGTATAATGCCCAGCTCTCCGAAATTCGTTCTCGTCGACTCATTTGACCTCCAATCCTTATGGAGCCTTTTTGACACTTGTTTAACACCTCATTATCAATATAAGGGACATTATAAATATTCTCCAAAACATCATTAAGCTCTCATTAATTCGATACTCGTAAACCTTGCCCGACACCCAACATATACCTTGCTTTCCTTAACAACTCTCGTCTCCTACCTCGAATGTCTTTGAAATCTCATTTAGAATCATCAAATGTTATTTCTTACTTACCAAGACATCGTATACTTCGTGCCCTTCGTTAGTCTATTCACTGTACGTTAACGGGAAATTTCTGAGGTGTAACATTCTTCCCCCCTTTGGAACATTCGTCCTCGAATGTTAAGCACTCGGGAATTCTACAAAAATTTTGCCAGATTTTTCCTTGTAATATGGCACTACCATCCTATCAGAACAGCCCACAATAACATTGCCTCACAGGGCCACAACACAATAGCAATATAAATTGGCCACACACGACCAATATGCATAAAATGAAAACATACATACCTCATAATCTCGGTGATGCATCTTGGCTCTCTTCCAGGGGATGAAATAGGTGTGGGTATTTGGATTTCATACTCTCTTCTGCTTCCAAAGTCATTTCTTCTCGGTTGTTATTTCGCCATAAGACTTTAACTGAGACTACTTCCTTATTTCGAACTCTCCGTACCTGTCTGTCTAATATGGCAATGGGTACTTCTTCATAGACTAGCTTTTCTGTCACTTGAACATCATTTACAGGAACAATCCTCGTAGGATCTCCAACACACTTGCGAAGCATTGAGACATGGAAAACTGGATGGACTAATTCAACTTCTAGAGGCAAGTCCAATTCATAAGCTACTTGACCCACCTTGCGGATAATCTTATAGGGTCCAATGTATCGAGGACTTAACTTTCCTTTCTTACCAAATCTCATCACTCCTTTCATTGGTGACATCTTTAAGAATACCCAATCATCAACTTGAAATTCTAAGTCTCGCCGGCGGTTGTCCGCATAAGATTTTTGGCGACTTTGGGCTGTCAATAGTCGATCTCGGATCACCTTGACTTTTTCTACTGCTTGTTGAATCAACTCAGGGCCTATTAGTTGTACTTCTCCTATTTCAAACCATCCAATTGGGGATCTACACTTCCTTCCATATAAAGCTTTATACAGAGCCATTTGGATACTGGAATGGTGTCTATTGTTGTATGCAAACTCAATAAGAGGTAAGTGGTCTTCCCAACTACCACCGAAATATTGTATATATGCCCATAGCATATCTTCCAAGGTCTGAATAGTACGTTCGGCTTGCCCATCAGTTTGCGGATGAAATGCCGTGCTGAACTTTACTTGAGTACCTAAGCCTTCTTGGAAAGATTTCCAGAACTTAGCTGTAAATTGTGCCCTTCTATCTGTAATATTGGATATTGGGATACCATGGAGTCGCACAATCTCCTTGATATACAACCTTGCATAATCTTCTGCTGAGTATGTGGTTCTGACTGGGAGAAAATGAGCTGCTTTCGTGAGTCTGTCCACGATCACCCATATGGAATCGTACTTGCCTCGAGAACGGGGTAATCCCACAATGAAATCCATATTGATCACTTCCCATTTCCAAGTAGGGATTTCCATTGCTTGCAATAATCCTCCTGGCTTTTGATGTACGATTTTCACTTGCTGGCAATTTGGACATTGAGCTACAAATTCTGCAATGTCTTTCTTCATTTCATCCCACCAATAAATTAACTTGAGATCATGATACATCTTTGTCGCTCCTGGATGAATAGAATACCGAGAATAATGAGCTTCTTCTAGAATTCGGTGACGTAATTCTGCAACATTCGGAACACATAGCCTGCCTCGGTATCTAAGAATTCCATCCATAGAAGTTTCAAATGGGGACTTCTCTTTTTCATGAAATGTATTTCTATAATGGCTCAAATGAGGATCTTCATATTGACGCTCTTTCACTTCCATATTCAAGGACGAAACTGTGGGATTATTAATACTAGTTCCTACACTACCTGCATCAATTAGACGTACTCCAAGATTAGCTAGTTGGTGGAGCTCATGAATTAATTCTTTCTTCTCCGGAGGAACTTCACATAGGATGCCCATCGATCGGCGGCTAAGCGCATCAGTTACCACATTTGCCTTTCCGGGGTGGTATAAAATACTCACATCATAATCTTTTTTTGCATACAATTCTCGGGCTCGAAGAATTCCAAGTACGATACGCAAGTGATCTGCATTTTCTGGTTCTGTGCGAGAATACACCAGAATATCATCAATGAATACAATCACAAATAAATCCAAGAGTGGCCTGAATACATTGTTCATCAAATTCATGAACACTGCCGGAGCATTAGTCAACCCAAACGACATCACCCGAAACTCATAATGGCTATATCTCGTTCTGAAGGCTGTTTTGGGAATATCTTCTTCTCTAACCCTCACTTGATGATAACCCGACCTCAAGTCTATTTTAGAAAACCACTTGGCACCCTGTAGTTGATCAAATAAATCATCAATCCTGGGAGAGGATATTTGTTATTTATCGTCACCTTGTTCAACTGCCTATAATCGTTGCACATTCGTAGGGAACCGTCTTTCTTTCTCACGAACAAGACTGGTGCTCCCCACGGCGATGAGCTGGGTCTAATAAACCCCTTTTCAAGCAAATCTTTTAATTGCGCCTTCAGCTCTTTCAGTTCTGTCGGAGCCATTCGATAAAGAGGAATAGAAATAGGCTTGGTGTTCGGCAACACATCAATGGCGAAGTCAATTTCTCTTTCTGGAGGAAGGCCTGGAAGTTCATTTGGAAATATATCCAGAAATTCACTTACTACCGGAACAGATTGGAAAGTTGGCGACTTTGCTTCGGTATCATGAACTCGGACTAGATGATAAATGTAGCCTTTGGCTATCATCTTTCTTGCCTTGAGATAGGAAATGAACCTTCCTTTTGGAGACGCTGTATTACCCTTCCACTCAAGCACGGGTTCTCCCGGAAATTGAAATCGAATTACTTTCATCCGACAATCAACATTAGCATAGCATGAGGCCAACCATTCCATACCCATAATCACATCGAATTATAACATTTCACACTCAACTAAATCGGCTTTAGTTTGGCGATCACATATCACTATCACACAATTTTTATACACTTGCCTAGCTATTAGGAGATCACCAACCGGAGTAGATACCTCAAAATGTTTGATTGGCTCAGGTTTCACCCCAATACTACCAGCAACATACGGGGTAATATAGGAAAAAGTAGAACCCGGATCTATTAAGGCATATACATAATAGGAAAATATGCATAATGTACCTGTAACCACATCTGGTGAGGACTCAAGATCCTTTCGTCCGGCTACAGCATATATAGGGGCTGAGTGGCACCTAAAGTAGATAATCCCCCTCAGCCTCTACCTCGGCCCGAGTATGCCTTATCGGGCGCATTGAAGAGGAGCCAGCTGCTGATCCTGTGGACTGAATCCCCACTCTACCGCTCGTCGACGGGCAATCTCGCATCATATGCCCAACCTGGCCACAAGCATAGCAAGCATCCGAACCTTGGCGACACTGTCCGGAATGTAGTCTACCGTACTGGCTGCATCGCGGGACTGAGGGTCTCCTCTGACTATAATCTTCCCTGAACTGAGAATCTGAGGCCCTCGAACTCTGATCCAGTCCTGAACGAAAGGAGCGATCAAATCTCCTACCCGTGAATCGAGGAGGTGCACTAGTCACCGATTGGCCTGAATGTTGGGAATAAGTCCTAGTAGTGGCTATCGTCCCTCTAAGTTCTGGGCATGGGCTTGTATTCGGAAAATATCCATCCCTTCTTGTAGAGAAGCTGTCAAACAATCCTTGAACAAATATGGCCCTAAACCACTCACGAACCTGTGCACCCTATCTCCCATATCGGCCACCATAGTCGGGGCATACCTAGCCAAGGAATTAAATTACAGGCTATACTCCCGGGCACTCATATTTCCTTGCTTCAAATTTATAAATCTATCCGCTCTAGCTCGGCGGACCTCGAGTGGCAAATAATGGCAAATGAAGGCATCGAAGAATTCTTGCCAAACGGGAGGAGGCGCATTCTCTTTTCTCGATGCTATCAAATTATTATACCACAATACCGCCACATCTTGGAGTCTATAAGATGCCATCTCCACGGATTCAGTCTCGGAGGCATGAATAATTCTCAATGTTCTCAACATCTCATCAATAAAACCTTGCGGGACTTCATTCGGCTTTGACCCAAAAAACTCCGGAGGATTCAAACTCATAAAATTGCGGGCTCGGGTACTAGCTGACCGATCACTTGGGCCCGTATTTTGCCGTTGTGCCTGTGCGGCAACCAATTATGTCAATAATTGGATGGCCTCGGTCACTTGTTGACCCGAAGCAACCGGTGGAGGAATTGGAGCGGAAGCTCCTCCTGGTTCTTCTACATTGGGCGGGGTGGAGGAAGTATTAGACAAGGCCTTATTATGTGATTCGCCTTCTTCTACATTCATTGGAGGCTCTCTTTCTACCCGCCTTTTTGTCATAGTCTTGCCCTTCTGGGCGGCTGTAGCTTTTCTCTTTGGCGGCATTTCTGAAATCACAACACACTATTAGGGAAGGTAAAATCTTATACATGGCTCTATCGGACGATCTCATAAGAAGAAAGACGGTCATTTTCCTAAATGCCTTGTAGCCTCTTGTTTATTAGCGTGGCGCGCAACACACCATAACAAGACTCTACTAGACACGGCTCGTAGACACTTCCTAGGACTGAACTGCTCTGCTACCACTTTTGTCACGACCCAACCAGGGGTCGCGACGGGTACCCGAGGCTAACCACCGAGCACCCCTCATTCTACTGCTTATCATACTCATTAAACGTTTCTTTTATCAAAATTATACTCAAATTATGAGAAAATCATCTTTCATTCGAAGACATAAATACTTTATATGCACAATCCTTTTGGTCATTGAAGTAATATATACATATATATACATGGTAGCAACCTCGTGAGACCATACCACCCACACTGCGTACTACGAGCCTCTACTAGAGTACTAGACATATGGACGGGACAGGACCCCGCCGTGCCCAAAACATACATGTACATAAGAGGATAACCATAAGCACGTCCGGAACAATGGAGTGCTCTCAAAACAGCTAACAACTCCTATGAGTCTGGATCAAGATCACCTCCTTGTCCACCTGTGGGCATGAACACAGCGCCCAAAGAAAACGGACGTCAGTACGAACATTGTACTGAGTATGAGAGGCATAAACAATAATATCACATCAATGAAATAAAGGAAGCATCAATAAGGAACATCTTTATCTGACTGTCAAATAGAAAGGAAGTGGTGCATGCTGGCTTACTCATAATAATCATCATATCATATATGCATAAATATATAAGCTTCCCGTCCATATCGGATCGGTGTAATAATCATTAGCCTGCGTCCAAGCCTCCCGCGTCTGGGGTATCATCTCATGCCGCCCACTAGTGGTGTCTGCCCATAGTGTATGCGCTGCCTGCCTTAGCGGTGACTGCCCGGCCAAATAGGCGCGGTGTTATATCATCATCATAATATGCTCATCATAGTGCATGCTAAAGACTCAAGGACAACTATGCTTTATCGGGGTGACGTAAGGTCGTGATCCCCCGATTTCCTTATGGAGAACGCATTAATATCCTGCCTAACCTTGAAGGGAATAGTATATGAGGTGAGTGTAAGCAATAAATGAAGTCATTGACACTTTAGGAACATCATATCATGAACATCTAGAACTTCTATACTTTAACTCATTACCTTGTGTAGCTATTTAGGAATATAGGCTCATATCTTTCCGGAACTTAAGAGATTCATGGAGAAGAAAGAAAGTCATGCTATAGGATTCATGCCATAGAAGGAAAGGACTAGCCTCACATACCTTTTTCGCTTAACTAATCTATCGTTCGCTTGGTTTCCTTTGGTGCCCACGTTTCTACCTTCAAGAGGAATCGCATTAACATTAGTTACTCGGCTATAAGAACTTTTCACTATTTCTAGGGAAAATTTGGCAGCACTTCCTTTGTTTATACTACTTTTCCCACATTCTATATCAACTCCCAGCGTTAATAACAACATTCACAATATAGCAACAACAATCATCATTTATCCATACGTACCACAATTCACCATTTCTCTTTGATTTCTTCACAATTATGATTATAACTCGTTATCGCGTTTTATCATATATAATACTTACTCCATGGTCTAAATGCCACTTATAACATATTCACAATCACAGCATACCAACACTCATGATTCATCCCAATCACTACTCAACAATGACACTATTCACACATTCATGACCCAACTTCTATGTCTTTCCACAATCCAAGTGTTTCAACTTTTAACCACTAAAACCATATAAAAGGGTCATAAAACTCACCTTAGATGATGGATGAACAATACTCAAGTTGAGCTTCTCTTCTTGCACCAAAACCCTAACTCACTTCTCTTGACTTTTCTTGGCTTAGATGAACTTTTAATGGGTTTCATACACTTGATTTCATGGATTTGGTGTAGTTGACCATGGTTTTCCTTTGATTTCTTGTGGATGAATGATAGAGAAGGTTCTAGTGGTTTCTTTGGTGTGTGGAGAATGAAAATGAAATGAAATAAAAATGAGGGAGGGTCCTTATATTAAATCATGAAATCAGTCCCGACCAAGATATATGGTACGATCAACGGAGCGTCGATCTGGTCGTCCAAGTCGTTAAATTTGCAGTGAGCAATCTGTCGTTTCATTTCATTCGACGGTGAGAAAAACTGTCTGTCGAACTGATCAACGGAGCATCGACCTGTTCGTCGAATGGTCTTCGCTCTAGCTCAATTTTACGGCACGATCGACAAAGCGTCGACTCGTCTGACGGTACAAAGAACGACCGTCGAACCCCCTTTCGCAGAACTGCGGTGAAGTTTCATTTAACGAGCTTTTCTCCCTTGCCTTTAACTTCTTTGGAATCTTAATTAGAATTATTAAGTATCCCTTCTTACTTGTAGGGACATCATGTCCACCTTAAATTACGTTAGTCCCTTCACCGCTCAGCAAACCCAAAGTTCCGAGGTGTAACAGTAACCATGGCTATGTCGGGGTGAGATGAGGTCGTGAACCCCCGACTACGTTATGGATTGATCATAATCGTCATAGCTCACCATGGAGGGACTGACATTTTATGGTGAGTGCACACAAGGAAAAGCATCAATGGAACTATACTTAGGGTCATTAACCTCATGGACATCGTACCTCACTTTAAGATTCTTTGTACTTAAACTGATCATCGTCATTATCATGGTCGTATCGTATGTCTTTTCTTTAGCTTATACGTATATAGCTCATTACAGTCATGGGCTCATAGTTTCCTTTATTTAGGAAGATCACGGGAAAATAGGAGAATTCATGCCATAGGAGTCATGCCATAGAAGTCATGCCTTAGAAGGAAGGGATTAGCCTTACATACCTCTTTCGTTTAGTTATTCTATCGTTTGATCGTTCTCCTTCGATGCTCGCGTTTCTACCTTCAAGAGAATTCGCATCAACATTAGCTAATCGATTATATGAACGTGCTTACTAATGCTAGAGAAAATTGGGCAACATTTCTTTTGTTTATACAACTTTCCTCATCTTACATATCAACTCCCAAACTTCCATAACAACATTCACAATATTATAGGCAACAATCATCATTTATCTACATTATCCATATTTCTCAATTTCACTTCAATTTCTCCATAATCATAGTCATAGTTCACTATTGCGTTTTCTCACATATAATATTATCCCATGTTCTAAATGTCACTTATAGCATGCTTACAATCACAACATATCAATATTCATGATTCACTCCAAACTACTACTCAAAATCTCATTATTGCTATCTTTGTGACCCATTTTCTATCTCCTTCCATAATCTAAGTCATTCAACCTCTCATTACCTTAAGCTATATGAAAAGATCATAAAACTTACCTTAGATAGTGTAGGAATAAGCCTTGAGTGGAAATACTCCTCTTACACCAAAACCCTGGTTCACTTCCATTGGAATTTCTTAGCTTGGATGAACTTCAATGAGTTTCATACACTTAATTTTGTTGGTTTGATGAAGTTGATCACCAATATCTCTTGTGTTCTTGAGGATGAAGAGTGGAGAGCTCTCTAGAATGTTCTTGAAGTGTAAAGTGAGGAAATGAAATAAATTGGATGGGGTTGGGTCTTTATATCATTTTTTAAAAATCTGTCCCGGCCAGATTCTACGGACCAACATACTGGCCGTATAAATTATACTGGTCGTATGTTTGGCCGTAGATTTGGTCCAGTGAAGGACCCATTCTGGTCACAACATACGGCCTAACAAACGGCCAGTATGTTGGGCCGTATAATGCCCAGCTCTCCGAAAATCGTTCTCGTCGACTCGTTTGACCTCCAATCCTTATGGAACTTTCTTGACACTTGTTTAATACCTCATTACCAATATAAAGGACGTTATAACTCTTCTCCAAAACATCATTAAGCTCTCATTAATTCGATACTCGTAAATGTTGCCCGACACACAACATATACCTTGCTTTCCTTAACAACTCCCGTCTCCTACCTCGAATGTCTTTGAAATCTCATTTAGAATCATCAAATGTTATTTCTTACTTACCAAGACACCGTATACTTCGTGCCCTTCGTTAGTCTATTCACTGTACATTAACGGGAAATTTCCGAGGTGTAACACGCGAAGCCTACACAATCACTCAATCGCATTCACATAGGTATTCAACCACACATTATCATGCATGAAAACTAGACATGCTTTGTCCTAAAGAATTCACAAAACATAGAATCAACTAACCAAAGTCTAACTCAAGTAGACCGTAACCTACCTCAAACGTAGAGCTGGAACAATGCAAGTCACTCCGCTATAGCTTTTCCTTTCCTTACAGTCCCAGAACGCTTAAAGTCTAGAAATAGAAGGCTCAACGAGTCACAATTGCTCAAATCACAGGTACCAATTCAAGAATGCCCATCCCTTTACCCCATTCTCGTGGGTGGATGAATTTCTAGGTGCAAAACAACCAACAAGGGCCTTAGTAATCATTAATCATCAAATTATACCAATATTATAACAACATTCCAACTATAAGCAGTTTTCATAGTCAAGATACCATTTTTATAGAACCATAGTCCCAATTCATTTAGTGTATGTCTCTAAGAATTCAATTCATGATTAAAAGAAATTAACCCAATCCTTTAGATGATAAATAAATGATAATAGCTATAACCCATCAAGTTTAGAAGGTTGAACAATTTCTAGGGTTTCTATTACAATTCCACCATTGGTGACCCACAAGAGTGATGATAATCATGAAGATAATACGGAATGGTTAGAAGGAATAAATGAAACTTAACTCTCAAGATTTTTCTTGCCCTAGCTTGAAAATTCACCCTAGGTGCTTGTGGGGAATCGTGTTGTGGTATTATGAATAAAGAATATAATACTAAGTCTTTAAAACACGGATTTTGTCCCCTTGTCGATCACTGTGGCGGTCGTTTCACAGCTGCAGTGGTCCCGCTATAGCGGCCAAGTGACCGCTATAGTGGACCCAACAAGAATCTGCTCACCGCTATAGCGGCCAGTTCCCCGCTATATCGATATCGGCGTAGCGGGCAATCACCCGCCCTAGCGGCCACATGAGAAAATGGCTGGCCACTGAAGCGGTCAACCCATAACTACAGCGGTACCGCCACAACGGACTCCCACTATCGCAGCGGTGCCTTTTGGGCAGTGAGCTCGACTTTTTATCCAGTTTTCACTCCTTTCATTCCACATTTCATCCGAGGCCTCACAAATGCAAACAAAATATGTACACAGACATAACATACTATATGAATCCACCTATGGCCTCAGAATTCCCAACGGAGTTCTATTTTCCTACGTCACCCCTCGACGGACTCAATATAATAAAACAACAATCACAAGCCAGTAAAATGTCAGCTCTTAAGCTTACAAAATCGAGTTCTTACTGACTCGTTCTACCCTTGGGAAGGTTCTATTTGGTGGGGGTGACCCTACATTTTTCATAATGACCGGAAAGGTCGTTACATCAGATACCAATTAAAATACCGTTCGTCCTCGAATGGACAAATGTGAGTAAACTAGGAGAAATTACTTGTCTCGATGAAAAGCTGAGGATACTTGCTATGCATATTAGATTCTGTTTTCCAAGTAACTTGCTTCACCAGACAATTCTTTCGCTGGACCTTCACAGAGGCTTTTTCCATGGACCTCAACTTGTGAACATCCCTATCTAAGATGCTAATGAGTTCCTCCTCATGTGACAAATTTTCATGAACGGATTATGTATGAACCATCCCCGTGACACCTCTTCAACATCGAAACATGAAACACCGGATGAATGCCTGATAAACCCGGAGACAAGGCCAACTTATAGGCCACCTACCCCACATGCTTGAGTATCTCAAACGGTCCAATGTACCTCGGGCTAAGCTTGCCCTTCTTTCCGAACCTCATCACACCCTTCATGGGTGAGACCTTCAGCAACACTTTCTCTTCCTTTGCAAACTCAAGATCTCCGACCTTGCGGTCCGCATACTCCTTTTGCTGTTCTGGGCTGCTAGGAGCTTAGCTTGGATCACCTTTACCTTCTCGAGGGACTCTCTCAGAAGATCGGCACCCCAAGGTCTCACTTCAAACGCATCAAACCACCTAATAGGAGACCTATACCTCTTTCCATACAATGCCTCAAATGGAGCCACATCGATACTCGAGTGGTAGCTATTATTGTAGGCAAATTCGACCAAGGGCAAGAATTGGTCCCAATGCCCACCAAAGTCTATCACGCATGCACGAAGCATATCCTCAAGAACCTGAATATTCTGCTCAGACTGCCCGTCAGTCTAAGGGTGTAAGGCTGTGCTAGGATCCAACTTCGTACCCAACTCCTCATGCAAACACTCCTAAAACCTGGATGTAAACGTGGTGCCTCTGTCGGATACGATGGAGATAGGGACCTCGTGAAGCCTAAGTACCTCACGAATGTAGACTTTCGCCAATTTCTCTGCATTATACGTTATCTTCACTGGAATGAAGTGGGCAGACTTAGTCAACCTATCAACAATAACCCAAATGGAGTCAAACTTCCGCAATGTCTTCGGAAGACCAACCACGAAATCCATGGCTATTCTTTCCCACTTCAACTCGGGAATGGGCATCCTCTGCAATGTACGCCCATGATTCTGATGTTCATGCTTCACTTGTTGGCAATTCAGACACTGAGCAACGAACTCTACTATATCACGTTTCATCCTAGTCCACCAGTAATGTTGCCTTAAATCACGATACATCTTAGTTGCACTAGGATGAATAGAATCCCTCGAACTATGAGCCTTTATCATAATGGTCTTGATCAAATCGCCTAAACGTGGCACACATACTCACCCTTTGATTCGCAGCACTCCCTCTTCATCAATCACGACCTCTTTGGCCTCACCACGCAACACCTTATCACGTATTTTACACAACTTAACCTCCTCAAACTGCTTAGCCTTAATCTGTTTTAAAAATGACGACCGAGCCTCAACACAAGACAACACCCTACTTGTGTTAGAAATATCCAGCCTCATAAAACTTTTCGCTAGGGTCTGAACCTCTCTAGCCAACGGGCGCTCTGAAAAAAAATCTAATGAGCTAGACCCCCCATACTAGCTGATTTCCTGCTCAGTCCATCAGCCACTACATTTGCCTTAACAGGGTGATACATAATGGTGATGTCATAATCCTTTAGCAGTTCCATGTATCTCTGCTACCTAGAGTTTAGATCCCTCTGAGTGAACACATGCTGCAAGCTGCGATGGTCTGTGTACACCTCACAATGGACACCATACAAGTAGTGTCTCCAGATTTTTAACGCAAACACCACCACTACCAAATCTATATCTTGAGTAGGATAGTTCTTCTCATGCACCTTCAATGGCCGAGAAGCATAAGAAATCACCTTCTTTTCCTGCATCAAAACAACACCCAAATCAGAACGTTAAACATCATAATAAACAACAAAATCCTTGCCCTCCACGGGCAATGCTAGAATCAGTGCTGTAGTCAATAATGTCTTGAGCTTTTGAAAGCTCTCCTCATACTTGTCGGACCAATGAAACGGTACCTCCTTTTGAGTCAAGTGAGTCAAATGAGAAGCAATAGAGGCAAACCCCTTCACAAACCGACGATAGTAACTAGCCAGACCCACGAAGCTACAAATCCTTGTCATTAATGTGGCCTTAGCCCACTCCCTGACTACCTGAATTTTCTGAGGATCTACCATAATACCTTCCTTCGAAATAACATGCCCCAAGAAGGACACAGAAGACAACCAGAACTCACACTTAGAGAATTTAGCAACAGCTCCTTCTCCCGCAATACCCCAAGAGCAATTCTCAAATGTTTCTTATGCTCTTCCTTACATCTAGAGTACACCAGGATATCATCAATGAACCATATTATGAAAGAGTCCAAATAGGGCTTAAACACACTGTTCATCAAATCCATGAACGCAGCTGGGGCATTAGTAAGCCTAAAAGACATAACCAAGAACTCGTAGTGTCCATACCTGGTCCAAAATGTTGTCTTAGGAATATCCTCCACCCGAATCTTCAGTTGATAGTACCTGACCTCAAATCAAGTTTAGAGAACATAGAAGCTCCCTATAACTGATCAAACAAGTCATCAACACATGGAATGGGATACTTATTCCAGATAGTTACCTTATTCAACTGACGGTAATCAATACTCATATGCATAGACCCATCCTTCTTCTAGACCCATCGTTCTTCTTAACAAACAACACAGGAGCACCCCACGGAGAGGCACTCGGGAAACCACTTACTCAGAAGATCTTACAATTGCTTTTTCAATTCCCTGAGTTCTGCTGGCGCCATCCTATAAGGTGGAATAGAGATAGGATGAGTCCCTGGGTCTAAATCAATCTTGAAATCAATATCACGATCTGGTGGCATACAAGGCAAGTCCGCGGGGAACACATTCGCAAACTCGCGTCCCACTGGAACCGAATCAATAAATGGAGTATCTGCACTGGTATCACGAATATGTGCCAAGTAAGCTAAACAACCCTTCTCCACTAGCTTCCTAGCACGAACAAAGGATATAACTTTATTAGGGAGGGGACTAAGGTTACCCTTCCACTCAAGCCTAGGTGCCCCCGGTATGGCGAAGGTAACAGTCTTAGAATGGTAGTCTGGTATAGCATAATGCAGGTACAACCAATTCATACCCAAAATGACATCAAAATCTACCATATCTAGGATTATGAAATCTGCCCAAGTACTATACCCAATGAAATTAATTGCACAAGAAGGGTAGACACTATCTACTGCTACTGGATCCCCAACCGGAGTAGATACATAAATAGAGGCATCAAGGGTATCACACATCATATCCAGACCCACAGCAAAATACGTAGACACATAAGAACAAGTAGAGCTGGGATCTAATAAAATAGAAGCCTTCCAGTCATAAACTGAGATAGTACCTGTGATAACTGCATCAGAGGCCTCAGCCTCAGGTCTACTTAGAAAAGTGTACAAATGACCGCGCCCTCCTATAGCCTGTGAACCACCATGATTAGCATGACCAGACTGAGGCCCGCCCCTGCCGGGCTGTTATCCGTCTCTAATTGCCTGTGGACCGCCTCTGTTAGGATTGGCACTACCCCTACCCGCTGTGTGGCCACCCCATCCTGCCGGTGCGCGATCCTTACCCCCTTGATCTGGTGCAAAAAGAGCTCAGGGAGCCTGATACTGAGTCCCCTGCCTACTCTATCTAAGTCTGGGTAATACCTCCTGATGTGCCCTATCTCACCACACTCATAACATGCACGATCCAGCGTAGGTCGCTGAACGAAAGCTGATGAAGCATTATAGCCTCCATGCTGATCGGAAGCTTGATAATTTACCCCTGATGGGCCTCCAGCTGACACCTGTATCACGGACTAAATCGAACACCCTGAATATACCTACGAACGCTGACCCGTTAAGAAGGAGTTGCTGAAAACCCCACCCCTTTGGGACTTCCTCTCTACCTGCTTCGCGTAACTCTCCTGCTTAATGCCCTCAACAACATGGACATGCTCCACTATCTCCTAGAATGAAGCCCTAGTGGCTACAAGCTGGAGGGCTGATAACTGAAGCCTAACGTTCAATCCCTTCACGAATCGGCGTACCCTCTCTCCCTTAGTGGGCAGCAACTGAAGAGTATATCGGGATATGGAGTGGAAACGGGCCTCATACACAGTAACCGACGAGTTCCCCTGATCAATTGTAGCGAACTTATCCTTCGTTCGGTCCCTCAGCGTACGCGGAACGTACTTATCCAGAAACACCGAGTAAAACTGAACCCAAGTCAATGGAGGAGACCCAACTGGCCTACACTCCGCATATGCCCTCCACCATAGCTTGGCATTACCCAGGAATTGAAAGGTCACAAACTCTACCCCGTACTTTTCCACCGCCCCAATCTTATGAAGCTTCTCATGATAGTCGATGATGATCTCATATGCATCCTCTGACTCAGTACCATAGAACACATGAGGCTTCATTTTAGTAAATCTCCAAAATAGATCATGCACTTTTCCAGTCATCACTGGCCCAGCAACTGGCCTCAGACAGGCCTCAAAACCCGAAAATTTCTCCAAGTGAGGTGCCACTACTGCTGCATGCTGAACCCCCGGAGCCTGTGCTCTGTCCAGACTTGGGGCTGCTATTCTTACGCCCCAACCTGCTGGACCGGTTGGTATAGCTCCAGCCTATGCTAACCCGTGCAACAAATTTAGCACATGTGTCATAACATCTGGTATACCCTGAGTAGTTGCAGCTCCTGGTGGAACTAGTACTGCCGCAGGCTAGGCTGGTGCGGCTGCATTTCTCGCTGCTTCGTTAGGAACCACTGGAGGCACGGGATCAACTACTAGGATGCCGCCCCTGCTGGGGCCGCCCCTCTGCCAGCTCTTCTACCTCCACCTCTACCTCTAGCTGCTGCCGCTCATGTTTTCGCCATCTGTGAGAGGGTGAAGGACAGTTAGATACCAATTTGAATCAGCAGATACCAATTTGAATCAACAGATACCAATTGGAATCAAGTAGGAAGAACGAAAGAAAGAAAAAAGGGTTTTCCTAGTGTCCGGTAGCCTCTCGAAGATAAGTACAGATGTCTCTGTACCGATCCGCAAGACTCTACTAGACATGTCTTGGTACGTCGAGATCGACGAGCCTAAAGCACTAATACCAACTCTGTCACGACCCAACCCGCCATGACTGACACCCACACTAACTCCTAGTGGGCTGACCAACACGCACTCATCTATTCATTCACGTCCGATTTTATATTAAACAACTTAGTCAGTTATTACTCATTCAAGCATCAAATAAAATAAAATAATTCATGCCATAAATACTGAAGTAAGTGCGGAAGTTCTATGTTACACCTCAAAAAAAATCATGTCATAGCACAGTGAATAGATTAACACAGGGAAGAAGTATAGCATGTTTCTACAAGTAAGAAGTAGTACTTAATGGTTCTCATTTGGATTCCAAAGACGTATGGGGAAAGAGAAGAAATTTCGTTAGGAAAGGCGAAGTATACGTTGTGTTTCGGAAGGAATTTACAAAGTAACGAGTTAATGTTGGCTTAATGATGTCTTAAAAGAAGAGTTATAATGCCTCTTTGTTATGTCCCGTGTTTTCGTACAATTGGAAATCGTGAAATAATTACGACTTGTGTGTTATAAGGACCTAATTTAAATTTTGTGAATATGACTATGTTGGTTGTGAAATCTTTGATGCTAAGACCTCGGGGAAGGCCGAGGGTAAATTTGGAATTTCGAAAATTAGTTTCGGGAATTACAAAACGGGACTTTTAATGAATTGGGCCAAGGAAATTGAAATAAACATTTGGGCCCAAAGAGGTGGGGTGGCCGGCCACTAAGGCATGGTCCAAGCCCACTTTTAAAAGTCATGTGCTATGCACATGACCTCTAGTATGGATATATATCAATGTAACACTTAGAAATTATCAAGAAAATCACAAATCATTCCTTTGAGTCAAAAACCCCATTCGGCCGAACCATAGAAAAAAAGAAAAGAAAATTTTCCTAGCTTGTGTTGTGATCCAAAAACCTTGGGTTCTACATATTTGTGAAGTACTCAAGACGCTCTCCGACGTGGTATAAATAGTTTGGCACGAGGACGACGTTTTCGACAAGTCGGGTTTTCAAGAAAAGGTAAGAATTTTGCCCCTTTTATGTTATAGAATTGATATGAATGTATTAAGAATTGGAAATAGACGAGAATCCCGTAATTTTAACATAAATAGAAAGTCGTGGGTGTGTGTTTGTAGAGTGTTTGGCCGTGAGCCATAGAGAGAAAAATTGGTGTGAATTGATCTTGGCTAAGTTGGTATAATGTGTTGTTGTGATCCTTATATCGTAAATGATTGATTGTTGAATTAAATTGGCGGTGGAAAACGAATTCGGATATTATCGGAAAGTGTATATCCTTTGTATCTTTATGTATATCATTGTATATTTAGGGTGCTAGAGACTTTAGATATGAACTTATAATGATGTTAATGAATTCGGAATGAAACGACGTGAGTTAGAATATTCGTCGTGCACTTTTGATTGTTTTGAAGAATTATGGAATATAATGGATCTTGGTGTAATTTCGGGTATGGCTTGGATTGTAGTTAGATTGTGATTGTATAAGTTTGAATGTGGAAATGAATCCAATTATGTAGATGTAGAATTGGAGTTTTGAAAGTTTGAATGGAAGTTGCCAATTTAGATAACAAAGTGGAATTTTGAAGCTAGAATGGCTTGATTGTTGTTTGTGTTGTTTGTTGATGTGTGGGCTGTTGTTGTTGTTGTATTTTGAGCCGAGCTAAGTCTCGGGGATGTTAGATTTATAGGGGAAGTGCTGCCGAAATTTTGGTAGGCAAAAATTGGAGTTAAAGGCATTTTTAAGCCTAAGAATCTCAATTGGTAACTTTGACCATTTGCAGATTTTTGACGAAACGGGACTGGACTTTTGGAAGGGCTTACGACGTCTGTGAGGTATGTAAAGCTTCCCAATTCTTTATTTGGCATATCTTAGTGTGTTAGTTGAATATGAGACCTTCCGGAGCATTTCTGCTCCTCGAAACCCGATCCACAGGAAAGTTACTATTCATTCAATTCGATTGAAGCCTAAAGGCTCCCTTTTTGGCTAGAATGCCATTATTCGTCCGAAACCTATCGAAATGTGGTCGGGTAACCTAGAAATGATTATGTATGACCCTTGGCATATTACTGCTCATAAAAAAATATGTTCGCCACCTCACTTCGACTCGAGGTGGGTCCGCTACCCCAAATTGCCCGATTTGCCCTTCGGGCCATCTTTGAGAATAGAGTTAAACGTACCACTTCTGATCTTTGGAACATCCTTCCACGGGGTATGTTTGGACTATTCGATGCACTAATCCAGGTTTTGAACTATATGGACCATTTTGGAATCGTTTTGCAAAATGAAACCTGATGTCGACTAAGTATTCGACTATTTTGTAATAGGATATGATTTATGAGTTTACTTTGTTTTGAAACACTATTTTGAAATACGATTTGCATTTGTTTGCTCACGACTCCGCTCGTGCCTTATTATGACTTCGTTCACCGGTTCCCGGGCCGGTTTTGATTCGTGCGCTGTATGATAAATTCGGCCGTATGCTGTGTTACGGTTCCCGAGGCTTCGCCATAGGGCCCGGTTCCGTTTGGAGTTATGCTGTGATATGGCTCGTGATGCGATACGCTCACCGATGATTATGATTATGTTCGGGGATGTACGGAGATTTGAAACCTTCTGGTGTTATGCTGTGTGTGGTGCCAGCGTCGGAGTGGCGACCACGTTCTTAAGCGTTTGCATGATTTTGTTTGCATAAAATACATGTATATGATTTCGATACAGATTTTGACATACCAGTTTGTACCCCACTTTGACATTTGATTTGCTTTCGGTTTTGATCTATAATTCTGTACTCCGTGCTTTACATACTCAGTACATATTTCGTACTGACCCCCTTTCTTCGGGGGCTGCGTTTTATGCCCGCAGGTGCAGATATCGGTGATCCTCCGCAGTAGGCTTCACTTCTTGCTATTCCGGAGTACTCTTATCCGATCCGGAGTCCACTTTTGGTACAGACTCTTTTGTTTTGTATATATTTGGTATGTCTGACTATTTGGGTACGGCGGGGCCCTGTCTCGCCACATGTCTCTGTTTTGAGTTCGTAGAGGCCTGTAGTCATATATGTGGGGCGAGGGTCCTATGTGTTTATTGTCTGATTTTGCTTTCGGGTCTTAAAGCGGTCTGTTTGATATGATGGCCCCAAATGGCCCTTTTGTATATATTTGTATTTTGACCGGCGATGTCTATTCCGCCGCTTTGTTTGAGTTTGATTTGATATGACCGCTTAAGACATATTTTCGATATAACTTCTTGAAAATTCTGAAATAAGTTTGGATTCGGAAATGAATATGCGATTTGGTCTGGGCACCCAGGTAGGGTGCCAGTCGCGGCCCACGGGGCTGGGTCGTGACAAAAGTGGTATCAGAGCGGTTTGTCCTCGGAATGTCTACAGGCCGTGTCTCGTAGAGTCTTGTTTATCGATGTGTTGTGCACCACATCTATAAACGGGAAGCTACAGGGCATTTAGGATGTTACTTTCTTTGTAATCTTAGATCGTGCGATAGAGCTGTGCTATTATGATGATTTTGATCTGACTCGCCTTCGTGTTTGCAGTGATGCCTCCGAAGAAGGCAACGGCGGCCCAGAAGGGCAAGGCGAGGATTGGAGAGACTAGCCAGGCACAGCGAGCTACCCGGGCTCGTGTCTATGATTTGCCTGAGGATGTACCTCATTCGGAGGGGTCTGCTACACCCCCACTAGTACAGCCTGGAGCAGGACCTTCAGCAGCCCCAGAGGTCCGTGTACCCGCACCTGAGACTCCAGCTCCTCAGCCAGGGGCGGAGGATAGGACCCTGAGGGAGGCTGTACAGCTGTTGACTACACTGGTAGCAGGACAGGCTCGCAGGCGCGGGCGGAGGGACGACGATGATGATGACAGACGGGACAGCCTGAGAGTTCGGGAGTTTTTGCTATGTGGCCCTCCAGAGTTCTTCGGGTCTAAGCCCGACGAGGACCCCCACGACTTTATTCGGGGGATGCGACGCTCACTGGACTTGGTCAGGGCTTCAGAGACTGAGTCAGTTGAGCTGGCTTCGCACCGGCTTCGAGATGTGGCCACCCACTGGTACGAGACTTGGGAGCTGTCTAGAGGAGAGGGTGCCCCTCCAGCCACTTGGGATCAGTTTGTGACAGCATTCACCCGCCACTTTTTGCCACCAGAGTTACGGCGGGCACGGGCTGATCGATTCTTACGTCTGCAGCAGAGGGGTCGGAGTGTTTGCGAGTATAACCTTGAGTTTGATTCTCTGGCCCGATATGCACCGGCCGTGGTAGCAGATATGTCCGATCGGATGCACAGATATGTCATGGGATTGGACCGGTATTTGGTTGATAGTTGTATGGCAGTGTCATTGCAGGCAGACATGGACATTTCCCGGCTTCAGGCCTATGCGATGGGTATGGAGGATCCTCGCAGATCTGATCCTGCTGGCAGAGATCGAGACAGGAGGCCGCCCAAGAGGGCTAGATCCGTGGGTTATTCAGGGGATTCTCGAGGCGGACAGCCTCAGCAGCAGCAGCAGTCTGACAGATATTTTCCTCCCTCCGGCCGGGGTACTCAGTCAGGTAGCCGGAGATTCGATAGTACAGGACCGTCTGGGGCCGGTCAGAGCTCCAGAGTGGCAGGTTCACAGGTACCCAGGGGTCCCAGCCAGGCCAGACCACCCAGGCCCCGTTGTCCTCATTGCGGGAAGTCACATCCCGGGGAGTGTTACCGAGCGACGGGAGCTTGTTTTTCTTGTGGCGGTCAGGGCCACTTTATGAGAGATTGTCCATTGGCTAGCGGTTTTGGTAGTGCTGCTCAGCAGACAGGGTCAGCCGCCGGTTCTTCTTCTGCTCCATCAGTTGCACGCCCTGGAGGGCGAGGTATTTCAGCACCGGCAGGACGCGGTCGAGGCCGCGGTGGCACTTCAGGTTCTAGCGGTCCCTCGAACCGCATATATGCTTTGGCCAGCCGCCAGGATCAGGAGGCTTCGCCAAACGTCGTCACAGGTACATTGCTGGTTTTCTCCAGATCTGTATATGCATTGATTGACCCTGGTTCTACTTTATCGTATATTTCCCCGCTCGTTGCTAGTAAGATTGGGATAGTGTCTGAGCCTATAGAACCGTTTGAGGTAGCTACGCCAGTTGGGGATTTTATTGTAGCGAGACAGATTTATAAGGATTGTTCTGTGACCATTTATGATCGTAGCACTAAGGCTGACTTGATAGAGTTAGACATGCTGGAGTTTGACGTCATTATGGGCATGGACTGGTTGTCTTCCTGTTATGCTAATGTCGACTGCCAGAAAAAGGTAGTCCGTTTTCAGTTTCCAGGAGAACCAGTCATAGAGTGGTTCGAATCCACAGCATCGCCGAGGGGTAAGTTTATTTCATACCTCAAGGCTAAGAAGATGATCCAGAAGGGTTATATCTATCATTTGGTTCGTGTGCACGATACTGCCGCGGAGGTACCTACCCTTCAGTCTGTTCCGGTCGTCAGCGAGTTTCCAGATGTTTTTCCTGACGAGCTTCCTGGCCTTCCGCCTGAGCGGGAGATTGATTTTTCTATTGAGTTGATGCCAGATACGCAGCCTATATCTATTCCTCCGTACAGGATGGCACCAGCCGAGTTGAAGGAGTTGAAGGAGCAGCTGAAAGATTTGCTGGATAAGGGCTTTATTAGACCCAGCACATCACCCTAGGGAGCGCCGGTGCTGTTTGTCAGAAAGAAAGACGGGTCATTGCGGATGTGTATCGACTACCGGCAGCTGAATAAGGTGACTGTTAAGAATAAATATCCCCTCCCCCGGATTGATGACTTGTTTGACCAGCTGCAGGGTGCTAGACACTTTTCAAAGATAGATCTGCGTTCTGGTTATCATCAGGTGCGAGTACGGGAGTCAGATATCCCGAAGACTGCTTTCAGGACTCGGTACGGGCATTATGAGTTCAGAGTTATGTCTTTCGGGCTGACTAATGCTCCAGCAGTATTTATGGATCTGATGAACCGGGTATTTCGGCCTTTCCTGGATATGTTTGTTATTGTGTTTATTGATGATATCCTGATTTACTCGCGATCAGTCGAGGAGCATTCAGATCATCTGAGGACGGTACTTGGCATCCTCCGTCAGCAGAAGTTATATGCTAAATTCTCTAAGTGTGAGTTCTGGTTGACTTCTGTGGCATTCTTGGGCCATATTATCGGCGCAGATGGTATTCGGGTTGACACGCAGAAGATTGAGGCTGTGCAGAATTGGCCCAGGCCTACTACACCGACAGAGGTGCGTAGTTTTCTTGGATTGGTTGGGTATTACCGCAGGTTCGTGGAGGATTTCTCTTCTATTTCAGCACCACTGACGAGGCTTACCCAGAAAGCAGCAAAATTCCAGTGGACAGATGCTTGCGAGCGCAGCTTTCAGATGCTGAAGGAGAGATTGATTACAGCACCAGTTTTGGCTCTTCCAGAGGGATCTGACGGGTATGTTGTCTATTGTGACGCCTCTGGTATTGGGATAGGATGTGTATTGATGCAGCACGGTCGAGTCATAGCCTATGCTTCCCGGCAGCTTAGACCGCACGAGAAGAACTATCCCACTCATGATCTTGAGTTGGTCGCGGTGATTCATGCTTTGAAGATTTGGCGGCATTATTTATATGGGGTCCATGTTAATATCTATACGGACCATAAGAGTCTCCAGTATATTTTCAGACAGAAGGAACTAAATTTGCGGCAGCGGAGATGGCTTGAGTTACTAAAGGACTACGACGTTGATATTCTGTACCATCCGGGGAAAGCCAATGTGGTAACTGACGCGCTTAGCCGCAAGTCCGTGGGCAGTCTGGCTGATGTTCCATCTGATAAGAGAGATTTGGTTCGTGATATTCATCAGCTGGCCAGCCTCGGAGTTCGTTTGGTGGATTCTGGAGATTCTGGGATTTCTGTCCGTCCAGTTGCTGAGTCATCTATTATTCAGGAGGTAAAGCAGCGCCAGTTTGAGGATCCTCTTTTGATTCAGTACAGAGATGTGGCCCTTAGTAAATCAAAGACTCAGTTTGAGATCTCGCCTGACGGAGTATTATTATACGACGGCAGATTCTGTGTACCGGACGTTGCGGGCTTACGGCGGCAGATTATGGGCGAGGCCCATAATGCACGGTATTCTGTTCATCTTGGTTCCACTAAAATGTATCGGGACCTCAGGTGTTTGTATTGGTGGGACGGCATGAAGAAAGATATTGCTGAGTTTGTTAGTCAGTGCCCGAACTGCCAGCAAGTTAAGATCGAGCATCAGAAGCCCGGTGGATTATTACAGGAGATGGAAATTCCAGCCTGGAAATGGGAGATGATTAATATGGATTTTGTTGTTGGATTACCGCGCACTCCACGCAGGTACGACTCTATCTGGGTTGTTGTTGACAGGCTGACGAAATCAGCCCATTTTCTTCCGGTTCGGACTACTTATTCGGCTGAGGACTATGCCAGATTGTATATCAGAGAGATAGTCAGACTTCACGGAGTCCCGATATCTATTATTACTGACCGAGGTACCCAGTTTACAGCAAATTTCTGGAGGTCATTTCAGGAGGGATTAGGGACTCAGGTGAGTCTCAGTACAGCTTTTCACCCTCAGTCCGACGGGCAGGCCGAGCGCACTATTCAGACGCTCGAAGATATGTTGCGGGCCTGCGTTATTGATTTCAGGGGCAGCTGGGACGATCATTTGCCGCTTATTGAGTTTGCCTATAATAACAGTTATCACTCCAGCATTCAGATGGCTCCGTACGAGGCCCTTTATGGCAGGAGATGCAGGTCTCCTATTGGCTGGTTTGACGTGGGCGAGACTAAGTTGATTGGGCCAGATGTAATCCAGGAGGCTGTAGATAAAGTAAAGCTTATTCGAGAACGATTATTGGCTGCTCAGAGTCGACAGAAAGCTTATGCAGATAGACGACGTCGACCGTTAGAGTTCCGGATTGGCGACTGGGTATTCCTGAAGGTGTCGCCCATGAAGGGTGTCATGAGATTCGGTAAAAAGGGTAAGTTGAGCCCCCGGTACATTGGACCGTATCAGATCGTGCGAAAGATAGGCGAGGTCGCCTATGAGCTAGACTTACCATCCGACTTGGAGGCCGTACACCCGGTGTTTCATGTGTCTATGTTGCGGAAATGCATTGGTGATCCTGCCAGGATATTCCCAGTTGACGACATTCAGGTGACGGAGCAGTTATCTTATGACGAGCAGCCTATATCTATTCTGGATCGACAGGTGCGGAGACTACGCACTAAAGAAGTGCCCTCCGTCAAAGTCCTGTGGCGCAACAATAATCGGGAGGAGATGACTTGGGAGGCGGAGGACGAGATGATGAAGAAATATCCCCACTTGTTTCCGACATCCGCAGGTAATCTAATTCCTTTTTCAGTTTGTTGTGTTGATTGATAAAATGAATTATGTATGTCATCATTAAAGAGGGACACTCCTGCCTTGATCATAAGACCTTATAAGACTAATCTAACATTCGGGGACGAATGTTCTTAAGGGGGGGAGAATCTTATGTCCCGTGTTTTCGTACAATTGGAAATCGTGAAATAATTACGACTTGTGTGTTATAAGGACCTAATTTAAATTTTGTGAATATGACTATGTTGGTTGTGAAATCTTTGATGCTAAGACCTCGGGGAAGGCCGAGGGTAAATTTGGAATTTCGAAAATTAGTTTCGGGAATTACAAAACGGGACTTTTAATGAATTGGGCCAAGGAAATTGAAATAAACATTTGGGCCCAAAGAGGTGGGGTGGCCGGCCACTAAGGCATGGTCCAAGCCCACTTTTAAAAGTCATGTGCTATGCACATGACCTCTAGTATGGATATATATCAATGTAACACTTAGAAATTATCAAGAAAATCACAAATCATTCCTTTGAGTCAAAAACCCCATTCGGCCGAACCATAGAAAAAAAGAAAAGAAAATTTTCCTAGCTTGTGTTGTGATCCAAAAACCTTGGGTTCTACATATTTGTGAAGTACTCAAGACGCTCTCCGACGTGGTATAAATAGTTTGGCACGAGGACGACGTTTTCGACAAGTCGGGTTTTCAAGAAAAGGTAAGAATTTTGCCCCTTTTATGTTATAGAATTGATATGAATGTATTAAGAATTGGAAATAGACGAGAATCCCGTAATTTTAACGTAAATAGAAAGTCGTGGGTGTGTGTTTGTAGAGTGTTTGGCCGTGAGCCATAGAGAGAAAAATTGGTGTGAATTGATCTTGGCTAAGTTGGTATAATGTGTTGTTGTGATCCTTATATCGTAAATGATTGATTGTTGAATTAAATTGGCGGTGGAAAACGAATTCGGATATTATCGGAAAGTGTATATCCTTTGTATCTTTATGTATATCATTGTATATTTAGGGTGCTAGAGACTTTAGATATGAACTTATAATGATGTTAATGAATTCGGAATGAAACGACGTGAGTTAGAATGTTCGTCGTGCACTTTTGATTGTTTTGAAGAATTATGGAATATAATGGATCTTGGTGTAATTTCGGGTATGGCTTGGATTGTAGTTAGATTGTGATTGTATAAGTTTGAATGTGGAAATGAATCCAATTATGTAGATGTAGAATTGGAGTTTTGAAAGTTTGAATGGAAGTTGCCAATTTAGATAACAAAGTGGAATTTTGAAGCTAGAATGGCTTGATTGTTGTTTGTGTTGTTTGTTGATGTGTGGGCTGTTGTTGTTGTTGTATTTTGAGCCGAGCTAAGTCTCGGGGATGTTAGATTTATAGGGGAAGTGCTGCCGAAATTTCGGTAGGCAAAAATTGGAGTTAAAGGCATTTTTAAGCCTAAGAATCTCAATTGGTAACTTTGACCATTTGCAGATTTTTGACGAAACGGGACTGGACTTTTGGAAGGGCTTACGACGTCTGTGAGGTATGTAAAGCTTCCCAATTCTTTATTTGGCATATCTTAGTGTGTTAGTTGAATATGAGACCTTCCGGAGCATTTCTGCTCCTCGAAACCCGATCCACAGGAAAGTTACTATTCATTCAATTCGATTGAAGCCTAAAGGCTCCCTTTTTGGCTAGAATGCCATTATTCGTCCGAAACCTATCGAAATGTGGTCGGGTAACCTAGAAATGATTATGTATGACCCTTGGCATATTACTGCTCATAAAAAAATATGTTCGCCACCTCACTTCGACTCGAGGTGGGTCCGCTACCCCAAATTGCCTGATTTGCCCTTCGGGCCATCTTTGAGAATAGAGTTAAACGTACCACTTCTGATCTTTGGAACATCCTTCCACGGGGTATGTTTGGACTATTCGATGCACTAATCCAGGTTTTGAACTATATGGACCATTTTGGAATCGTTTTGCAAAATGAAACCTGATGTCGACTAAGTATTCGACTATTTTGTAATAGGATATGATTTATGAGTTTACTTTGTTTTGAAACACTATTTTGAAATACGATTTGCATTTGTTTGCTCACGACTCCGCTCGTGCCTTATTATGACTTCGTTCACCGGTTCCCGGGCCGGTTTTGATTCGTGCGCTGTATGATAAATTCGGCCGTATGCTGTGTTACGGTTCCCGAGGCTTCGCCATAGGGCCCGGTTCCGTTTGGAGTTATGCTGTGATATGGCTCGTGATGCGATAC
This sequence comes from Lycium barbarum, assembly GCF_019175385.1. Classification (NCBI taxonomy): domain Eukaryota; kingdom Viridiplantae; phylum Streptophyta; class Magnoliopsida; order Solanales; family Solanaceae; genus Lycium; species Lycium barbarum. The sequence goes on from NC_083343.1 coordinate 84,530,687, forward strand.
GCTCACCGATGATTATGATTATGTTCGGGGATGTACGGAGATTTGAAACCTTCTGGTGTTATGCTGTGTGTGGTGCCAGCGTCGGAGTGGCGACCACGTTCTTAAGCGTTTGCATGATTTTGTTTGCATAAAATACATGTATATGATTTCGATACAGATTTTGACATACCAGTTTGTACCCCACTTTGACATTTGATTTGCTTTCGGTTTTGATCTATAATTCTGTACTCCGTGCTTTACATACTCAGTACATATTTCGTACTGACCCCCTTTCTTCGGGGGCTGCGTTTTATGCCCGCAGGTGCAGATATCGGTGATCCTCCGCAGTAGGCTTCACTTCTTGCTATTCCGGAGTACTCTTATCCGATCCGGAGTCCACTTTTGGTACAGACTCTTTTGTTTTGTATATATTTGGTATGTCTGACTATTTGGGTACGGCGGGGCCCTGTCTCGCCACATGTCTCTGTTTTGAGTTCGTAGAGGCCTGTAGTCATATATGTGGGGCGAGGGTCCTATGTGTTTATTGTCTGATTTTGCTTTCGGGTCTTAAAGCGGTCTGTTTGATATGATGGCCCCAAATGGCCCTTTTGTATATATTTGTATTTTGACCGGCGATGTCTATTCCGCCGCTTTGTTTGAGTTTGATTTGATATGACCGCTTAAGACATATTTTCGATATAAATTATGTTTGATATAACTTCTTGAAAATTCTGAAATAAGTTTGGATTCGGAAATGAATATGCGATTTGGTCTGGGCACCCAGGTAGGGTGCCAGTCGCGGCCCACGGGGCTGGGTCGTGACACTCTTATATTGTTAATGAAGTGTTAAACAAGTGTTAAGAAGGTTCCATAAGGATTGGAGGCAAAATGGGTTAACGAGGATAAGTTTCGGGGAATTGTAGATTGTAAGGTCCTTTATACGGACCGTATAAAAGATACTGGCCGTATATATGACCGTATAACCTGTCCAGAGAAGAGTCTCCATTGGAACCATTATACAGTCACACATATGGACCGTATAAATTGTACAGACCGTATGTGTGTCCGTATAACTTGGTCGGGACAGATTTTTAAGTGGATATAAGGGACCCCAAGTTCATTTATTTCATTTCATCTTACTCTCCACACCTCAAGAAACCTCTAGAAATCTCTCTATATTTCATCTACAAGGGTCCAAGAGAAATTAAGGATCAACTTCATTAACCAAGGGAATCAAGAACATGAATGCCCACTAGGGTTGAACAAAGCAAGAAAACTCTTTAGATTGAAGCTAGGGTTTTTCTTCAAGTGAAAGATTATCATCCAAAGCTTGTTCCTACACAATCAAAGGTGAGTTTATGATTCTTCCATGATATTTATACTATTGAGGGGTTGAAATACTTGGATTATGGAAGGAAATAGAAATGGGTTACAAGTACGAGAATAGTGACATTGTTGAGTAGTAGATTAGTATGAATCATGATTCTTTACATGTTACGAGTATAGATATGTTATAAATGATATTAAGAATACGGTAGAAACATTATATGAGGATGAATATAATGTTGTATCATGATCATGGTTATGGATGACTTTGAGAGGAAATTGTGGGATTTGGATAATGACGAACTTGACAAAAGTTAATGATTATGATATTATGAATGTTATTATTGATGATTGGGAGTTATTATATGATAAGGATAAAGTAGTAGAAACAAAGGAGATGCTGCCCAATTTTCTCTAGCTTTAGTTCAAGTATGCTCATGTTCTCAATTATCTAATATTAGTACGAACTCTTTTGAATGTAGAAACGTGAAAATTGGAAGGGAACGTTTAAGTGATAAAGTAGCTAAACGAAAAAGTATGTAAGGCTAGTTCCTTCTTTCTAAGGAAGGACTCTTACGACATGATTTTCCTTATCTCTCTAAGACTTTCTTATATTCCGGAAATTATGAGCCTATGATATAAGGAGCTTCTCCTGAGATAAAGTTAAGAAATATGTTATGAAAATGAAAATGACTATGAGTTCAAGTCTAGAATTCCAAAGCTCATGATACGATTCTTATGAAGTAAATGATTCCTTGATATTATCCATTGTTGCTATACTCACCTTATAATGCTAGTTCCTTCAAGGTGAGGAAGGATGGTTATGACTATTCCATAATGGAATCGGGGGTTCACGACCTTACGTCACCCCTATAGAATTGTAGTTGTCCATGAGTTCTTATACATGCATTATGATAAGTATATGATGATGAGATTACACCGCGCCTTTTATGGCCCGGCAGACACCGCTAAGGCGGGCTGCGTATACATCATGACTAGATGGCGTGGGAAGACACCACTAGTGGGCGGCATGAGATGTTTACCCCAGACGCGGGCTAATGATGATCACACCGTACCTATATGGTCGGGCAGCTTATATATATATGCATACATGATATGATGATGTTTATGAAGTATGTTAGCATGCATTATTCAGTCTTAAGTGACAGTCAGTTGCAGGTTGTTCCTTACTTGATGTCTCCTTGTTTCATCAATGTATTATTGTTGTTTATGCCTTACATACTCAGTACAATGTTCGTACTGACGTCCTTTTCTTTGGAAGCTTTGTTCATGCCCACATGTAGACAGGGAGGTGACCCAGATTCATAGGAGCTATCAGCAGGTTTATAGGAGTACTCCATTACTCCGGAGGTGCTATTTTGAGATATTATTTTTTGGTACATATTTGGGCATGATGGGGTCCTATCCCGTCCTTATGTCTAGTACTCTATTAGAGGCTCGTAGACACATACGTGTGGGTAAGTTGTGTCCCAAGATGATGTAAGTGCACATTTTTGTATATCATTTTTGTAGCCGTACGGGCTTATGTATATCCATGTATAGCTTTGGGGTTTATATATGTTCAGGTTGAGTTTGATGACTAGCAGGTTGAGTGGTTCTCGGTAGTCAGCTCCGAGTACCCGTCATGGCCCCCTTGCCGGGTCGTGACAAAAGTGGTATAAAAAAAGTTCAGTCTTCGGGTGTGTCTACGAGCCGTGTCCAGCAGAGTCTCATTTATGGGTGTGAAGCGTGCCACACTTATAAATAAGAAGCTGCGAGGAATTTAGGAAAAATGACCATTCTTCTTCTTATTAGATCGTGCGATAGATCCATATTATAAAATTTTCTCCTCCCCAATGCTGTGTTATGATTTCAGTGATGCCGCCAAAGAGAAAAGCTACAGCCGCCCCAACGGGCAAGGCTACGACAGAAAGGCGGGTAGAAAGGGAGCTGCCAACTAATGTAGAAGAAGGTGAATCACATAATGAGGCTCCATCTATGAATCACATAATAAGGCTCCATCTAACACCTCTCATACTCCACCTATTATAGAAGAATAAGAGGGGGATTCAGTTCCATCTCTTATGCCTCCAGTTCCTCCACCGGCTGCTTCAGGTCAACAAATGATCGAAGCTATTCACCTATTGACACAGTTAGTTGCCACTCAAGCACAGCGACAGAGTACAGGTTCAGGTGACAGGGCGACTAGTACTCGAGCCCGGGATTTTATGAGTTTAAACCCTCTAGAATTTTTCGGGTCCAAGCCGGATGAAGACTCACAAGGTTTTATTGATGAGATGTTGAGGGCATTGAAAATTATTCATGCCTCCGATACGAAATCCGTGGAATTAGCATCTTATAGACTCTGGGATGTGGCGGTCCTTTGGTATAATAATTGGATATCTTCAAGAAAAGAGAATGCACCTCCTCCAGTTTGGCAAGAGTTTGTAGACGCCTTCATCGCCATTATTTGCCACCCGAGGTTCAAAGGGCCGGTGCTGACAGGTTCCTGAATTTAAAACAAGAAAAAATGAGTGCCCGGGAGTATAGCCTTCACTTTAATTCATTGGCTAGATATGCTTCGAATATGGTGGCCGATATAGGAGATAGAGTGCATAGGTTTGTGAGTGGCCTAGGGCCACATTTGTTTAAAGACTGCTTGACAGCTTCGTTTCAAGAGGGGATGGATATTTCCCGCATTCAGGCCCATGCCCAGAACTTAGAAGAACAGCAACATCCGCAAAGGGGTGAGCGGGATATCGATAGAGAGCAGGGTAAAAAGGCCAGATCTATAGGTGCCGGTAGCGACTATAGAGGGGGATCAAGGCAGACATATTTTAGATATTCAGGCCAGTCGGCAACTAATACACCTCCCCGGTTTGCAGGCAGGAGATTTGATCGCTCCATTCATTTAGGACAGGGGTAGAGTTCAAGAGTTTCAGGTTCTTAGTTTGGGGGTGATCCTAGCCAGCGGAGACCACATGTACCACGATATAGACAGTGCAATAGGTTACATTTCGGTCAATGTCACTGAGGTTCAGATGCTTGCTATGCCTGTGGTCAGGTTGGGCAGATGATGCGAGATTATCCATCGATGAGTGGTAGAGTTAGGATTCAGCCCACAGGATCAGCCGTTGGTTCTTCGTCTGTGTGCCTGATAGGGAAGACTCCGCAGATTCCCGCAGGTCGAGGTAGAGGCAGATGGGGAGCATCCAGTTCAGGTGGCACCTAGCCCCGTATTTATGCTCTGGCTGGACGTCAGGATTTTGAGTCCTTGTCGGATGTGGTCACAGGTATAGTATCCATATTCTCTCATGACGTCTATGAATTGATAGATCTGGTTCTATCTTATCTTATATTACCCCATATATTGCTGGTCGTATTGGGGTGAAACCCGAGACAATTAAACATTTTGAGGTATCTACTCCGGTTGGTGATCCCGTGATAGCTAGACAAGTATACAGGAATTGTGTAATTGTGGTATGTGAACGCCAGACTAAAGTTGATTTAATTGAGCTGGAAATGTTATATTTTGATGTGATTATGGGTATGGATTGGTTGGCCTCATGTTATGCCAATGTCGATTGCCGAATGAAAGTGGTTCGATTCCAATTTCCGGGAGAACCCGTGCTTGAATGGAAAGGTAATACAGCGTCTCCTAGAGGTAGGTTTATTTCCTACCTTAAGGCAAGGAAGATGATAGCAAAGGGCTACATTTATCATCTAGTCCGAGTTCGTGACACCGAAGCAAAGCCACCGACTTTTCAATCCGTCCTGGTAGTGAACGAATCTCCGAATGTATTTCCAGATTAACTCCCCGGTCTTACTCCGGAAAGAGAAATTGATTTTGCTATTGATGTGCTACCGGACACCAAGCCTATTTCTATTCCTCCTTACCGAATGACTCCTGCAGAATTGAAAGAGCTAAAGGCACAACTGAAAGATTTGCTTGAGAAGGGGTTTATTAGGCCCAGTTCATCACCGTGGGGAGCACCTGTCCTATTTGTAAGAAAGAAAGATGGTTCACTACGGATGTGCATTGATTATAGGCAGCTGAAAAAGGTGACGATTAAGAATAAATACCCTCTTTAAAGAATCTATGACTTGTTCGACCAATTATAGGGTGTCAAATGGTTTTCCAAAATAGATCTGAGGTTAGGTTATCATCAAGTGAGAGTTAAAGAAGAAGATATTCCTAAGACAGCTTTCCGAACGAGATATGGCCACTATGAATTTCGGGTAATGTCATTTGGGTTGACTAATGCTCCAGCAGTGTTTATGAATTTGATGAATAATGTATTCAGGCCTCTCTGAGATCTGTTCGTGATTGTATTCATTGATGACATTTTTGTATACTCTCGGATAGAATCCAAGCATGCAGACTATTTACGCATTGTCCTTGGGATTCTTCGTACTCGTGACTGTATGCAAAATTTTCAAAATGCGAGTTTTGGTTAAATTCTGTGACTTTTCTGAGCCATGTTATATCAGCTGATGGCATTCGAGTTGATACTCAGAAAATTGAAGCTGTGAAGACTTGGCTAAGGGCCATAACACCTACAGAATTCCATAGTTTTCTGGGATTGGCAGGCTATTATAGAAGATTTGTGGAAGGGTTTTCCTCTATTTCAGCACCATTGATGAAGCTAACTCAGAAAACAGAGAAATTTCAATGGACTAATACTTGTAAACACAGTTTCCAAGAATTGAAGGACAGATTTACTTTGGCCCTAGTCTTGACACTCCCAGAAGGGCAGATGGTTATGTGGTATAATTGTGATGCCTCTGGTGCTGGGTTAGGATGTGTGTTGATGCAGCACGGTAAGGTCATTTCCTATGCTTCAAGGCAGTTGCAGAAACATAAGAAGAATTATCCGACCCATGACCTTGAGTTGGTTGCGGTTATCCATGCACTAAAGATGTGGAGACACTACTTGTATGGTGTACAAGTTGATATTTATACAGATTACAAGAGTCTCCAGTATATTTTCAAACAGAAGGAGTTTAATCTTCGACAGAGACGGTGGTTGGAATTATTGAAAGATTATGATGTGCGTATTTTATACCATCATGGAAAGGTGAATATAGTGGCTGATGCACATAGACACAAATCAATGGGTAGCTTATGCGAGGTTCCTCCAGAGAAGAAAGAATTAATTCGTGAGCTCCACCAGCTAGATAGCCTCGGAGTTCGCCTAATCGATTCAGGCAGTGCAGGAATTGATATTAATAATCCAACCCTTTCATCTTTAGATATGAAGGTGAAAGAGCGTCAATAAGAAGATCCTCAGTTGAACCACTATAGAGATACATTTCATGAGAAAGAGAGATCTCCATTTGAAATTTCTATAGATGGAGTTCTTAGATACCAAGGCAGGTTATGTGTTCCGGCGGAATTACACCATCGAATTCTAGAAGAAGCTCATTTCTCTCGGTATTCTATTCACCCGAGAGCGACAAAAAAGTATCATGATCTCAAGTTAATGTATTGGTGGGATGAAATGATGAAGGAAACAACAGAATTTGTAGCTCAATGTCTAAATTTCCAACAAGTGAAAATCGAGCATCAAAATCCGGGAGGATTATTGTAAGCAATGGAAATCCCAACATGGAAATGGGAAGTGATTAATATGGACTTCATTGTAGGGTTACCTCGTTCCCGAAGCAAGTATGATTCCATATGGGTAATCGTGGACAGACTCACGAAATCAGCTCATTTTCTTCCAGTCAGAACCACATATTCAGCAGAAGATTATACAAGGTTGTATCTCAAAGAGATTGTGCGACTTCATGGTGTCTTGATATCTATTATCACAGATCGAGGAGCCCAATTTACAGCTAAATTCTGGAAGTCTTTCCAAGAAGGTTTGGGTACTCAGGTAAGGCTTAGCACAACATTTCATCCACAAACTGACGGGCAAGACGAACGCACTATTCAGACCTTGGAAGATATGTTACGGGCATGTGTGCTAGATTTTGGTGGTAGTTGGGATGACCACTTACCTCTTATTGAGTTTGCATAGCTACCATTCCAGTACTCAGATGGCCCCGTATGAATCATTATATGGAAGAAAGTGTAGATCCCCAATTGAGTGGTTTGAAATAGGAGAGGTACAACTAATAGGCCCTGAGTTGATTCAACAAGCGATGGAAAAGGTCAAGGTTATCCGAGATCGACTAATGACAGCCCAAAGTCGCCAAAAATCTTATGCGGATAACCATTTGTGAGACTTAGAATTTCAAGTTGATGATTGGGTGTTCTTAAAGGTATCACCGATGAAGGACGTGATGAGATTTGGTAAGAAAGGAAAATTGAGTCCTCGATACGTTGGACCTTATAGGATTGTCCGCAAGGTGGGTCAAGTACCTTATGCGTTAGACTTACTCTCAGAACTGGAATAACTCTATCCAGTTTTTCACGTGTCAATGCTACGAAAATGTGTTGGAGATCCTACTAGGATCGTGCCGGTATATGATGTTCAAGTGACTGAAAAGTTGACCTATGAAGAGGTACCTATTGCTATACTGGATAGGCAAGTACAGATACTTAGAAATAAAGAGGTAGCCTCAGTCAAAGTCTTATGACGGAACAATAACCGCGAAGAAATGACTTGGAAAGGGGAAGGAAATATGAAGTCCAAGTACCCGCATTTGTTCGCACCCGCGGAAGAGATCCATGATGAGACATCAATATTATGGGGTATGTATGCTTTCTTTTCATGCTTTTGGTCATGTGTGGCCATAAATTTATTGCCATTTTACTCTAGCCTAGTGAGGCATTGTTATTGTGGGTTGTTGTGACAGGATGGTAGCACCATATTACAGGGGAAATTCTGGCGAACTTTTCGTAGAATTCCCGAGAACTTACATTCGAGGACGGATGTTTTTAAAGGGGGGAAGAATGTTACACCTTGGAAAAACTTCATGTCATTGCACAATGAATAGATTAACACAGGGAAGAAGTATAGGATGTTTCTACAAGTAAGAAGTGGTACTTAATGGTTCTCATTAAGATTCCAAAGACGTATGAGGCAAGAGAAGAAAGTTCATTAGGAAAGGCGAAGTATACATTGTGTTTCAGAAGGGATTTACCAAGTACCGAGTTAATGTTGGCTTAATGATGTCTTAAAAGAAGAGTTATAAGGCCTCTTATATTGTTAATCAAGTGTTAAACAAGTGTTAAGAAGGTTCCATAAGGATTGGAGGCAAAACGGGTTGACGCGGACAAGTTTCGGGGAATTGTAGATTGTACTATCCTTTATACGGACCGTATAAAAGATACTGGCCATATATATTACCGTATAACCTGTCCAGAGAAAAGTCTCCACTGGAACCATTATACGGTCACACATACGGACCGTATAAATTGTACGGACCGTATGTGTGTCCGTATAACTTGGTCGGGACAGATTTTTAAGTGGATATAAGGGACCCCAAGTTCATTTATTTCATTTCATCTTACTCTCCACACCTCAAGAAACCTCTAGAACTCTCTCCACACTTCATCTACAAGAATCCAAGAGAAATTAAGGATCAACTTCATAAACCTAGGGAATCAAGAACATGTTTCCACAACTTCCTTGTTTCTAAAATTTAGAAGTTCATGATTCAAGGTGTTATATCCCGTATTTTCGAGCGATGAATTATTCGTAAGCTAATCAACATAAGTCCAAGGACAATATTATTTGTGGATATGCGACAAGGACTTTTAATCCCCGATTTTAATTAATGCACGAATTGTTTATAAATTTTAATTGGTGTAGAAATATTAGTAGAGATTTGGGGATTAATTAACCATGATTAGATTATTAAGTGGGGATTAGTGATTAATTATGATTAATTAGCCAAATTAGACCACTAAGTGGGCGCCACTAAGACATGGCTGAATATGATTGGCTTATGGATAATGACATGTTAAAGGGACACATGTCATTGTGGCTGGACATGTGTCACCAACATGGGCAGCATATATATAGCAAATCGATGACTAACCTTAGTTCATAATTCAGACCATAAGTTGAATTAAGAAGAGAGAGAAGCTCTCCATCTTTACTAAGAAAAGAGAGAAGCTCTCGGCCACAACCATGGCAGCTCCACCAAGCTCACGGCCAGCCCCTTTTTTTTTCAACACCATTAAATCACTAATTTCACCTTTATTTGGAGAGAAGGTCACAATAGCCATGGCTGCCAACTCACGGCCATGGCAGCCTTTGAGCACCCAAGTTTTGATGGCAAAATTCTTAGTTTCCTAGAAGTGTTCTAAACATTCAAAGGAGGCAGAATACGGCCATGATTGTCCTTGAATGAATTCATGTTCTTGATAGAAAATTAATCTCCAAGGTGTTCTAAATGTTTTAGGGAGCAGCAAGATCAGAAGTTAAAGTTGAAGAAGATGAAATGGGCAAATTGTGCAAGTTATTGGAAGATCTGTCCTAATTAAATTTGAGGTAAGAATTCTTTTTTTGTCATTAAAAATTGGAGTTAATGATGTTGTAGTGGAAATATTAAATTGTATTGAGTGGAATCGGAAGTAAAAATTGCATGATTTCGTTGGTGTTGTAAATTGGACAGAATTGAAGTTGTTTAAATTAGAATTGGTTTGATTGTTGTTGTGGTTATTATTGTTATGGATTATGTGTTAAAAATGAATGAATTGTATATGTTAATGTTAAGGTTCCATTGGGCCGTGTTGGGGCTATTCTAATAAAAAAAATGGTGGATTAATTTCGATTACTGTTGTCGTTATTATGGTCATTGACTATATGATTGAGGTGAAGGAATTTAGTATTTAAAGTTATAATGGTATTGTATCGAGAACGATCTGGTTGTGTTGTTGTTCTTGTTAAATTGGAGGACCAAGTTCTTGTTGAATTGAAGGACTAAGAGTAGTTAAGGCTATGTATTGTGTTGTTGTATAATGGACTGTTATAAAGTCGTTTCGATGAAAATGTTGTGACTATGGATCATTAAGAATAACTTGAACATGTCGTAGTCATATGTAGATTAATATCGAATGTTGTAATATGTGGGCTGATTGGAAGGTCATGCGGGCTGTTCGGAGTGTTCTCGAATCTTGTCTTGATTAGTGTTGATATAGTACTTAAACGTGTGGTTATGAATGTTGAGTTGATTGTTTTATAATTGACTTGAATATAAGGGAAATGCCGCCTAAACTTCTAGAAACGAACTACTAACGTTGGAATACGTTTTAAACCTTTCCATAGCTTAACCATAGTTCTTAACGTCTTAATATAGGCTGAGACACTACGGGCAGCGTATACGTATTGTATTACGGATAAGCGTTGAAGGTATGTAAAGTTATCCTTTCTTTCATTTGGCATGTCTTAGATATAAGTGACATATGATATGAGCTTTGGGGTAATTCTATTTATAAGTTTTGAGTGTGATTCATGATCCTTATTCACTTCTTGATGTTAAAATTTTTAAGGTAATTGAGCTATTGCCTCTCAAGTCTTCTATACGTTGGATAGTAGTCGGTATGTAAAAGCTCCTTTTCTTAGAGACTCTACGATGACTAATGTCCTTGACTTCCATAAGCTATTTCACATTATATTGATATATGTCTATGATTCCCGAGGCTCTATTTGATATAGTCCACAGTGACATTTAAAGGGGTACTCAACATGACTATCGCCTTGATACTCGAGCGTTAGTTATTCTACTTATTCTATTGAGTCTCATATGATGATTTAGTTGCATATGGTTTCTCATGATATTCCACTCGTGCATACTGTTATTGTATCATTCACCGAGTCCCGGGCCGGGCATGTATTCGTGCACAGTTTCACTGCATTGTTCACCGAGTCCCTAACTAGAGGGCCGGGTACGGTATATGTATATGATGATATGATGATACGATGATATGATGATATGATTATGGCACCGAGTCCCTTGATGGGCCGGGTATGGTATACGTGTACACGACTTTATTCACCGAGTCCCATAATGGGCCGGGTATGGTATATAATAATGATATGCAAGATTTTGTTTCGTAAGGCACAGGTATAGTGATTTCTGATTATCATACTTGTCTCTTGAAATCTATACTTCAGTTATGATCTTCCTTAATGTATTTCATGCTTTATATACTCAGTACATATCTCGTACTGACCTCCTTTCTTCGGGGGGCTGCGTTTCATACCCGCAGGTGCAGATACTCGATTTGGTGATCCTCTAGCTTAGGACTTCTACTCAGCTGTCTTGGAGTGCTCCATTGTTCCGGAGCCTAGAACTTTGGGTACAGATCCTTTTGATGTATATATGTTTATCCAGGGGTACGGCGGGGCCCTGTCCCGTCATATGTCATTGTTGATACTCTTAGAGGTCTGTAGACATATGTGTGGGTTGTGTATAAGTTTGTTCAGCTGTGTCATAGGCGATGTGCTATGGATATTGATATGTTGTGGTAGCCTTGTTGGCTTGCGTATGATATTGATATGTAGTGGCAGCCTTGTCGGCTTGCGTATCATATTATGTTTTGATTAGTTGTGACTCCTCAGGAGACAGGTTATCTGAGTATGTGTATATATGATGACGTTATGAACCTCTGGAGTTCCTTTGCAAGTTCCCATATTGATTTTAGCTTCAGTCTGACTATGTATAACAGGTATGTATATGAGTGTCCAGGTCGAGCACTAGTCATGGCCCACGGGGTTGGGTCGTGACAAAAGTGGTATCAGAGCAGTTCATCCTCGGAGTGTCTACAGACCGTGTCTAGTAGATTCTTGTTTATCTACAGGACATTTAGGATGTTACCTTTCTTTCATATCTAAGATCGTGCGATAGAGCCCAGCTATAGGAAATGAAATTCCTTATACTAACCCTTTATTTCAGCTGAAGAACGGCATCGACAGAAGAAAGTGACTGATGATATTGGAAGCTACAAAGTATACAGGTAAGCAACGGTGCGAAAGATGCATGTCAGATAAGGTAAAAATATTGAAGTATGATTGAAATGTAAAGTTGAAGAATGAAAGGGAAGATAGATAGGAAGGTATAACAGGACAGGTTGTTAAAAGGATCAGGTATGTCTCGGGGTGTGATATGTGAGGTAAGTTTCGACATCTTTATACTTTTACTTGAAATTAGGAGCCCTGTGTGGCTATGGTATGATATGATATATACGTATATATGTTGGCCCTGTGAGGCATTTTTGGTATTTCCTTCGTGCAGGTTCTGGGATAGTACGAAATACAGAGAAAACTCTGCCAAAAGTTTCCTAGAAATATAAAAAGGAATGAGATATCACTTCGTAATATGTCTTGAAAGGTCGTGTCAACAGTAATGGTAGGAGTTGACTAAGTGGTGAGTGTAGCTGACTGCGAGAAATAAGTTAACCATTGAATTGATGGTAATAATAATTATGGGGTCGATACCAATATGATAAAAAGGAAATGCTAGGATAATTTGGAAGGGCTTGTGATAATAAGAGATGATTTAGAAAAGGGTGGCAAATCTTAATAGAGTATTATATTGAGGTATCGACTGAGTTGGTAAGCAGAGATAAATTACGACAAGTTTATAGTTAAGAGGAGTAATAGTATGATTAAGATAAGAGTACAGAGGAAAAAGAATTGTGACGGATATGAATGTATTGGTAAGACAACTTGTAAGGTAAGAGAGCTTGTAAGGTATTAAAGGATAAGATTGACTAGGAAGGGTAAAAGGTTAAGTATGCTTACTCCACAGGGTGTAATTAACCCATAGTAAGAATCGTGAATAAGGTTAAGAAGTGTTACACTATGGGATCGAATACGAACAAGATATAATGTGAATATAATGAGGATTGTTATGAAAATAAATAAAGTCTAGTGAGGAGGTGGCCAAAGATATGACGTGATCTATGTGACTAGAATATAAGGGTAAGTGTGAAACGGAAAAGCGAGCTATAGAACGAATAATAAAGACTTATCAAGTTCTGTAGGGAAAGTTTAGAGTAAAGGTTATATGATAACGGAAATGATAGCGAGTACAAGAAAAGAAGGAGTAATTGAAAGAAGGAAATAAGAAGGAAGCGAAATAACAGTGTGGTAATAGGTCATGACATGTGTAGCCGAGGACACGAGTACTATAAGTGACGGAACTGTGAAAGATCAAGTTATAGAAAAATGAGCAACGACGTAGAATGAGTGCTAGGAAATGACTGGTACGATAAGAATAAACAGGGATGAACAGAATACGTTTTGAAAATAAGAAAAGGGTTATGCACAAGTGATGTTTTCCGAAGGATACAGAGATAGCATGAGATTTCTCTTGCACAAAATAAAAGATGGACATAGACTGAGAAATGGTAAGGGGATATTAAAGGAAGCACCCAAGACAGACAGATTAATTCAGTACGAGTATAGAACGAAAGGGAAATATATTAAAATTAAAGGTGTATTACGATGACAAGGTGATAAGATAAGACCATTATTAAGAAAAAACTTGATATGATTTGAGTAAGTTAGAAGTCAGTACTAAGCACACAACAAGGATAAAAGGGCATAAGGTATAAAGAAGTACTGCGTGCACACGACTTCACCTCAGAAATAGTGGAATCCTTAAAGGACAAACACGGTAGGCTGGAGGAGCAAATGATGTATTGTAAATTTATTAAAGGAAACGGATGATATAGGTTGGGAAAAGGGATCGGATGAATTTGAGATTGGAGATAGGGGAATAGAGCAGAATATAAACAGATAATGGTATAAGTACACCCTTAAGGGGGGAATCGGGTAAGAGAAATGCAAGTATAAGATGGAAACAATTGACACTGCAATATAATTGATATGGATGCTTGAGTTTCGAGTGAGATTCCTTGCTGAGACAAGTTAATAAGATCTAAAAGCCAGCAATAAATAGATAAAAGTTAGGATGGTAATTGAGATAGTGCTAAGAATTATTTGTAGAAATCTTGAATGATATGACATTAGAAAGTGGGTGCGTATAAAAAGAAAGAGTACGACAAAAAATGGTATTGAGTAACTTAAGGAATATTATAAAGGATAGCAATGCTATGCTAGATTAGAGGCTAAGATGTTGGCAATAGAGTTGTTCGCTGATGATATTGCGACTTAGAAGTAGCAAAGGAGAAGGGATAGAAAATCCCCTATAGTACGAAGTGAGAAAGTCAAAGGGTGAATAGAGGAAGGGAAAGGAGTATGACAAGATAGGCTACGAGCGAATTTTAGTACGGGGGAGATATGTAAAGCAGAAGGAACCAGGAGAAGGAAAGACTGTGAGTAAGATTGAATATACTTTATACAAGTTGTACAAGAATAGCTATACCACCTACGAATATTTTTATGCTAAGAATGAGACCAAGTGAGTACTTGATAAGAAGAGTAAGGATTTAGTAATAAAAATGCGGTTGTGATATTTTGGATACATTAAGGAAAGATGTAAAGATGGTTTAAACTAAATTACTGAGATAGAATTAATACTAAGGGAAATAGGAAATGGCCATGGTTGAGCCAAAGATTTATCCCGATACCGATTGTAAGATACGAGAGGAGAATGCAAGGTAAGGCATGAAGACTAGTGAAATGACGTTAAGGTATTTCTTGGGCTAATTTGAGCACCTTCGCATATTTTTGTAAAGATTACAATAGGGCGCGTGATAGGAGAACTAAAAGCAAAATCTGAGTAAAGAGGCAATAGAAGAGTTTGAATTAAAGATAAAGAAAAGATACGAGATAATGCCCCTAGAGTGTTACAAGTTAGATTAAGGGAAATTGTGAAATGGTTTAAGCGAGACGATCAGAACAAGCCGGTTACTGGATGACAGTGAATTTATATGTCAAATCAAAAAAAATCTTTCAGAATTATACCAGTTAATGATAGACAGAGCATCTATGTAAAGTTATTATATGAGGGGACTCCAACGCTACTTGATAGCCAACTCTAAGGATTGAGATTAAAGAACTAAAAAGTAGAGTGACAGTTAAAGTCTTTTAAAGAAGTCGAGAAGTAATACATGAGGCTGAAGATTCCAGGATATGGACTTCATTACAGGCTTGCCTTGCACTCCACGGAAGTATGACTTTATATGGGTTATTGTCGATAGGCTGACAAAATCAGCCCATTTTCTTTCAGTCAGGGCTACTTATTCAGCTGAGGACTATGCGAAGTTACTTATCAAGGAGATAGTGAGACTTCATGGGGTTCCCACATCTATTATAACGGACAGAGGAGCTCAGTTTACAACTAACTTCTGAAGATCATTCCAGAAGGGATAGAAGACACAGGTGAGTCTTAGCACAACATTTCACCCTCATACTGACGGACAGGTCGAGCGTACTATTCAGACGCTAGAAGATATGTTGCGGGCCTGTATTATTGACTTCAGAGATAGCTGGGACGGTCATTTGCCACTTATCAAGTTTGCCTATAATGATAGTTGCCATTCTAGTATCCAGATGACACCGTATGGGGCCTTGTATGGCAGAAAGTGCAGGTCACCTATTGGTTGGTTCGATGTTGGTAAGACTAAGTTAATCGGCCTAGATATGATTCAGTAAGCTGTTGATAGGATGAAGCTTATTCAGGAAAGGTTATCAGTAGCACAGAGTCGACAGAAGTCATATGCAGATAATCGACGTCGACACTTAGAGTTCCAGATTGGTGATTGGGTATTCTTGAAGGTGTCACCCATGAAGGGTGTAATGAGATTCGGTAAGAAAGGGAAACTTAGCCCGAGGTATTTTGGGCCTTATCAGATTATTCGTAGGGTGGGCAAGGTTGCCTATGAGTTGGACCTACCACCTGATTTGGAAGCAGGGCACCCAGTCTTTCACTTGTCAATGCTTCGCAAATGTATTGGTGACCCTTCTAGAGTATTCCCCGTGGATGATGTCCAGGTAACGGAGGAATCATCTTACGAGGAGAACCCTATAGCTATACTTGATCGTCAAGTTAGAAAGTTATGTACTAAGGATGTGCCTTCTGTCAAAGTATTGTGACAAAATAATAATCGGGAAGAGATGACCGGGAGGCCAACGATGAGATGAAGAATAAGTACCCTTACTTGTTCTCCATGCCTACAGGTAATCTAAATTCCTTACTTGTTTATATTGATTGATAGATGAGACTACACGTTATAGCAATAAAGGAGACTTACCCGAAATTTTTGTAAGACCTTATGGGACTAGTTTAACATTCGAGGACGAATGTTCTAAAGGGGGGAAGGATGTTATATCCCGTATTTTCGAGCGATGAATTATTCGTAAGCTAATCGACATAAGTCCAAGGACAAGATTATTTGTGGATATGCGACAATGACTTTTAATCCCTGATTTTAATTAATGCATGAATTGTTTATAAATTTTAATTGGTGTAGAAATATTAGTGGAGATTTGGGGATTAATTAACCATGATTAGATTATTAAGTGGGGATTAGTGATTAATTTTGATTAATTAGCCTAATTAGACCACTAAGTGGGACCCACTAAGACATGGCTGAATATGATTGGCTCATGGATAGTGACATGTTAAAGGGACACATGTCATTGTGGCTGGACATGTGTCACCAATATGGGCAGCATATATATAGCAAATGGATGACTAACCTTAGTTCATAATTCATCCATAAGTTGAATTAAGAAGAGAGAGAATCTCTCGGCCACAACCATGGCAGCTCCACCAAGTTCACGGCCAGCCCCTTTTTTTTCAACACCATTAAATCACTAATTTCACCTTGATTTTGAGAGAAGCTCACAATAGCCATGGCTGCCAACTCACGGCCATGGCAGCCCTTGAGCACCCAAGTTTTGATGGCAAAATTCTTAGTTTCCTAGAAGTGTTCTAAACATTCAAAGGAGGCAGCATACGACCATGATTGTCCTTGAATGCATTCATGTTCTTGATAGAAAATTAATCTCCAAGGTTTTCAAAGTGTTTAGGGAGAAGCAAGATTAGAAGTTAAAGTTGAAGAAGATGAAATGGGCAAATTGTGCAAGTTATTGGAAGATCTGTCCTAATTAAATTTAAGGTAAGACTTCTTCTTTGGTCATGAAATTGGAGTTAATGATGTTGTAGTGGAAAGATTAAATTGTATTGAGTGGAATCGGAAGTAAAAATTGCATGATTTCGTTGGTGTTGTAAATCGGACAGAATTGAAGTTGTTTAAATTAGAATTGGTTTGATTGTTGTTGTGGTTATTATTGTTATGGATTATGTGTTAAAAATGAATGAATTGTATATGTTAATGTTAAGGTTCCATTGGGCCGTGTTGGGGCTGTTCTAATAAAAAATGGTGGATTAATTTCGATTAATGTTTTCGTTATTATGGTCGTTGACTATATGATTAAGGTGAAGGAATTTAGTATTTAAAGTTATAATGGTATTGTATCGAGAACGATCTGGTTGTGTTGTTGTTCTTGTTTAATTGGAGGACCAAGTTCTTGTTGAATTAAAGGACTAAGAGTAGTTAAGGCTATGTATTGTGTTGTTGTAATGTTGGACTGTTATAAAGTCACTTCGATGAAAATGTTGTGACTATGGATCATTAAGAATAACTTGAACATGGCGTAGTCATATGTAGATTAATATCGAATGTTGTAATATGTGGGCTGATTGGAAGGTCATGCGGGTTGTACGGAGTGTTCTCGAATCTTGTCTTGATTAGTATTGATATAGTACTTAAACGTGTGATTATGAATGTTGAGTTGGTTGTTTTATAATTGACTTGAATATAAGGGAAATGCCGCCTAATCTTCTAGAAACGAACTACTAACGTTGGAATACGTTTTAAACCTTTCCATAGCTTAACCATAGTTCTTAAAGTCTTAATATAGGTTGAGACACTACGAGCAGCGTATACGTATTGTATTACGGATAAGTGTTGAAGGTATGTAAAGTTATCCCTTCTTTCTTTTGGCATGTCTTAGATATAAGTGACATATGATATGAGCTTTGGGGTAATTCTATTTATAAGTTTTGAGTCTGATTCATGATCCTTATTCACTTCTTGATGTTAGAATTTTTAAGGTAATTGAGCTATTGCCTCTCAAGTCTTCTATACGTTGGATAGTAGTCGGTATGTAAAAGCTCCTATTCTTAGAGACTCTACGATGACTAATGTCCTTGACTTCCATAAGCTATTTCACATTATATTGATATATGTCTATGATTCCTGAGGCTCTATTTGATATAGTCCACAGTGACATTTAAAGGGGTACTCAACATAACTATCGCCTTGATACTCGAGCATTAGTTATTCTACTTATTCTATTGAGTCTCAGATGATAATTTAGTTGCATATGGTTGCTCGTGATATTCTACTCGTGCATACTGTTATTGTATCATTCACCGAGTCCCGGGCCGGGTATGTATTCGTGCAGAGTTTCACTGCATTGTTCACCGAGTCCCTCACTAGATGCTCGGGTACGGTATATGTATATGATGATATGATGATATGATGATACAATGATATGATGATATGATTATGGCACCGAGTCCCTTGATGGGCCGGGTATGGTATACGTGTACATGACTTTATTCACCGAGTCCCATAATGGGCCGGGTATGGTATATAATAATGATATGCATGATTTTGTTTCGTAAGGCACGGGTATAGTGATTTCTGATTATCATACTTGTCTCTTGGAATCTCTACTTCAGTTATGATCTTCCTTAATGTATTTCATGCTTTATATACTCAGTACATATCTCGTACTGACCTCCTTTCTTCGGGGGGGCTGCGTTTCATGCCCGCAGGTGCAGATACTCGCTTTGGTGATCCTCTAGCTTAGGACTTCTACTCAGCTGTCTTGGAGTGATCCATTGTTCCGAAGCCTAGACTTTTGGGTACAGATCCTTTTGATGTATATATGTTTATCCAGGGGTACGGCGGGGCCCTGTCCCGTCATATGTCATTGTTGATACTCTTAGAGGTCTGTAGACATATGTGTGGGTTGTGTATAAGTTTGTTCAGCTGTGTCATATACGATGTGCTATGGATATTGATATGTTGTGGCAGCCTTGTTGGCTTGCGTATGATATTGATTTGTAGTGGCAGCCTTGTCGGCTTGCGTATCATATTATGTTTTGATTAGTTGTGACTCCTCAGGAGACAGGTTATCTGAGTATGTGTATATATGATGACGTTATGAACCTCTGGAGTTCCTTTGCAATTTTCCATATTGATTTTACCTTTAGTTTGACTATGTATAACAGGTACGTATATGAGTGTCCAGGTCGGGCACTAGTCATGGCCCACGGGGTTGGGTCGTGACACAAGGACATGAATCCTTTTATGATAATCCATAAATGCTTTTCAAAATGTTCGTATTTTCCAAACCAGAGATTCATGATTCTATAAGCTCCTATGACAACAACGATGGATATGTTTTTACATTGATAACGATGATGTCAAAGATAAGAATATTTCTATAATGATCATGATGACGACGGCTTGATGTTTAAGAATCCCAAGCTTATGAGTTCAATGTGAATATGAGAATGTTGAGCTACTTCTTGATTTTCTCTATTTTATTCATTGATGATGACCCTATTTCTAAAGGCTCTAAAGTGTATGAATTGACGCTTTATGAGATTTATGATCTTATTCTATGTTTTCCCTTGACGTTATTCTTCATTGATAGTCTCACCTCATAATGCTAGTTCCTTCAAGGTGAGACATGACGATCATGATGTTCCATAATACAATCGGAGGTTACCGACCTTACGTCACTCCGATAGAGTTATAGCTTTTGATTAGACTCTCATGCATGCTTTATGTCTATGTATATGTATGATTACACCGTGCCTATATGGCCAGGCAGCACCACTACGGTGGGCGTAGTGGGCCGCTATGGATAAAGATAATAACACCGTACCTAGACGGCCAGGCTGCACCACTACGGTGGGCGTAGTGGGCGGCTATGGATAATGATAGTAACTCCGTATCTATATGGTACGGGCAGCACCACTAGTGGGCGGCGTGAGATGGTTACCCCGGACGCGGGCTAATGATTATGCTACATATATGTATATGAGAAATGTTTTCTTTAAAGTTAAGCATGCACGGTATCTGCCTTAAGAGGCGATCCTATGTATAGGTTATTTCTTTACCTCATGTTATGCTCTATATTTCTCATTATGTTATTTTTCATGCTCGGTATCTCTTACTATATTATTATTCATGCTTTACATACTCAGTACATTACTCGTACTGACATCCCTTCTTGTGGACGCTGCGTTCATGCCCGCAGGTTTAGATAGCCAGCCGCGTGAGCCAGACCAGTAGAACCTCTTTCTAGTTCCAGCTAGCAAGCTCCATTTAGACCGAAGCTCTATGTCACGACCCAACCCCGTGGCCCGTGACTAGTGCCCGAGCTGGACACCCATACACACCTACTTACCAAATCGACATATCCATAACTTATCCATATCCAACATATATTAGTTTATACAGATACTGAGAACAGACGTCGTCTTAAGCGGTCACCTGTAACATACATATCATACAGAAGCCACCAAGGCTGTCGTGGAATATATCATCCAAAACATATATATATATATATATATATATATATATATATATATATATATATATATATATATATATATATATATATATATATATATGTATACATACGTACAAGCCGTTAAGGCTATCATAGCAAATGGAACCGCTTAGGCGTATGCCACACAGACATAACTGAACCATAACGACCCATGACCCACATACATGTCTACAGGCCTCTAATAAACACAACATAATCATATGACGGGACAGGGCCCCGCCGCACCCCTGAATATATACATACATATGTACAACGAAAGAGTCTATACCAAAATGTGGGCTCCAGAACAAGGGAGCACTCCAAAGCAGCAGAATAGATGGCCTAAGCTGTCGGATCACTCACGTGAACGTCTGTACCTGCGGGCATGAAACGCAGCCCCCGAAGTAAGGGGGTCAGTACGGAATATGTACTGAGTATGTAAGGCATGAAGTACAGTACAGGGGATCATAGCCAAAATAAAAACTCACCAGAACCAGTATGACTTTTAAAATCATCAATACGTTTCCTTTATGAAATGAAGTCGTGTACTTCAAATCATGAATCATGCACATATACATATATATATATAACGTGTCCCGGCCCTTTGGTGAGGGACTCGGTGAATAAGGTCATGCATGTCAACATCATATACCATATATACATATAACGTGTCCCAGCCCTTTAGTGAGGAACTCGGTGGGTAGAATCATGTATGTCAACATCATGTATCATGTATGCATATAACGTGTCCCGACCCTTTATTAAGGGACTCGGTGGATAGAATCATGCATGTCAGAATCATATACCATATATACATAACGTGTCCCGACCCTCTATTGCGAGTCTCGGTGAATAAAGTCATCATATGCCATCCTGGCCGCCATCCCCGTATCATCATGTCATCATATACATATACATATAACGTGTCCCGGCCCGCAAGTGAGAGGGACTCGGTGAATAATGCAGTGGAGTACGCACGAGAACATATCCTGGCCCGGGCTCAGTGAAAGACATACTAAGGCTTCCACGCACAGAGTAGTGTGAAACCATATGCACATAAATCAAGACTCGATAGACAAGTATACTTACCGACGCCTGAAGACTCAGAAACAAGTTTCGGGTCAATCCGACTTAGTATAAGAAAGTTATGAGCGTTTGAAGTACAGAACCTTCTACAAGCGTTTCAGAAGCCATTTTTGGAAAATCAAAGCAACAATCATATCAAGTACCTTTCGGATATCGTTATGGATCAAATCAAATATAGCTTTTGGAACCATAGGTACATATCAAAATATATCAAGACTTAACGGAATAATCGGACATGCTATCATTTGAAAATCAAGACACTAATCATATCACTTATCTCTCGAATGCCAATTGAGAAACATATCAAATAGATCTTCGGACATCATAGATACGCATCAAAATCATATGAAACAGCTTGTGGAAATCAAGGATATCAGCCATCCTAGTGGCTCTAAGAATGGGAATTTCTTTGAAATCATACATATACGTCATTTGTTCGTCTCATAAAGATCATGCCAAAAGAAAGAAAGGGTAAGCGTTACATACCTTGCCCGCTTTCTACGCTATTCCGAACTTAAGTCTTTGGCTTCGCAAGATCTACAACAATATTCATACATACCAAACATTAGCCATAAACACTTAAGAGTCCAATTCTAAACCAACACTTAATCTACAGAAATTTCGGCAGCATTTCCCCTGTAAATACACCATCCCCGAGAATCCAACTCGGCCATATCATCAACAACAAATCCGAGAATTTAACTCGGCCAACTTAGCAACAACAATACCAACAGTTATTCCAACAATATCGACAATCAATTCAAAACGCATTCCAACGTTAACAACTTCTTTCTACAAACTTCGACGGCGTTCCATTTATGTTAGATTCATAATTGCTTACATATTCAAGTTCTAATCCGCAACCGTTCAAACAATATTAAAGAATACTTCAAACAATCCTTACAATATTCACAATAATCCAACCCATATGCCATTCCACCCAAAACTTTCCAAATGGAACAAGAACAATAACAACACATTTTATTCCTTCAATTTCATGAACTTCACCAACAATTCACACACTAACAACATTGTTTTCCATAATTACAAGAAATGACTTTTAACATCACATTAGTTTCAAGACAACTCTCCAACACTTACAACTTCAACTAGAATCATCAAACTTTCATTATCAACATAGAATTCATGACAACAACAATCAAAATACTAAGTAAAATTGATTCATTCTCTTCTATACCACATAAGCACCACACGGCCACAACACCACATCCATATTTTCATGAATTTCACTCATTTCTACACACTACAACATACACAATCATCCATAACATATAAAAGAAGATTAATTCTTACCTTTTTCCCTTAACTTCTCACTTGGCTATGATTATGAACTTGCAACAAAGATAGATCTTCTTGCTCTAACAATTATACCACGTTAAAGAGGACCTTCAAATTAGTGGGAATACTAGAAGAAAATATTTTTTTGGATCAAAATTGGAGGCTTCAATTTTCCTTGGTTATGGCCGAATAGGCCTTGTTGGTTTTTCTCCTCTCAAAGTTTCTTGAATCTTCTTATGTTGAAGATGGATTTGTCATCTTTCCTTTACATATATTAAACTCCCATATGGGCCTTGGCCCATTAAAGTGGACGGCCACACTTGGCCCTTGTGCCTCAAGCCCCTTTTTTTTTTTTTTTTTGTGTTTTGTAATACATGAAGAATTATTTTTCCCAAATTCCAAATTTGGCCTTAGCCTTTCTCAATATTACCATGAACCACCTTGTGGATTTCCCTTTTTACCCCTATCCTTCCTTAATATTTCCACTTCAAAAACTTTAATGAACAACTTGTGTGCTAAACAAAATCAAAATATAACCTTGTCCTTAACTTCCCGCGATTATCTTGAATTATCCGAACTTAAAAAATGCGGGATATAACATCCTCCCCCCCTTTAGAACATTCGTCCTCGAATGTTAAACTGGCCTCATGGCGTAGTATAATATTTTGGGGAGGTCTCCTTTATAGTTGTCACATACGATCATTTAGCATATCCGTTTTAGAAGCTTAGATTGCCTGTGGCGTAGAAAAACAATTAGGGATACTTCCTCTCCATTTCTTCTTTCGGCTTCCCAGATCGTCTCCTATTTATTATTGTTTGGCCGCAATACTTTAACCAGAACCACGTCTTTGGCATATAACTTTCTCACCTAACCATCTGTTATAGACACAGTCTATTCCTTATATGGTAGCTTCTCTGTCGCCTAGATATCATTTTTATGAAACACTTGGGAAGGGTCACCAACACATTTGCGAAGCATGGGCACGTGGAAGACTGGATGTACCGCTTCTAATTCGGTGATACCTCTGATTCATGGGTGACTTGCCAATACTACGGACAATTTGATAAAGTCTACTATATCTCAATTGAACTTTCCCTTTTTAATTTTACATTCTAAGTATTTATCCAATCATGACTTTGTCGCTAACGAGCATAATGGTTATGTTCCTTTCCAAGGCCAGTTTATCAGTATCCAAAACGTATATACATGATATTGCTTTGCCATTTCTCATCCTTCGCAGTCCAACTATCCTCATGACAACTTATGATTCGAGCTTAGTTAATTTCTTAATTCGCAACATCTTTGGGTTCTTGCCACAACTTTTCCTCGTTTCCTTTCCTCACATTCCTCGATGCCAATATACCTGTCTGTAACTTCCTTGGATTGATAATCGTTCCATCAATCGTCATTCCTTGTTGGTTCTCCAGCGTGCACTCCTTATAATTATAATTGGGCATAGCTTCATAGTAATTATTTTTGCAATTCCATAGTGTATACCCTCCCGTTCGGTATGATTAAAGGTCCATGAATTATTCTCTAATACCCGATAGCCTCTTTTACCTTCTATTCATATGAGCGGCACGCTTCCTTTCTTCGAGAAGTTATCAACTACCAACCGTTGTTACTTCATTATAACTGTTGTCATCCGTGGTGTCCCTTGGATCTGTTATTCTCTCCATCGACCTTGTGGATTTAGCCTGTATACCTTTCTTGCTCCCTTTATCGCCCTCTTCTGGAACTCAGATCGTCATAATTCGTTTCAGATCTAGTATGTTCTCCCCCCTTTATTAAGAGGGTCTATATATGCCTATGCCCTTTAAATAACCATCGCTTTCTGCGATCTCCTTACAATTGAAGCCCCTCCATCGCGGAGTCTGTCATGTCTATCTCCTTGTTAACTACGTTCTCGTATTTAATCGGAATACTCATAAGGGCATCTATTTCTGACGCTCACTTGTTTCCATTTTGACATACCTCTGTCCTTTATGTCTAACAATGTCATTAACCTTTTTGGTGAGTATCCGTTTCCAGTCACTTTCTTCCTAACCACTCTCTTTTTCCTTCTATCAAGCCATCGGTATCTGTAATCCTTCTTAGGGAGTAGCTCCCTTCTCTTATCGTTTGTAGCATCGGCTCTGAAGTTCGTAAGATATTACTTTTATTCGCGCGAATCGGTTCCATTCTTAAGTCACCCTCCAGAAAGGCTTCTCTATGTTCAAATCAACTATACCAACATGGCTGCGGAATTATCCTTTTGTAATTATATCCTTCCACAATAGAGGATTCGGCCAAGCTGTCTTTTCCTTCAGGCCCGTTCCTTATCTTTCGTCCTGTTTTCTTTGTATAATCGAACCTCTCGGTCTTCACATGAATTCTTATTCCATGCTATGGGTTTTCTAGTCGACTGCGTCAACTTATTATCTTAGTCCTTCATTTGATAAGTAACCAGTCGGCTATCGCCAACTTATTAAAATATCCTCCGTACTTCCATACGCTTGTCCTATTTCCACCGTTAACCTTCCACAAGTTTGTTTCTCTTTTTGTCCTATACTATCACATTCTAGTTCTTTTACAGACCTGTCCCTTAAATTTCTACGCAAATAGTTTCATGCTTTGCCCGTCGGCTCTTCTGGAGGTTTTGCTCAATCATGTTTCTTACCTTTCACCTATTCCGACATTTTGATCTCCTTACCTTCCATTTACTCACTCTCTTTCTTTTCCAAATATAGTTGTATTAGAGTTTTCCAATCTTACTTGTAGTGACATCAGTATCAGTTCATTTCATAACATTTATACCATACCTTTCGCTTTGTCTCTTGAATTTCGTTCAGTCAGTGTCTTTTATACATCGCAACACTGGTTGCTAGGATTCACCTATCGACCGATACAGTCGTAAATGAGACGTCATATGCATACATATATGTTTATTACCATTTCGCTTACAGAATATTTCCAAACACTATTCAAACTCACCCTAATTCCAGAGCTACGTTGTACTTTCTTCTTCTTCACCGGCCTAGTCCGCCCTAGCCTACGCGACCTCTTTAAGGTTCCTAACCACTCCACACTTTCTAATTTCCTTTAAGTTACCCTAATTTCCCATTTGTCTCTTGTATCTACATTTGTGAAAATTTTAGTATACTTCCCAGGGGGTCACCCATCCAAAAATTGCTCTAGCCCTAGCACGCTTAACCTCGGAGCTTTAATGCATTTCGATGCGTAAATGCTGGTATAATCATATCCACTTCCCCGTACGACCTTTATCACGTAATCTAAGGAAAGTCGGGGTCCTAACAACTTCCAAAAGGTTCTCGTAACGGGTCCCACTCCGATCTAGAGGGGATCCTTTTACTTTTCTGACTATACAATTACCGTGTTAGCCTTCTAAATCCTCAATATTCACCTTTCATCTGTATATATAGCTACCTCAAACGGTCCTATCAATTCAGGTTCTTATCCCAATTCTACTAGTAACCAGGGGGAAATATATCTATCAATACATATACATTTCGGAAGAAGATAAGTAGTATACCTGTAATTACATTTGGTGACGCCTCCTGATCCTGCCGGCTGGCCAAAGCATATATGCGGTTCGAAGGACCGCTAGAACCGGGAGCTCCGCCACGACCTCTACCGCGGCCCGCTGGTGTCGGCATACGCTGCCCCGTAGGGCGCATGGCTACAAAAGGGGAAGATGAACCAGCAACTGACCCGGTGGGCTGGGCTGAACCACCCCTAAATGGGCACTCCCTCATAGCATGGCCATGGCGGCCGCAGGAAAAACAAGCACCGGTAGCGCGACGGCATTCCCCCAGATGGCGCTTGCCGCACCGAGGGCACTGAGGCATAAGTGGCCTCGCCTGGCTGAGCCCCCTGCTCGACTGCAAACCCGAGGCCCTGGAGCTTTGACCAGCTCCTGAATATCCTATATTATCGAGTCTCTTACCAGTAGACTGTGGGGGTGTACTCCGTGCTGGCTGAGAAGGATGTCTAGCATACTGTCGAGGATACCCGCCTCCAAACTCCCCGAAATAGCCGGCTGATCTAGCCCTCTTGGGCTGGCCCCTGTCACGATCTCTATCGGGCTGGCGCCCTCTGCGTCGATCTTCCATTCCCTGCGCGTACGCCTGTACCCGAGCAATGTCCATCCCTGGTTGTGAAGCCACTGCCATGCAGTTATCAATCAAATAATCATCCAACCCATTACATATCGATGCACCCGAACAGTTATATCAGCCACGATAGTGGGCGCATATCTAGCCAAAGAGGTGAACTCTAGATTGTACTCTCGCACGCTCCTGCCCCTCTGTCTCAACTGTAGAAATCTGTCGACCCTAGCTCGCCGCGCCTCGGGAGGCAGAAAGTGGCCAAGAAAGGCCTCTGTAAACTCGGCCCACACCGCTGGGGAGCATCCTCACCCCTA
Source organism: Lycium barbarum (assembly GCF_019175385.1). Taxonomy (NCBI): domain Eukaryota; kingdom Viridiplantae; phylum Streptophyta; class Magnoliopsida; order Solanales; family Solanaceae; genus Lycium; species Lycium barbarum. Next base: position 84,558,309 of record NC_083343.1, read on the forward strand.
CATAGCTCCCAGGACTCATACCAATTAACCGCTACATCACGCAATCGATATGAAGCCAGCTCGACAGATTAAATCTCAAAAGCTCTGGCTAATCTCAGCGTACGCTGCATCTGTCGAATAAAGTCCTGGGAATCCTCCTCGAGCTTTGACCAGTAGAACTTTGGGGGATTACAAGTCAAAAAGTCTCGAACTCTCAAGCTGTCATATCTATTCACATCATCACCCCCTAGCCCGCGTCTGCAAGCCTGCCCTGCTACTAATCTCGTCAGCAACTGTACGGCATCTCTCATCGCCCTGTCCTCTGCTCCCAACTGGGGAGCTGGTGGCTCGAGCGCTGGAGCCTCTGGAGCTAATAGTGGGGCCGCCTCCTGATCCATAGTGGCAGCGGCTGCTGCTCCAGGCTCCTCTGATAATGGTAGCGTAGCAGAGCCCGCTGACTGGGGCATAACCTCGGGCATAGTCTGGGTACGGGCCCTAGTAACTCTCTGGGCCTGGCTAGTCTCTCCAACTGCTACTGACTTGCCCTTCTGGGTAGCTGTCGCCTTTCTCGGGGGCATCGCAGAAAACATAACATTTCGTCAGAAAGGAACCATCCTAATATTACAGCTCTATCGCACAATCTAAGATCGAAGGAAAGGTAACATCCTAAATGTCCGGTAGTCTCCTGTTTATAGATGTGGTGCACCACACACCGATAAACAAGAATCTACTAGACACGGCCTGTAGACATTCCGAGGACAAACCGCTCTGATACAACTTTTGTCACGACCCAACCCCGTGGGCCGTGACTACTGCCCGAGCTGGACACCCATACACACCTACTTACAAAATCGACATATCCATAACTTATCCATATCCAACATATATTAGTTTATACAGATACTGAGAACAGACGTCGTCTTAAGCGGTCACCTGTAACATACATATCATACAGAAGCCACCAAGGCTGTCGTGGAACATATCATCCAAAACATATATATATGTATACATACGTACAAGCCGTTAAGGCTAACATAGCAAATGGAACCGCTTAGGCGTACGCCACACACACATAACTGAACCACAGCGACCCATGACCCACATACATGTCTACAGGCCTCTAACAAACACAACAGAATCATATGACGGGACAGGGCCCCGCCGTAACCCTGAATATATACATACATATCTACAACGAAAGCGTTTGTACCAAAATGTGGGCTCCAGAACAAGGGAGCACTCCAAAGCAGCAGAATAGATGGCCTAAGCTACCGGTTCACTCACGTGAACGTCTGTACCTGCGGGCATGAAACGTAGCCCCCGGAGAAAGAGGGTCAGTACGGAATATGTACTGAGTATGTAAGGCATGAAGTACAGTACAGGGGATCATAGCAAAAATAGAAACTCACCAGAACCAGTATGCCATTTAAAATCATCAATACGTTTCCTTTATGAAATGAAGTCGTGTATTTCAAATCATGAATCATGCACATATACATATATATATATATATATATATATATATAACGTGTCCCGGCCCATTGGTGAGGGACTCGGTGAATAAGGTCATGCATGTCAACATCATATACCATATATACATATAACGTGTCCCGTCCCTTTAGTGAGGGACTCGGTGGGTAGAATCATGTATGTCAACATCATGTATCATGTATACATATAACGTGTCCCGGCCCTTTATTAAGGGACTCGGTGGATAGAATCATGCATGTCAGAATCATATACCATATATACATAACGTGTCCCGGCCTTCTATTGCGGGTCTCGGTGAATAAAGTCATCATATGCCATCCTGGCCGCCATCCCCGTATCATCATGTCATCATATACATATACATATAACGTGTCCCGGCCCGCAAGTGAGAGGGACTCGGTGAATAATGCAGTGGAGTACGCACGAGAACATATCCTGGCCCGGGCTCAGTGAAAGACATACTGAGGCTTGCACGAACTGAGTAGTGCGAAACCATATGCACATAAATCAAGACTCGATAGACAAGTATACTTACCAACACCTGAAGACTCAGAAACAAGTTTCGGGTCAATCTGACTTAGTATAAGAAAGTTATGAGCGTTTGAAGTACAAAACCTTCTACAAGCGTTTCAGAAGCCATTTTTGGAAAATCAAAGCAACAATCATATCAAGTACCTTTCGGATATCATTATGGATCAAATCAAATATAGCTTTTGGAACCATAGGTACATATCAAAATATATCAAGACTTAACGGAATAATCGGACATGCTATCATTTGAAAATCAAGACACTAATCATATCACTTATCTCTCGAATGCCAATTGAGAAACATATCAAATAGATCTTCGGACATCATAGATACGCATCAAAATCATATGAAACAGCTTGTGGAAATCAAGAATATCAGCCATCCTAGTGGCTCTAAGAATGGGAATTTCTTTGAAATCATACATATACGTCATTTGTTCGTCTCATAAAGATCATGCCAAAAGAAAGAAAGGGTAAGCGTTACATACCTTGCCCGCTTTCTACGCTATTCCGAACTTAAGTCTTTGGCTTCGCAAGATCTACAACAATATTCATACATACCAAACATTAGCCATAAACACTTAAGAGTCCAATTCTAAACCAACACTTAATCTACAGAAATTTCGGCAGCATTTCCCCTGTAAATACACCATCCCCGAGAATCCAACTCGGCCATATCATCAACAACAAATCCGAGAATTTAACTCGGCCAACTTAGCAACAACAATACCAACAGTTATTCCAACAATATCGACAATCAATTCAAAACGCATTCCAACGTTAACAACTTCTTTCTACAAACTTCGACGGCGTTCCATTTATGTTAGATTCATAATTGCTTACATATTCAAGTTCTAATCCGCAACCGTTCAAACAATATTCAAGAATACTTCAAACAATCCTTACAATATTCACAATAATCCAACCCATATGCCATTCCACCCAAAACTTTCCAAATGGAACAAGAACAATAACAACACATTTTATTCCTTCAATTTCATGAACTTCACCAACAATTCACACACTAACAACATTGTTTTCCATAATTACAAGAAATGGCTTTTAACATCACATTAGTTTCAAGACAACTCTCCAACACTTACAACTTCAACTAGAATCATCAAACTTTCATTATCAACATAGAATTCATGACAACAACAATCAAAATACTAAGTAAAATTGATTCATTCTCTTCTATACCACATAAGCACCACACGGCCACAACACCACATCCATATTTTCATGAATTTCACTCATTTCTACACACTACAACATACACAATCATCCATAACATATAAAAGAAGATTAATTCTTACCTTTTTCCCTTAACTTCTCACTTGGCTATGATTATGAACTTGCAACAAAGATAGATCTTCTTGCTCTAACAATTATACCACGTTAAAGAGGACCTTCAAATTAGTGGGAATACTAGAAGAAAATATTTTTTTGGATCAAAATTGGAGGCTTCAATTTTCCTTAGTTATGGCCGAATAGGCCTTGCTGGTTTTTCTCCTCTCAAAGTTTCTTGAATCTTCTTATGTTGAAGATGGATTTGTCATCTTTCCTTTACATATATTAAACTCCCATATGGGCCTTGGCCCAATAAAGTGGACGGCCACACTTGGCCCTTGTGCCTCAAGCCCCTTTTTTTTTGTGTTTTGTAATAAATGAAGAATTATTTTTCCCAAATTCCAAATTTGGCCTTAGCCTTTCTCAATATTACCATGAACCACCTTGTGGATTTCCCTTTTTACCCCTAACCTTTCTTAATATTTCCACTTCAAAAACTTTCATAAACAACTTGTGTGCTAAACAAAATCAAAATATAACCTTGTCCTTAACTTCCCGCGATTATCTTGAATTATCCGAACGTACAAAATGCGGGATATAACACTCTAGCCCTTTGGTATGCCTTTTGACATGTACATATATGGGTATGGCAAGGCTTTGTCCTGTCCTTTTTGTAGTCTATATTCCATAGAGGTCTGTAGACAGTGTATATATAGTGGGGGTCGTCATGTGCTTTTAGTTGTCCCTTAATTTTGTGAAATGTATATACAGTGACCAAGTTGGTCTGCGTTGTCATCCTCTACTAGTATGCTTACATATATATATATATATATATATATATATATATATATATATATATATATATATATATATATATATATATATATATCCATATACATGTTTCGTGGAATTATGAGGTAAGATCTATCGTATAAATGCTACCGCGAACGGTACCAGTGGAAAATCAGTCAAAGCTAGCCACCAAGTTGTTTAGTACAGAGGGGGAGTGAGTTTAGGGGTGCTCGATCAGTAGTGGTCGGGTGCTCGTCGCGGCTCATCAGTTTGGGTCGTGACTGTTACACCTTGGAAAATCCCTTGTATATGTATAGTGAATAGGCTAACAAAGTACATAGCGTACGCGATGTTTTGATGAGTAAGAAATAGTATTTGATGACCCTCGACGAGATTCCAAAGGCATATAATGCAAGGAAAGAAAGTTTCCAAGGAAAGCGAACCATATGTTGTGTATCGGATAAGAATTTCGAGCAACGAGTCTATGATGGAATAATGATGTCCTGCAGACAAGTAATAACGTCCCTTAGATTGGTATTGAGATGTTAAACAAGTGCCAAGAAGGTTCCATAAGGATTGGAGATCAAACGCGTTGACGAAAACAAGTTTCGGAGAACTGGACAACATACGGCCAGACATACTGGCCGTATAATATTCACGAACCATATGTCCAGTCCGTAGATCCAGTCCAGAACAACATGGCTCACTGGACCAAATATACGGTCCCAAAATACGGTCAGTAAAAATTATACGGACCGTATGTTGGTCCGTATAAAGTGGTTCGGCCAGCTTTTGTATTTTAATATAAGGGACCCTTCTCATTTCATTTTCATTCCATCCTCCACTCCACAAGACAAGAACACTCTAGAATATTCTCCAACATCCATCTATAAGAAAATCAAAGGAAATCAATGATCAACAACACCAAATCCATGAATCAAAGTGTATGAAACCCAAGTAAAGTTCATCTTCCTCAAAGAAAACCAAAAGAGGTGAGATAGGGTTTTGGTGCTAGAGGAGAAACTCCACTCAAGACTTGTTCAACCATCATCTAAGGTAAGTTTCATGACTAAACCACATTGTTTAAGGTAATGGAAGATTAAGATACTTGAATTGTAAAAAGACATAGGAAATGGGTCATTAATGAGTGAATAGTGTCATGTTTGGATGGTAGTTGCATTGAATCATAAATGTTTGTGTGTTGTGATTATGAATACGTCATAAATGAAATTTAGACCATGAAATAAGTGTGATACATGATAAAACGCGATAGTAAGCTATAACCATAAAGGTAGAGAAATTGAAGAGAAATGGTGGATTGTGGTCAATGCATATGAATGACGATTGTTGATTGCAATATTATGAATGTTGTTGTGAGCATTTGGGAGTTGATATAGAGCATGGGAAAAGTAGTAGAAACAAAGGAAATGCTGCCCAAATTTTCCCTAGAAATAGTAGCGCGTCCTTATAGTCGAATTAACTAACGTTAGTGCGAATTCTCTCTTCAAGGTAGAGACGTGATATCGAAGGAGAACAAGCAAGCGATAGCTTAGCTAAACGTCAAAGGTATGTAAGGTTTATCCCTTCCTTCAAAGGCATGAATCTTTCTAGATTTCCATGATCCTCCTATATGATGGAACTTATGAGTATGACAATGATGATAATAAGGTAAAGAATAGAGATTCGATAGTTCATGATATGATGATTCCATAACATTGATGATGATATTATTGCTCACACTCACCTTATGCATTATTCCCTTCAAGGTGAGTCAAAGTACTCATAAATGTTCATAATATAATCGGGGGTTTACGACCTTACGTCACCCCGACATAGCTATGGTTGTCTTCAAGGTCTAGTGTATGCTCCTAATGCTAAATGTGAAATAATACTAAGTCATGATATGTTTATAAGATGATCAATAATGTTAACTTATAATGTGCCTATGTTATGTATGAATATGCCAAGTCATGCTAAGATTATGATACGTTCATGAAACGTGAAATAGTGATGGGTAATTATTGATTATATGATGATGAGATTCCACCACGCCATAATGGTCGGGCATGTCACTGCAAAAGCAGGCTGCATATGATTCCACCATGCCTAGATGGTCGGATATGTCACCGCTAAGGCGGGCTACGATGTTACACCGAGCCTAGAGGGCCGGGCATGATCACCACTAGTGGGCGGCATATGATGGTTTCCCAGATGCGGGATAACGATGTAATATGGGATGTAATGAGATACGTGATGTGATGAGATATGTGATGTGACGAGATATGTAATGTGATGAGATTTGTGATGTGATGACCTATGTACTATGATTGTGTAAAATATGAAGAATGCACGAGATGTATTTACTTATGACACTCTTGTAGGTTATATCTTTCTCTTATGGCTCACTGTCCTCCTATTATAATTATTTCATTATTGCCTTACATACTCAGTATAATGTTCGTACTGACGTCCGTTTTCTTTGGACGCTGTGTTCATGCCCACAGGTAGACAGGGAGGCGAGCTTGAGCCAGATTCGTAGTAGCTGTCCGCCGATTGAAAGCACTCCTTTGTTCCGAAGGTGCTTGATTATTCTTTTGTGTATATTTGTATATGTTGGGCTCGACGGGGTCCTGTCCCGTCTATGCGTTTTGTACTTCAGTAAAGGCTCGTAGATACTCAATGTGGGTTATGTGGTCGGATAAAGTCACTATGGTGTAATTGTATATATATATATATATATATATATATTATCTTTGATAGCCTAAAGGGGCTTATGTATATGAAACTATTTATGTTTACAAATGAAACTTGACTTTCCTATAATTTGAGTATAAAATCGACAAAAGAGTAGTTAATAAGCATGATGGGTAATAGAACGAGCGGTGCTCGGTGGTTAGCCCCGGGTACCCGTCGCGGACCCTAGCTGGGTCGTGAAAAAAGTGGTATCAGAGCAGTTCAGTCCTAGAAAGTGTCTACGAGCCGTGTCTAGTAGAGTCTTGTTTACAAGTGGTTGCAGGGCATTTAGGAAAAATGACCATCTTTCTTCTCATGAGATCGTGCGATAGAGCCATGTTTAAGATTTTATCCTCCCTAATAGTGTGTTATGATTTCAGAATGCCGCCAAAGGGAAAGGCTACAGCCGCCCAGAAGGGCAAGACTACGGCAAAGAGGCGGGTAGAAAGAGAGCCCCCGATGAATGTAGAAGAAGGCGAATCACATAATGAGGCCTTGTCTAACACTTCTTCTACCCCGCCTAATGTGGAAGAACAAGAAGGAGCCCCAGCTCAAATTCCTCCACTGGTTGCTTCGGGTCAACAAATGACCGAGGCCATCCAGTTATTGACACAATTGGTTGCCGCTCGGGCACAACGACAAAATGTGGGTTCAAGCGATCGGGCAGCAAGCACCAAGGCCCGTGATTTTATGAGTCTAAATCCTCCGGAATTTTTCGGGTCTAAGCCGGATGAAGATTCGCAAAGTTTCATAGATGAGATGTTGAGGACCTTGAAGATTGTTCATGCCTCCGAGACCGAATCCGTGGAGTTGGCATCTTATAGACTCCGGGATGTGGCAGTTTTATGGTACAACAACTGGGTATTATCAAGGGGAGAGAATGCACCTCCTCCAGTTTGGCAAGAATTCGTGGACGCATTTATTCGTCACTATTTGTCACCCGAGGTCCACCGAGCTAGAACAGATAGATTTCTAAATTTGAGGCAAGGAAATATGAGTGCCCGGGAGTATAGCATGCAATTTAATTCCTTGGCTAGATATGCCCCGACTATGGTAGCCTACATGGGAGATCGTGTACACCGATTTGTGAGTGGCTTGGGGCCACATTTGTTCAAGGACTGTTTGACGGCCTCTGCAAGAAAGGATGGATATTTCTCGAATACAAGCCCATGCCCAGAATTTAGAGTTACGACGACAACCTCAAAGGGGTGATCACGACAGTGATAGAAGGCAGTGATTATAGAGGGGGATCGAGGCATACCTATTCTTGGCATTCAGGTCAGTCAGTGACTAGTGCGCCTCCACGATTCGCGGATAGGGGATTTGATCGCTCTTTTCCTTCAGGACAGGGTCAGAGTTCGAGATCTTCGGGTTCTCAGTTCGGGGGTGATTACAGTCAGAGGAGACCACCAGTTCCACGATGTAGCCGGTGCCGAAAGTTACACTTAGGGCCATGTCGCCTGGACACCAATGCTTGTTATGTTTGTGGACAGACTGGGCATTTGATGCGAGATTATCCCTCACGGTATAGTAGAGGTGGGGTTCAGCCCACAGGCTCAGCAGTCGGTTCTTCATCAGTGCGCCCGGTAGGGCAGACTCCCCAGATGTCAGCAGGTCGAGGTAGAGGCAGAGGGGGAAGCATCTACTTCAGGTGCCACTCAGCCCCGTGTTTATGCTTTAGCGGGACGACAGGATCTCGAGTCTTCTCCGAATGTGGTTACAGGTATATTGTCTATATTCTCCCGTGATGTGTATGCATTGATAGATCCGGGTTCTACATTCTCTTATATTACTCCATATGTTGCTGGTTATATTGGGGTGAAACCTGAGCCAATCAAACCGTTTAAGGTGTCTACTCCGGTTGGTAATCCCGTGATAGCAAAGCAAGTGTACAAAAATTGTGTAGTTGTGATATGTGATCGCCAGACCACGGCGGATTTGATTGAGTTAGAAATGTTAGATTTCGATGTAATTATGGGCATGGATTGGTTGGCCTCGTGCTATGCTAATGTTGATTGCCGATTGAAAGTGGTTCGATTTCAATTTCCGGGAGAGCTCGTGCTTGAATGGAAGGGTAATGCAGCATCACCAAAAGGTAGGTTTATTTCCTATCTTAAGGCAAGAAAGATGATAGCCAAGGGCTATATTTATCACTTAGTTCGGGTTCATAACACCGAGGTAAAGTCAGCAACTTTCGGATCCGTTCCGGTAGTGAATGAATTTCCAGATGTATTTCCTGATGAGCTTCCAGGACTTCCTCCGGAAAGGAAGATTGACTTCGCTATTGATGTGTTGCCGGACACCAAGCCTATTTCTATTCCTCCATATCGAATGGCTCCGGCAGAGTTGAAAGAGTTAAAGGCACAGTTGAAAGATTTGCTTGAAAAGGGGTTTATTAGACCCCGTTCATCACCGTGGGGAGCACCGGTCTTGTTCGTGAGGAAGAAAGACGGTTCTCTACGAATGTGTATCGATTATAGGCAATTGAACAATGTGACGGTAAAGAACAAATATCCTCTTCCAAGGATTGATGACTTATTCGACCAATTGCAAGGTGCCAAGTGGTTTTCTAAAATAGACTTGAGGTCTGGTTATCATGAGGTCAGGTTATCATCAAGTGAGGGTTAGAGAAGGAAATATTCCCAAGACAGCCTTTAGAACGAGATATGGCCATTATGAATTCAGAGTGATGTCATTTGGGTTGACTAATGCTCCGGCTGTGTTTATGAATTTGATGAACAATGTATTCAGGCCTCTTTTGGATCTATTTGTGATAGTATTCATTGATGATATTCTGGTGTATTCTCGCACGGAATCCGAACATGCAGATCATTTGCGAATTGTTCTTGGCATTCTTCGAGCTCGGGAGTTATATGCAAAATTTTCAAAGTGCGAGTTTTGGCTAAATTCTGTGACATTTTTGGGCCATGTTATTTCAAATGATGGCATTCGAGTTGACACTCAGAAAATTGAGGCTGTGAAAACTTGGCCAAGGCCTACGACGCCTACAGAAGTTCGTAGTTTTCTGGGCTTGGCAGGTTATTATAGAAGATTCGTAGAGGGCTTTTCATCTATTTCAGCCCCATTGACGAAGCTAACCCAATGGAATGATGCTTGTGAACGTAGTTTCCAAGAGTTGAAAGGCAGATTGACCTCAGCTCCGGTCTTAACACTTCCAGAAGGGTCAGATGGCTATGTGGTATATTGTGAAGCCTCCGGTGTCGGATTAGGGTGTGAATTGATGCAGCATGGAAAAGTGATTGCATATGCTTCGAGACAATTACGGAAACATGAAAGGAATTATCCAACTCATGATCTCGATTTGGCTGCGGTTATTCATGCCTTAAAAATATGGAGGCATTATTTGTATGGTGTGCATGTTGATATTTATACGGATCACAAAAGTCTTCAGTATATCTTCAAGCAGAAGGAGTTGAACCTGCGGCAGAGGCGGTGGTTAGAATTGTTAAAAGATTATGATGTGAACATATTGTACCACCCCGAAAAAGCAAATGTAGTAGCCGATGCGCTTAGCCATCGATCAATGGGAATTTTATGTGAAATCCCTCCGGAAAAGAAAGAGATGGTTCATGAGCTCCGCCAACTAGCTAATCTTGGAGTACGGGTAATCGATTCGAGTAATGTAGGGATTAGCATCAACGATCCCACAACTTCGTCCTTGGACATGGAAGTGAAAGAACGGCAATATGAAGATCCTCAATTATGTCGCTATAGAGACACATCTTATGGGAAAGAGAAATCTTCATTTGAAGTTTCTATGGCTGGAATTCTTAGATATCGAAACAGGCTATGTGTGCCAAATGTAGCAGAATTGCGCCGACAAATCCTAGAAGAAGAACATTGTTCTCGATATTCTATCCACCCAGGTGCAACCAAAATGTATTGTGATCTCCAGTTAATATATTGGTGGGATGGCATGAAGAGAGACATAGCGGAATTTGTAGCACAGTGCCCAAATTTCCAACAAGTAAAAGTTGAACATCAGAAGCCAGGAGGCTTATTGCAGGCAATAGAAATCCCTACTTGGAAATAGGAAGTGATCAACATGGATTTTATCGTGGGGTTACCTCGTTCTCGAGGCAGGTATGATTCGATATGGGTGATCGTGGATAGATTAACAAAGGCAGCTCATTTTCTTCCGGTTAGAACTACCTACTCAGCAGAAGATTATGCGAGATTATATCTCATGGAAATTGTGCGACTCCATGGTATACCATTATCTATTATTACAGATAGAGGAGCACAGTTTACAGCCAAGTTTTGGAAGTCCTTTCAAGAAGGTCTAGGCACTCAAGTGAAACTTGGCATGGCATTTCATCCGCAGACCGACGGGCAAGCCGAGCGTACTATTCAGACCTTGGAAGATATGCAACGAGAATGTGTGCTGGATTTCGGTGGTAGTTGGGATGATCATTTACCGCTAATCGAATTTGCATACAATTATAGTTACCATTCCAGCATTCAAATGGCTCCTTGTGAAGCTTTATATGGAAGGAAGTGTAGGTCCCCAATCGGATGGTTTGAAACAGGAGAAGCACAATTAACAGGCCCCGAATTGATTCAGCAGGCAGTAGAAAAAGTTAAGGTGATCCGAGATCGATTATTGACAGCCCAAAGCCGTCAAAAGTCTTATGCAGACAACCGCCGACGAGACTTGGATTCCAGGTTGATGACTGGGTATTTTTGAAAGTATCGCCAATGAAAGGGGTGATGAGATTTGGCAAGAGAGGGAAGCTAAGTCCTCGATACATTGGACCCTATAGAATTATCCGCAAGGTGGGTCATGTGGCCTATGAATTGGACTTGCCTTCGGAGCTTGAATCAGTTCATCCAATTTTCCATGTTTCGATGCTCCACAAGTGTGTTAGAGATCCCACAAATATTGTCCCGATAGATGATGTGCAAGTGACAGAAAGGCTAACCTATGAAGAGGTGCCTATTGCTATTCTAGACAGGCAAGTGTTCGATATAAAGAGGTAGCTTCAGTCAAAGTTTATGGCGAAACAACAATCGGGAAGAGATAACTTGGGAAGCGGAAGAGAAGATGAAGTCCGAGTACCCGCACTTATTTCGACCCCCAGAGGAGATCCAAGATGAAACGCCAACGATATAAGGTATGTACGCTTTATCTTTATGCTTTTGGTCGTGTGTGGCCATAAATATGTTGATATTGTGATGTATCCCTGTGAGGCGATGATATTATGGGTTGTTGTGACAGGTTGGTAGTGCCAAATTACAGGGAAAACTCTGGCAAAATTTCCGTAGAATCCCGAGTATTTAACATTCGAGGACGAATGTTCCAAAAGGGGGGAAGAATGTTACACCTTGGAAAATCCCTTGTATATGTACAGTGAATAGGCTAACAAAGGGCATAGCGTACACGATGTTTTGATGAGTAATAAATAGTATTTGATGACCCTCGACGAGATTCCAAAGGCATATAATGGAAGGAAAGAAAGTTGCCAAGGAAAGCGAACCATATGTTGTGTATCGGATAAGAATTTCGAGCAACGAGTCTATGATGGCATAATGATCTCTTGGAGACAAGTAATAACGTCCCTCAGATTGGCATTGAGATGTTAAACAAGTGCCAAGAAGGTTCCATAAGGATTGGATATCAAACGCGTCGACGAAAACAAGTTACGGAGAACTGGACAACATATGGCCAGACATTCTGACTGTATAATATTCACGGACCGTATGTCCAGTCCTTAGATCCAGCCCAGAACAACATGGCTCACTGGACCAAATATACGGTCCCAACATACGGTCAGTAAACATTATATGGACCGTATGTTGGTCCGTATAAAGTGGTTCGGCCAGCTTTTGTATTTTAATATAAGGGACCCTTCTCATTTCATTTTCATTCCATCCTCCACTCCACAAGACAAGAACACTCTAGAATATTCTGCAACATCTATCCATAAGAAAATCAAAGGAAATCAATGATCAACAACACCAAATCCATGAATCAAAGTGTATGAAACCCAAGTAAAGTTCATCTTCCTCAAAGAAAACCAAAAGAGGTGAGATAGGGTTTTGGTGCTAGAGGAGAAACTCCACTCAAGACTTGTTCAACCATCATCTAAGGTAAGTTTCATGACTAGACCACGTTGTTTAAGGTAGTGTAAGATTAAAATACTTGAATTGTAAAAAGACATAGGAAATGGGTCATTAATGAGTGAGTAGTGCCATGTTTGGATAGTACTTGGATTGAATCATAAATGTTGGTGTGTTGTGATTATGAATACGTCATCAATGACATTTAGACCATGAAATAAGTGTGATACATGAGAAAACGCGATAGTAAGCTATAACCATAAAGGTAGAGAAATAGAAGAGAAATGGTGGATTGTGGTCAATGCATATGAATGACGATTGTTGATTGCAATATTATGAATGTTGTCGTGAGAGTTTGGGAGTTGATATAGAGCATCGGAAAAGTAGTAGAAATAAAGGAAATACTACCCAAATTGTCATGACCCAAATCATGGATTATGCGGGCACCCACACTAACCCTCCCTAGTGGGCGAACCCTTCAGGTAACTACCTTAATTTGATACAACATGCAGAATAAATACTTTTATTATAAGAAATTCCCAAAATCTGGTCTAGACTCATACAAGAGCTTCTAAGAAGTTTACCATTTGAAGTAGATAACAGACTCAAACTGGATACGACTTCTATTTAAGGATAGAGAACAACAGAAATCTAAGGAGAGCCTCTGGGTTGCAAGATCTCAATAACTCACTCAAACGCCTTTGACGAATGCCTCGAAATGGTCGTGAGACTCCGAACATCACCTGAAAATAACTCTACACTCCACAAGGAGTGTAGCAAGAGTATTATGAGCACAACACAAGGCTCGTAGGTATCATAGGCCGACAATGGTTAGTTCACGCATATAAACAAGAAGCAACTAACAAGTAAGCAGATAAGTAATCAAACACAGTCACAACTCTAGCACATATGAAAGTCTTGCAGTAACGATAGTCACACGGGATTTCAATATCTCAGGTTATAAGTCTAGGGGGAAATATATAAACTTCGAGTCCATCAAGCCTCTAAAATAAATACTTACAAACAACAACTCAATAGTTTACAAATCAAGAATTAATCAGAGAATGTACCATACAATGACATGAATAGCAATTCAAATGGAGTGCTATGCAATGCAATGCAATGTCGTGCTATGTAAATGTTATGCGATGCAGTAGTCACCTCTCATGCTCCACTCTCGTACACACATGCTATGGAAATGCCTCATAGTCATGACCCATGGAGGACCCGCGAAGTCCATGTACCACTCGTGCTCTCCGGCAGAAACCTCGGAGGCTATCAATTACTCTCAATCTCCGACAAAGACCTCGAAGTCTCTCAATCATATTCAATCTCCGGCAAAGACCTCGGAGTCTCCCTGTCACTCTCAATCTCCGGCAAAGACCTCGGAGTCTCTCAATCACTCTCCTCACCATTAGGACAAGATAAAAGTAATATGGAAGCATGTCATGCATGATATCAGTTTCAACTATATCATTAATATGCAATAACAAATACAAGTCATATTATTGTCCATGGCTCCATCATCAATATTACCCTTCCCTTTCATAAGGTGAGTGAGCTAGTATGTGATAAAGATACAATTCGGTGATAATTACATCAAATAGCACATAGAATATGGGATGCATGCCTCGCATGAAATCAACCTCAGTAATCACCGCAGTCATATGTTTCATAGATTCATACTAGGAAGTGTAATTCAATATTCAATTTGTCAGTAATAACCTTCCTCTTCCATATGACCAGTGAGATAACAAGAGAGAGGGAATTATATCAAGTACATGAAATCACAACCATGGTGACAAGCCCACCTAACAATATCGCAATAATGGCGACAAGCCCACATAACAACTGACGATACCAACCTAGATGGAATTCACCTCCACACCATGGCTGAAGACCTATCATGCTTTTCCCGTTAACCACTACTATCTACATATGTTTTGCTAACCGGAGTCTAGACATAAAGTAAGCCGTAACCTACCTCAATGCTGAACAGGTGTCACGAACTTCCACGCCAAAGATTTTTCCTTTTGAAGTGCTTCCGAACGGACAAAGTCTTAATGTAATTAGGACAGATCCTATAATCCTTGCACCAATTACACCACTTCTTCTTCCTTAATTCAATTTCCTTATGTTGCTGCCTCCTTAGCAAGCTTGGCCTCTTAAAAGTTTTGCTGGAAGTCATAAAACCTCTCAATAAATGAAGCTTAGCCGAGAGCTTCAAACAACTACAGCCGTATGCAGCTGCTACTAATAGATTTATTCAAAAGGGGTATGAGAGTTAATAGAAATATTTTTCGTTCCTCCAAAGAATAATATTGCTCCTTCAACCAGAAAATGGGATTAATGTTGCTGGAAAACGTTTGTGTCCTTTCAAGACAAGTTTCTACTATATAAAATAAGGTGTTGGATTTAATTGGGTCCTTGCACCTAGAAGGACACGTTAGGACCACCTCTAGTCATTAGAGGCTGTCTACCCCCTTAAATCACGTAGCCGCCTAAATTGAATATCAAGCTATTGCTGACTTAATTCATATAAGATTCTTCTAACTTAAGAAAAAGCATATATCTCTCACTTTATATATATATATATATATATATATATATATATATATATATATATATATATATATATATATATATATATAAAACGTGACTGCTGCCTCCTTGTCAACAAAATCCAAAGATATGTTTGCCTTTAATAAAGTACGATAAGAATTGTACACATTAAATGTAAATGGGTCTCATCTAATCATTGCATTTTATCTATCTCCCTAAAGTGTCAAATATTAAAATATAGTCATAGTCATCTTTTTGCTGTTATATTTACTAAATGTTGTTGTACGAAATAACATAGTGGCTACATACACATTTATAACATAAAATGGGGAAATGATATGATATAATATAACTCTATTTTTATTTCTTTAAATGTGGGCTCCAAGTAATACTCACCCACTAATACTCCTTCCTATGATGCCACCTTTTTCTACATAACCCTTAGTCATTGTTTTGCACCACTTCAACGTGGCAGTGCACTACAATAGCCATCCACAATTGATTAATTAAATGATTAATCTCCCATAATGATATGTATTCCAAAGTTCAACAAAATGTAGTGGGTGGATGATGTCCACTATGACATTTATCCCTAATCCACTAATTAATTATTTAGTCTCCCACTAAAATCAAATATTTAACCCCTACTCACATAATTTAATTATGGGCTTGTCCTATTACTCCCCAACTAAATCATTGTCCAAAATAATCTTTTTACTCCACCATTTTGTTTTATTTAAAAATTATCCACTCCGTCAAATACCATATTTACCCACTTACACCTTATATGTGTGCAAATAATATTTCTATGAATAAACTATTCACACACATTAAATACATATATTCTAAAATTTACTCGTCAATTAAATAACCGAATTACCCGTTATCGTAAGCTATAGACACCCTAAAATTAGACCACGAAAAGGGTGTTTTAGGGATATTAGGCCTAAAAGTGCTAAACGACCAAATGGGCCGTTACATCAGATACCAATTAAACAATCGCTCGTCCTCGAGCGACAAGAGAGAATGAACGCTGACGGTAACTAAAGAATCTTTAATAGGACAATGCGGGAAACCTCTACGGAATGCACCATAAACATTGCTCTCTCTCCTTACTAGCCGGAACTCCCTCTAACTTAGATAAAAGACCTAATTTTCATAATTCCAAATTCAAATTTCCCCCCATTCTCGGTTTCCGAATATAAGCACTGCTTTTGTCAAGATGTTCTAATCCTATATAACCAAACCTATGAACGTTATCGATAGGCCCCACAATTTTCCTTATAACCACACCAACCTTAGACTAAGACACCAACCTTGCTCACTCTGGATTGGTAAAATATTCTGATTCCACTAACCCTTTCTTTCACCCTTCTTAAATTTTCTTCGTACCACGATTTCTTAGGAACACATGAAGACCAACCCGAAATCACAACTTACTCTTGCCAGGAAAGTCTCCTTGCTTTAGCAGAGCAACCTTAAGCGATCCCAACAAACTGATCCACTAATTTCCAACCAATTTTTATAACTCCAAATAAAATTCTTCTAGTGGTCTGTGAGTCATTCACTATAAGCCTATTTTCTAAAATTGGAAATGTGAGTCACCTAGCATTAATCATGTGCTGCTCACCATGTGGACTCATTGCCCTTTTATTTTGTGATGCAATGTGTACTTCTTGTCCCCCTTAAATATGAAAAACGTTGCTGACAATATATTTATTGCCCTGTATAATTTAAAAAAAGTAACGATTGCAGCCGATAATATCAAGAAAAGGGCTACTGCATATATATTCTTTTGGGAACTTGTCCAACTAAAATGAACCTTACTGTAATCCTGTTCTAATGTGGGGTTCCTTTTTATGTATATAATAATACTCTCACAATAATTACATGCCACTAAAATCTGCCACCAACATTTTGAAAGGAAAAGTCATACATTGCTTAATTCCTTGTTGCCACGAGTGGAAGTGTTATCATTAGCACTAATCCATTAACCAAATTATTTTTATCCTTTATCCCCACTACAATCCAACATTTATAACAAAAATGCCCAGCTGTTCCATCTCGTTTCTCGTGCCAACTGATCACAAAACTCGATTTTGATGCGTCCAACGAATTCCTTGTGAAATTTCACTCACGTTAGGCTTTTGAATCACTCAATTTGACCTTATAATGAATGAGATATGGTGGTTTCAAGTTTTGGAAAGAATGCAGATTTTTAATACGAATTTTAGTAGCAATTTCGCAACTTTTAAGCAAAATTACACTAGAAAAACCAGCAGTGAATTCCTTTAGTAAAATTGTCATATCTCCCTCATACGATGGCGAAATGCGAGGAGACTTTTTGCTACAACTCCAAAATTACGATACGGATCTAACGGTTCAATCGAAACACGTTTCCCCAAAATAAATAATTTATCCAAATAATTTAAATTCCAAAATTTTCATAGTGAAACCTTCTCCCAAAGTCAATCAAATGATATCTGTTGACTTCAAATTTTGCAAGCAGATCAAAATAAATACTACGGAGCTTCTAGAGTGGACGATACACCAAAAAGAGGATCGATTTTCAAAACGACCGATCACTGCTCAAACCTGTTAATATTCTCATATTCTTTCGTCGCAGTACCCTTGCCAAAAATCCTTAATGGAAATAATTCCCCTTTTACCTTAGTTCATAAGTTCAGTAACGTGATCACCGATATCTAAAAGTCTTTCACCATTAGTACTAGTCACACCATCATCATTCTGTTACCGTAAATAATTCCATTGACCCATGCCTTATTCGATAGTCCTCAAAAAGGTGCTCACATATGAATAACCAACCCTTACTTAACTATACCGAACCATACACATCTAACTAACCGTGTATTATTATTATTATTTTATTTTTTTTCGCTGGCCTTTGGTCAACCTACGTTATGGTATTCAAAATCAAAGAAATCCTCAAGATTTAACCTTTGCACAACTTTCCCATAATTCTCATTCGAAAACTTAGATGCAACAGCCGATAATCCTTCAACTATACCTCAATCCTTGTCCAACGCAAGAGTTGTTTCTAATTGTCGATCACTGGCTCCCATTAGCCTACGACAAGTTCAGCAGACCAACGCATATACGACTTTAACACTCCCCTAATACCAACCCACTATGAAAATGCCCACGAATCAACACTCTTGGCTTCAACAATTCCCTCTATCATCACTAACCTCGAAGATGCTAAGTGAACCCACGAACACGCTTTACAAGTGGATGAACACTACTGTCTATTCCACTAGACTTCACTTATCATAAGTAACACTGCAACCTGATTTCTATCAGAAAACCATTCCCGAACGAACTCACAACCACTAATTCTATTTTGCTATCACAATACTAATCAAATTTAAGCCAACTCCACATTTCATAGCCTATACAATATGCGCACATGCACACTTTGCAACTTATCTCATAAACGCGTCAGATACCAATTATTCCGTTCCTATAGTGAAGATTGATCTATCTGAGTTTTTTTTTTTATTAATTTTTTTTTTTTACGCCTTCGTCAAATCATCAAAATTACACTCTTACCAAAATACCATAAGAACTCTTACTTTGCTATACGCTGCCCAAAACCGATCAAATCATTGAACAACTCGCTCTTATTAAGCCATAAATGCACTCTTGCCCCTTTCGAGAAAACCCAATACTATAAATATGGAGATCTTATGACCCTATGAATCACCTCTCCCATCTCTTCAACCAACCTTACAATAACGAGCCTAATCACGACTTCACACAGCTGAAACCTCAAGTCACAGCTAGAAACCGAACTTAGTCACGCATCTAAATTAGGACAACACAGCTCGTACCGTACCACAACATGTCGTAAACAACCGTTCGCGCAAGAATTTAAGGACGAGCTCCCATCATTCGGGAGAAGGTAAAACAGAGAAGTTCAGATACCAATTGGGATGAACTAGATACCAATTGGGATCAACTAGACACCAATTTGAATGAAGTAGCACGAAATAATGAAAGAATCTGAAGTTTCCTAGATGTCCCATAGCCTCCCAATTATAAGTGTGGCGCGCAACACACCCATAAGTAAGACTCTACTAGACATTGCTCTTGTAGTTATAGACCGAGTAACCTAAGCTCTGATACCAACTTGGCATGACCCAAATCATGGATTATGCGGGCACCCACACTAACCCTCCCTAGTGGGCGAACCCTTCAGGTAACTACCTTAATTTGATACAACATGCGGAATAAATACTTTTATTATAAGAAATTCCTAAAATCTGGTCTAGACTCATACAAGAGCTTCTAAGAAGTTTACCATTTGAAGTAGATAACAGACTCAAACTGGATACGACTTCTATTTAAGGATAGAGAACAACAGAAATCTAAGGAGAGCCTCTGGGTTGCAAGATCTCAATAACTCACTCAAACGCCTTTGACGAATGCCTCGAAACAGTCGTGAGACTCCGAACATCACCTGAAAATAACTCTACACTCCACAAGGAGTGTAGCAAGAATAGTATGAGCACAACACAAGGCTCGTAGGTATCATAGGCCGACAATGGTTAGTTCACGCATATAAACAAGAAGCAACTAACAAGTAAGCAGATAAGTAATCAAACACAGTCACAACTCTAGCACATATGAAAGTCTTGCAGTAACGATAGTCACACGGGATTTCAATATCTCAGGTTATAAGTCTAGGGGGAAATCTCTAAACTTCGAGTCCATCAAGCCTCTAAAATAAATAAACCATGTCCTTTGAGTAACTATGCAAGAAGGTAAAGTGCATAACACATAAATCAACACAAGAAGTTTTCACGTGGAAAATTCCTTGCTCAAGGGAGGAAAAACAACGACCAACCTCTTGTAGGATTTTCTCAAATTCCACTAAACTCGATTAGTTTTAAGGTTATAACTTTATGTACACCTAAGGGACTGTACCAAATAGTACATGCCTCTCTCCTTAATAATTCCCAAAATTGTTTGCTCTCTCGCCTCGCTTCTTCAATGATACTACCCAGTACAATAAAGTCACTTACAAAACACAAAATAATACATAGTACAATCAATAAGAATGTAATCAAGATATTATCTTGGAACCACAAGAACCTAACTATTAGAACTCAAGAACTGTATAGATAAATGTTGATAGGAACGTGTTCTTTCACGACAATAATTGATTCCCTGGAGACTCTTTGTGTTGAACCTCCTCTCACTTTCATGTCTCTCTCTTTGGTTTTGGTTAAGCTCCAAAGTTTTTGCCGTGCTGTATTTATAAGAGTAAACAGTCGTCTTTGGTTATCCAAATCCAACCAAGACTTGGTTCCATTGCTTGTACGAAAACCAATCATTGTTTGACATGGATTTCCTCCTTCACGTGCATACGATTAACATTCTATTATTTTCAAGCTAATTCCATGTGTTCAATTTATGCTAATATTTCCACATCTCGAACTCTTACTCTAGTAGAATTGGACTGAGTCATAATTCCAATTCTCCAAGTCTGCACAAAACAACTTCTTCACACAGTCTCCAGCTCTTCATCTAAAGGATTAGTTCCTCTTTTGATGCGCCTGCTTTACAAGTTCCTTTTGGAGATCTGGTAAGGATCCAAATCTTGTACATTTTTAATCATTCTTCCTTGTATGTTTATTGTTACTTTTGCACAGTTTGTCAATCATCAAAACTTCATATCCAATTGAACTATTATTGAGACCATGACATCTCAACAATAAGACTATGGATCTTGGAAAAGGTCAATGGTTCATATCATGCGGAATTTTTATTAAAGAGGACGTCCAATAGAGGCTAAGCCATTAGAGATGAGTTTAGCCTTGTGTAAATACCAATAGTAAGGCCATCTTGCTTTAGGTTAATTTTGTAATTTCATATGAAGTTCAAGGATGCGCCTGTTGAATGTAGACGATAAAGCAACCGTGAGAGGCTTCCTAGACCGCTTTTGAGGTGTTCAGCTTAACGGTGAGGGAAATGTTTCTTCGTGGAGGGACGAAATTAAGAGGATCAAGATCATCTGATCCAATTGTATCTATTGTGATATGTTGTGTTTAGGTTGAAGGTGGTTGTACCTTCGGTAGAAATTAAGGGCGTAGGACAGGGGTGGGTTCCATGGGGGTTTTGGCCACGAAGAAAAGGAAAAATTTGTATTGGCCAAAATAAGTAATCTGTAACTGATAGTTTGATGTATAAGGATTGATAAGCATGGTTAGGTGTCAAAAGGAAAGAAGATATGGGAACTTTTGAAGACTGAGAAGAGGTCAGGCTAGCACAACTCTACACAACTACTTCCTTGTATTTTTATTCATGTCAACTGGAAATTACAAGTAGTCAGTCCTCTATTTATAGATACAAGCTAGTTGAATGATACAATTACATAAGAACACTAATTGTATTGTTGTGCCTGGTCGTTATCTGCAGAACTCTTGTTAGAGTAAGAATCAACTTGAAGTGTCTCAATAATTCTAATTATGATTAAACCATAAAACTTTATGGGCTTTGTCCAAAACCCCAAAATTAGGAATTGTGGGATTTAAACTGAATTGGCGAGTTTAATGAAAAATAGATGGTTATGGACTATTGAGGCTTTGTGTGACCTACGCTATGCAGAAGCGTTATGGATTAATAAGGTTGACCATGTTTGACTAGTTTGATCTAGGGTTTAATCTTGGCCAAACTTTAATAAGAATAATGACTTATATGTGTTAATTTGACACTGTAGAACATTATTTGTGTAGATTGGTGCTTGATGATTGAAAGTTTGTATCCTTCCCACCTTCCAACACACCTCATCTTTACCCCACTTTTGTAGCCTCCATTCTCACCACTCCATACCCCTACCCCCAACTCCATAGTATTTTTCTAGCTTATATATAAGTATTTTTAGGTTAATATTTTTAGCCTACGTATCGGACACAAAAAATGTAAGAAACCCACTTATTTTTCTAAAAATCATTTTCTAATAATTCTTTTGTATCGACCACACCCTAATACTGTTACACCTCGTACTTTCGTACGCTAAGTTACGTCGTAAGTTAATCGACGTAAGCTCGGAGAACAAACTTATCTTTAAGGTTACAAGTTCTTAAACCATGTTTAACAAGATTTAAGTAAGTTTCGTGAGGATTAGAGATCAAACGAATCAAAATGATTAAGTTTCATCAAATCCTACGTTTGGTCAGGAGGTACGGTAGGATTTGGCCCAACTTTCCGTGGGTGTATCTCCAAGTATATGAGGATTTATGGGGTCAATTACCTATTTATATTTTCATCAAGTCTAGTTTCCAACGCACCAAGCCGTTTGTCAATCACAGCTCTATGCAAAAAGTTATGTACGTTCTAAGAAAACGCTACAGAGCGGACCCAAAAAATGGTGGAAAGTTCAAAACGACCCGTATCCGAGACCGTACTTTGAGGCAGTGAGAGACACTTAATGATCTATTTAAGAGGTGGGCACGACTTTCACTTCATTTCTTCCCCCAAATCAGATCATCCAAGGGGCTTTCTAAGTGTCTCTACTCATCCAAGCTAAGTACACAAGATTCAAGATGACTTTACCCTTGATAAGCTTATAACGATGGTGTATCTCCTCTCTTTCATCTTGGTGTCAAAGTGGAAGTCTTCTAAGTTGGAGTTGGCTGGGAAGAAGGTGTTATTCCCACTGATTTAAGTTAAGTTTCTCTCCTCTTAGATGTATCTAAAGTTTATCCAAGTCGTAGCTAGATTGTTGAATAAGGAAATACAGAATTGGTATCGGAAATTGCATATGACGGGATTGTTGTTGTGTGGACTGTTTTGAAGATGTCATATGGTGGTTTCAAGGCTAGAAATTTTGTAAATAAACTTGCATGTATATTGAGCATATTGGTTGTGTAGTAATCTTGTCGCTCATTAAGATATGTGCTAGTATTTTTGCTTCCTTAGCTTGACCCTAGCTTATCGTTATGTGTAGATTGAGGCATTAGGACGGGCTGCATTGTTCAGTCGAACAAAGGAATAGACAAAGATATGTTAAGGCTCTTCCTTTTCCTTCTTTTGGCATGATCCACTTAAATGAAACGTAAACGAACGTCCCACAATAATGAATCTAATCATCATAGCTAGGTATGTCCAGGTTTGTTACCCTATTGAATGCCAAATGAAATCATGTTAAATCTAGTTTCTCTTGGTTCTTATTGGAGTACATGTTGATGATGATAGCTAAATAATGTATTCGAAGGTTCACAGACCCTACGTCATTCCGAAAGGTTCATAATGTCCTTATAATGTCTATCATGCATGCATCTATATATATTACACACCTCCGAGCTATAATCAGACGGGCAGGCACCTATTGTGCGCTATATATGTATTACACCACTGATCAGTTGGGCATGTTATGATGATTAGCCCCACAAAGCAGCTTGATGTATATATGAGTATAAGAGTGTGTGTGTATGTACATATATGTATATGTAAGCATAAACATGCATATCATACGCCCTTAGAGGCATTTAAAGTTTCAGGTTGATTCTTTCTTGTTTTCCTTTTCATTGATGCCTTTATTTATGTTCTTATCTGCCTTACATACTCGGTACATTCATTCGTACTGATGTCCCTTGTTGGGACACTGTGTTTCATGCCTGCGGGTTCAGGTAGACCATCTGACGGATCCTTCTAGTAGGCTACTCAGCTCAGCGTGGATTGTCACACTCCATTCCTCCTGGAGTTGTTATAGAGAGTCGGCATGACATGAGTCACGTGTATATGTGCATGTTGGGCTATGGCAGGGCCCTGTCCTGACCTTACGATACTCTTAGAGGCTTGTAGACATATGTCATGTGTTTAGTGGTGTCCTGTGGCCTGTCGGCCCTTATATATATGTATATGCGCACTCTTTGGATTTGTTGATTGCAAGGGAATCATCCCTTTCAATTTGACTATCATGTGATGGCCTAGTCAGCCCATATGTTGGCTTGAAGTTGAGTAGTAGGTAATGTATGTTGGTGCTCGATAAGTAAGACCCGGATGCCAGCCCCACCCCTCTAGTTTGGGGTATGACAAATACATTGCTTGATTTGTGATTGAGTAACCCTTCCTTCTTGTACGTGTAAATTAGGATTAAGTTGTTTTCTTGATGAATGAAAATATATAATAGAAAATTGAGTAAAATTCCAAGTGCAAGAAAAAACATCAAACAGAAGTTTAAAGATGCACTTAAATACTTCACAACATTTGTAAGAGAAGAAACTACACATTGCCTACCGATGCATCATGATTCATCAACTACATTAATGTATTTGAAGGGATTATCAACCTCTTCTCCACCTCCATGCTTCACAAATTCAGTTGGGGTGAAGAACCTCCCATGGAAACAGACTATTGAGACCTGTTTATCTTGTCCTACACTATAGAGGATCCCCTCTATCATATTTCCACTTAAAATTGTACAAAACATTTTCACACGAGGCATAATCCTTATGAGGTCATTACTATCCATCAATGTGACAATGTTACGAGAAAGCTTAAATTTCGTTAAAGGCTTTTCTCCATTGTCTTCTGGAAATATAATTGACTTGCCCTTTTCCGTGTTAGATTTGACAGCAGAATCCATTTTTTGGTGATTCGGGTGATGTAAGCACAATTCCTTTTCTTTTCGTCATGGTTGGAAGAGTGGGAACAAAAGTTGAAGGAGTAGTTGTTTTTCGTTCTCTATAGTTTCTTGGAGAAACAACTATTGAGTCGCCTTCTTCATTGGTGTATGGTGTAGGCTCTAATACTACAAGAAAATTGAAAAAGAAATTTCATTAATGTTAGCAGCTGCTTGGTATTTATTCTATAGTCTAGATTTAATTTTTTTTTAACTTTCATTTTCTAAGATGTCATGAATACATGAAAGATAAGAGAATAATTGTGCTACACAAATTTCTTTCTTGCTTCAATCGTAATATATTGCTCGTGTCTTTTAATCGAACGAAGAAGAAATGATGGAAAAAGATTAAAAGAAAGACCAAACACCTTAAAAGACTATTTTTTCAACAAAAGAAAAAAATGACAATATAAAGACCAGTTTAAGTACTTTATTCTCATCTAAAAAATAAATAACTTGTAAAAACATTAACTAAGTTCAAGATAAAACCATTGAGAAAAATAAATAATTTAAAGGGATTAATACATGAAGAGTAAATAAACATGTAGATCATTGAAAAAGAACATAGAGCATAAGTATGCATAAATAGCACGCTGAAAAGTAGGATTATTGGCAGATGATGCCCTAACTGGAGTCATATTTTGTCACAACCCAACTCGTGGGTTGAGCGGGCACCCACACTAACCCCCTGGTGGGCAAACCCTTCCCTTACTTTACCAATTTTAGAATTAACAATGCGGAAGATTATATCATGTAAGCAGTCTCAATATCATAGATAAATAACTAAGTGCGGAAACTACAAACGACACCCCAAGGATCTAGTCAAGTCATAGTACAAGAGCCACTACACAAGTATATAAGTCCAAATAATGGAGAGTACATAAGTGTCTAAAATACTGTCTGAAATAGAAAGACTACTATAGTGAGAGAGAGAGAGAGAGAGAGAGAGAGAGAGAGAGAGAGAGTTCTTCGGGCTGCGGTCTGCGGTCTGGAACAATGCTCACCCTAAAAACTCAAATATGATGCCTCGGGAATCACTCACGAGGGCCTGACGTGGATCCTGTATCGAACTATGGAGTCAAAAAGAGTACAGTAAGGTAGTATCAATATAAACACTATGTACTGGTAGGTATCATAGGCCGACAACAATTAGTTTACATACAGGAAGAAAGAAATCGACATGTAGCTATGAAGGCAGTCAAGTGCAGTCACTAATTATATTCAAGCCAACTCACGGTAAGGAGCCACTGCTACGGACTAAAATCCCCCACGTGTCGATTGTCATGACACATGGGGGACCCACGAAGTGCATGTGCCAGTCACCCCACACACAGCCTAGAGGTGACTTCCACATTACTAGCCACTCTGCACACAGCCCAGAGGTGACTTTCACCTTTCACTTTCTTATCATACGTTTTCATAATCTATTTTTTCCATCCAACTTTCTATTGGAACTACATCACATTATCATGAGAAATGCAAGATGAAATGCATGCATGAATGTCAAATTCAACAATAATCATGGGGGTGAATAGCCATAACAACATCCGTAAATCAACTACCACTACACACTTATCCCCAAATCTGTGCAATGCCACATCCGGAACAATTTTCGTTCGGACCACATAGGTAACATCAAATAATATATGCATGAGATTCCATATGAAATATGCATGTAACAAACACCACAATAAGATGCCTCGGATGTTTCACTTTCTCACTTATCTTCATTAGTGTCAAGTCACAGTTCAAACCAACGTATCAGATGAAATGAGAATGCATGTCATGCAAGATAAACTCATTGACCTTATGTAGCGGGCGTTGGGAAATACTAAGTCTAACCGACTCGCACATACCTCATGAAAAGAGGGAGGTGTCCCGGGGAAGTACGGTTGTGAATCGTACCGGGAAAGTCGGAAAAAACTGCCAACCACATAATGGTGCTCTAAAGGACATATTTTAGAGTCGCCACCTAATTTTTAGGAAATTAGGAAAACCACTTCGAAAAGGGTTCATTTAAAATATTTAAAAGAATCCTAATCTACCAAAGTCTGGGTAAAGGTTCTGGTGATCCCCCGGGGAAGGTGTTAGGCACCTCGGTATTAAGGATCCTCTCAATTGCAGTTTACCTACGGGTTCTAATAGTTTACCTTATGATTACAAATCGCTTTGGACAAAAATTGTTTAAGTCTAGATTTCCGCAATAAAAGGGTGTCATTTACATGCAAAAGTTCGTTTTTTAAGAAACCGTCGAAGTATAGTTCCGCTCAAAATTGAGCATGGATGTCGGACTTGAACACCTAAGCTAATACCCGAAGGCTCTTAGCCTAGGTAGGACTCCATGTAAGTCCACCCAAAAATATATTTTTTGAAAAAAGGAATTTGAAGCTATGAAAATAGTTTTACGGAAATAGTTTTATCATAATAGACATATATATATATATATATATACCGTAATTAATTATGCTATGTTATTAATATATCAATTATATTCTTTGTATAACCAAAATTTCAATCCTATTTTTTATACATATTTGCATAAGTCCTTAATATCAAAAATCAGTCTGCAAGTTTAAAACAGTCCAAAAACTGTCCCAGGCAGTTCAGTCTCAAAGTTCCAATAATGTCAATTTAGTCCAATAATTTTCCTAAGTCCAGCGTTTGGAGTACAAAATAGTTTCTTGGTCCGTTTTATTATTATTATTTTTTTCACACGAGTTGGATTTTAAAAATCAATTTTAGCGACTTCAAATTGTATGACAATCATATAAAGGTTCCAACATATTGAATTTAAAGGCACAAATACGGAAATCACATAACGTAGAGAGTAAAGATATTGGGCAGACCAAGCCCAAACGAAAGATTTATGCAAGTTGGTCCCGAAGTCCATACGTATGCTCCATTTAGCTCCGAATTTGTTCGACTCGATCTAGATCCGTTAGTGGGCCCCGTGGGGGCCCACCAACTGGTTTGGGATGGACAAGGATGCAAACGAGTATACACAATATTAGTATACCTTCATAATTTGAACTGACTAAGAATTGAAATGTAGAATAATTATTACATAGCCAAAAACGAATCACAACATTATTGGGCTGAGCCGATTTATTATAACTAATAACAGTAGGTAATCAAACGGCCCAGTTAAAAAAAAAAAAAAAAAAAAAAAAAAAAAGAGACCCAAAATACTAGTAAAATTAAGTCAAGCATAGAGACGCTAACAGCTGACCCGAGGCCTAAATTATTTTTCCCTCTTAATATTTTCATAAGTGTCAAACTTGTGTATACATGATATACCACTAGTATATTACCTCCCCATTTCTTCTCAGATTTTTCTAAGTGTCAAGGCCGTGGATACATGATATACTTACTAGGATATTACTAAAATATGAGGAGCAAAACCCTTTGAAGGACATACCCTCCATATTAACTTGATATACATTGTAATATTCAATTAACCTCAACTCTAAACACCATATTCAGGTTATAAGCGAGCCATAACCCCCCCCCCCCCCCCCCCCCAAAGAAATTCACCCAATTTCAAGGTCAAGTTCCAGTTACAAGCCAAAGCAAATCAAGCAAGCAAAGTGTTCTATAATAATGCAACTTAATGTCAATTTTCAATGCATATAACGCACGAAGGTTATGGAACAACTCAACTAGTCACAGAAACAAATAAATCAAATAATTTTAGAAATTATAAGAGTGATCGTGCAAGGCATATCAAATGTCAATGCTCAAAACAACAATAGCACACTCAAGGGGAGCAGGGCAAGTTTCAAGGTGACAAAACAAGTAGGAGCAACAGTGGAAGAATAGTGAAGAAAAGAAATACAGAACCAAGAGGTGGAGGGGTAAAGGAACAAGATAGGGGAAACAATCATCATGCTCATGGTCCATGTTCTTAGCTTTAAAAGGAAATCAGTAGTTAAGAGGGATAAAGGAATGAATTGTTTGATCTAGAGTTCATTTTTAGTCAATAAGAAGCTAAGCCAATACCATAAAGCCATTTTTTAGCCCATTCTTCATTTACCTAAAAGTCACAGAGATTAGCTTAGGATCTGGGGTCCTCTTTATACTAGTTTTGACTCAATCAGGTCTAAATATCAAACAACACAGTATGCAGGCTCACCAATTACTCCCCAGGTTTTCTGGATCCTAGTTTAAGTCCTATCATTTCATCCAGAGGTCTCAATTAATAATTTCAAGGATCATTTTAATCTATAAAAAGCCTCATAGGAACATCTGCAGAATTTTAAAAATGATGGTTTAACTTGGTTTCAATCATAGAATTAAACAAATAGATCCAAACACAAATGCATGATCAAGCAAAGTCCTTGTAGGCCATAAAGGGTAGTTAAGACAGGATTAGTGAATTTACAGAAGAAAGGGGGCATGAAACTATCTTTTAGACTTAGAGTACTATCTTCAAACATATCAACACTGCAAACCAGTGAGGGTGGAAATCATGTGTTTAAGCCACAAAAGGCAAGACTGCAAACTAGTGAGGGTGGAAATCATGTGTTTAAGCCACAAATGGCTTAAGCAGAGTCATGAAGTATAATACATATACTACACTTACTCTTCTAATGGGAACTTTGATTTTTAACAATGCATTGGGCATAATAAATTCCAACTTTGACACGCTTATAGTAGGTATGCAACTAAAGATAATGTACAGAAATGGCCAAATGCCCACATGGTAAACAAAGTAGATACAAGCCAAGCTTAGATTCAGTTTTAGACCATTCAAAACACATGAAGTGCAAAAGATAAGCAGGGAATGGAATATGTAAGTTTTAGGATAAACCACATGGAAAACAAGTTTGGATGAAAGGATCAGTTATAGAAGCAACATGAATAGCACACTACAAAACTCTAAACAACTAGCCTGACCCTTTATCTATCAATTCTTCTACTTCCCATGATTTATTTACTTATTATACTTCTCAGAACAGATGATCAGCACACACAAAGGACCAAACAGGACTTAGACTTTCCTAGAATCAGCATAAGCTTTCCAAGTCTTGATTTATTTGCAACAAAAACTTTAAGTTTTAGAAAACTTCAAACCATGCCCAGCAGTTCCAGGATTCACAGAGCAAACAAGTGAATGACTTTACTTTTTAGGAGCATAGCAAGATCTAAAAATGACGGAGTGTATAAAAGTGAAGCCAAGCAGTCACAAAACATACAAATCCTATTCTTATTATCTTGACATCCATTTAATGAAGAATAGAGGAATCAGAGGTTTGAAATTTATTGAAGGTTCATAAGCTTTTACAGACATATCTGTTGGTTTAGGGATTTGAAAACTATATATATCTTTTTTGTTGCAAATCCTCTTTGTCTTAAAAGAGTGGGAACAGGTTCAATCCTGGACATGGAGAAGACAAGCAAACCAGAGGCCTAAATAACTTTTAGTTCAATATATGTAAACAATACAGGGACAAGCATCATATTTCAGATTTTCAAGGTCTTTTAAGTCTGAATTGATCATAGAGGGTCATATAAGTCTAAACAAGTGACAGACCTCACAATCTTTAAAAATACACTCAAACAGTCCACTTCGAGGGAAGATAAAAGGCTTAAACTCCTTCTTTTCAGGGGCCATTTCTTGTTTAAAGATCACTTGGCCACTTCAAAGTCATTTCAAAACATCATTTAGACTAAACCTAAATTACTAATCAGTAAATACAAGAACATAAGCTTATTTGAGAAGACCCTAAGTAGTTTGGATGACAAATACATGGCAAACATCTATAAGGAAAACCAAAAGATCTATACCTCATTGAGGCTCATCCAAAAACTTAGAAAAAATGAACTAAATAACCATAATAGGACTGGGAGTGCTCAGAAATCACAGAACAATAATCAGGCAGTCACTAACATTGAAGGATAGCTCCCCAATCCCTTAGGATCAACTAATGAAGCAGTAAACAAGAACCTAAACCAACACTAAACTCATTTTTACTTGTTTTAGCCTTGATACCTTAGCAAGTATCATTTAACAACTCCTAAACTCCATTTCAACTATCATTATAATATAGCAAACCAGAAAAATTTAAATGAAAACAGCAAACAACAACTAGGACCAACACCTGCTTCTTCCTAACTTGCTCTAACCTTATCACTTATTAGTTGACACTTAAAATCCCTTTAAGCCTCATTATACTAGCATTATAACATAGTAGCCTTAAAGTTTCAATAAAACAGTAGCCAATTAGCTCTTATATTAGCATAACCAACACTGTTTCAGATACACAAGCTACATTAAAAAAAAAATAGAAACTTGAAACAACTTCTAAATCAAATATGAACAAGGTAGTGTATCAAATAGATTGAAAACAGGAAAAAGATGAACTAGTACAGGGTATTACCTTTTTGTAGGGCAACCAAAAGATCAAATGAGAGGGGTTGAATCAACACTTCAAATATCCACACCCAAAGAAACTTTAAAATAGCCTTGTTTTTGTATTTTTTTTGTGTAATAAATCTCTATTCCAAAAGTAGTGTAACCTTTTATAGCATTCTTATACATAGCATGGTAGTAATATTTTTAGATATTTGTGTAGTATATGGAGAGGAATATTTAAGACTTCTTAGAACTCTTGATACTCAAAGGGTTTTTTGAAAGAAAAATTCCGGATCCTTCCATGGTCATAAGACCCTCTATATATAGCAATAGGAGTAGGAATTAGGGACAAAAGAGATAAAACCTGAATTTTAACCAATTTTCCCCCTCATTCTCAAACCCTAAATCAAACAAATTCAAATTTAATAAAAAACAAAACCATTTCTCCACAAATTCGTACCAACAGTACTATAACCTTATCACATTTTGAACAAATCACACAACAACAACAAAATCTGATGGATTACAGCCTAAAAATCCAAATAAAAATTTAGCAAAAATAGGAAATACTAAGATAGTACTGTGAGTCACACAAGTAGCCAAAATCAGTACAACACAACATTCACATAGTATATTTAAAGGATAGAATTTCGAAAATCCCTAACCGATTCGGATCCCTTGGGCTTTCCCTCTTTAATTCCCTCCATTGTGTGTCATAGTACTAAGTTAACAGCAGGCTCAAAGGCCCCTGTCCATGGCTCCTATGACATGGAGAAAACAAGAGTAAACTCCCAATTAAGATTTTGAAACGAACATGAAAACATAATTAAAATTTAAAATTAAGCCTGCCATTAGGGCTAGGAAGATAAGGGGAGAAAAACCCCTCAAGAATTTACCCGAAAGCAGCCATGAAATGGTCATGGAAAAGATCGCGAAACCAGAACCCTAGAAATCACCATTAGAGCTTAGAGACAGAGAGATACACAGAGGGGCAACTTTGGTCCTCTACGTAATATATAAACCAAACCCCTTGAGTTTTAAAACAATATTTAAAGGTCCATTGCACACAACTTAAATAAACATGTACAATTTTATAAAATGATGTATTTGTATAAAACTTAACACGTAAGTTCGTAAAAATAAATATAAAGTTCATAACGCGTCATTTAAAAATACGAGCTTCAAAATGAGCCCAATATTGACATTATTCCGATCAATATTTAAAAATGCGAAAAATGCGGTCAAAAGTGTCGTAGTTCATACGTTGTTTAAATTAACAATTTTCCCGAGCTGGACGGAATGGAATGTATATCTTAAAATCGAACTCGTAAAATCAGATAACTCGTAATTTCTTGTAATTTTTAATTTTACGCAAATAACAATAAAATGTCAATTTTTGCAAGTTTTGGGATTTTTATTTTATTATTTTTTTGTAAAAGGCATCCTTACTCCATCTTGGACTCGAGAAATATGAAAACTTGAACTATACGTCTTACACGGTTAAAATTGGGTGTCAACAATTGTCCCTTCGAAGTTCAAGGATGGCAAGGCCATCCTTGAGCTGCAAATTTGACGAACCTAATTTTCACCATATAAAAGATATTACAGCTTTCTTTTGTGCAAAATTTCAAAAGTATGCCAGACCCCGGTTTCTTGGCTTCCCACATATCTCAGGCTACATGAGAATTCAGACCGTTTGTAGTTCTGACTCTATGAGGACTATATAAAATAGGAGTTTCTTCAAGTTATCTCGGAATGTCCTAAGATAACTATAGGAATATGGTCGTGCCTCGAAACTTGAGTAGCCTACATATTCCTGGCTTTGGGAATCAGGTCAATTGTAGTTCAACTCGATAGCACGAAAAGGAATATCTTTTTATGTGGGAGCCTCCTTGGTTGTTTTCGGCTGGAGATCCGAGCCAGAGGTGGTTTTTTTTTAAAAAGGCTTATTAGTACTGATGTTTGGAGCGCTCTTCAACCCCTAGTGTAGAATGCTTGACTTGTGTACACGATTATTGACCGGTTGCCCAAGAAAGAGTTCCACGTATGCTCCGCATGTTTTGGATCTAGCTCTTGCTTTCTCCATTGGTAGCTTCTAGCCCGTCTCCGAACGTTGATCCCTGCGTGTTAGTCTTTTAAAAATTTTAATTTTAGTATAGTCATACCTGTGCGGCATTTCGCCATTTTGTTGTCATTGTCGTCACTCTGTACCACTACATTCGTCCTTGTCGATGTTTATCTATTTTCTTCCTTTCTCCTGTAAGTGTGTGCTTTGTGTACATTTTCGAAAGCAATCTACTCTGGATAATAATCACGATATTTTGATCAGTTTTTTTTTCGTCGTTGTCAGATGTTTCCATTGTTCAAATGATAACTTCTGTTGGGATCTGGGTCGGGCGTTACCACATTTCTGCGAACCTACACACTCCAGTCTGGTTGTCATTTTCGTAACTCGATATGTCAATTATGAAATCCATGTTTTCTCATGTGGGGCCATTTTTTGTTTCTTACGACATCCATTACCCTTGAAAAATTGGCGTTACATCATGATTGCATATCGCGATGACTGTCCAAATCTGGTGTCGCCCATCCCGTTATCCGCATACGGTGACCGCAGTATACCAGTTTGTCTAACATCACCTATAGTCAAAAATACCTAAATATAGATTGCTTATCGGAGTGCGGGATCATATTCCTTTCATGAGGACCGCTAAACGCCATGTCCAGAATTACAACATTTAGTAAAAAAAATTCAAGTTACTTACGGCACATTCAAAGGCGGAGCCTTTTCTCATGACTACCACTGTCTTTGAATCATGATTTCGTTAACTTGAAATAGACTGGAATAGCGACCGCAAATATTGACGTAGGAATCATATTCGTATTTAAATAATTGCTGACATCAAGCTCGGAATTACGCTACCTATTTTTGGCTATATATATGGACGGCGACTCAGCCCCTTCGGCACGTAGTCCCTTAATCCATATTGTCATTTTGAGGAATGAAGCTTACCTCGGTGGCAAGACTTACACCTTCCTTTTTTTACTTCAGGGAAGAATACCCGCCCGTCGACAGGATTTACATCTTCCAAAAGGACTAGACTCGATTGTGAGTAACGGCATTCAATCCAGCTATCAACGCGTCATTTTGATTCTGATTTTGATTTTTTTAAAATTTTGAATTTTGGAGTCCACTCAGCCAATGTATTAAGGCAAGCCATGTGATTTCTTGGCTGGGGTCTCAATACCTTGATATAGAAACTGTTTTTTAGTTGAAACCCGACTTCTGATACCGTGATTATATGTCCCAGTAGTCTTTTAAAAGCTTTTCTCTTGCAAAATTATTGTGCTCTGCAAAATGGACAAACTTGTCTGTGTAACGAAAACTTCACTTGGGACGGATTTTGTTACCCTTTTACGCGCTCTTTGTGCCGCTATCCTTGGAGCTTTTCTTCGCTTTGCTTGCCATTGCTACCCTGTTTTGAACATTCTAGCAAATGTGTTAGCGTAAAACATCCAGCTTGTTTGTTCCTGCATTCACAGAAAGATTTGACAGTTTCATATATGGTCGATTGCCTCCCATGCGTATGGACTTCTTCCGCTTGTATCTCGAAGGGAAGGATGCTCATTTTCTTTAAAATCTTTTGTTCTTCCTTTAGGAAAGTTTTATGAAATGATTTTCTTTTGAAGATATATGCATACATGTTTTGAAAATTAATATTTTATATACGCCCTTTTAATGTCATGACATTAATTACTTAATCAAGGTCTCCCGTCTCTTCTTCTTCTTCTTCTTGACTTTGACTCGTGAAATTTTTTGAATCCTTTCCAAAATTTTGCCCCAGTTTATATACGTCTTTGCATCTACTCAAGTCTCGCTATGTCAAAGGAATTTTTGAGACCCTCTCAAAAAAAATTCCCCAGTGTAAGTGTGTACTTGTTACTTCTTGATTTCACCGTGCTTGAGCAATTTTTGAGATCCTTCTCAAAAATTCTGCCCCAGTTTTCTTGTGGGACCATGTTTCGCTCACTTGCTGAATTATTTTTGAAGTTCCTAAGGTTTATTGAAAATTTTGTTTGAAATGACCAAGCTCGGGAGAGCGCCTACGTATCCCGTTTCGGGAATCATGTTGAAACGTAGTTCGAGGTAAGCATATTGGAGTTTTCTTTAGGAAGGACCGAACTCAAACGAGCGCCTACATATCCCAGGTGGGAATCAGGTCATGACGTAGTTCGACATACATAATTTGGATTTTTAGGTTAAAGCGACCGAGCTTGGAAAAGCGCCTACGTATCCCCTTATAAGTATAGGGAATCAGGTCCTTGCGTAGTTCGTACATAATTTTGGATTTGGTTTTCTAAAAGAAATGCAAAATTACACATAGAGGGAATGCAACTAAAGAACAACTTAACTATGGAAACTCTGAATCCTTGCCGTCAATCTTCTTCTTCACACGTAGTATGTATTGATGGCATCCGAATTTATCGCTTTTGGCCACTCTTGACCATCCATTTCAGCAAGGACCACGACTCCTCCTGACATCACTTTCCGTACCATATAAGTCCTTTGCCAGTTTGGTGCGAACTTCCTTTTGTATTCTTCTTGATTAGGGAATATTCGTTTGAGTACCAATTGCCTAATTTGAAACACTCTAGTTCTCACACGTTTGTTAAAAGCACGTACCATTCTCTGTTGGTATAGTTGACCATAGCAAATAGCGATCATCCTCTTTTCGTCTATTAGAGCCAACTGCTCATACCTTTTACGGATCCATTCTGCATCGTCCAACTCAGCTTTCTATATTATCCGAAGCGAAGGAATTTCTACTTTGGCTGGTATCACTGCTTCGGTTCCATACACCAATAGGGACTGAGTGGCTCCAATCAAAGTTCTGGCCGTAGTACGGTATCCCAGCAATGCATAAGGCAATTGTTCATGCCAATCTTTGTAGTTATCAATCATTTTTTGGAGGATTTTCTTGATGTTTCTGTCAACGGCTTCTACTGCCCCATTCATTTGCGGTCAATATGCGGTTGAATTCTGGTGGGTGATCCGAAACTGCGCACACATGTCTCTTATTAAACAGCTATTCAGGTTAGCCCCCCATTGTCTGTTATGATTGATTTTAGGATGCCAAATCGGCATATGATGTTGTTGCGCACAAAGTCTGCGACTACTTTCTTTGCCACTGATGAATAAGATGCTGCTTCTACCCACTTGGTAAAGTAATCTATGGAAACCAAGATGAAACGATGTTTGTTTGACACGGCCAGCTCAGTTGGTCCTATGACATCCATGCCTCAAGCGGCGAATGGCCAAGGCGATGTCATAGCATTTAGTTCTATTGGAGGAACTTTTATCAAGTCCCCATGAATCTGACACCTGTGACACTTCTGGACAAATTTGCTGCAGTCATTTTCCATGGTCATCCAATAATATCCTGTTCTCAAAATTTTCTTTGCTAGCACAAACCCATTCCTGTGGGGCCCGCAGGTTCCAGCATACACCTCTTCAATTAGTTTTGTAGCTTCGAAAGAGTCTAACACACCTAAGCAATCCCAAATCTGGTGTTCTTTTGTACAGAACATTCTTGCTGAGGAAGAAACCATTTGCCAATGTTTTGATAGTCCTTTTCTGATTTAAAGTGATTCCTTCGGGATATTCTCCTTTTTCTAAGAGCATCTTAATGTCCATATACCAAGGTTTTCCATCAATCTCAGCTTCTACAAAAGCACAATGGGCTGGCTGATCTTTAATTTTGATCTTGACAGGATCAATGTATCTACTGTTTGGATGTTGGGTCATGGATGCTATCATTTCCAGTGCGTCGGCGAATTCATTTAGAGTTCTTGGTATGTGTTTGAACTTGACTTCTAGGAAATGGTCTGCCAATCTTCGCACAAGTCCGACATATGGTATGATCTTTTCATTTTTGGTTGCCCACTCTCCTTGAACTTGGTGGATTAGCAAATCTGAGTCGCCGATTACCTGAAGATCTTTCACATCCATGTCGAGGGCTAAGCATAGACCCAAGAAGCAGGCTTCATATTCAGCCATGTTGGTGGTGCAATTGAAGCTTAATTTAGCTGCTACTGGATAATATGGCCCGAGTCTGAAACCAAAATGGCTACAATTCCTGATCCCTTAAAATTGATCGCTCAATCAAAATACACTTTCCATCTTGATTCGTCTTCACTTCCTTTACCTTCAATTGTCATTACTTCTTCATCTGGGAAGTAAGTCCATAAAGGTACGGATTGTCGTCTACCGGGCTTCCTACTAATAAGTCTGCCAATGCCTGCCCTTGGACTGTTTTTTGTGCAATGTACTAGATGTCGAACTCACTCAAAAGCATTTTCCATTTGGCACATTTCCCTATGGACATGGGCTGACAAAAAATTTACTCTAGTGGTCCATTCTCGAAATCAGATAAGTCGTGTAAGCTGCCATATAATGTCTCAATTTCTGAGATACCCAGGTTAGGGCGCGACATGTCTTTTCCACAAAGGAGTATCTGGATTCGCATGGTATGAAACTTTTAATGATGTAATAGGTGGCTCTCTCCTTCTTACCTATCTCATCATTTTGTGCTAACATGCATCCAAAAGCATTTTCTGATACTAACATGTATAGCAACAAAGGACTTCCTGGTCTTGGCGGGACCAAGACGGGTGGATTTGACAGGTATTTTTTTATTGTGTCAAAGGCTTTCTGATAGTCTTCTGTCTATTTGGTCGGAGCATCTTTCTTGAGAAGCTTGAGGATTGGTTCTATGATCATTGTGGACTGGGCGATGAAACGTCCAATGTAATTCAATCTTCTTAAGAAGCTCATGACCTGTTTCTTTGTTCTAGGAGGTGGTAGCAAATCTCCATGGACATGCAAAAGAGAAATGCTATCCCCACTCGGACCAAACCTTAATTTATTACTTATTATTAGAATTAGATCTTGGATTGCTTTGATCTTAGTGGGGTCTAACTCGATACACCGGGGACTGACTATGAATCCTAGTAACTTTCTAGCAGGCACTCCAAATGCACATTTTGCAGGATTCAACTTCAGGTCGTACTTGCGGAGTCTATCAAAGAATTTTCGCAAATGTTCGAGGTGGTCCTCACCTATTCGGGATTTGACAATGACGTCATCCACATACACCTCGATTTCTTTATGCATCATATCATGCAAGACGGCGAACATAGCCTTCATGTAAGTGGCGTCGGCATTCTTGAGTCCGAAAGGCATTTCTCGATAATGATACATCCCTCACGGTGTGATGAATGCCATTTTTTTAGCATCCTCTTCATCCATCAATATCTTATGATAGCCGGCATAGAAATCCACAAAATATTGTACCTCATGCTTGGCACAATTATCAATGATTATATGAATATTTGGGAGGGGAAAATTATCCTTCGGGCTAGCGCAGTTGAGATCACGGTAATCCACGCAAATCCTTATTTTCCCATCTTTGTTTTGCACTGGAACTATGGTCGCTAACCATGTCGGGTATGGTGTTACTTCAATGACCTCTGACTGAATCTATTTTTCTACTTCTTCTTTAATCTGAATGCTAACATCAGGCTTAGGTTGCTGGATTTTTTGTTTTACCGGGGCGAACCCTTCAAGGATTGGCAACCTGTGGGCAACAATATTCATACTCAAACCCGGCATCTCGGTGTATGACCAAGAAAAAACATCTTCGTACACTTTTAGTAGACTCCGATACCCTTCCTTCTCAGCCTTCGCCAAGTGCACACTTATTCTGGTCTCCCTTACCAACTCCTCACTTCCTAGATTAACTGCTTCTGTTTTGTCTAGGTTTGGCGTAGTTCTATTCTCATATTCTTCTTCAACATCTATTAACCCCTCTGGTTCAGTCGTCACTTCTCCTTGATCGTCATTTTCACTTGCTTTGTAGTGTGTCATGACATTATTTGTGGCCTCTGTATTATTACACAGAGTGAACAACGGTGTAGAATTCCATCCACATGTTGTTTCTCCTGGTTCAGCAGGGCGAATTTCTAATGCTTCAAAGCATTCTTCAATGATGGCTGCACATTCTCCTTCTCCAAACAGCTTCCTCAAACCCTCTTCTGGATCTCCACCGTTGTGGCTCAATGGGCATGTAATGATGGATTGGTAGAGATGAGGGAATGGTTTTCTCATTTCCATGGGACCTCTTGGCCCATACCCTGTTTCCTCTTCTTCTACCTGACATGGCTTGTATCCAACCCCAAACTGGTACCTCTCATATTTAATACTTACTGTTTCTTTGATTCCTTGTAAGTTCTTTCCC
Organism: Lycium barbarum; assembly: GCF_019175385.1. Taxonomy (NCBI): domain Eukaryota; kingdom Viridiplantae; phylum Streptophyta; class Magnoliopsida; order Solanales; family Solanaceae; genus Lycium; species Lycium barbarum. The sequence continues at coordinate 84,598,068 of NC_083343.1, forward strand.
AAACCTTTCCCGGGTTCAAACCCATTACTCATCATAGCTGTAGCAACTATCTTGTAAACCGGTGGCATGGGGACATCTTCGCCATCTCCCCTACAATTTATCAGGGCTAGCTTAATAGTGCAAAAATCAGCGCCTATTAGTGATCTTTTTATGACCAACACAGAGTCATCTGGATAATTGTGGACACTTCCTTTGCCGTGAATTACGACTTCCTGATCATCCCATATGAACTTGAGAGATTGATGTAACGAATATGCTACAACTCCAGCGGCGTGCAGCGAAGGTCGTCCCAATAACTAGTTATAGCTTGTTTTGATATCCATAATGACAAACTCCACCACAAACTCCGCAGGGCCCATTTGTATGTGTAAATCTATTTCCCCAATCGGGTCACTAGTTTCACCATCATAAGCCTTTATGTTGGTCCGACTCTGGCGACTTTTACCAATATCGTATCCAAGCTGCTTCAGAGTCATCACAGGGTATACATTCAGCCCAGCTCCCCCATCAATCAGTACTTGTGGAATAATCTTGTCACAACATTTGACTGTTATGTTCAGGGCTTTATTGCGGGACTTCCCCTCCCTTGGTAATTCATCATCGGAGAATGACAGCCTATGAGCCCGCACAACATACCCCATAATTTCGGCCAATGTTTCGCTCGTGGTGCCAGTAGGTACTTGGACTTCATCCAAGGCTTTCATCAAGGCTAAACGGTGTTGGGATGAACTGAGTAATAGTGACATTACTGATATCCTTGCAGGAGTTTTATCCAGGTGCTCAACAATCGAATAATCCTTGACCGGCATTTGCCTCTAGAAGTTCTCAGCTTCACCCTCAGTTATGGGTTTCTTCGGAGGGTTTTCGCGACGAGGTGCTTCGGGCGCAGGGTCTTCTGGGGTGTAACACCTTCCTGACCTGGTCATACCCTGAACAACAGCAGCTATTTCTTTATTTTTGCAGATCATCATTTGGTGTGGTGGTTTGATCACAAAGGGCTCATTCTCAATTGATCCTGATGTTCTAAGTATGAAGGGCTTGTTGTGAATTCGAGCCACAGTTGAGGGGCACCTGAGCACAAAATGCTCTCTTTCAATTAGGGTAGGTATCTCGGATCCCTTTACCAAAGGGTTTATCACTTCTTTTCGCTCTTGTAGTGACAATGAGGCTATAGTGCTCTCTAATCCTCCCATATCTGAACGAATTTTAGCTGGGCTCTCTTCTCACTCATCCCCTCTCTCTATCATGTGAATTTGGTTCTCCCCATGTTTTGGGAGAAGATTTGTGTCTACACTTGGTGGTGTTGGTTCTAAGACAAGTTCTCGATTGTCAATCATGTCCTGCAACCTGTGTCTCAGGTTTATGCAATATTCAGTGGCATGGCCGGCTTGATTAGAGTGATAGGCGCAATTGAGATCCGGAATGTACCATCGATCAGCAGGGTTAGCAAGTTTTGGTGGGATGGCACTTATTCGCCTGACATCCCATAGTTCGGAAAATAGGCTTGTCCTTGATTTCGGTATAGGAGTGAATGCTCTCGTAGGTTTTCTTAGAGGTATTTCATAGTTTGCCCATGGAGGCTGGTCCTGGAGAGTTTAGTTCTGTGGAGCTTGGTTATTAGGTGCTGGCATTTGATAATTTGGTCGTGGGGTTCGGTTGCTTGGTGCTGGTATTCGATAGCTTGGTTGTGGAGCTGAGTAGCCAGGTTGTGCGTATCACATAGTCATTGGGCTATATTGGGGTGAGGTGATTGTGCAGTTGGTTGGTGGAGGTGATTAGTAGCAATCTGGATTTTTGTGGACTATCTCTTTTCCTTGACTTTTTGGACTAGCAGTTCTAGAAACACAGGCTATATCTTCTTTATTCTTTTTCCCATTCATGGTGCCCAACGCGCCTAGCTTGTTTAGTACACCAACAATCCTGCCAGTTTTAAGGCCATCTTCGATATCTTCCCGCACAGCAACTATATCTGCAAAGGAGCTCCCCTTCATGGTTTTCATCTTATCAAAGCAATCGACTTCTTGGCATCGTATGAAGGCGGCTACCAACTCAGCTTCAGTCATGGGAGGTTGTACCCGTGCCGCTTCATCTCTCCAGCAGCTAGCATACTCTCGGTAGGTTTCAGTTGATTTCTAACGAATTTTCTCCAGCGAGAAATGATTAGGTACGTTTTCCAGATTGAGGCAGAATCTTTCCACGAACGATCCCGCCATTTCTTCCCATGTTTTCCAACGGCTAATATCTTGAGAGATGAACCATTCCATAGCTATCCCTGACAGACTTCAACTAAACAACTGCATAAGCAAGGCTTCGTTTCCACCACTTCCAACCAGCTGATCGCAGTAAGCCATTAGGTGGGCTCTAAGGTTTCCCGACCCGTTGAAGTGGTCAAATTTAGGAATCTTAAAGCCTTCCGGCAGACCCAAGTCTGGGTGGATGCACAGGTCAGAATACCTCAACCTTTCTTTCTTCTTGGAGCCATGCTCTAGCTCGGCAATCTTCTTGCCCATCACTTTCTCTATTTTGTTTATTCTGGCCTCGAAAAACATTTCCATATTTTCCAATTCTGGCGAAGAGTCAATATGAGTGATATGCTCTTGGAAGGTGGCATTTGGTTGCATAGGATGAGTCACTGGAACCCCTCTTTGCCCGAGGAGCTTGATAAGCATTTCCATTTATTACACGAGCCGGTGTTTGAAAAGCAGGGGTATCACGACCCAACCGGATGGCCATGACGGGCACCCGGAGCTAACCCACTAGGCACCTCTCATCGTACATGCACATTCATATCTAGGTGAGCCACATGGCCTATTAACAATTCTATGCCTCAATAATGCCATTTTCAACAGCTAAAACACCTTTATATATCAACATCAACTACTATGGCCTTACACATATACACAAGCCAACGAGGCTAACAAAATAATATACCAAAACGTGAGCCGACAAGGCAAAAGACATCTATTATACATGACTGTCTACGAGCCTCTAAGAAGAGTATAAATATCATCATAAGGACGGGACAGGTCCCCGCTATATATATATATATATATATATATATATATATATATACACACAAAAGAATAGTACCAACATCTGTGGCTCCGAATCAAATGGAGCTCTTCTATGCAGTCTCTGAACAAGAAGTCTATTGGTCAAGTCGATCTCCCTGTCCACCTGCGGGCATGACGCAGCATCCACAAACAAGAGGACGTCAGTACGAATAATGTACTGAGTATGTAAAGCATAATCAACAACATAATGGAAATAACATGAGATAGAAAAGTCATGGAATGAAAGGGCTGTTTATACCTCTAGCGACGTTCATCATATTTACTTACCCTTTTTCTAATGGGAAACTTCCATTTCATACATTTATACGTTCATCATATTTACTTACCCTCGGTGTTCTTCGTGGTCATACTGTTATATATATATATATATATATATATATATATATATATATATATAGAGAGAGAGAGAGAGAGATCTTCCAAAGAACAAGGCCTTTTTCGAATAAGCCAATTCATTTGGGACCCTGCAGATCCTCTCTTTTTCCTATTCAATGATCAGCCCCCGGGCTCTGTGTTTTCACATCGAGAATTATTTGTAGATGAAGAGATGTCAAAGGGGCTTCTTACTTCCCAAACAGATCCTCCTACGCCTTGGAATAGAAATGATCTTTATTCTTTTATAAACAAAAAAATTATTATTCAGTAAATAGAGGATTTCCTAATTCAATTATTTTATATATCAATCAGAAAAGCGAAGAGAGTTCCATTACGTATTGTGAGCTAATCAATATCAAATATGAAAGGGAAATCGTTAAATTATTCAATTAGACAATAATTTATTTATTTTATATATATATATATATAGGAGTACATACATATCCTCAACATCATCATCATCATTTTCATTATATCCTTCCTTAAAGGATCAACTATCATAGGATGGGACCAATGGTATCGTGAGAATATCAAGATCATGAGCTTTAGTAGTTCTAGGAATGAAATCATCACAGGAGATACTATGGATTCCACATGAAGGTATACATCAATGGGATCATGCCTTAAGAAATAAGGGTTAGCCTTACATACCTCTTTGTCTTCTTAACTACGTAACGCTCACCGCCCAAGCTTGAGAAATCTACATTTGAAAGGATTCATACCATGGTTAAGTCTTAGAGACACTCTTAAATTCAAACTAGAATAGTTCATGAGCTAACGGAAATTGGGCAGCATTTCCCCTATTTCATCTACTTCTACCAAATTCCAAAACAACTCCCAATCAACAATGACATTATCACCAATACCACAATCAAGATACTTCATTCAAGTTAAGCATCATTCAATCCCCACAACTCCTTTCAAGATCACTAATAATAATAATCTCAACACACTTCATATACACTTACATACAATACTTCCTCAACATCATTAGACTCACCCACAGCAAGGTTATACTCATAACATGCCAAGAATATCAATTCAAGATAACATATAGCTCAAAATATCCTCAAATTCCTACTTGAACTCCATTTTCATTTTTTTTATTCCTTCACCCACATGGTATAACAATCAAAAAACCTCAACCATATGTAGAAAATGTAAAAACTTACCATAATCTCACAAGAACAAGTCTTGAATCAACTTACTTCACCAAGGTGAAAAACCCTAACATCAACACCCAAGGAAAATATGAGCTCCAAAAGCCCTAGCAAGCTTCTTAGCACTTAAACCTCTTAATTCTTTTAGATTAACTTGGGTTTTGGCTTGGATTAGTTTATATACCTAAAGAGAGGGTTTTGGAGAGCTCAAAGATCTGTTTTGGGGAAATAATGAGTCTAAATGAAGTGGGACGAAATATATAAAGCGTGACTTAAAAACCCGACGCACAATTCTGCTCCCACTTTGACGGGCCGTCAAAATGCTCCGTCAAACTGCCCAGTGAAACATGGCTCACTGTTACCGTTTTAAGCTAGGAAGATACAATTTACGGGCCGCAGGAATTTCTGTGGTCCGTCAAACTGGTCCGTCAAAATGCCCAATTTTGTACATCTCACTATAACAGTTATACGGTGGTGCTCCACCATTTGACGGGACGTCAAATATCCTACGGTCCGTCAAATGGTCCGTCAAAGTGCCATCTTCCGATAAGTTGCTCCTTTCGATTCCTTCGCTCACTAATCCTTATGGAACCTTCTTGGCAAGGCATAACACTCCATTAACCATACAAGAGGCCCCATAGCCCCTCCTCTAGACATTAGTAAATAAATATTAGCTCAATTATAGTGAAAACCTTTCCAAACATGACTTACATCTCACTTCCTTCAACAAACTTAGTTCCACATACTCCTATGACTTCAAAATCCTATGGTACACACTTTAAGCTATCTAATACTTTTTTTAATCTCATAGGGACTTCTTATTCACCTTAAGCTCGCATTAGTCTACTCTCAATGCAATAAGTTCAAAATCTCAGAGGTGTAACATTCTTCCCTACCTTAGAAACATTCGTCCTCGAATGTTTAACTTTTGGGGATTCTACAAAACTTTGGCTAGAGTTTTCCCTGTAATATGGCACTACCATCCTATCACAACAACCCAAAATATATCGCCTCACAGGGCTACAACAACAACATCAACAACCATGGCCACACACGACCAAGAAAACATCAAAGAATGCATTACATACCTGGGGGAAACGACGTCTCTACATGAGTCTCCTCTGAAGGTGGAAATAAATATGGGTACCTGAAATTCATGTCTTCTTCCGCATCCCAGTTCATTTCCTCTCTGTTATTATTTCTCCATAAGACTTTAATTGAAGCCACATCTTTGGTTCTGAGTCTTCGTACTTGCCTATCTAGAATGGCAATGGGAACTTCTTCGTAGAATAATTGTTTAGTGACTTGAACATCATCTACCAGTACAACTCTAGAAGGATCTCCAATGCACTTACGAAGTATCGATACATGGAAAACCGGATGGACTGACTCCAAATCCAAAGGTAGATCTAATTCATAAGCCACTTGGCCTACCTTGCATACAACCTCATAAGGTCCAATATACCGAGGACTAAGCTTGCCCTTTTTTCCAAATCTTATGATGCCCTTCAGTGGCGACATCTTCAAGAATACCCAATCTTTCACTTGAAACTCTAAGTCCCTTCGACGATTATCTGCATAGGATTTCTGACGACTCTGAGCTGTTAATAACCGATCCTGTATAAGCTTGACTTTCTCTATAGCTTGCTAGACCAAGTCTGGCCCTATCAATTTAGTCTCCCCTACTTCGAACCGCCCAACTGGCGATCTCTACTTGCGCCCACACAAAGTTTCATACGGGGCCATTTGGATGCTAGAATGATAACTATTGTTATACGCAAATTCAATAAGAGGTAAGTGATCATCCCAACTACCTACAAAATCCAATACACATGCCCGTAGCATGTCCTCTAGAGTCTGGATGGTACGCTTAGCTTGCCCCCCTGTCTGTTGATGAAATGTTGTGCTAAGACTCACCTGAGTCCCCAAACCTTCTTGAAAAAACTTTCAGAAATTTGCGGTAAACTGTGTCCCTCTATCGGAAATAATAGATACTGGAACACCATGGAGTCGCACTATCTCTTTGACATAAAGCCTTGCATACTCTTCGGCTACATATGTAGTCCTAACTAGTAGAAAATGACCTGACTTCGTAAGTCTATCCACAATTACCCATTTAGAATCATATTTATGCCTAGAACGAGGCAAGCCTGCAATGAAGTCCATATTGATCACTTCCCATTTCCAAGTTGGAATTTCCATAGCTTGCAACAATCCATCGGGCTTTTGATGATGAATTTTCACTTGCTGACAATTAGGACATTGGGCCATGAACTCCGCTATGTCTTTCTTCATTCCATTCCACCAATATATGGATTTAAAATCATGATACATTTTCATTGCTCTGGGGTGAACAGATTAACGGGAACAATGGGCTTCTCTCAATATTTGGCGGCGTAATCCTGCAACATCAGGAACACACAACCTACCACGACATCGGAGAACTCCATCTCCAGAAATCTCAAAGCATAACTTCTTCCTCTAAGGAAGTGTATTTCTGTAATTAACTAGCATGGCATCCTCGTACTGGCGCTCTTCACTTCAACCACTAGTGACGAGACCGCTGAATTATGAATGGCAGCTCCCATATTACCTGAGTCCACTACCCGAACTCCTAGGCTAGCTAATTGCTGGAGCTCACGAGCCAAATCTCTTTTCTCTGGCTGAACATCACATAAACTTCCCATAGATCTACGGCTAAGAGCATCAGCTACAAGTTTCGCCATCCCGGGATGATATAGGATGTTAACATCATAATTTTTCAACAACTCCAACCATCGCCGTTGTAATAAATTCAATTCTTTCTGCTTGAAAATATACTGAAGGATCTTGTGATCCATATAGATATCCACATGAACACCATAAAAATAGTGTCTCCACATCTTCAATGCATGAATCACAGCAGCTAACTCAAGATAATAGGTTGGATAATTTTTCTCATGTTTTCGCAACTGCCTTGAAGCATACGCAATCACCTTACCATGTTGCATCAACACACACCCTAATCCAACGCCTGAAGTGTCACAATAGAAAACATAGCCTTCCGATCCCTCTGGAAGTGTCGGGACTAGGGCAGAAGTTAATCTATTCTTTAACTCTTGAAAACTACGTTCACAAGAATCCATCCATTGAAATTTAGCTAATTTCTGGGTTAACTTCGTGAGTGGTGCAGAGGTAGAATAAAATCCTTCTACAAACCTCCTGTAATAACCTGCTAAGCCTAGAAAACTATGAACCTCTGTAGGCGTTGTAGGCCTTGGCCAAGTCTTCACAGCCTCAATCTTTTGGGTATCTACCCGAATACCATCGGCCAAAATAATATGCCCCAAAAAGGTCACCGAATTCAACCAAAACTCGCACTTTGAAAATTTTGCAAATGGCTCTCGAGTTTGGAGAACTCTAAGGACAGTAAGTAAATGATCCGCATGTTCTGCCTCGGACCGAGAATATACCAGGATATCGTCAATGAACACAATCACAAATAAATGTAAGAAAGGCTTGAACACATTCACGAGATGTTCTAATTCGAGCTTGAAGTCCACACATTTCTTCAATGTCATGGCCCGGGCAGCCATAGTGATACATGCAAATTCTTTCTTCGGAGAATCCTAGATGACCTTGGTAGGTTTGGGGCACTGCCCTTATCTTTTTCACGCTGCACAGTAAAGAGTGAATCCTGGCATATGACTCCTCAAATTTGGAAAAATTACTTCTCCAGAACCTGACCTTTGATATATGTTTTGGGTGATTTCTTCTTTGGTCATGAGTCAGAAAAGAGTGGGACCCCACAGTTGACAGATCCTGTCCTGATCGATCCATTGGATAAGCTTTCTTTCTAATGCTACGCACTCATTAGCGGTGTGACCCGATTGACCTCAGTGGTAGAGGCATTTTCTGTAACCCGTAGAAAGAGGGCATGGTGGTAGCAAGTTTGGGCTTTGTGCGTACACCCCAATGTTCCCCAAAGTTTACAGAAGTTCTTGTTTTGACAGCTCCAATGGCGCACCCTAATTGTGCGATCTTGTACCTTTAAGAACAATTGTGCGGGAGACAAGGGGCTCCTCGAGTTGGGACTCGCGTGGGTTTCCATAAGTCTTCAAGTTGGGAATAAGTTATAGGGTCAAGTCTTGCTTGTTGGCTGAGGTGGGACATAACTCCCAAGTGGTACTTCAGGCGCCTTCCCCCATTTGACCCGGTTACCGGGGTGTTGTTTTTTCAGTTCCTCAACATAAGCGAGGAGGGTTTCCACTTCTTTCATTTTCTCATTGGCCGCCTTAGTAGTTTGCACTGCTTCTTTGATCCTAGCAGTGGCTAAGGCCATTCTTTCGTCCCATTGCCGGTTATTCGCACTTGCTGCTTCTGTGCCCTTTTCATCACTGACTAGGTTGACATAGGGCAAAGTTGTACTCATGCTGTCTGGAGTCTCCATTTCCCATTAGCAAATCAACCTTTTAACGTGGATACAAATTTGTTTTGATGGTTATTCCTTGGTTTTTCTTTGGGGTAGTGGCCGGAATGTGAATCAATCAAGAATTTTGACAATGTATATGATTTTTCACACAGAACAGTTATGTCAAATAAGCATTTAGGTAGTATATACTTCCTATACCTCGCTGCTCCTAGGCTACTAGCGTATGAAGCAAAATTGTGCCATATGTAAAACAAATGTATTGTTCCCAAAAAAATAAAAACCAGGTGCTTTCCATTAAAGATATTTTCCCAAGTGGGATTACAAGGCTTTTAAAGTAAATGCAGTAATCAAGAAAAGTCCAGTTCACGGACAGAAATCTGCTCTCTATCATCTCGCGCTTTCTTGGCCCTCTAAAGGGCAGTCTGAATGGATACATGTGCTGACATCAATGTTGTCCCGATCTATTGACCCCTCTGATCATCGGGCAATGACAACCCCGTATCTATGGCTTTCTTAACAAAGGTGTAAGGCCATTCCAAGCTTTTCAATGAAGCATCCGCCTTATCTGTCAAACTCTCAATTATCTTCTGATCATATTCTATTTGTGCTTGATGATCCATTTCTCTTCCTTTTATTCATCGTCATTCTCCTAACTTGGATTGCGTTCGCAGCTTTCCTATCTTTGGGGAACTTGTACAGATATGATCCTGGAGTGGCAGTGTCAGCTAACTCAGCCCTAAGCCACTCGTAGTAATTTTCATCATGACTTGGATTGTTTGGATCCTTGTCCAATTCATCTTCTCTTATCACATTCTTCCAATCTTTCTCTACCTTGGATACGTCCTTCCTCATAATCTCGTACAAATTCTCCCATATTACCCACACTTGGAACAACCTGCCTCATGCCAAACTGTCTGAGTACTCTCAATGGCGCATAAGGTCTGATTCCCCTAATGCCCATAAGTGGTAGATATGGAAGCCTACGACTTTTAATACAAACAATCTTGGAATGAAAATCAGGCACCCTCCATCTAATGTGTTCCTCTCTTAATTTGGAGAAGAGATGGGCCCATCTTTTTTTATCCTGAACCCTGCAAGGCATAGCAGTGACTCCCTAATCATCCTCTCTTAGGGACGGATCTCGGTGAATAGGTAAGCCGTTCCTATCAAAATGTTTAAGTATCCACCATTGGACTAGGAGGTTGCACCCTTGGAAGTAGTAGTAATAGTCACGACATTTTCCTAAAGCTCAATATATGTCTGATAGAATAATAGGGGTGATGTCAAAATACTTGGTAACCCCATTCGTTGTGACTCCCCTAAGAATAGCATGGGCAACAAAGACAACCCGGGTGTCAATAGCTAGAGAGGTATTTTGCGAGAATACCATGGTCCCTAACATGCAAGTGATAAATGCTAATGTTCGGTTGGCTTCCCAGGATTGGGGTGATGAAAACTCAAGGATATAGTCCTCGTACCCCTGTTTGGATGCATACCTCCCATACAACTCCCTGAAGGCTATAGTGGGTCCCTGTGCCCAATCGGCTTTGTTGACAACAAACATGTCTTTGATTTCTTTTGGGGGTAGGTAGGTGAGGGATAAGGATATTTTGTGATGGTTTCTTTTTGGATCTGTTAGCACTTCCTACACTTTCCAGAACATCTCCTACTTTCTTCATGAGACATCTACAAGACAAAACACTATTAGTTCCCTGACCCCAGGAACAACAATCTGTTTTACACTTGGCACAATAATGCTTCCAAATAATAAATAATGGGATGCAATGCCTTCTGGTTTTACACCGTCCGAGCACAGTAAGGTGTCTTTCTTTTCCGATTTAGGTAGGTCAAAGATACCCAAACCGGTCTATGGTCTGTATGCGCTATATCAGTAAGGATTTCGCTTTGCTCTATGCTAATTATTCTAGAGTGATTTTCAAACGAATGACATAGGTTACCCGAGCAGATAAGCTGGGGGTGGGTTCTTTAAGGCTGTGGGATGACCGCATACCCACTCTACCTTAGAGACCTCTAAAGAATATTTTAAAGGGTTTTTTAGTGAAGGTGTGACCGCAGCTCATCCCGTATTGTCACCCTTCGAACAAAGTATAAAAGAAATGCCAGGAGTGGCGAAGTATGCATGCATGAATGACAGTTATATTTTGCGAAAATTTAAACACATAAACAATTTATATCATACAAGGCAAACAGTATTAGAACCCTTATGGTTAGAACCTTAGATTTTACCCAGTGGAGTAGCCATCTGTAGCGGGCGTTGAGAAATTCTAAGTTTAACCAACTCGCACATACCTCATGAAAGGAGGGAGGTGTCCCGGGGAAGTACAGTTGTGAATCGTACCGGGAAACTTGGAAAAACCCGCCAACCACTTAATGGTGCTCTAAAGGACATATTTTAGAGTCACCACCTAATTTTTAGGAAATTAGGAAAACCAGTTCGAAAAGGGTTCATTTAAAATATTTAAAAGAATCCTAATCTACCAAAGTCTAGGTAAGGGTTCTGGTGATCCCCCGGGGAAGATGTTTGGCACTGCGGTATTAAGGATCCGCTCAATTGCGGTTTACGTACGGGTTCTAATAGTTTACTTTATGATTACAAGTCATTTTGGACAAAAATTATTTACGTCTAGATGTCTAGTTCATTTTTTAAGAAATCGTCGAAGTATACGCTCAAAATTGAGCATAGGTGTCGGACTTGAACACCTAAGCTAATACCTGAAGGCTCTTAGCCTAGGTAGGACTCCACGTAAGTCCACCCAAAAATATATTTTTTTATAAAAAAGAATTTTAAGTTATGAAAATAGTTTTACGAAAATAGTTTTATCATAATATATATATATATTATATACCGTAATTAATTATGCTACGTTATTAATCTATCAATTATATTCTTTGTCTAACCAAAATTTCAATCCTATTTTTTATACATATTTGCATAAGTCCTTAATATCAAAAATCAGCCCAGAAGTTTAAAATAGTCCAAAAACGGTCCCAGGCAGTTCAGTCTCAAAGTTCCAATAATGTCAATTTGGTCAAATAATTTTCCTATGTCCAGCGTTCCGAGTCCAAAATAGTTTCTTGGTCCTTTTTTTTTCACACGAGTCGGATTTTAAAAATCAATTTTAGCGACTTTAAATTGTATGACAATCATGTAAGGGTTCCACTATATTGAATTTAAAGGCACAAATACGGAAATCGTACAAAGTAGAGAGTAAGGATTTTGGGCCGACCAAGCCCAAACGAAAGATTTATGCAAGTTAATCCCTAAGTCCATACGTATGCTCCATTTTGCTCAGAATTTGTTCGACTCGATCTAGATGTGTTAGTGGGCCCCGTGGGGGCCCACCAACTGTTTTGGGATGGACAAGGATGCAAACGAGTATACACAATATTAGCGTACATTCATAATTTGAACTGACTAAGAATTGAAATGTAGAATAATTATTACATAGCCAAAAATGAATCACAACATTATTGGGCCGAGGCCATTTATTATAACTGATAAAAGTAGTTAATCAAGCGGCCCAGTTAAAAAAAAAAAAAAAAAGACCCAAAATACTAGTAACATTAAGTCAAGCATAGAGACGCTAACAGCTGACCCGAGGCCCAAACTATTTTTCCCTCTTAAAATTTTCATAAGTGTCAAAATTGTGTATACATGATATACCACTAGCATACTACCCCCCCCCCCCCATTTCTTCTCAATTTTTCTAAGTTTCAAAGTTGTGTACACATGATATACTATATTACTAAAATATGAGGAGCAAAACCCTTTGAAGGGCATACTCTCCATATGCACTTGATATACATTGTAATATTCAATTAACCTCAACTCTAAACACCATATTCAGGTTATATGCGAGCCATAACCACCCCCACCCCCACCCCCCACCCCCCCGAAATTCACTCAATTTCCAGGTCAAGTTGCAGTTGCAGTTATAAGCCAAAGCAAATCAAGCATGCAAAGAGTTCTATAATAATGCAACTTAATGTCAATTTTCAATGCATAAAACGCAGGAAGGTTACAGAACAACTCAATTAGTCACAGAAACAAATGAATCAAATAGTTTTAGAAATTATAAGAGTGATAGTGCAAGGCATATCAAATGTCAATGCTTAAAACAGCAATAGCACACTCAAGAGGAACAGGGCAAGTTTCAAGGTGACAAAACAAGTAGGAGAAACAGTGGAAGAATAGTGAAGCAAAGAAATACATAACCAAGAGGTGGAGTGGGAAAGGAACAAGAAAAGGGAAACAATCATCATGCTCATGGTCCATGTTCTTAGCTTTAAAAGTAAATCTGTAGTTAATAGAGATAAGGCAATGAATTGTTTGATCAAGCGTTCATTTTTAGTCAATAAGAAGCTAAGCCAATACCAGAAAGCCATTTTTTTAGCCCATTCTTCATTTACCTAAAAGTCACAGAGACTAGCTCAAGATCTAGGGTCCTTTTTATACCAGTTTTGACTCAAGCAGGTCTAAATATCAAACAACACAGTGTGCAGGCTCACCAATTACTCCCCAGGTTTTTTGGATCCTAGTTTAAGTCCTATCATTTGATCCCAGAGGTCTCAATTAATAATTCAAGGATCATTTTAATCTATAACCAGCCTCAAAGGAACATCTACAAAATTTTAAAAATGATGGTTTAACTTGGTTTCAATCCTAGAATTAAACAGATAGATCCAAACACAAATGCAAGATCAGGCAAAGTCTTTGTAGGCCATAAAGGGTAGTTAAGACAGGATCAGTGAATTTACAAAAGAAAGGGGGCATGAAACTATCTTTTAGACTTAGAGTACTATTTTCAAACATATCAAGACTCCAAGCCAGTGAGGGTGAAAATCATGTGTTTAAGCCACAAAAGGCTTAAGCAGAGTCGGGAAGTCTAATACATATACTACAACTCTTCTTATGGCAACTTTGATTTTTTAACAATGCATTGGGCATAATAAATTCCAACTTTCACAGGCTTATAGTAGGTATTCAACTAAAGATAATGTACAGAAATGGCCAGACGCCCACATGGTAAACAAGTAGATATAGGCCAAGCTTAGATTCAGTTTTAGACCATTCAAAACACATGAAGTGCAAAAGATAAGCAGGGAATGGAATATGTAAGTTTTAGGATAAACCACATGGAAAAAAAGTTTGGATGAAAGGATAAGTTACAGAAGCAACATGAACAGCACACTAAAAACTCAAAACAACTAGCCTGGCTCTTTATCTATCAATTCTTCTACTTCCCATTATTTATTTACTTATCATACTTCTCAGAACAGATGATCAGGACACACAAAGGACCAAACTAGACTTAGACTTTTCTAGAATCAGCATAAGCTTTTCAAGTCTTGATTTCTTTGCAACAAAAACTTTAAGTTTTAGAAAACTTCAAACCATGCCCAGCAGTTCCAGGATTCACAGAGCAAACAAGTGAATGACTTTACTTTTTAGGAGCCTAGCAAGATGTAAAAATGACAGAGTGCATAAAAGTGAAGCCAAACAGTCAAAAAACATAGAAATTGTCATGACCCGGCTAGGGCCATGACGGGTACCCGGGGCTAACCACCGAGCATCACTCGTTCTATTACTCATTCTGCGTATTTTCTTATGCTCATAATCGGAGGAAAACCATTTTTCATTTGAAATATATTTATCTTTATATACATAAGCCCTTTGGCTATCCACATAATACATATATACATGTGGAAAATAAAATCGTGAGACCATACTACCCACACATACGTATCTAAGAGCCTCTACTAGAATACTAGACATATGGACGGGACAGGACCCCGTCGTGCCCAAAACATATATGTACATAAAATAGTAAATCAATGGCATCTCCGGAATAATGGAGTGCTCTCAAAAAGTCTGGTTATCGGCTTCTGTAAATCTGGGTCGCCTCCCTGTCTACCTGTGGGCATAAACACAGCGTCTAAAGAAAACAGACATCAGTATGAATATTGTACTGAGTATATAAGGCATGAATGAAATGAACATATTAGAGAGAAATCATAAGGCACAAGATAAAGATATACCCTGTGTAAATTTTAAAGGTGGATACCGTTCATGCCTATCACATATATAATCATAATACATGTATCATCATAGCTTATACGTCACCATATCATCTGTATATCATAGTACCGTATTTGCGCATACACATCAAAAATTATTCGTATTCGACCACGTAGTGGCTCGACAATATCACATACATGTCTTTTGGGCTTTTCATACATTTGAATACATAGTAGTATCATACCCGACCATATAGGTTCGGTGTCTTACGTACCCAGCTATAATAAAGCTTGGTGTTATGCGTACCTGGCCCTACCAAGGCTCAGTATTGTCCGTACCTGGCCCTACCAAGGCTCAGTGACATCCATACCGGGCCCTACCAAGGCTCAGTGGTATCCGTACCCAACTGCCGTGGTGCGCGCGCTTTATACATATATATATATATACATCCTACCCGGCCATATAAGCTCGAGGTTTCATAATAGCCACACATAGGCACATATACATAGAAGCCCATAAACATCTTTAGCTTCATCACTATTATCATTGTCATCATTATCATCATCACTATCAACATCATCATCGTTATCATCACATATATCTCATAAGCTTATCATAACTTTTCATAGAGCATGCATTTGGATTTAAAGACAATCTATGAAAATCATATCGTATTCGTAGCATGAACTTTGTCAAAATATCGTATGATAAACTTTATAATCTCTAAACATAGACTTATCAGTACCATGATCGTATCTATGGCATATCTCTTACCTTTATCTCATATGGAACCCTCTCTGAACATAGATTCGTAACTTTTCGGAACATTGGTCACAGGACATGCATTAGAGCGTATAGATAATCTATAACAATGTCGGGGTGACATAAGGTCGAGAACCCCCGATTACGTTATGGAGTAATCACATTCATCATATCTTACCTTGAAGGAACTAACATTTTAAGGTGAGTGTACACTATGAACAACATCAAGGGATCGTAAATAGGATCATTAACTTCATAGTCATCATATCTTACTTTAGAATCTCTAGGCTTAAATTTATCATCATTATTATCGCATTCGTGATATATTTCTCATCATTATCTCATAAGAAGCTCTCTATCAACGTTGACTCATAGTTCCCGGAATGTAAGAAAGTCATGGAGAGGTAAGGAAAATATTGTCATAGGAATCATATAAGGATCATTAGCTTCGTAGGAATGTCATATCATGAGCTTGAGGACTTCTAGACTTAGATTCATCATCAGTATTACCATGCTCGTAACATATCTCTTGTCTTTATCTTGTATGAAGCTCTTTATACCCGTAGACTCATAATTTCTGAAATGTAGGAAAATCATGAAAAGATAGGAGGATTCATGTCATAGGAGTCATGCCTTAGAAAGAAAGGGCTAGCCTTAGATACCTCTTTCATTTAACAATTCCATCGCTTGATTGTTCTCCTTAAATGCTCACGTTTCTACCTTCAAGAGAATTCGCATTCACATTAGTTAATCGATTATATGAACGTGCTTACTATAGCTAGAGAAAATTTGGTAGCATTTTCTTTGTTTATAAAACCTTCCCCATATTGTATATCAACTCCCAAACATTTATAATAACGTTCACAATATCATAACCAATAATCTTCATTTATCTACATTGCCCCCATTTCACAATTCCACTTCAATTCATTCATAATTATGGTCATAGTCTACTAGTATGTTTTCTCACATATAATGCTTATCCCATGCCCTTAATATCATTTATAACATAACCATATCACAACACATCAAGAATCATGACTCAATTCAAGTTATTACTCAAAATGACACCATTCCCACATTCATGACCCATTTTTCTATATTCTTCGACAACCCAAGTGTTTCAACTTTCAAATACCTTAAACAACATGGAAATACCATAAATCTTACCTTAGATGGTGTAAGAATGAACCTTGGGTGGAAACTCCTCACTTGAGCAAAACCCTAGTTTCACCTTCACTTGGATTCCTTGCCTTAGATGCACTTTAATGGGTTTTTTACACTTGATTCACTTAGTTTGATGTAGTTAATCACTAATATCCCTTGAATTCTTGTGGGAGAAGTGTAGAGAGATGTTTTAGAGAGAAGGGGAGTGAAGGGAAATGAAATGAAATAAGACTTGGACCCTTATTAATAATACTCAAACCTGTCCCGACCCATTTCTACGAACCAACATACGGTCCGTATAAATTATACTGACCGTATTGTCATAGGAATCATATAAGGAACATTATCTTCGTAGGAATGTCATATCATGAGCTTGTGGACTTCTAGACGTAGATTCATCATCAGTATTACCATGCTGGTAACATAACTCTTTTCTTTATCTTGTATGAAGCTCTTTATACCCGTAGACTCATAATTTCTGATATGTAGGAAAATCATGGAAAGATAGGAGGATTCATGCCATAGGAGTCATGCCTTAGAAATAAAGGGCTAGCCTTACATACCTCTTTCGTTTAACAATTCCATCGCTTGATTGTTCTCCTTCAATGCTCACGTTTCTACCTTCAAGAGAATTCGCATTCTCATTAGCTAATCGATTATATAAACGTGCTTACTAAAGCTAGAGAAAATTGGGCAGCATTTCCTTTGTTTATACAACCTTCCCCATATTGTATATCAACTCCCAAACATTTATAATAACGTTCACAATATCATAACCAACAATCTTCATTCATCTACATTACCCCCATTTCACAGTTCCACTTCAATTCATTCATAATAATGGTCATAGTATACTAGTACGTTTTCTCACATATAATGCTTATCCCATGCCCTTAATATCATTTATAACATAACCATATCACAACACATCAAGAATCATGACTCAATTCATGTTATTACTCAAAATGACACCATTCCCACATTCATGACTCATTTTTTTATATTCTTGTACAATCCAAGTGTTTCAACTTTCAAATACCTTAAACAACATGGAATAACCATAAATCTTACCTTAGATGGTGTAGGAATGAACCTTGGGTGGAAACCCCTCACTTGAACAAAACCCTAGTTTCACCTTCACTTGGATTCCTTGCCTTAGATGAACTTTAATGGGTTTCTTACAGTTGATTCACTTAGTTTGAAGTAGTGAATCACTAATATCCCTTGAATTATTGTGGGAGAAGTGTAGAGAGATGTTTTAGAGAGAAGGGGAGTGAATGGAAATGAAATGAAATAAGACTTGGACCCTTATTAATAATACTCAAATCTGTCCCGACCCATTTCTACGGACCAACATACAGTCCGTATAAATTATACTGACCGTATGTCTTGTCGTAGATTTGGTTCAGAGAAGTTTTCCCATCTAGGCTAAATATACGGCCTAACATACGGCCAATATAATTTATACGGCCAGTATGTTGGGCCGTATAATGCCCAGCTATTCCGATTTCGTTCTCGTCGACTCGTTTGATCTCCAATCCTTATGGAACCTTCTTAACACTTGTTTATCACTTCATTAACAATCTAAGGGACGTTATAACTCTTCTCCAAAGCATCATCAAATCATCATACATCGTTACTCGTAAATCCTTTCCGATACATAACGTATGCCTTGCCTTCCTTAACAACTTCTGTCTCCTACTTCACATGTCTTTGAAATCTCATTTAGAATCATCAAATGTTATTTCTTACTTATCAAAAAGTCGTATACGTCGCGCCCTTCGTCAGTCTATTCACTGTGCATGAATGGAAAAATTTTCGAGGTGTAACACAAATCCTCTTCTTATTATTATCTTGACATCCATTTAGTGAATAATACAGGAATCAGAGGTTTGAAATTTTTTAAAGGTTCATAAGCGTTTACAGACAGATCTATTGGTTTAGGGATTTGAAAACTATATTTTTTTTTTGTTGGAAATCCTCTTTGTCTTAAAAGAGTGGGAACAGGTTCAATCATGGACATGGAGAAGACAAGCAAACCAGAGGCCTAAATAACGTTTAGTTCAATATATGTTAACAATACAGGAACAAGCATCATATTTCAAATTTTCAAGGTCTTTTAAGTCTGAATTGATCATAGAGGGTCATATAAGTCTAAACAAGTGATAAACCTCACAATCTTTAAAAATACACTCAAACAGTCCACTTCGAGGGAAGATAAAGGCTTAAACTCCTTCTTTTCAGGGGCCATTTCTTGTTTAAAGATCACTTGACCGCTTCAGAGTCATTTCAAAACATCATTTAGACTAAACCTAAATTACTAATCAGTAAATACAAGAACATAAGCTTATTTTAAAAGACCCTAAGCAGTTTGGATGACAAATACATGGCAAACATCTATAAGGCAAACTAAAAGATCTATACCTCATTGAGGATCATCCAACAACTTAGAAAAAATGAACTAAATAACCATAATAGGACTGGGAGTGCTCAGAAATCACAGAACAATAATCAAGCACTCACTAAGATGGAAGGATAGCTCTCCAATCCCTTAGGATCAACTAATGAAGCAGTAAACAAGAACCTAAACCAGCACTTAACTCATTTTTACTTGTTTTAGCCTTGATACCTTAGCAAGTATCATTTAACAACTCCTAAACTCCTTTGCAACCATCATTATAATATAGCAGACCAGAAAAATTTCAATGAAAACAGCAAACAACAACTAGGACTAACACCTGCTTCTTCCTAACTTGCTTTAACCTTATCACCTATTAATTGACACTTAAAATCTTTTTAAGCCTCATTATACTAGGATTATAACATAGTAGCCTTAATGTTTCAATAAAACAGTAGCCAATAGCTCTAATATTAACATAAACAACACTATTTCCGATACACAAGCTACATAAAAAAAAATAAAAAAAAACAGCAACTTGAAACAACTTCTAAATCAAATATGAACAAAGTAGTACATCAAGTAGATTGAAAATAGGAAAAAGATGAACTAGTATAGGGTATTACCTGGAAAAAGATGAACTAGTATAGGGTATTACCTTTTTGTAGGGCAACCAAAAGATCAAAGGGGAGGGGTTGAATCAACACTTCAAATATCCACACCCAAAGAAACTTTAAAACAACCTTGTTTTTGTATTTTTGTGTGTAATAAATCCTTATTCTAAAAGTAGTGTAACCTTTTATAGCATTCTTATATATAGTATAGTATTAATATTTTCAGATATTTGTGTAGTATATGGAGAGGAATATTTAAGACTTCTTAGAACTCTTGATACTCAAAGGGTTTTTTGAAAGAAAAATTCTGGATCCTTCCATGGTCATAAGACCCTCTATATATAGTAATATAGGAGTAGGACTTAGGGACAAAAAAAGGTAAAACCTAAATTTCAACCGATTTTCCTGTTACATCCCGTATTTTTGTACATTGGGATATTTTAAGCTAATCGCGACAAGTCAAGGACAAGACTATTTTGGGATACGAGGTAGAGACTTTCAACTTCCGATTTTGTTTCGATGCACAAGTGCTTATAAATTTTATTTGGTATAGAAATATTATTGGAGATTATGGATTAATTAACCATGATTATATTATTAAGTGGGGATTAGTGATTAACTAATATTAATCAAGTCATTAATGCATTAAGTGGGCCCCACACATGTGGCAAAATCCGATTGGTCCTTGGATGTCAATGGGACACATGTCAAGGGCTGGACATGTGTCACCAATATGAATTGCATATATAATGAAATTTGATGACTAAGCATTCATTTCTTCATCTTCAACAAAATAGGAAACATAGAGATAGTGAGAGAAGGCATTCGGCCATGGTTGAGCAAAAATTGAAGCTCAATTGTTGATAAAAAAAAATCAGATTTTCAGCCATTTCAACCCTTTGGAAGGTGTATAACAACGTGGGATTGATCCTAGATAGCAAGAACAAGTATTAAATTCGAGGCACAAATTCCTGTCAAGTTGAGAAGTCAAGTGTTTAAGGTAAGGTTTAACTTTATTTTGCATATATTAAGGGTGGTTTGAACGTGTTGTAGTGTGTAGAAATGAATGAAATTCATGGAACTATGTGTGATGGTGTTGAGGCCGTGTAGGGGTTGTTTGTACATGAAAGGGTGAATTGATTTTGCTTGGTATTTTCGCTGTTGTTGTTATGGATTGTATGGTGAGAATGAAGGCTTAATGGTTCAAGTTGGAGTTGTAATTGTTTGTGGGTTGTTGTAGAAGCCAATATGATGTTAATATAGTTTCTTGCATTTATATGAATAATATTGTAACGTGTGGAATGTTGGCATAGTTCATGAAATTGGAAGAAAAGAATGTGTTGTTGTTATTCTTGTCGAACTTGGAAGATTATACGTTGTATTGCGTTTAGTTGGGCTGTTTTGGAGTGTTGTACGGGCTGTTCGGAGTGTCCTCGAGTCAGGTTTGAATAGTCTCGGGTTGATACTTGAATGCATGATTAGTGATGTTGGCTTGGTTGTGTGTAGTTGGTTTGAATATAAGCGAAACGTCGTCTAATTGTCTAGAAAGGAGTTACTAACATTAGAATGCGTTTTGAATCTCTTCGTAGTTTAATCGTAGTTCTTGACGTCTTAATATAGGTTGAGATACTATTGGGCAGCGTATACGTGTTGTGTTGCGAGTAAACGCTAAAGGTATGTAAAGCCCATCTCTTCTTTCTTTTGGCATGTTGTAGATGTAAGTATGACACGATATGAGCTTCGGGGTAACTCTATTCATAAATTCCGAGCATGTTTTATGATTCTTATCCACTTCTTGATATTAGAATTCATAGAATAGTCGAGCTACTGCCCTCGAGTCTTCTATGTGATTGGGTAGTAACCGATGCACAAAAGTTCCTATTCCTGAAAGATTCTATAATGACATTCAAAGAATATGTAATATGACTATCGTTTGTTACTCGAGCGTTGATTTGTCTACTTATCGATTGAGTCTTAAGAAATGATTTATATAGGTATGGTTGCTTACTACTCTGCTCGTGCTTACCGTTGTTATATCTTTCACTGAGTCCCGGGCCAGGACATGTTTTCGTGCACAGTTTCACTGCATTATTCACCGAGTCCCTCATTAGAGGGCTGGGACACGTTATATATATATATGATAATATGATTATACGATAATATGATGATATGTTATGGCGGCCAGGAGGGCATATGATGACTTTATTCACCGAGTCCCTCACTAGAGGGTCGGGACACGTTATATATATGATATATGAGATTGATATGCATGACTTTCATTTCATGGGGCCCTGTCCCGTCATATGATACTGTCATTACTCTTAGAGGTCTTTAGACATATGTGTGGGTCTATATATAGTTGCTGTTTAGTTGTGTATATACGACATATGTTTTGGGGCATACCCATTCGTAGTGGCAGCCTTGTCGGCTTGCGCATATATATGTTTTGGGATGTTGTGTGTAGTGGAAGCCTTTTCGGCTTGCGTAGATACATATACGTATGTGTTTTGGAAGCCGTGTGTTATGGTAGCATTGTTGGCTCGTGTATGGCTGGGACGTTCCCCCTATATTGTGACAGCCTTGCCGGCTTATGTGCGATATTATCTGTTGAAAGTTGTAACTCCTCAGGAGACAGGTTGCTATGGTACATATATATATATATATGCGACAGCTTTGAGACGACTTCCTGCCTTTTTATGTATATATAAATTCTTTATTATGCTAGTTGTGAACAGTCATAGTTAACAGGTGTATACGAGTGTCCAGCTCAGGCACTAGTCACGGCCTACGGGGTTGGGTCGTGACAAAAGTAGTATCAGAGCGGTTCATCCTCGGAGTGTCTACAGACCGTGTCTAGTAGAGTCTTGTTTATCGATGTGTTGTGCACCACATCTATAAACAGGAAGCTACAGGACATTTAGGATGTTACCTTTCTTTCTTACTCTAGATCGTGCAATAGAGCTGTATTAACAGGTTAATTCCCCCTAAAGGATTGTTATGTTTACAGCGATATCTCCACAGAAAGCGATAGCTGCCCAGAAGGGCAAATCAGTGGCTGGAGAGACCAGCCAGACCCGGAGAGTTACTAGAGCTCGTGCCCAGCTTGCGTCTGAGCCTGTGCTCCAGTCAGCGAGCTCTGCTACACCGCCACTACCAGAGGAGCGTAGAGCAGCAGCAGCTGCAAGTCAGGGGGCGGCACCACCGCCAGCTTCCGAGGGTCCAGTACCCGAGCGTCCAGTTCCTCAGCCAGGGGCGGAGTATGGGGCTATGAGAGACGCAGTTCAGTTATTGACCAGACTGGTGGCAGGGCAGGCCCGCAGGCACGGGTTAGGAGGTGATTATGCAGACAGACATGATAGTTTAAGGGCTCGTGATTTCTTGACCTGTAATCCTCCAAAGTTCTACGGGTCAAAGCCCGTGGAGGATCCCCAGGAGTTTATTCGGCAGATGCAGCGTACGTTGAGGATAATTAGAGCTTCTGAGACTGAGTCTGTCGAGCTGGCTTCATATCGGTTACGAGATGTAGCGGTTAATTGGTATGAGTCCTGGGAATTGTCTAGGGGTGAGGGTGCTCCTCCAGCGGTGTGGGATGAGTTCACAGCGGCCTTTCTTGGCCACTTTCTACCTCCGGAGATGAGGCGAGCCAGAGTTGATAGATTCCTAAACCTGAAGCAGAATGGCAGGAGTGGTTGAGATTATAGCCTTGAGTTTGATTCGTTGGCTAGACATGCACCCACTATTGTAGCTGATATGGCTGATAGGGTGCATCATTATGTGATGGGGCTGGACCGTTGCTTGATCGATAGTTGTATGATAATGGCTTCTCAGCCCGGTATGGATATTGCTCGAGTGCAGGCATATGCACAGGGGGTAGAGGACCGACATAGAGGACGTCAGCCTGAGAGAGATCATGACAGGGGTCAGCATAAGAGAGCTAGATCAGCTGGGTATTCTGGCGAGTTTCGAGGCGGGCAGCCCCAGCAGCAGCATAGTAGATATCCTTCTCAGCCAGCACGGAGTGCACCCTCACAGTTCACTGGTAGGATATGTGACAACACGGGGTATTCAGGAGCTGGTCAGAGCTCCAGGGCTTCGGGTTCGCAGTTGAGCAGAGGTTTAAGCCAGACGAGACCATCTATGCCTCAGTGCCCTCGGTGCGGCAGGCGCCATCCGGGGGAATGCCGTCTCGCTACAGGTGCTTGTTTTGCTTGCGGCCGTCAAGGCCATATCATGAGGGAGTGTCCGTATGGGGGTGGTCCAGGTGGTGCAGCTCAGCCTACTGGGTCAGTTGCTGGTTCATCTTCTTCTGTGGCTATGCGCCCTATAGGGAAAGGTATTCAGACACTAGCAGGCCGGGGTCGAGGCCGTGGCGGAGCTTCCAGTTCTAGCGGTCCTTCGAACCGCATATATGCTTTGGCTAGTAGGCAGGATCAGGAGGCGTCACCAAATCTGGTTACAGGTATATTATCGATTTTCTCTCGGGACGTATATGCATTGATAGATCCAGGCTCCACCTTATCATATATATCTCCCTTTGTTGCTAGTAGAATCAGAATAAAACCTGAGTTGATTGAACCATTTGAGGTAGCGACACCAGTAGGAGACTCTGTTATTGCAGGACGAGTATATAGAGATTGTTCGGTGATCATATATAGTCGTTGCACTAAGGCAGATCTGATAGAGCTAGATATGACTGAGTTTGATGTTATTATGGGTATGGATTGGTTATCTTCTTGTTATGCTAACGTTGATTGTAGAGGCAAGATAGTTCGATTTCAGTTCCCAGGCGAGCCAATTATAGAGTGGATGGGAAATACAGCATCGCCGAGGGGTAAGTTTATTTCATACCTCAAGGCAAAGAAGAGGGTCAAAAAGGGCTATATTTATCATCTGGTTCGAGTGCACGACCTGAAGGCAGAGGCACCGACTCTTCAGTCAGTGCCGGTAGTTAGCGAGTTTCCCGATGTATTTCCAGATGAACTTCCAGGCCTTCCTCCTGAGAGTGAGATAGAGTTCACTATAGAGGTACTACCAGACACTCAGCCCATATCTATTCCTCCTTACAGGATGGCACCTGCAGAACTGAAGGAATTGAAGGAGCAACTGAGAGATTTATTAGAAAAGGGCTTTATTAGGCCTAGTACATCACCTTGGGGAGCACCGGTATTATTTGTGAGAAAGAAAGATGGGTTGCTGCGAATGTGTATTGATTATAGGCAGCTGAATAAAGTAACAATAAAGAACAGGTATCCTCTCCCCAGGATTGATGATTTATTTGACCAGTTGCAGGGTGCTAAGTGCTTCTCAAAGATAGACTTGCGGTCAGGCTACCATCAGGTGCGAGTAAGAGAAGCAGATATTCCGAAGACTGCATTCAGGACCCGATATGGGCATTATTAGTTTAGAGTAATGTCTTTTGGGCTAACCAATGCTCCAGCAGTATTTATGGACTTAATGAACCGAGTGTTCAAGCCATTCCTTGACCTGTTCGTGATTGTATTTATTGATGATATTCTGGTCTATTCACGATCAGAAGAGGAGCATGCAGATCATTTGAGGA
Organism: Lycium barbarum; assembly: GCF_019175385.1. Lineage (NCBI taxonomy): Eukaryota > Viridiplantae > Streptophyta > Magnoliopsida > Solanales > Solanaceae > Lycium > Lycium barbarum. The sequence continues at coordinate 84,623,629 of NC_083343.1, forward strand.
CGGTACTTAGGGTGCTCCAGCACCAGAAATTGTAATACAAGTTCTCTAAATGTAAATTCTGGTTAACTACAGTAGCATTCTTGGGGCATATTGTCGGAGCTGATGGCATTCGGGTAGACTCACAGAAGATTGAGGCGGTGAAGACTTGGCCGAGGCCTACGACGCCTACCGAGGTACACAGTTTTCTGGGGCTGGCAAGGTATTACAGGAGGTTTGTGGAGACGTTTGCCTCAATTTCAGCGCCTTTAACAAGGCTAACACAGAAGGCAGCCAAGTTTCAGTGGACCGATGCTTGTGAGCGAAGCTTTCAGTTATTGAAGGAGAAGTTGACCACGGCTCCGGTTTTGACGCTTCCTGAGGGGCCAGATGGCTATGTTATTTATTGTGATGCCTCGGGTGTTGGGTTAGGTTGTGTGTTGATGCATCATGGCAGAGTTATAGCCTATGCCTCCCGACAGCTCAGAAAGCACGAAAGGAATTATCCCACCAATGATCTGGAGTTAGCAGTGGTGATTCATACTCTAAAAATATGGAGACATTATTTATATGGCGTAAATGTTGATATATATACGGATCATAAAAGCCTCCAATACATTTTTAAGCAGAAGGAGCTGAATTTACGGCAGAGAAGATGGCTAGAATTGCTGAAAGATTATGATGTTGATATTCTATACCATCCAGGGAAAGCAAATGTCGTAGCAGATGCACTTAGCCGTAAGTCTATGGGCAGCTTGGCGGACGTGCAACTAGAAGGGAAGGAAATAGTCCGTGAGATTTATCAACTAGCTAGTCTTGGAGTTCGTTTGGCTGATTCTGGAGATGGCGGGGTTTCTGTTCGAGAGGTTGTTGACCCCTCCATCATAGAAGAGGCAAAGCGACGCCAGTATGAAGACCCTGTTCTGGCACAGTATAGAGATACAACCCTTAAGAAAGAGGGGACCCCATTCGAGGTTCTACCTGATAGGGTGCTACGATATAAGGGCAGATTGTGTGTACCTGGGGTTGCAGGGTTACGGCAACAGGTTATGGGAGAAGCACATTGTGCCCGTTATTCGGTTCATCCAGGGTCAACGAAAATGTATCACGATCTCAGATGTTTGTACTGGTGGGATGGCATGAAAAGGGACATAACAGAGTTTGTTGCTCAGTGCCCAAATTGCCAACAGGTTAAGATCGAGCATCAGAAGCCTGGTGGATTATTACAGAAGATGGAGATTCCGACCTGGAAATGGGAGGTGATCAATATGGACTTCGTCACAGGTTTACCTCGTACTCCGCGGAAATATGACTCTATTTGGGTCATCGTTGATAGGTTGAAAAAATCAGCCCACTTTCTTCCAGTCAGGACTACATATTCAGCTGAGGACTATGCCAGATTGTACCTCAAAGAGATAGAGAGACTTCACGGGATTCCCACAGCCATTATCTCCGATAGAGGGGCCCAGTTTACAGCTAACTTCTGGAGATCCTTCCAGGAGGGATTGGGGACTCAAGTGAGTCTCAGCACAACATTTCACCCTCAGACTGACGGACAGGCCGAGCGTACTATTCAGACGCTAGGAGATATGTTGCGGGCATGTGTCATTGACTTCAGAGGCAGCTGGGAGGATCACCTACCACTTATTGAGTTTGCCTACAATAATAACTATCATTCCAGCATCCAGATGGCACCGTATGAGGCTCTGTATGGCAGGAAGTGCAGGTCGCATATTGGCTGGTTTGATATTGGGGAGCCTAAGCTAATCGGCCCAGATATGATTCAGCAAGCCATTGATAAGGTAAAACTTATTCGGGAAAGGTTATTAGAAGCTTAGAGTCGACAGAAGTCATACGCAGATAATCGACGACGACACTTAGAGTTCCAGATTGATGATTGGGTATTCTTGAAGGTGTCACCCATGAAGGGAGTAATGAGATTTGGTAAGAAGGGGAAGCTCAGCCTGAGATATATTGGGCCTTATCAGGTTGTTCGTAAGGTAGGAAAGGTTGCCTACGAATTAGACCTACCAGCTGATCTGGAAGCAGTACACCCAGTGTTTCATGTGTCTATGCTTCGAAAATGCATTGGTGACCCCTCCAGGATATTCCCCGTGGATGATATCCAAATGACAGAGGAGTTATCGTACGAAGAGAACCCTATAGCTATACTGGATCTTCAAGTGAGAAGATTGCGTACAAAAGATGTGGCTTCCGTTAAAGTATTATGGCGAAACAATAACAGTGAGGAGATGACTTGGGAAGCTGAAGAGGAGATGAAGAAGAAATATCCTCACTTGTTTCCTATGCCTACAGGTAATCTAAACTCCTCGTTGACTATATTGATTGGTGAATAAAACTATATGTTATAACAATAAAGGAGACTCCCCCGAAGTTCCTGTAAGACCGGGTGAGACTAGTTCGACATTCGAGGACAAATGTTCTAAAGGCGGGGAAGGATGTTACATCCCGTATTTTTGTACATTGGGATATTTTAAGCTAATCGCGACAAGTCAAGGACAAGACTATTTTGCGATACGAGGTAGAGACTTTCAACTTCCGATTTTGTTTCGATGCACAAGTGCTTATAAATTTTATTTGGTATAGAAATATTATTCGAGATTAGGGATTAATTAACCATGATTAGATTATTAAGTGGGGATTAGTGATTAACTAATATTAATCAAGTCATTAATGCATAAAGTGGGCCCCACACATGGGGCAAAATCCGATTGGTCCTTGGATGTCAATGGGACACATGTCAAGGGCTGGATATGTGTCACCAATATGAGTTGCATATATAATGAAATTTGATAACTAAGGATTCATTTCTTCATCTTCAACAAAATAGGAAACAAAGAGATAGTGAGAGAAGGCATTCGGCCATGGTTGAGCAAAAATTGAAGCTCAATTGTTGATAAAAAAAATAGATTTTCAGCCATTTCAACCCTTTGGAAGGTGTATAAAAACGTGGGATTGATCCTAGATAGCAAGAACCAGTATTAAATTCAAGGCACAAATTCTAGTCAAGTTAAGAAGTCAAGTGTTTAAGGTAAGGTTTAACTTTGTTTTGCATATATTAAGGGTGGTTTGAACGTGTTGTAGTGTGTAGAAATGAATGAAATTCATGGAACTATGTGTGATGGTGTTGAGGCCGTGTAGGGGTTGTTTGTACATGAAAGGGTGAATTGATTTTGCTTGGTATTTTCGTTGTTGTTGTTATGGATTGTATGGTGAGAATGAAGGCTTAATGGTTCAAGTTGGAGTTGTAATTGTTTGTGGGTTGTTGTAGAAGCCAATATGATGTTAATATAGTTTCTTGCATTTATATGAATAATATTGTAACGTGTGGATTGTTGGCATAGTTCATGAAATTGGAAGAAAAGAATGTGTTGTTGTTATTCTTGTCGAACTTGGAAGATTATACGTTGTATTGCGTTTAGTTGGGCTGTTTTGGAGTGTTGTACGGGCTGTTCGGAGTGTCCTCGAGTCAGGTTTGAATAGTCTCGGGTTGATACTTGAATGCATGATTAGTGATGTTGGCTTGGTTGTGTGTAGTTGGTTTGAATATAAGCGAAACGTCGTCTAATTGTCTAGAAACGAGTTACTAACATTAGAATGCGTTTTGAATCTCTTCGTAGTTTAATCGTAGTTCTTGACGTCTTAATATAGGTTGAGATACTATTGGGCAGCGTATACGTGTTGTGTTGCGAGTAAACGCTAAAGGTATGTAAAGCCCATCTCTTCTTTCTTTTGGCATGTTCTAGATGTAAGTATGACACGATATGAGTTTCGGGGTAACTCTATTCATAAGTTCCGAGCATGTTTTATGATTCTTATCCACTTCTTGATATTAGAATTCATAGAATAGTCGAGCTACTGCCCTCGAGTCTTCTATGTGATTGGGTAGTAAACGATGCATAAAAGTTCCTATTCCTGAAAGATTCTATAATGACATTCAAAGAATATGTAATATGACTATCGTTTGTTACTCGAGCGTTGATTTGTCTACTTATCGATTGAGTCTTAAGAAATGATTTATATAGGTATGGTTGCTTACTACTCTGCTCGTGCTTACCGTTATTATATCCTTCACTGAGTCCCGGGCCAGGACATGTTTTCGTGCACAGTTTCACTGCATTATTCACTGAGTCCCTCATTAGAGGACCGGGACACGTTATATATATATATATATATATATATATATATATATATATATATATATATATAATGATATGATAATATGATATAATGATATGTTATGGCGGCCAGGAGGGAATATGATGACTTTATTCACCGAGTCCCTCACTAGAGGGCCGGGACACGTTATATATATGATATATGATATTGATATGCATGACTTTCATTTCATGAGGCAAGTTTATTGATGTTTTAAAAGTCATACCTATTTCTGGTAATCTCTGTCTCAGTTATGATCCTCTTTACTATATTTCATGATTTATATACTCAGTACATATTCTGTACTGACCCACTTTCTTCGGGGGCTGCGTTTCATGCCCGCAGGTACAGACACCCGTTTTGGTGATCCGCCAGCTTAGGATATCTATTCAGCTATCTTGGAGTGCTCCCTTGTTCCGGAGCCTGGCTGGTGTTACAGATCCCTTTTGTTGTATATATGTGTCCGTTCAGGGGTACGGCGGGGCCCTGTCCCGTCATATGATACTGTCGTTACTCTTAGAGGTCTTTAGACATATGTGTGGGTCTATATATAGTTGTTGTTTAGTTGTGTATATATGACTTATGTTTTGGGGGCGTACCCATTCGTAGTGGCAGCCTTGTCGGCTTGCGCATATATATGTTTTGGGATGTTGTGCGTAGTGGCAGCCTTGTCGGCTTGCGTAGATGCATATACGTATGTGTTTTGGAAGCCGTGTGCTATGGTAGCCTTGTTGGCTCGTGTATGGCTGGGACGCTCCCCCTATATTGTGACAGCCTTGCCGGCTTATGTGCGATATTATCTGTTGAAAGTTGTAACCCCTCAGGAGACAGGTTGTTATGGCATATATATATATATATATATATATATATGCGACAGCTTTGAGACGACGTCCTGCCTTTTTATGTATATATAAGTTCTTTATTATGCTAGTTGTGAACAGTCATAGTTAACAGGTGTATACGAGTGTCCAGCTCGGGCACTAGTCACGGCCTACGGGGTTGGGTCGTGACATTTCCCCCTCATTCTCAAACCCTAAATCAAACAAATTCAAATTTAATAAAAGACAAAACAATTTCTCCACAAATTCGTACCAACAGTACTATAACCTTATTAGATTTTGTACAAATCACACAACAAAACAAAAATCTGATGGATTACACCCTAAAAATCCTAATAAAAATTCAGCAAAAATAAGAAATACTAAGATAGTACTATGAGTCACACAGGCAGCCAAAATCAGTACAACACAACGTTCACATAGTACATTTAAAGGATAGAATTCCCAAAATCCCTAACCGATTCGGATCCCTTGGGTTTTCCCCCGTTAATTCCCTCCATTGTGTGTCATAGTGCCAAGTTAACAACAGGCTGAAAGGCCCCAGTCCATGGCTCTTATGACACATAGAAAACAAAAGTAAACTCCCAGTTAAGATTTTGAATCGAACAAGAAAACGTAATTAAAATTTAAAAAATGAGCCTGCCATTAGGGCTAGGAAGATAAGGGGAGCAAAACCCCTCAAGAATTTACCCAAAAGCAGCCATGAAATGGCCATGGCAAAGATCGCGAAACCAAAACTCTAGAAATCGCCATTAGAGCTTAGAGACAGATAGGTACACAGACGGGAATAGAAGGGGACCAAAGTTGCTCAATTGCAACTTTGGTCCTCTACGTAATATATACCCCCCCCCCCCCCCCCACCTTAAAATATTTTGCAAGTTTCAAAAAAAAAAACCTTGAATTTTAAAACAATATTTAAAGGTCCCTTGCACACAACTTAAATAAACATGTACAATTTTATTAAAATGATGTATTTGTATAAAACTTAACACGTAAGTTCGTAAAAATAAAAATAAAGTTCATAACGCGTCATTTAAAAATACGAGCTTCAAAATGAGCCCAATATTGACATGATCCCGATCAATATTTAAAAATGCAAAAAATGCGGTCAAAAGTGTCGTAGTTCATACGTTGTTTTAAATTAACAATTTTCTCAAGCTGGACGGAATGGAATGTATATTTTAAAATTGAATTTGTAAAAGCAAATAACTCGTAATTTCTTGTAATTGTTAATTTTACGCAAATAATAATAAAACGTCAATTTTTTAAATTTTTGGAATTTTTATTTTATTATTTTTTTGTAAAAGGCATCCTTACTCCGTCTTGGACTAGGGAAATATGAAAATTTAAACTATACGTCTTACGCGGTGAAAATTAGGTGTCAACACCTTAAATCATAATCAGGATCTCACTCGTGTCTTATCATAAGTACACATCACAATTCCAACCTAAATCATTATCCTTTCCTTTATTTTGATGATAAGAGACATAATAAGCGAGATGAATGCATCGCAAAACACAACATAGTAAATAGGGCAACAAGCTCTAGTCCTAACCTACCTCAATATCGAGTGGGTGCCATGAACTAATCTACTTGAGCCTTGCTTGTCACACCCTAATCTCACTAGGGTGTGATGGGCACCCGAACCCTCACTTAGGGCCGAGCGAACCCTCGGCACTAATATGTTATATATATGGATCAGGTCGTACGTTCGTCGGCACTATTATGTTACATATGAATCAGTTATATGTGTATGTATATGATGACATACGATGTTAGCACGCACAGTCTGTGTTTGGAAAGTAAGCATTTTGGCACTCTGGATGATCCACTTATTTTCTGTACTTCTTCTGACGTATGACATCGGTATACACGATTTGCATTTTGGAAAATAAGCATTTTGGTATTCTGAAAATGTACTTACTTTTGTACTGCTTGTTTCGATTATGGTTCTGTTTTCTGTATTCCATGCTTTACATATTCCGTACTGACCCCCTTTTCTTCGGGGGCTGCGTTTCATGCCACGCAGGTACACCCAGATGAGTAAAGGACATTGTTAGAAGATGCTTCAGCTGGATTGGCGAGCTCCACTTCCTTTCGGGGTGTTTTCGGGTCGGAGTTGTATGATGTGATTTTTGATCGGGGTTAGAGACTTTGCAGACAGAGTCGTGGGTATAGAATGTCAGTTCTGTAAGCGGCTCCATTAGCCGATATGTCATTATGTGTTATGTGATAAATTCTACATGATTCAGATTTTGTTTGATTTGAGAATAACGATGAAAAAGAATATTTCCGAAACACTGTACTATGCATTTCATCTTTATTTGATTTTAAAGTCCAAAAAGATTATGTATGCACTAAGGGTCAGAGGGTTCGCTCGGCCCTAAGTAAGGGTCCGGTGCCCATCACACCCTAGGGAGATTAGGGTGTGACAAAGTGGTATCAGAGCAGGTCGTCCTAGGGATTGTCTGGAAAGTCGTGTCCAGTAGAGCCCTGTTTATGATGTGAAGCCGACCACATTTATAAACAGGAGGCTACGGGGCATCTAGGGATTGTTGACTTTTTTGTGTCTTAGATCGTGCAATAGAGCCAAGTCATAGGAAATGAAATTCCTCATATAAGCCTTACATACGACGGAAGAAGTGAGTGGTGATATGGAAAGTCATAAAGGTAAGTATTGACATATTTGTTCTGTTATCTGAAATTGGAAGTTCTGGATGGCTAGAATGTGACATATAGCCGTATGCTCTGTAAGGCATTGTTGGTATTTGCTGCGTACAGATATTGAATGGTAAGAATGGTAAAAGAGATTCTGCTAGAATTGTTCAAAAATCAAGTCACTTAGTTATGTACGCCTAACAGAAGGAAGTGTGGAAGGGAAATATCGTAAGTAGACAATAACTGGGATGTGATGCTTTAGAGGAGCTACGGATTTGGGCGTAGCGTGAAATATAATTATGAGAAGGACGATTAGCAGTCCGAAGGATTGCAATGGATAACATTCGAGGCTTAGTAGGAACAAGGTCTGTTGGAGGATTCAGAAAGTCGACAATCAGTTTTGCTATAAATTATTATACAAGAATGGTGAGTAGGAATCCGAACAGACTGATATCCGAATACTTACAAGTAACGGCGACGAAGGTATATTTGTTACCATCGGGAATCTAGGACGAAAAATAGTGCACATATAAGTGAAAAGTGAATATTGAGGATTGAAAAGGGTAAAATAGTAATTGTAAAGGAGAAAGACGTGTTACGAAAATGTCTCGGAATCTGTAAGACTTCAATTTGCTCTAGATCATGTAATAAAGGTCATGTGAGGAAGCGGGCGCGATTATATCAGCATTAAGGCACCGAATTCTATCGAAGTTACGAGGTTAAGCGTGCTAAGGTGAGGGAAATCTTAGGATGGGTGACCCCCTGGGAAGTGTATTAGAAATTCTATATATCTCGGGGATGGTGTATTTACAGGGGAAATGCTGCCGAAATTTCGGCAGATTATAAGTGAGTTTACTTGAAAGATTAAGACAAGTGTGTGACAATATGTCTGATGATTATGTAAATCTCCTTGAATGTAGACTAACAAGCTTGGACGAATAAACATAGCTAATAGGACGTGGAGCAGGTATGTAAGGCTTACCCTTTCTTTCTTTTGGAATGATCTTTATGAAACGAACAAATGACGTATATGTATGATTTCAAAGAAATTCCTATTCTTAGAGCCACTAGGATGGCTAATATCCTTGATTTCCATAAGCTGTTTCATATGATTTTGATGCGTATCTATGATGTCCGAAGATCTATTTGATATATTTCCGGATTGGCATTCGAAAGATAAGTGGTATGATTAATGTCTTGATTTTTAAATGATAGCACGTCTGATTATTCCGTTAAGTCTTTGATACATTTTGATATGTACATATGATTCCAAAAGCTCTATTTGATTTGATCCATAACGATATCCGAAAGGTACTTGACATGATTATGGCTTTGATTTTCCAAAAATGACTTCTGAAACGCTTGTAGAACGTTCTGTACTTCAAAGGCTCATAACTTTCTTATACTAAGTCGGATTGACCCGAAACTTGTTTCTCAGCCTTCAGGGGTCGGTAAGTATACTTATTCATCGAGTCTTGATTTATGTGCATATGGTTTCTCACTAGTCTGCTCGTGCATACTACTATTACCTCTTTCGCCGAGTCCTGGGCCGGTATATATCGTGCGCATGGTTCGCCGGGTCCATTGCTTGAGGGCCGGGCGCCATATATGTATTCCGGAGTATGATGTGTTACGGTGTTATGATGTGTTCATGGTTCGCCGAACCATATATGTGTATATGTATATTTTGATCTTATGATGTGATATTATGATGTGTGACGGAGATTACGGAGCAAATCTTCTGGAGTATGATGTGTGTGGCGCCAAAGGCAGGGTGGCGCCACGTTCCCCGGGTCTCGTAAGGGACCGGATACCGTTCCTGGCATGCATGATTCGTGTTTCCAGTAAGTTGTTTTTGTTATTCTGCATATCGTGCTTACTGTCTGTACTAACCTTCTGCACGTGCCACAGCAATATAATATGTGTATATGGATCGGGCTGCACGTTCCGCAGCAAATACATTTCTGGATCGGGCCGAACGTTCCTCGGCACTAATATGTTATATATATGGATCGGGCCGTACGTTCCTCGACACTATTATGTTACATATGAATCAGTTATGTGTGTATTTGTATGATGACATACGATGTTGGCACGCACGGTCTGTGTTTGGAAAGTAAGCATTTTGGCACTCTGATTGATCCACTTATTTTCTGTACTTCTTCTGACGTATGACATCGGTATACACGATTTGCATTCTGGAAAATAAGCATTTTGGTATTCTGAAAATGTACTTACTTTTGTACTGCTTGTTTCGATTATGGTTCTGTTTTCTGTATTCCATGCTTTACATACTCAGTACATATTCCGTACTGACCCCCTTTTCTTCGGGGGCTGCGTTTCATGCCACGCAGGTACACCCAGATGAGTAAAGGACATTGTTAGAAGATGCTTCAGCTGGATTGGCGAGCTCCACTTCCTTTCGGAGTGTTGCCGAGTCGGAGTTTGTATGATGTGATTTCTGATCGGGGTTAGAGACTTTGCAGACAGAGTCGTGGGTATAGAATGTCAGTTATGTAAGCGGCTCCATCAGCCGATATGTCATTATGTGTTATGTGATAAATTCTACATGATTCAGATTTTGTTTGATTTGAGAATAACGATGAAAAAGAATATTTTTAGAAACACTGTACTATGCATTTCATCTTTATTTGATTTAAAAGTCCAAAAAGATTATGTATGCACTAAGGGTCAGAGGGTTCGCTCGGCCCTAAGTAAGGGTCGGGTGCCCATCACACCCTAGGGAGATTAGGGTGTGACATTGCTATTCCTTTTCGAAGAGCCTCAGAACAATCAACATCTGTCAAATATGAATTCTATATCAAAATAAAATCTATGGATACTCATTTTGACATACTTTTACCCGGAACCCAAAATGGACCTTAAATAGCCAAACCCGAGCCCCAAGGGGTAAAATTGTAATTTCATTGAAAAATCCGTTCAATAGTCAAAATTATACTCTACGAGTCTAAACGAGTCCAATGGTATCCATATTGCTATACTTTAATTCGAAATCCAAAACAAACCCAAAAGGTAACCCCGAGCCCACAAGGGAAAAACTAGAAATTTATTTCAAAATTAGTTTACGCATATCTTAATTAGTCCAGATCTCGAAAAAAACCCATTCAAAAAGCCATCATCCTGATCTTCAAAATCATGATTTACCACTTTTCAACTTTTGGGTTCAAAACCCCAATTTTCCCCAATAAAACTCAGAGTAAATCAATAACTAATGAAAATAAACTTGAGGAAATATCAAAATAAAGGTTAAATACTTATCCCCTCGTTGAGCCGAGAACAACGCCGCGAAAATCACCTCAAACGGAGCTCTAGAACTCAAGATATGCTCAAAATACTAAATGAACGCAGTCTGATTTTTAATCCACAGTGATTGCCGTTTCCGTGGACCAATTTTCTCTTCCACGCTCAGAAGTCCATTCCCACGACCATACCAGATACAGTAATAGCAGTCTGCGCTAAAATGATCATAACTCCCTCATACGAAGGCGAAATGTGACGATTCTTTTTGTTATGGCTTTGTAATTACGATACGGATCTAATGGTTCAATTCAAACACACAAAAAAAGGTCATTTGATCAATATGGTACCCTTCATGGCCAAAGAAACTACGCCAAAAACATCGAATACGAGCGCCACACAACCCAAATCCATTCGAAACTCATCGAAATCTCACCAAAACTTACGGAAAAGTCCAAAATTATCATACAAACTTGTTGGTACTTTGGTCATCTTGACCCAATGTTGATCGTGGTCAACTCCAATTCTTTAACTTAACTAATTTCTCAACCAATGACTCAAATCACACCCGAACCCTTCGAGAACCAAAGAAATGACTCCACTAAGTCATAAATCACACTTCATGCCTAATGGAACTGTCGAAATTTGATTACGGGCACATTTACCCAAAAGTCAACTTTTGGTCAAACTTTTTAAACTTATATCTTCAAAATTTCAAAACTTAGATTATCTTCTCCGATTATCATCTTATCACCCTGGGAATAGCTACCCATCCCCACGAGTCAAAATCACTCTAATGAAGTCGGGGGAAGGGTCAACATGAGTAACACAGGTAAATACCCTAAATGACCAAATGGGTCGTTACATATTACCCATGAAGATCCTTGCATTTTGGCAACCTTGTTAACTTTTGTTGCAATCATAGAGCACTGTAAGAAAGAAAAATATAGATAAGACGCAAGTACTGAAAATCAAGGGCTTTATCTGGAAAAGGGCCTAGACTTTATTATTTTTTCTGCATATATTGAAAAGTTGAATTTTAGGGAAAACAATATAGCAGAGATCATATATATGCACCATATCAACATAGAAAAGAAAAAAATTAATATTTATTGCTTGACTCAATCGATTCAAGAACTTAAACCACTAGCCAAGAGTTACAAAAGGAAAATAACTGATCAGCCTAATTACTCTTCAAGTTAAGCTACACTTAAAAGAAGAACCCCAAAAACTGTTACGACCCGTTTGGTCGTTATTGCATTTCCGACACTACTTAAAAGAAGAACCCCAAAAACTGTTACGACCCGTTTGGTCGTTATTGCATTTCCGACACTTTCGCCCCTTTTCGAGCTTGGTTACCTTAATTTTGACCCAATGGAACCATTGACATGCTTCCTGAGGTGTTTATATTTCATTCGGGCGACTTTTGCGAAATTTGGGCTTTAAGCGAAAAAAGTTGACTCAAGGTTGACTTTTGGGTAAACGGAACTTTTTCGGAAATTTGTCGATTCCGAGATGTCCAGATGATCGTTTAGAACTTGTGTGTATATCTGGTTTGGTTTCCAATGCACTCGGATGCATTTTGGGACTTGAGTTGGGAATTTGGAATTGAGGTATCGGGGGTTGACTAGGTCAACGAGACCCCCGCTGGGAATTCTGAGGCCATGAGTGCGTTCGTAGCCTATTTTTATATGGGTCTATGTATGTGGTTTGTGAGCAGAAGGTCGTCAGTTGAGACTTGGAAAATAATTGGGATTTATGGTACTTGGTGTCCGCCAGGGCGGCACCAGTACCGTCCCATCGGCACCACCGTAGCGACGTGATGGCCGCTGGGGTGGCCAAGCTTATTTTGCCTGACCGTCCCGACGGTCTGAGTGGACGTCAAGGCGGTGGCGCTGTGGTGATTCCGATGCCGCCGTAACGATATTGGGCCTGTTATTTTCATTAAATGTGTATTAAAAGCCCTTACCCTATCATTTAATACCATTCCAGAATTTGAGCTCTTGGGAAATGTGCTAGAGGATTCTTGGGGGAAATTCTTGGTGGTAAGTCCTGCTAATCTCCTTACTAATTCATTACTCCTAATCATCTTAGAATTCCTCTTTCCTTATTAGTTCCTTAGTAATGGAAGATAAAAAGTGGATTTAATGGATATTCTACTTAGGCTTTTAAATGATGAAATTGATTGGGTTTATGCTAGATTATGATGTAGCTAAAGTTGTTAGTCATATATCTTCCATTATTAGTATTGAATCCTTGAATCTAAGAGCTAGGGTTTATACCCAAAATTGGGAGTTTTGCTTGAATTTCAAAATTGGGTAAATCTTTGAGTTAATTTAGCAATTAGTTGATGAGTATTGATCACCTAGTGTTTAATTTGATATTTTACCCCAAGTTTCCCGTTTTGCCTTTGTGGGGCCTAATTCCCCAAATTCTAGGGTTGGTTTTGACTGTTGGACAAAGATCCGGGATGAGTGGCACTTAGACTTCGCGAGTCACCTTGGGTTGTGCTATTGAGACATGGAGGTATTTCGTCCGGAGTACATTTGTACACAGCATTGCATTTGCATTCATACATTATTGCATTGCATTGTGTTATGACTTATATTGAGATGATTTAGTGCTTTACTTGTGATGTTGGTTTCGGATTGGACATATTAAGACTTGGCACATTTGGGTTTAGATGCTCTACTTAGGCGATGACGTGTACTTGGTTCCGATTAGGTTTGACTTATACTTGTTGATTTATCTGTCTAACTTGCTTTATTGTCTGAATTATGTTAGATATGCTTAGTCGGCATATACCTACCAGTATTGTGGTTTTGTACTGACATGCACTTGCTGCATTCTTTTATGAGTGCAGAGTTTCAGGTTGGGTCTTCTTCCGTCTCTCGTGGCTGATAATCGCTATCAGGACTGTTTCGAGTATACAGGGTGAGCACGAGACGTTCGCTGCTTTGAAGACTCCTCCTATTATGTCTTACTTTTCTATTTTGAGACATAGACAGATTTGATGTATTATTATATTCCAGACTTTTATACTTTCACTTAGATGCTCTTGTATGGCTTAGACCAGACCCTGGGTGTATTTCCTTATTTCCACACTATTTATATTTATATTATTGTAACACTTACGTGATTATTCTCTTCCGCTTGATTTATTTATTTATTTATGTCTTTATTTCCGTTGGGTTGAGGGTACGCTTACCGAGGTGGAAAAGGTAAGTGCCCGCACGACTTAGCCAAATTGGATCGTAACAAAAACATAGAGGAGCTCGTTTGAGAAAATAAAGAAGCAGTCAGGCTAAAAGATATGAGAAAAACGAAAACTTTGATGCAGATTCGAAAGAAGAAGAAAGGTATAATACAAGACTAGAAGTAAATAAAAAGGTAAAATAAGGAGGCAATTTTAACCTATTCACCCTTACAACTTTCATTGGTTCATCAATTTCTACAAATAAAACCTTGTAATTAAGAAAACACAATGGGGGATAATGGGCATCAAATGCTAAATGCATGTTGATGAGCTATGGTCAAAGTTATGAAAATCTATCTCCAAATTTAATGCACTGTTTGACCAATTTATTTCGTAAATCTAAGCAAACTTGAAACAATCTGTACATGTAAGCAGGGCCCGCTGAAGGGCAAGGCTTCTAAAGCCATTGCGGCCCAAATATTGGAAGACCTCAATTTTTTTTTTATTGCCTCCTATTACTTCTATCTATCAACATGCTTCGCATGTTATCCCCGGTAAATCATAACCAAAGATATTAGTTACTTTCTTTGTCTCAATTTATGTGGCACTTTTCGCTTTTCAAGATTCAAACTGCATGAACTTTGACCAACATTTTAAGATATATTTTTTTTTTTAGAAAATACTCAAAATACTCAAAATACCCCCCAACGTTTGACCAAAATATCAACTACACACCTAACCTTTGCATTGGTCTTATCCCCCCCCCCCCCCCCCCGGATAATTTTTTTCAGTATTAAAATGCCCCTTTTTTGTTGATATGGCAGTCCAATATGACAACCCCTAATTATTAACAGGCGCTTGTCCACACGCGCCTGGCCCACGTGCCACATCTTTAATTTCCCTCCATTTTTTATTAATTTTCCCCCTTCCTCCATCCATCTACTCTTTTTTAAAAATAAAAAAATCTCTCAATTTTCCATACTCCATTTTCAATATGATGATCCGAAAACTCATACCCAATTCTCCTTTATCTTCATCAACATCATCTTCATTATACAATTTCTCTTCCTTAACAAACAACTCCTCCTTGGTATCATCAACAGATTCATCTTCATCAACTTCATCTTCTTCATCACTCACAACCCACAGATGTCAAGCCTTTAATCTCCTCGTTAAAGCCATTCATCAAGTCACTAATGGCTCTGTTGTGGGTGTTCCTTACATTCAAAAAAGAGTCATTACAAGAAGGAAAAAAAGAGTTCTAAGTTTTGATAATTTATTTATTGTTGATTCTTTACCTAAAAGACAACAAAAGAAGAGATTGAAAACTGTTCCTACTAAGTATCAAGATTCTCTTTTGATTCAATCATTGAAGACAAAGCCTAAAAGCAAGAGACTTCAAAGATCTGCTAAGATTTGTGAGGAATTTGGGTCTTGAAATCGGTGTTTTGTTTATTTTATGAGATCTTAGATGATCTTTTCTTTTAGTGGTATTAATTTGCTATATAGTACTTTTTCGGGGGATGGGTATTATTTTTTATGTTTTATGAATTTATAATGGGTATTATTTTGACAAAAAAATGGAGATGGGTATTAAATAGGGTGAAGAAGAAGATGAAGTAGCCTAAAAATGGAGGAAATTTAAATTTATCTATGTGGCATCTATGTGGCAGTCCAGTTGGCATTTTAGAACATGTCAGATGCTGTTTTTTAAAGGCTATAACGCGCCACCGAGCGGTGTGGTCACGCTCTTGTCCACATCAGCAAAAAAGGGGCATTTTAATACTGAAAAAAATTGTCCAGGGGGGTAATAGGACCAACGCAAAGGTTAGGTGTATAGTTGGGATTTCGATCAAACGTTGGGGGGTATTTTGAGTATTTTCTCTATTTTTTCACTAAATTGATATGAGAAAAGTTGCAACTTATAGTACTTTTCATGTAATTTTCAAATATATAAATTTCAATGTTAAAATACTGAGTTAATCTAATTCAATTTAGCTTCAAAGTTTAGTCAAATTGACTCTTGAAAAACGAAAAGTGCCACATAAATTGGGACGGAGGGAGTAATTTAGTTCAGTTTTGGCATATATTTATTTTCTAAAAGAAGTAAAATTAATCATAAAAACTAAGATTTTTTCTTGAAATTGTGTCCTTCAATTTCAGTCGGCTTTCCTCACTTCACACGATAGTCTAACATTTCGCATAGCTTTCCTCACTTCACTCGGTAGTCTGACATTTCGCGTTTGACATTTGTGTTTTTTAATAATAGACACTCCTATATTGTGAAATTCAAAAGTATAATAATGGAAAGAAATTATTGACATGTTCAAAAACGTAAAAAGAAATAGGATTAAGCTCCAAGTAGTAATTAAACAGGTTAAGTATTCCCAATTCTTAAAAGTGGTATGTTAAAATACAGGAAGAAATAGGCTTAAGTTCCTAATAGTAATAGATTAGGTTTGACCTAATTCATAATGTTCTTTTAGTTCTGTAGGTTTATAGAATTTTAGGTATAAGAAGTATGCTATTAAAAAGAACAGAAAAGGGCCAAATATACCCTGTACTATTGGAAAAGGGTCAAATATATCCTTCGTTATACTTTGGGTCCATATATACCCCTATCGTTATACTATTAATTTAAATATATCCTTCCTTCGTTAAATTTATCCAAATTGGCCATCCAATCCTAAGTGACACTAACATTGGATGAGGTGGATGCCATGTAGGATGCCACTTCAGCACCCTTAACTCATTTTACCCTTCCCCTTAATTTTATCTTTCACCACTAAAATTTCATTCAGCACCCTTAACCCATTTTACCCCCTCCCCTTAATTTGTTCTTTCACCGCTAAAATTTCATTGACTCCACCGCCATTGCCGCCTCTATTGGGTTCCACAACATGGTTTTCACCACTAACGTCGCCACTGCCACCACCATGTTGTTGTGGCTGCTGCGACAGTGGCCGGACCCGCAGCACTAACGCCGCCACTTCCCTGTTGATGTGACTGCTGCAGTGGTAGCTTCTGCGCCGTGCCCAAGCAGTTCCACCAGCACTACGTTGGACTGGCTGGTTGACCCAATTACCATCACGACCCGGATTCTGATTAACTGGATAGTTCTGATCCGGCTGGAAATTGTGATCTCTGAATACAAACAAACAACAACTCTGACTAACTATAGTACTGACAAATTTAAAAAAGGAAAATAAAACTCTGATGACAGATCCTAATCGGTTTCTTCTTCAACTTTTCTACAGTTCACTAAATAATCCAACAAAAGGGGAACAAAATGACCAAGAATTGAAGTAATTAAAACTATCTTTTCATGAAAATGGCGATGCTCTGTTTTGTTTTCTTCAGCTATGTAGAGGATTAGGACCAGAAGGGACGGATCGTTTTTCAACTCCAATCTTGGGTCAATTTCATTTAGTGATGAAGACGATGATGATGGCGGTGGAAATGGTGCCAATGGTGGATGAAGGGAAGGAAGTTTTAGTGGTGAAAGAATAAATTAAGGGGAATGGTAAAATGGGTTAAGGGTGCTGAGGTGGCATGCTTTGTGGCATCCACCTCATCAAATATTGGTGTCACTTAGGATTGGATAGCCAACTTGAATAACTTTAACGGATAAAGGATATATTTGGATCAATAGTATAACGGTAGGGGTATATATGGACCCAAAGTATAACGAAGAGTATATTTGGCCCTTTTCCAATAGTACAGGGATATTTGGCCCTTTTCCGTAAAAAGAATAGGATTAGAGCTTATTATAAATATAAAAGACGTTCAGTATTTGAAGAATATTGTGGTCAACGAACATTTACACTCATGCTTTTATAATAATATATAGAGAGAGATATATGTTTATAAGATTATCTTGAATAAAAATATTCTAAAACTTATACTTCTGTTTTTAGAATGTGATTTAGTTTTTCAGATCAATGAACTTGAATTTTATAATAAACACAGATTATGAGGAAAGAAGCAATTTGATGACGATATTGATAATGATACTATGTAGCTTAAAGTACTTTTTAAATTGATTATTTCTTATACACAATGTACTAAGTCATTATTTACGTCAAAAAAATGTTTAAAAGTGTTTAAAATGTATGAAATTATTTTGACAATCTATTTAATGGTAAAAATTTGAGATGATTAGCCAATAAGAATTTGAAAAAACATTGCATTTACCCTTGAATTTTCCTTAAGACAATAACCCCGTTAGTGAGAGCTTAGGTAATCAGTGAACGGTTATGCGTGTGCAAAATGGTTGTACTACCGCCGTTATAAAAATTTAAAAACTTAAGGCCACTTATTAAGGTTTGACTTTAGGCCACATATTTTGTTGAGGGAAAGCTTGGCTTTATATAAAATTGGAAAAAGAGTAATTCAGTTAATACAATCTACGTTTAAAGATGAGATTGGATTATTATACAATAGGGACTCAACAGTACAGTGTGGGTATAAAGCACGTCATACGGGTTTAAGGGAATCCAATAGTTTTTGCAGGGACTCTGTGTATATATTAGGAAATCTATCAAATATTAATTAATATTTGATTTTGAACCAGTTATTAATATATACTAGTATATGTACCCGCGCGATGTGCGGATCGTTTCAAAGAAAATTAAGAAAGAGGGAGAGAGATAATAGAAATAGATGTATATGAACCATGTGTGACATATTACAAATTTTATCATGTCAATATGTATTTGTTTACCCCGAATTTGGGTAATCAATTAAATTTGTGGGTGAGGTATAGGATATGTGGTTGTGCCTTGAACCCCTTTGATAGAGAAAAGAAATATATGAATATACTATGAGGAAGCAACTAATAATCGGCGGTTTGCTATATACTCGTATGTTTATTAATATATGTATGTTACTTGATTGAGGAAATGCAATAGAGATGAAGACAATGAATTCGGATTGCAACACAATAATAAGAGAGAGATTTGTATATATTTCTAGTACAAAGGAATGTTCTTGATGTTAAGGAGCCAACCCCTTAAAAGTGGGCAATGACCCTTATTTATAGTGTTGCCTTATGGGCCCCTTACAATAAGAGAAATCTGAAAAATAAAGAAAAGACTCTGACTTGGATTAGGTTGGTCGTACGGTCTGTGATACAAGCCGAGTTGCCTCAAGGACACTTCAAGGACCGTCCCGTGGAGTCAAAGTTTGGATAATAGCATGGAGAGGACGGATGGGAGATGGAAGAATATTAAAGTGGCCAATTCAAGATTTCCATCTCCACAAGACTAGCCAAACAAGGCCCTTACTTCATTAAGGGTATAATTGTAATAATGTTAGTCTTCTATTAGTTAGTTAGTATAAATAGCTAGTCTTTCATTTCATTAGGGGACTTTTGACATTTGGAAGAAAAGATGAGTGATTTTTGAGAGAGTTGTCTCTAGAGAGAGAAACTTGTAGAGAGGCCATGGATGGCTCTTGTTGAACCTTTGATTGTGAGAGGATTGGTTGCTTGGGAATTCAATTCCCTTGAGGTCATCCTAAGAGGTTGGTGCTTGTTTATGCTAATTAATTGAGGTCTTTAGGTTTGATACACCTTTAGGTTGCTTTTAATTCCATGTTCTTGTGTCAATCTATCTATCATTTACTTTCCTTGTCATTTTATTGCTTCCGCGTATCCGTTATTGTATCAATTGGTATCAATTGGCATCAGAGCTTAGTTTAGATTTGTTCTACCAAATCTAATCTTGGGTTTTGATTCAACAAAAAAAAAAAAAAAAAAAAAAAAAATTAAAAAAAAAAAAAAAAAAAAAAAATTCGAATTTTCTTGTTGATTTTGTTGAATCTAGTGTTAGATTAGAGTTTCCTAGTGTTTCTAGAGTCTAAATCTTCCATTTCAAGTCAATTTGGAGTTAGGGTTTGTGTTCCACCATTGTTGAGCTTCAAAGCTTCAAGAACTTAAAAGTGGGTCTTGTTGAAGAAGGTGAAGTTAAAGGTTGAACCCTATTGGGCTTTGTTCTCCACATTAAAGAGAACTTAAATCCGAAATTTGAGCCAATTTGGAGTTGATTTGAGGGTAGTTGAATTTTGATTTGTTCTTGTGTTCTTGAAGACCTTCATATCTTCATAAGGAAGAAGACTCTCCAAAGGTCCATTTGATCCAAAAGTTGTGAAATAAAGTTGTGAAAAAGTGTTAGAGGGCCAAAAACAAAAAAAAAAAATCAAAAAAATCAGAAATACTTAGTTCATCAAAAGTGTTTGTGGATCTAAATTTCTGATTTTTGCAAAAAAAAAAAAAAAAAAAAAAAAAAAAAAAAAAAATCGCATTGGCCCATCTGCGACACTACATGCGAGTCGCATGTTGAACCTGCGAGTCGCAGGTTGTGTCGCACTTGACGACAGAGAGTTGGGATTTTGGTGGCAGCATGTGCGACTCGCATATTTCATCGCATGTTGAACATGCGAATCGCACATGGTGTCGCATCCTGTGACAGAGCGTTGACACCTTGGTTGCATCATCTGCGAAACGCACATCGCACTCGCATGTTGAACATGCGAGTCGCATGCTATGCACAAGTGTCGCAGGTTGCACAAATTTAGTTTTTTTCTTTTTTTTTCTTTTTTCTCTTTGATTCAACTTCTCAAAACGAAAAAAATCTTGATCCTTAGTTGATGGTTTTGTGTCCCTAATCCTTTGTTAGGGAAAAAAAAAAAAAAAAATTCATTACTTCAAATTGATACCTTGGATCAATTGGGGCCTCCTGGTCGTGTTTTCAAGTTATCACCTACCCGGGCCCGAAATTTTAGTTATTTTCCCGATTTTTGCATTCAATTTTCTTGTGTCTCTTTACTAGTAGGCATGTAGTAGTTGTTCCTACTTGTGTTTGCTAGTTCTTGTGTTCGCATTTCTTTCGTGCCAATTCTTTCGTGCTTTTCTTCGTTTTTGCTTCGTTGTTAATTTCTTGGCTCAAGTGCGTTTGTTTGAATTGAGTCGTCCGTCTTTCTTCGAGTCTAACAAGAATCCATTCCGATCTCGAGTAGCAATTGTGCACTGTGCAACCAACTGAATCCAATAGAGAATCAACATCGGCTAATCCATTTGAGTGGTAAAAGGCAAGAGTGTGTGAGCTCATTCGAGTGGTGCTAGCCGAGCACAAAAGAGTGTAAACACGAGTGTGGTGAGGTTTCTTTACAACTAACGTGTTTGCTAAGTATTCTGTGCAGGTACTACTCCATGGATAGAAGATGTCACTCAATGCTTGTGAGGGTGTTGAAAGAGGAGAGGATTCGTCTTGAAATTGATGACTACTTTAGTGAATGCTATGTTACTCCTCGTCTTGCGGTTGGGTTGGGGTTATCTATAGTGAAAAGGGCAAAGCAAAAGGGAAGGTTAACTAATGTGGCATATGTACCTTTCTCTTATGGGGAATACCATGAGAATGTGTGCTGCGAAATACTCCCTATGGACAATTGTGACGTGTGCTTTGGGTTTGCTTGGTTTGAAGACCATGGGATTGCGGATGAACAAAATTGGCATAAGTATGTTGTGAATGAACGGGGAACACCTCTATTTCCAAACATACTTCATAGAACGAATCCAAGGATAAACGTGCAAGAGCCCAATGTGAGTTGGCCTACCCTATGTATGAGCGCTAGTGGTGAAGAGTTCTATGAATGGGAACTCGTGATGGATGAAATCTTTGCTGGCTACAACTACTCACGACTAAGGAAGATGGACTTAGTCGTTCAAACTTTTGACTCAAAGCTTGTCAAATATTGGGAGTATGTGAAACGTTGTGGGAGACAAGTGAGGAGTCCCATCAAAACTTGGGAGGACATGAAAAGGATATTGAGAAGCCAATATCCCAGGCCACATATGAGAAGAAATGAATCTTTGAGGGGTACCTCTTTTGAGAGAACCCCATGCTTAAAGGCAAGGACGGTGGCTACAACTATTCCTTCCATTGGTCAAAGGAGCTTGCATGAACACCAAGGTAAAATCACTTATCCTTATACTCCTACATCTTTGGGTGATTTAAATGTCAAGACAAGCATGAAAGTTAGTGTACCTTGCATTAAGCCTAATGCTTCTTTGCCATGTATTGGTAATGCCATTGTTGAAAGTGTCGCCGCACTAGTTGATCCTATTGATGACCCAATTGATCCTTCTTGTAAGGTCGATTTGTGTCCACCTAGTGTTGACACTTGTGCTTTGAATGATAGTGCATTATCTAATGAAGGTGCTCAAACACTAGTTGATCCTTTAGATGACAAAATTGATTCTTCTTGCAAGATCGATTTGTGTCCACCTAGTGTTGACACTTACGAATTGAATGGTAGTTTGTCATGTGGTCACCATGTTAGTAATTATTGCGAGATTGACATACTACCAACTACTGCTGAAACTTGTGTTGATCAACTTGCTTGTCATGATAATTCACTACTTGAGGATCTTTGTGATGTGTTTAATGTACCTCTAGTTAGTGATAATGTTGAAACAGTTGGTCAATTGAAAGAATGTGACATATCACCCTTGTTTGTTTCATGTCAAAATGAGTCTCTTGATCGTACTTTAGTGTCACGTGATAAGACTCCACTTTGTAGTGGTGATGTGTGTCATGTAGATAGTCATGTGAGCGAAAATGCATTGAAAGATGACATTGGTCCTTTTGAGAGTGAAATGACATGCCTTGACTCCTCATTGTTCATCGATTACTCTCTTGTAAAGGATAATGTTCTATTTGAGGATGACATGACTATTGAGAGTGAAATACCTAGTGGGGTGTTTGGTAATGTTGAACGTTTAGTTTCCTTTGGAGGCTATAATGTGATATGTAACCCACTATGGGATGAAGACACGCTTTCCTATGATGGAGATCTTCCTTTGAGGAATTGTGATCCATTTGTGGAGAAGGAAAGCGTTACAAAGGAAGGTAATTCTTGTCTAGAAATTGCAAATTCTTCCTTTCATGTTCAACTTCATAGTAACCCCTTGGATAATCTTGTCCTTGAACCGTATGGTGAGGTTACATTGGGGAGTGATATTGATGAGGAAGTTATTTTACGTGATACCTTTCTTTATTACTTGTTTGCATATGATGACATTCTTGATCATATAGGGAGTGTATCTTATGTGGGAGAAGGCTCTTATGATCTGGCCAATGGTGTTCTTGACCACACTAGATGGATGTTCGTTCCCTTTGATCCGGGCGACACCTTGTGTGATTTGAGCGCACTATCTTGGGGGAGTGAGAGTGTTTTTGTTTGGACATTATGCTACATGTCAAATAGAACCAATGTCGAGTTGCATACTTCGTCTTCTGAATCCATTGGTTTTATTACTCTATCCTTATGTCATGAACTTTGGAGGAATCAACTTCTTGATACCTCATGTGTGCAAATATTAGTCATGATTGTCATAGATGTGTGGTTGTACCACAAGTTTGTTTCATTTCTTGATCTTTGGGATAGCCAAGTTCTTAGTACTCTACTTAAGAGCTTATTTTGTTTGAAAAAGGTTGATACTTGGCTATATCACAAATTTGTGCTTACTTGGCATGGTGGTAGGTTAGTCCACCCTAACACTAACCCTCATCCTTTGAGGACTTGGTTTTTGTTTGTCTCCTTATGGTTTTGCAAGGTATAGATTCGAGGACGAATCCTTTTCAAGAAGGGGAGAATGATACAAGCCGAGTTGCCTCAAGGACACTTCAAGGACCGTCCCGTGGAGTCAAAGTTTGGATAATAGCATGGAGAGGACGGATGGGAGATGGAAGAATATTAAAGTGGCCAATTCAAGATTTCCATCTCCACAAGACTAGCCAAACAAGGCCCTTACTTCATTAAGGGTATAATTGTAATAATGTTAGTCTTCTATTAGTTAGTTAGTATAAATAGCTAGTCTTTCATTTCATTAGGGGACTTTTGACATTTGGAAGAAAAGATGAGTGATTTTTGAGAGAGTTGTCTCTAGAGAGAGAAACTTGTAGAGAGGCCATGGATGGCTCTTGTTGAACCTTTGATTGTGAGAGGATTGGTTGCTTGGGAATTCAATTCCCTTGAGGTCATCCTAAGAGGTTGGTGCTTGTTTATGCTAATTAATTGAGGTCTTTAGGTTTGATACACCTTTAGGTTGCTTTTAATTCCATGTTCTTGTGTCAATCTATCTATCATTTACTTTCCTTGTCATTTTATTGCTTCCGCGTATCCGTTATTGTATCAGTCTGACACCCGTATGATTGACAGTTGAACGTGGCATGACGTTATTGACGCGTGACAATCGCGCAACGGATCTACCGGACCAACGGCCACGAATAAATGGACTAACGGTCACGACCAAAGGGACCAACGGCCATGACCAAACGGACCAACGGCCACGACCAACTCGGCCATGAAGGAAACCGGACCAAATGATGCCCTTCCTTGGCCTCGGTCCGAGTGTTCCTCCGGTTCAGAATGAAAGTCTTCATGCACGTTCTTGTCCCATTCTTCCCTCGGTTCCGGGTCTCACCGGTTTAACGCATATCCGATTTTTACCGTATACAGATAGTCCCCACACTTCCCGGACCGTAGATTTATCGGAGTAACGGGAAGTGGATGAATCAAGAAACCGGTGACTCTGTTTGTCCGTTGTTATCTTTTCATTTTTGGCGGGAACAGTTGTGTCACGTCCCATTTTCTTCGGCCACGTGTCTTATTCCGGATGGTCAACTCTGACAACCGCTGTAACGCACGTCGCTTCAAGTCATTCCTCATTAATTATGGGACACGTGGCTCCCCCTGGTTGGATGGCATCGGTAACCGTTCCATTCCCATGCCTATATAAGGCTCTTCACCTCTTCATTCAAACATTTTTACGATTCCTTCCTCTTCATCCTCACTCTTCACTGCATTTCTTCATCTTCACCATATATAATTATCCTCCATATCGAGTTTGTTGCTAATTCATTGCTTATACCACGTGAAAGGAAGCAACTTTGCCACCATCTTTACTAGCTGCTTTTGCTTGAGTGTTGCTGCTTCTTACTCTGTCATTTCTTGAACCGTCTGTTCCCTTACTCTTTTTTAACTTCCTTTCTGAATCCACTCAACTTCTTCTTTTCATATTTCCAAATGTCTGAAACCACTTCCCATGATATTCCCTCGGTTTCATCTCAAGGAACCGAACCTGCATCTCCAATTAAAGCAAAGAGCACTTTCGATCCCACTGCCTCGGACATTATACCGGCCAAGCCTAACTTCAACAAAGATCTTGAGGTCGAAAAACCTTCTTCGGTATCCGATAGGGAGTTTGATGTGAGGCGATATCCCTCATCCATTACTGAGGAAAAACTCGACTTAGTCCGGGCTGATTGCGGGTGGGACACCCGTTCGGTTCAAGTTTTTGCCCCCGGGCCAAGTGAATCAGTCACTGACCACCGGGAAGGTTTTTTATATGTGTATACTTACCCCTTCACTCTCAAGCTCAACCCTCCGGTCGATCCGATCATCTTGGACATGTGCCGGACCTGTGACGTGACCTTGGCACAAATTGGTTTGATCGTTTGGAGGGTCGTGGCATGCCTCCGGTTGTTGGCCAACAATGCCGGGAAGGAGCTCACGCTGGCCCACTTGATACGCTTATATTCCCCGAGGTTGTTCCGGGGTGGCGTAATAAAACTCGCAAAGCGTAGCCGGAATTCATTTTTCTCGAAAATAGACGAAGATAGAGACAGGGGCTGGTTGGAGCGATATGTCCGGGTGAGGACCTCAGACATCATTCCGGACGATTACATGCCTTTTCCGGAAACATGGAACAACAAGCGTAAGCCTGAACTCTAAGTCATTGCTTTTGTATGTTTTATCGAACTTTGGTTCCACTTTCTCACCGCTTTTCTTGTTTATATTAGCCAATGGATGGATCCCCCCCCCCCCCCCCGTCGTCCGAAATCTGAACGAATGGGTTACTGCACTCCTTAGCCAGCATGTCCTCGACGACCGGACGTGAGGCCACCTGTCACGCGGCTGATGGGTCGCCCAGAACCACAGTAATACTCTGCTGCTACCGGTGTTCAATGTATCTTCTACTACTCGTATTCATTGCATCTTCGATTTTCAGGTTTGCCCAAGGGCTCGGTGGATCCCAGACCGGAGTCGGCAGCCGAACCCACAACGTCGGCACCGGAGTTCGATTCAGCAGGTGCATCTCGTATCCTCGCTGCCACTGCTGCCAAGAGAAAAAGGCCCTCGGACAAAAGGCAGAAACCAAAGAAACGGGCGAGGAGCGTCGTTAGGACCTTAACGGACGAAACAGAGCCCGAGATCCTCGTTCGGAGGATCAGTGAGGCCCCTTCCGTGGCCCCTATGCTGGAAGGGTTTGTAACTGTTTCACCCCTTCCTTCAACCGGGGAAAGGCCCTCGGCTCCCGTACTATACACAGGTGAGGAAGAAATTCATTTCCCAACTCCTCTAAGGTCGATTGAATTCATCGATATTTCAGGCGACGCTTCTTCCGAGGAGACCCCCCTTCAAAGGACAAAAAGATCCAGGGAGGCGGCTGCTGCCGAAGCCTGTCAAAGGACCGAACCGGTCGTAGAGACCTAAGTCCCCCTTAGCGTTCATCCGGTGCCCGAGCACAAGCCAGCTGCGTCTTCGGAGATCCCAGCTTTTGCAGAAGCTGCTGAAGTCCTTCCGAGTTCCCCAATTCAGCCCTCGAGATCGGATACTCCTTCCGCAACCGGCGAAGCTGCTGGATTCGTTCATCTCCCGATTCCCCGGGCCACGAGGGCGGCTAGTTGGACCACCGAGTCCGGTGCTAGTGACAGCTTAGTCCGCACCTTCCCGGCCCCAAGTGTGGAGCCGAGGAGGACAAGATCGGCTGTGATCACCGTTCCCGAGGATTGAAGCTTTCTTTCTTGCCCTGTGGGTATGGCCAGCTATCTCAGGCCCCTGGTCTCGGACGCGGACAAGCGGAAGATGAACGGGGTCCCTTGGCAGTGCCTCATTAACGAGGGTATGCACGCGGGTAACCGGGTAAGTTTATCAACCTTTTTTGTAGAATTCCACCGAGAGTTTTAGCCTTATTTGCTCAAGTTTTTAACTTGCTTCATTTGCAGAGTGTGGTGCTTGTCAACGAGGCTTTCGTCCGTGCTTAGCAAGAGGTGGATGATCTTAAGGGCTAACTGGATGCCCAAGGCCGGGAAACGGAGAAATATCTGCACCTTCTTCGGGAGAAGGAGGAGGAGCTGAACCGAGCAGTTGCTCTTTCCAACCTCCGACCCGAGCTCGATGCAGCAAAGGCTGAAAACCGTCGATTGAAGGGTGAGCTGGCCGAGATGGTTGAATACAACCGGAGTCTCGAAGCGGACAAGATTGGCCTTAGCCGAGATAACGCTTAATTTTCCTCGAGGCTCGATGAGCACGAAACCACCCTTTCTCAACTCCAGGAGGAGCTGGATTCGGTAAAGTCTGATGCTGCGAGCTTGGCCGAGAGGAACCGGCTACTCGAATCTGAGAGTGCCCGGTACAAAGAGCACATGAAGGTGTTCGAGGAGAAGGCGGAGCAGAGGGCCCAGATATGTGATTATCTGAAAATCGAGCTTAAGGAGACGGCCGATGCTAATGACGCCCTCAAGGCCGAGCTCGAGTCGGCCATCCGTATGCAAGATGTCCTCGGAGAGGCTCGGGATGTTCTGGCGGCAAAGTTAGCCCAGGCCGAGGCTGATTTGGAGGAAGCTCTGAAGAGCGTGGAGGCCGCCGATGCTCATGCCACTATTGCTGCTGAGTACGAAAAATTGAAGTCTCGGAGGATCACCCTTGAGCAAGCCGAGCATGGCTTTACGGATCTTCCGGCCCTTATTCTCGAGGCTAGAAGAATCGAGGAAGAGGCTAAAGGTGCCCTCGGGGATCACTCCGATGACTCTGAGGGGACAGTGTCTGAACATTCCGGCTCCAGCCATTCCGGATAGATTTAGGGCCTGTACCTAGCATTCTGTTTTTTTTCCTTTGTAAGGGTCTCTGATGTAAAATCCTCTGTATAAATAGAACAAGTGTTTTTCTTGATTCTTTTCTTTGAATGACTGTTAGTTATGACTTTCGCCCGAATTGTCGGTTCGTTTAAATAGTCGTTATTTCTGACTATGCCTGAATATCGGCTTTTTACTTCATCCGGCACATTTTGTCCGAGAATTTTATTGAGGTTTTGCCCATGGGACTTATTTTATGCTTTGTGAATTCGGACGCCTCCGAATCACGACGGGCACTTTTAGGGCCGGAATTTTTCGGCTATTTTAATCTTTTAGGGCCGGTATTTTTCGGACACCCGAATCTCAGCCTTAGCTAGATTTTGATGTAAAAGTCCCCATTCGTGGGATTAATGACTTTGGCTCGGTTAGCTATGACCTTGTTGCATTTGTCGAATTTCGATCGTAGTGCCCGGTATAGGGTGTATGAATGAAATAGTGCCGAAATACGGCGGTTATCACTGGGGTGAACTGTTTTGACAGGAAGACATCCGAGATATCGTTTATCCAAACTTTCGATAATTTTTGCATTGCAAGTATTTGTGTACATGAGAATGAATTTTTCCCTTCTGCTTTTGCCGTAGCAAATACTAAATGGACACGATTCATTCTGGTCGTTTGGTCCTTACATCGGAACCTAATGCAGAAGATCCGGTTCTTGGTGTTGCCGTAGCAAATGTTATGTGGACACGATTTGTTTTGATCGTTTGGTCCTTACATCAAAACCTGATATTGAAGGTCCGGTTTTATTTTGTTGAAGGCGGCCTCCGGTTTCAGCTAACCGGGGTAAACTTCGGAGTGGGTGTGATAGTCCCCTAGCTCTTATCCGAGCTGCAAGATCGGGTGAGTGCTATTAAGTCCCCACTCGTTGGGTGTGATCCCGAGTTTTTGGGCGTCTGTCTTCGTCTTCGTTGAGTAACACGTTGTACTTGTTGCCTCATTAAAAATCTTGTCGGAAAACCCATTTTGGGATAAAACCGCACTAAGGAAAAGAGTGCAACACGTGTTTTCAGGCCTAAATTCTAACTTTATTCGGCTCTCGATTTTTCTGCAAAAGAGAAAGGTTAAATAGAAAACATGGTGAGTCCATACCTTAGCAGTAGTATCTTTTCAGATGGGCCACGTTCCAATTGTTGCGCAACCGTTGCCCGTCCATGGACTCCAACTGATACGATCCTTTGCCCGTGATCCCGGTTATCTTATACGGACCATCCCAGTTTGGACCCAGTTTTCCTTCGTTGGGATTTTTGGTGCTCAAGGTAACTTTTCGAAGCACCAAGTCCCCAACTTGGAAATGCCGAAAATTGGCTCTTCGATTGTAGTACCTTTCCATTCTCTGTTTCTGGGCTGCAATACGGACAAACGCGTTTTCGCGAAGTTCATCCGTGAGGTCGATTTTTACGGCCATGGCCTCCTCGTTTGACTCATCGGTAGTATAGCTGAACCGGAGAGTGGGTTCACCAACTTCCACGGGAATAAGGGCTTCAGCCCCGTAGACCAACGAGAAAGGAGTTTCTCCCGTACTTGATTTTGATGTGGTTCTGTATACCCATAACACCTCCGGTAATATTTCACTCCAGTGATGCTTTGACGCTTCAAGTCTTTTCCTCAAATTTTTGGATTATTGTCTTGTTTGTGGATTCCGCTTGTCCGTTTGCACACGGATGATACGGGGTTGATACAATTTTCTTGATCTTCAACCCCTCGAGGAAATCGTTGACTTTGCCACCTATGAACTGGGGTCTGTTATCACAGGTTATCTCAGCAGGGATGCCGAAGCGACAAATGATGTGGTCCCATATGAAGTCAATGACTTCCTTTTCTCTGATTTTTTCAAAGGCCTGCGCTTCAACCCACTTAGAGAAATAATCAATCATAAACAGAATGAAACGGGCTTTACCTGGTGCCCATGGTAATGGGCCGACAATATCCATTCCCCATTTCATGAAAGGCCAAGGTGAAACCACCGAATGCAGCAACTCCCCGGGTTGGTGAATCATCGAAGCATGTCTCTGACAACCGTCGCATTTTCGGACAAAGTTTTTCGAGTCTTCGTCCATCTGGTTCCAGTAATAACCGGCCTTGATGATCTATCGGACCAGAGCTTCAGCAACGGAGTGGTTGCCACAGGTTCCTTCGTGCACCTCTCTCAACACATACTCCATCTCTCCGGGACCCAAACACTTAGCCAGGGGGCCGAAGAAAGATCATCGATACAGTTGGCCGTCTACCAAGCAGAAACGCGCAGCTTTGGTCCTTAATGACCATGATTCTTTTGGGTCATTCGGGAGCTTTCCATCACGCAAGTAGTCGATGTACTTGTTGCGCCAATCCCAAGTCAAACCCATTGTGTTTATTTCGGCATGTCCATTTTCGATTGTTGTGTTCAACAAGTGCACCGTAGTCCCGGGGTTGATCTCTTCCCCTTCGACCGAGGATCCCAAATTTGCCAATGCATCGGCTTTGCTGTTCTGTTCCCTCGGTATATGCTGCATAGTCCATTCTCTAAACCGATGTAGTATCACTTGGATCTTTTCAAGATACTTCTGCATCCGTTCGTCCTTGACCTCGAAGATGCCGTTCACCTGATTTACGACCAAGAGCGAATTGCACTTTGCCTCGATTATTTCAGCCCCCATACTTCGGGCTAGTTCCAAACCTGCAATCATAGCCTCATACTCGACTTCATTGTTAGTCAACTTAGCAGTTCTAATAGACTGTCGAACGGCATCCGCGGCCGGGGTTCTCAAGACGATCCCTAGCCCGGAACTTTTGAGGTTCGAGGCTCCGTCCGTATGTAGCGACCAAATACCCGAGGCTTTCCCCGAGGTCAGCAGAAGCTCTTTCTCAACCTGGGACCATAGCCGGGGTGAAATCTTTCACAAAATCAGCCAAGATCTGGGACTTGATGGCCGTTCGAGGTTTGTACTCGATATCATATCCGCTAATTTCGACGGCCCATTTAGTTAGTCTACCCGATAATTCCGGTTTATACATGATGTTTTTCAAGGGATAAGTAGTTACTACACATATTGGGTGGCATTGAAAGTAGGGCTTGAGCTTTCTGGAAGCACTTACCAGTGCCAATGCCAATTTTTCCAAGTGGGGATAACGGGTCTCCGCATCCCCCAAAGTTCTATTTACATAATAGATAGGGAATTGCGTACTTGATTCTTCTCGGACCAAAACGCCACTTACCGCTACCTCAGAGACAGCAAGGTAGAGAAAAAACGGCTCGTCCGCCTTTGGTGTATGCAACAGCGGTGGGCTAGACAAGTATCTCTTCAATTCTTGTAAAGATCTTTGGCACTCCGGTGTCCAAACGAAGTCATTCTTCTTCCTTAGTAAGGAGAAGAAACGATGACTCTTGTCCGAGGACCTCGATATGAAACGACTCAACACCGCTATCCTTCCGGTGAGCCTCTGTACTCCTTTGACGTTATTCACCACCTCGATATCCTCGATGGCCTTGATCTTGTCCGGGTTGATTTCGATCCCTCGGTTTGACACCATGAAACCCAGAAATTTGCTGGACCTTACCCCGAAGGCACATTTTTCCAGGTTGAGCTTCATGTTGTACTCGCGGAGCACGTCGAAGGTTTCCTGCAAATGTTTTAAATGGTCCTCTGTTTCCAGGGACTTGACCACCATGTCGTCAATATAAACTTCTATTGTTTTCCCTATTTGTTCTTCGAACATCTCATTGACTAGGCGTTGGTAAGTTGCACCGGCATTTTTTAGTCCAAAAGGCATGACATTATAATAATAAGTCCCATATCGGGTGATGAAGGATGTTTTCTCTTGATCCTCCGGGTGCATCTGAATATGGTTATACCCGGAGTAGGCATCGAGAAAACTAAACATCTCATGCCCGGCCGTCGCATCGATCATTCTATTGATGTGAGGCAACGGGAATGAATCCTTCGGGAACGCTTTATTCAAATCCTTGTAATCAACACACATTCGAAATTTATTACCTTTCTTGGGCACCACTACCAACCAGTCCGGGTACTTTACCTCCCGGATAGAACCTATTTTTAAAAGCTGTGTTACCTCGTCTTTTACGAAGGCGTGTTTTGCTTCCGCCATTGGGCCTTCTCTTCTGCTTCACCGGGGGAAACTTCTCGTCTAAGCTGAGCTTGTGAGTTGCTACCTCCGGTGATATACCTGTCATATCTATATGGGACCATGCGAAGTAATCTGCGTTAGCTCGAAGAAATTCAATTAACTTGTTCCTGAGCTCCGGGGTTAACCCCGTGCCTAGGTATACGTTTCTGTCCGGTAGATACTCGAACAAGATGATCTGCTCCAGCTCCTCTACTGTTGACTTGGCTGCGTCCGAGTCATCCGGCATAACGAATGATCTGGGCACACCGAAGTCATCCTCTTCGCACCCCGGGTCCAACCCTGTATACTGTGATTGCTTTTTGGTGTCTGTTTCTCCGGTTGAGTCCTTCTCCCGTTAACCCGATTTTTCGGGCTGAGGTGTCGCTTCCTCGACCACGAACATCTCCCTTGCAGCGGGCTGTTCTCCTTGGATGGTTATTATCCCCTCCGGTGTTGGGAATTTTAGCAACTGATGCAATGTCGATGGCACGGCCCTCATGCTATGTATCCAGGGTCTGCCCAGTAATGCGTTATACTTCATGTCCCCTTCGATCACATAGAACACCGTTTGCTGGATAGTGCCATTGATGTTGACCGGCAACGATATCTCCCCCTTTGTGGTTTCGCTCGCCATGTTGAACCCGCTGAGTACCCGGGCTACCGGTACGATCTGATCGAGCAGCCTTAGCTGTTTGACCACTCTCCACCGGATGATGTTGGCTGAGCTACCTGGGTCAATCAAAATACGTTTAATCTGAGTTTTAAAGATAAGAATAGAAATTACCAATGCATCATTGTGCGGTTGAATGATGCCTTCTGCATCCTCGTTGCTGAAAGAGATGGAAACCTTGGGTAAATAATCCCGGCTGCGCTTTTCGCGAACAACAGAAACCTTGGCCCGTTTCATCACCGGCCCTCGAGGGGCATCGGTGCCCCCAACTATCATGTTGATTACATGCTGGGGTTCTACTGGCTCGGCCCTTCGATGAGCCTCCCTTTCCTTGTAGTGATTTTTGGCTCGTTCACTTATCAATTCTCGGAGATGACCATTCTTCAGTAACCGGGCTACCTCCTCTCTTAGCTGGCGACAATCCTCGGTTCTGTGACCATGGGTTCCATGGTATTCACACACCATGCTCGGGTCCCGTTGGCCCGGATCCGACCTTAGAGGTCTTGGCCATCTTACATCCGGGACGCGGCCAATGGCCGAGATGAGGCCCGAGGTACTGACGTTGAAGTTGTACTCCGATATCTTTGGTAAATCCTTGTTGCCGGCAGAGCTTCCGGCATCGCTCCTGAATGAGAGACCCATTTACTACCTCGACCGGAGAAAAGGCTTGGGCTAACCCTTGATTTCTCCGACCTAAAGCTTGGCTTCTCCAAATGGGAGTATGGTCGATACCTTTCCCTCGACGACTCGACCTTCGTTTTGTAACCTTTCCTTGGTCTCTCAAAACTTTCGTTCACATTTATCGGCCCCGGGGGAAGTTCGAATTGATCATCCTCCACCCGAATCTTCGAATCGTATCGGTTATGGACATTAGCCCATGTCACAGCCTCGTACTCCAGCAAGCTTTCCTTTAATTTGAACGAAGCCATTGAACTCTGAACATTGAGCCCCTTTGTGAAAGCTTGTGCAACCCATTCTTCTGGAACCGGGGGGAGCTCCATTCGTTCCCTTTGGAATCGGTTGACAAATTCACGCAGTAATTCATCGTCTCTCTGAGTTATGTGAAAAATATCTGCCTTACGGGCCTGCATCTTCTTGGCACCGACGTGAGCTTTTATGAAGGCATCGGCGAGCATTTCGAATGAAGTGATCGAATACTCGGGCAGATGGCCGTACCATGTCAATGCCCCTTTCGACAAAGTTTCCCCGAACTTCTTCAGCAATACCAATTCAATTTCGTCTTTCTCCATATCATTTCCTTTTATAGCACAAGTGTATGAGGTCACATGCTCGTGCGGGTCCGGTGTGCCGTCATATTTCTGGATATCCGGAATTTTGAACCTCTTCGGGATTAGTTTCGGAGCTGCACTCAGAGGAAAAGGCCTTTGGATGTACCTCTTCGAATCCGACCCTTTCAGTAAAGGCGGAGCCCCCGGGATTTGGTCTACCCGAGAGTTGTATGTTTCCACCCTCTTCTCGGTTGAGTCTACCCGTTTTGCCAAAGTTTTGAGCATTCTCAGAACCTCAGTGGAGGACCCAGCTCCGGACCCATCGCTCTCAACCATCCGTGCCTCATCTCTTCTGGGCTCAGCAACACCCTTTGCCTCCTCCGAGGTCGTTTTATCCCCTCCGTTTTGCAACCGGGCTATTGCTATTCTCTGTTCGGTAATCACCGCTCTCTGTTCCTGCAACATTTCAAAGATTAAACGTAAGTCAACATTATCATTCGGGGTATCTGGTTCTTTCCGGCCTTGAGTCCGGGACAAAGTAATCGAATTGTGTGTATTTAAAGGGTCAGTAGCCGGTTGGGCGGCATTCTCCTGGTCCACGGTGTTTTGGTGATTGAGTTCCTCCTTCGAATTAACGGGGTTAGGATCAGCGGGGTTTGGTAGTCCTCGTGGACCGCTTCCTTCGTTTTCGGCCACGATTTCGTTGTTGTTGACGTGACCAGATTGCCCACTGTCAGCCATTTAGTCCGTTTTTTCAGCGACGAACAGAAGATGTTTTCGATTTTGATGGGTAAGGTAGAGATCAAGATAAAAGACCACTATTATCCTAGCCCCACGGTGGGCGCCAAACTGTTTACCCCGAATTTGGGTAATCAATTAAATTTGTGGATGAGGTATAGGATATGTGGTTGTGCCTTGAACTCCTTTGATAGAGAAAAGAAATATATGAATATACTATGAGGAAGCAACTAATAATTGGCGGTTTGCTATATACTCGTATGTTTACTAATATATGTATGTTACTTGATTGAAGAAATGCAATAGAGATGAAGACAATGAATTCGGATTGCAACACAATAATAAGAGAGAGATTTGTATATATTTCTAGTACAAAGGAATGTTCTTGATGTTAAGGAGCCAACCCCTTTAAAGTAGGCATTGACCCTTATTTATAGTGTTGCTTCATGGGCCCCTTACAATAAGAGAAATCTGAAAAATAAAGAAAAGACTCTCACTTGGATTAGGTTGGGTTAGGTTGCCCGTACGGTCTGACACCCGTACGATTGACAGTTGAACATGACAGGACGTTATCGACGCGTGGCAATCGCGCAACGGATCTACCGGACCAACGGCCACGAATAAATGGACTAACGGCCACGACCAAACGGACCAACGGCCACGACCAACTCGGCCATGAAGGAAACCGGACCAAATGATGCCCTTCCTTGGCCTCGGTCCGAGCGTTCCTCCGATTCAGAACGAAAGTCTTAATGCACGTTCTTGTCCCATTCTTCCCTCGGTTCCGGGTCTCACCGGTTTAACGCATATCCGGTTTTTACCGTATACAGTATGTAGTTTATTTGAGCACATTAAATCATATTAGTTCTATAAAATTTTAACTATCAGCTCTTTTTTTAACTCAATCTATGAGACTCTTTCATAACTACTTAATATAAGATTAAATTTTATTGATTGATTAACACAATTATCTAATCAAATATGGTCTCTTAAATTACATTACAAATAAAGTTTAGTATTATCATACATGCCATGATACATCTCTTTAAATTCACTTTGAATTCACGAAAATGCAGATAGCAAAGTCACATTTTGAAATTTTGAAACCGACTCATCGTAATATATATATATATATATATATATATATATATATATAATACACTTGGCAACTGGTCTATCTACCTATTTAGGAAAAGTTTTTCACGCTGCTAACAATGACATTTGTGTTGCATCAAAATTTACATAATTTGTTATAGTTCATAAAAACAAGAAAAATTAATAAACTGTACTCAAATGACAATAGAGTTAAATGGCAGCATTTGCCAATTTGAATGGGTCTTTCTTAGGCTAAAGTTCCACCAATTAGACAATTGTTGTCTTTGGAAATAGAGAGGTGAAAGTTTGAGTGAGTTTTAATGTGGTGTTCACTGTCTACGACGAAAGCACTACTGGCTCTCATATACTAAAATCAAGTAAATTACAATAAGACATGTTTTTTATTTTAGGAGTTGTCACAACTTTTTCATATCTGTTGATAAAATAACACCAATTCCTGAAGTCGTGGGCTCCCAGTAGGGAATTTTTTTCGAACATTTCATGGATGGCAAAATAAGCATCACTTGGGAAAACGTTAACCATCCGAAATTTCACACAGTATTTCTAGCAACTAATCAAATTCAAGTTCTAACATAGCTTTAAATTTTCCATATAATATATATCAAATGAGGATGGCTTCAAATAAAGTTTTGCAAGTGTGATTACAAATAGTGCAAAAGACACGGAATTCATAAAGAAAAGAAATTGATCAAAACAGAAAATAGCTATACAACATTGTATATACAAAAGGTACTTTATGTACCATCGCCTTAGTTATTATACATAAACTTGAAAGCTTGAAAGCTAAATCCACATTCTGAAGTTATACAAATCCCTCGTCTGTCCATAAGCAATCATCCATTTCAAACCTTAAAAAAAAAAAAAAAATCGAAGACCAGTGTTCCTTAAGCCTTTGAGAAAAGCTTGACATTGTTAAGTGCGAATGTAACTCCTTAAGTCTCTAATATATTCTTCTAACACTTCAGATATACCTGGTGCCAAAGAAAATTATATGAAAAGCCAAAATTAATTTAAGTCTCGCTAGGCAATTAAACTATTGGAATTGTCAATTGAGACAACATAAACCAAAACAATAACATTGATATTATTAGTGCCAATTCAATCATTTGGAGTTTTCACCTCACTTTTAGCAAACACTAAGAACTCCTGCCTCCTATAGTTCATCTTTTGCCTTTTAAATATACTACCTCCGTTCCATAGTAAGTTGTGTTTTAGGTTTTCATTTTGTTTCAAAATAAGTGGTGCTTTAGGATTTCAAGAATAAATTAATCTTATTCTTCCAAAATTACCCTTATTACGTAATTAAGAATCATTAAGTAACTTTTCTTTTTCTAGGCATGATTAGGGGTAAGTAAGTAAAAACACTCCTAATTTCTAGGATGAGTATTTTCTTAAAGGGTGTGCATAAGCTAAAAACATTACTTATTATGAAATGGAGGGAGTATTCAGTTTAGTCGACCAGGCTCGTACAACGAAACATCGCTTCTATATCAATGCTTACAACATCGAGAACATATTGGGTCTGAATGGATCATTTGAAAAGGCGTTGTTCTTCTACTCTAACGTTTGTTGCACAGTTCTTTTCTATCATCACCTGCATTGCAATTAATTTAGTTTGCTTTAGGTAGATATGGTAAGTACCAATAGACCTCATTATCAAAAAAAAAAAAAAAAAAAAGAGGAGAATGAAGTATAATATTAATTTATGTGTTACTGGAGTATTATCAATTGAAAACTAATATTTTTCCTGGCTAAACTTGTACAAATGAAAAATTTGCATTCACTTCACATGATTTTCATTTTAGAATTCATATGCAATGTTTGTCCATAGATACCAAAAAAAAAAAAAAAAACACTTTTTTTGAAATTTTGGAGTTGGAGTTGTGTTTGGCCATAGTTTTTGAAATTATAGTTTTTGTTGAAACGTAATTGTAAGAAAGTGAAAAAAGTAAAAAAAATTGAAAATCATTTTTTTTTTTTTTGGAATTCCGGAATACAACTTCAAGTTGTATTCAGAATTCTTATGGCCAAATGTTGAAAAGTGAAAAAAGTGAAAAAATTTCCGGAAAAAAATGAATAATTCGTATGGCCAAACGCCCAATAAATATAATTTGCAAAGCACATTCCAATGCTAGAAACAGAAGCAACTTACCAATAAATTTTACGTAGTAAACTTTTCGCCGTGCTTCTGTTCTTATTTTTCTTGGTTGCTGGAATAATTTTTAACCTCTACAGCCAGAGGCGAATCCAGGATTTCAAGAGGATAGGTTCACCATTAGCTATGAGGTTTTCTTATTTCTTTTGCCTTTGGTTCGTTACAACTTAGCGCCTATGTGGTTTTTTTATTTCTTTTGCCTTTTGGGACTTGGGTAATTAGAAATAAGGATTTTTTTTTTTAATTAGAGGTAATATAAAATAGAAACACGGTTTTTACTTGTGGGTACTTAGAATTATAGAAGAAAAAAGATTTAGAATAATATAAAAAGGAAAGTTAAAAGGCTGCTTTAATAAATAGAAACACGATTTTTACTTTTGGGTAATTCGAATTATAGAAGAAAAAGGATTTAGAATAATATAAAAAGGAAAGTTAAAAGACGGCTTTAATAAAAGCATAGAAACGTGCAGGTGCTCAAGTTCAATCCCGAGACCTTTTGGTAATAAACACAACCTCTGACCAGTGCTCCACTCGTCCTGGTTTGATCAGGTGTTCCTTCAGGTAATATTAGTTATATTTTTAGAATTATACACATAATATATCGAGTTTAATCAAGTGACCATGTGTTTACCTGACCCAAAATTAATGCATAAATTCGCCACTGTCTACAACTTCTTGATGCTGGTAATATCTCTGCGAAAATAAAAACAATACTTGAAAAAATTACTTTTCAATGAAATTTAAAAAGAAGAACCACGCACCTATATATGTGACAAAGATGTTATCTTGAATAAGTAATCTAGTTCAGGATCGTAGAACTATATGATTCTCACATAAACTTACAATAATAACAAATCTAGTCAACAAAAATGTACATACTGGAATCAACAATAGTACTTTCTTGGCTTGAGAGCGAAAGACTTCTTTGTTCTTCTCGAGAAACTTGAGCGGAAGACTTCTTCTTTGTTCGTCTTGAAAAACTTGTTTCTCTCTCTTTTACTTACTGATTCCTTTCAGAATAGCTTAGATAAAATACATTACTCTTTACTTCTAAAAGAGAGAGAGAAGGGACTAGGAGTTTGTGAAAAAGACTTTGTTCTTCACGTTATGCCACTAAATATCTTCCTCATCGTCCAATAGGAATTAGCTAATTAATAATATTATTAAACCAAATACTGTAACTATATTACGCGGCCATAAAAACTGACAATGATAAGAATGTACAGTTACCTAAGATAAAGCCTACATGATCTCATAATCAAGGACGACTTTGAATTCACAATCCTGCATGCACAATACCATGCATCAGAATCACTCAAGTAATTTATATCAATAAATAAAAACTATTAAAGAAACAACAACAATAAAACACGATCAAGATACTTTTGAGTAAATGTCTATAAA
This sequence comes from Lycium barbarum, assembly GCF_019175385.1. Classification (NCBI taxonomy): domain Eukaryota; kingdom Viridiplantae; phylum Streptophyta; class Magnoliopsida; order Solanales; family Solanaceae; genus Lycium; species Lycium barbarum. The sequence continues at coordinate 84,663,131 of NC_083343.1, forward strand.
GAAACTTGCTAAAGGGAGTAGATTTGAAAATCAAAGGCCTCTAAAAACTGGAAATTCTCCCCTTTCTTCAGGAAATCTCTAGTCTAATAATAGAGCAGTAGAGTATCTATCTACTTGATTTTGAACTTCTGGTTGCTAAATTAGAAAATTATTAGATCACATTGTATACGGTAAAAACCGGGTCAATGAGTGACCGGTGAGACCGGAGCCGAGGATAAGTCCAAATGAGCACAAGCATGTTCAATCTGTTCTTCACACCGGGGTTTCGTACCGGATGTAATAAACCCGAGACAAGAAAAGCATGTCCGTTGGTCCGGATACGCCGAGCCCAAATCAACGTGTCCGTTGGTCCGGACAGACTGAGCCTAAATCAACGTGTCCGTTGGTCCGGATAGCCGTTTGTTAGGTTGCCACACGTTAGAAAACCGTTCTGCCATTTGCACTGACAATCGTACGGGTGTCAGACCGTACGGTCATACTTTATCTTTTTAGGGTTTCTCTATTCATAAGGGTTTTTGTGTTGCATTCATGGTCCACAAGGCATACCTATAAATAGAGGACATTCCTCCCTTTTTGGGGTTAGCTTCTTTTTTCCATATCTCAACATTGTAATAGTCAAATATATAAAGCTCTCACCCAAAAGATATTGGTCCGGATTTCCTCGTATTCTTCATTAGTTTGCTTATCCTTTCAATATTACTTAATAAATTTGGCATAAATCAATCACCATCACACGCATATATATATATATATATATATATATATATATATATATATATATATATATATATATATATATATATATCGCAAGCACCTATTCATATAAATATAGCTACAAACAAGTCCATTGGCACTTCACACTAACCTAATAGATTAAAGTTCATCCACATATCTTATACCTCACTTACAGATTTAATTGTTACCGAAATTCGGGGTAAACAGTTTGGCGCCCCCCGTGGGGCTAGGATAATAGTGGTTTGTTAACCTTTGCTTATTCCTTCTTTCACCCGTTGATTGAAGAATATGCAAATTTTCGCAAAAAACGGACCAATTGGTCGTCCTCTGTAACCGCTACAGTGAACCGTCTATATAAGGGCCAAAGTTTCTCATTTTTTACTTTCCATTTTCACTTCTTACTTCTTACCTCTTTGATCTTATGCTTTTTCGTTAACTTCCTTCCTTACTTTGAATCTTAAACGTTTTCTGCAACAAAGTTCAAACCGAGTCTTCAATCCTTCTAATCTTCCTCTTTCATTATGTCATTCCTGCCTTGAAACTTTCATCTGCATCTTCAAATCTTCATACCAACTCCTTCATCTTTAAAATGTCAGCCAACACCGATTCTGCTTCCCAAGACATTCCCTCGGTTTCTTCTCCGGGCGCCGAGCCTACTTCTAAACCCAAAGGCAAAACCTTTGTGGAACCAACCGCCCTGGACATAATACCGTCCAAACTCAATTATAATCATGAGTTTGCCGTTGAGAAATCGGTACAAATCGCGGATAAGGGTTTCAACGTGAGGCGCTACCCTTCGTTAATTACAGAGGATCTCCTCCCTCGAGTTTGGGTCGATTGTGGATGGGATAAGGATTCGGTGCAAGTGTTCGCCCCCGGCCCCGACGAATCCAATACCGACTACAAAGAAGGGTTCCCTATACATTTACACGTACCCGTTCACGCTCAGACTCGATCCCCCAATTGATCCGGTTATTCTCGAAATGTGCCGGACATACAATGTATGCTTAGCCCAAATCGGGCCGATTATCTGGAGGATCGTGGCCTGCCTCCGTCTATTGTCTAATAATGCCAACAAGGAATTCACGTTGGCACACTTCATCCGATTGTATAGCCCAGGGATCTTTCGAGGGGGCGTGATAAAGGTCGCCAAACGAGGCCGGAACCCGATTCTTTCCAAACTCGACGAGGATAGAGATCGAGGATGGTTGGAACGTTATGTCCGGGTAAGGACCGCAGACATCATTCCGGCTGATTATAACAGCCGTAAGTTCCTCAGCTGTCTTTCCTCTATAGTTGTCTTTCCTCTATACTTTGTCCAAATTTTCTCCCTTACATGCATATATAATTTTTTTTATCTCAGCCGAGGTATGGATACCCGACGCTGTCGGAGCTTTACCGAGTGGGTTGAGGCAATCATCAACCAACACCTTCACGCTGAACGAACATCGGGAGACCTGTCCCGTGGCTGGTGGGTTGCCCAAAATCATGGTAATCTTCCCCTTGATTCGGTACTTATTGCTCCCTCCCGTTTTGCCTTGTCTTTCTATAACTCTTTTGATATTCAGGCTTGCCCAAGGGCTCTGTGGAGCCACGGCCCGAACCAGCGGCTGAGCCTGCCACATCGGCATCTGAATTTGATACGACAGGATCATCCCGGCTTATTGCTGCAGCCGAAAAGAGGCAAAGAAAACCCTCGGCCAAAGGGCAGAAACAAAAGAAAAGGTCGAGGAATGATGTTCCGACCCTGAGGGATAAATTCGAGCCCGATAGTATTATTCGAAGGGTTGGTGCGGGCCCCTTCATCTCCTCTGTTCCCAAGGAAGAAACTACCATTCCACCCTCGTCTACAACTGAGGAAGGAACTGCCATTCCGACCCCGAACACAGGTGGGGAAGACGATATTCGTTTTTTGATTCCTCTAAGGTCCATTGAATTTATCGACATTTCAGGTGATGCCTCGGCAAAGCGGCACCCTTGGTGAAGAGGCCTAGAGGATCTGGCCCGTCCACGGACACCGAGGCTGATCAAAGGGTTGAATCAGCCCAGGACAATGAGGTTATAATGGTTACAGCCCATTGCCTGGCAGCGACCAAGCTACCACATCCGAGGTACCCGCATCTATCAGGGCTGCTGGAGCCGTTTCGGTCTCTCCTGCTCCTGCATCGAGGTCCGATAACCTGGATGACATGTTCTCGGATATCCCTCCTACAACCAGGGAATCTGCCGGGTTTGGCCATCTTCCCATTCCTCGGACCACGAGGGCGGCTAGCCGGTCCACTAAAACGGGTGCGAGAAACACCCTTGTAGGTATTTTCCCAGCCCCCAGTGTAGAACCGAGAAGGACGAGGTCGTCCATGGTCACCGTCCCCGAGGATTGTAGTTTTTTATCCCGCCCTGTGGGGGTTGCAAGTTATCTAAGGCCTCTTATTTCAGATTCGGATAAGGAAAAAAGGGTCGGGGTTCTTTGGCAGTGCCTTATAAATGAAGGCATGCATCCAGGCAACCGGGTAAACTTTATGCTCGTCTTTCCTTAATATTGATGTGCGATTTTCTACTCTTGTTTACTTAATTTCCTAAGTCGATTTGCTTCTTCTTCTGCAGAGTGTTGTGCTCGTTAATGAGGGATTTATCCGGGCCCAACACGAGGTTGATGACTTAAAGGCCCAGCTGGATGCTCAGGGCCGAGAGACGGAGAAGTTCCAACTCCTCCTGCAGGAGAAAGAAGATCAGCTGAGTCGGGTCGCTGTTCTTCCCAACTTTCAATCCGAGCTCGAAGTGGAAAAGGCTGAGAACCTTCGTTTAAAGGCTGAATTGGCCGATATGATTGAAAAGAACCAGCTCCTGGAGGCGGATAATGTCGATCTTGGCCGAGACAATTCCAATTTTACTACGAGGCTCGGTGAACTCGAGGCCACTATTTCCCAACTTCGGAGTGAACTTGACTCAGTCAAGGCTGATGCCGTGAAGATGGCAGAAAGGCATCACTAGCTTGAATCCGAGAGTTCCAATGACAAGGAGAAACTGAGTGTGGCAGAGGAGAAAGCTGAGACTCAAGCTCGGATCAGTGATGAGCTCAAGAGCAAGCTCGAAGAGGCTACTGAGGTCAATGATCTGCTTCAGACTAAGTTTGAATCGGCTAATCAAATTCAAATAGCTCTTCTTGAAGTGAGATCCGAGATAGAGGCTAGATTGAAAAAAGCCGAGGCCGATCTAGAAGAGTCTCTTAAAGACATGGAGGCTGCCGAGGCTCGTTCTACGATTTTGATCAACTAAAACGGTGGAAATCCCGGCATGCTACCCTCGAACAAGTTGAAAGAGGGTTGGAGGACATCCAGGCCCGGATACTCGAAGCCAAAGAAATCGAGGACAGGGCTAAGAAAGCCCTTGATGCCGACTCTGAAGACTCCGACCAAATGGTTTCTGATAATTACGGCTCCAACCATACCGGGTAGACTAGGGCCTGTACGAGCCTTTATTTTGATTTTGTTTTGACTTGTGTTAAAATCTAAGTGTAAATCCTTGGTTTATGAAATGCATATTTTCCTTTTTGGCTGTTGTTTTCTTCATTCTTTTATTCGAATGTATGCTACGATTTTTGCCTTAAACGCTCGTGCCGTATGGGCTATAGACAAGGTTCGGAGCTACCGTTTTATCCGAATTGAGCCTTTTTTAACTCATTGAGTATTGGCCTTTCCTGCGTTCAGTATGTTTTTGATCGAGGGTATTATCGAGTGGTTTGCCCGCGGGGCTTATTTGTGATTTGTGAATTCAGACGTCTCCGAATCATGTTAAGCATTTTGGGTCGAGGTTTTTAATTTGTTTGAACCTTTCCCGACTGTCTACTTATAATAGATTAGGTTCAGATACCTGAATTCTTGCCTTTGTCAAATTTTGAGACGATAGTCCTTACTCGAGGGTTTTAAAAGATTTTGGGCTCGGTTCATCTTGACCTTGCTGCCTTTGCCAAATTTTGATAATAATCCCCGGTATAGGGTATTTAATACAAAGACGTGTCCGAGACGTATGCTTTCATAACGCTTCTTTATATAGCTAGTGTTTGTACGTACATAATATGAGGATTTCATCCGTTTCCTTCTGTTTTTGCCATAGCAAATACTAGCTAGACACGATTCGTTTTGATCGTTTGATCCTTACATTGAAACCTAACACAGAAGGTCCGGGTTCACACAAAAATAAGAAGCATAAAATTTCGAAGACTTTCTGGAATAGGCCTTGTTTCTTTGTTTCTTCATCTGCTTCGGTGAGTTGAACTCATTCCACCTGGTTGAGCTTTACGGACATAGCCTCCTCGTTTGACCCATTGGTGGCGTATTGGAATCGGAGACTCGGTTCACCAATTTCTACAGGAATTAGAGCTTCAGCCCCGTAGACCAACGAGAATGGTGTCTCTCCTTTGCTCGACTTTAACGTCGTTCTGTAAGCCCATAATAGCTCTGGCAAAACATCCCTCCATTTATGTTTCGATGTTTCAAGCCTTTTCCTTAGATTTTGAATTATTGTTTTATTCGTGGATTCTGCTTAACTATTTGCACTCGGGTGATACGGATACGACACTATCTTCTTGATCTTCAACCCTTCGAGGAAGTTATTGACCTTGCTGTCAACGAACTGAGGGCTATTATCACAGGTTATCTCGGCCGGGATGCCGAAACGACAGATAATGTGGTCCCAAATGAAGTCAATAACCTCCTTTTCTCTAATCTTTTCAAAAGCCTGCACGTCAACCCACTTTGAGAAGTAGTCAGTCATAAACAAAATGAAACGAGCCTTACTTGGTGCCCATGGCAGAGGACCGACGATGTTCATCCCCCACTTCATGAACGGCCAAGGGGAAATCACCGGGTGCAGTAACTCCCCAGGTTGGTAAATCATCGGGGCGTGCCTTTGACACCCATCACATTTTCGGAAAAAATATTTCACATTTTCCTCCATCTGGTTCCAGTATTAGCCGGCTTTGATAATTTTTTGAACCAATCCTTCCCCCCCAGAGTGATTACCACAGGTACCCTTGTGGACTAGATGGAGCAAGTCATCTTGTTCGTACATCCACCGGATAGAAAGACATGACAGGTGTACCACCAGAAGTCACAACCCATAAGCTCAGCCTCGATAGAAAATTCCCTCCGATGAAGCAGAAAAGGAGACCAATGGCCGAGCCAAAACATGCCTTCATAAATGATGAGGTAACAAAGCTTTTAAAAATGTGCAATTTAGAATGTGTGTTGTTTATAAATAAGGCTCATTTCTTTGGCACATTTTTAAAAGCTTTGTTACCTCATCTTTTACGAAGGCATGTTTTGGCTCGGCCGTTGGTCTCCTTTTCTACTTCACCGGAGGGAATTTTCTATCGAGGCTGAGCTTACGGGTTGTGACTTTTGGTGGTACCCCCGGTAGATGTACGAAAAAGATGACTTGCTCCAGCTAGTCCACGAGGGTACCTGCGGTAATCTGTCACGACCCAACCCGCCACGATTGGCACCTAACTAAATCCTAGTAGGCGAACCAACACACAAGATCTCTATTCATTCAAGTCTGATTTTATATTAAGCAAGTCAAACGATTATACTCATTCATGCATCAATTAAACTGGGTAAGTCATGCCATAAATTATTAAAACAAGTGCGGAAGTCTAACAATTACAAATTCCCCAAAATCCGAAAGTCATCGTACAGGACTCTAAGCCAAAACACGTCTAAGAACTTAAATCTGCCTAATAAATATCCATAATGTCTAGAATAAGAAAAGACATCATAAGTAGGAGATTTTCGGGCGGCCTGGCATAAGAAGAAGCTCACTCCAAAATCTGTCAGCAAATATCCTCCATGCTAGATGTAAGGACGAGTAGCGGTCTCAATATCAAAAGCTACACTCAAAGAATGCAGCAAGGTAGTATCAGTACAAACACTATGTACCGGTAAGCATCATAGACCGACTAAGATTAGTAGCATACATATCTTATGAAATTAATAAAATAAACAAGCCAGTCAATCATCCACGAATATCAATACATCACAACAAGTCAACCACGGACAATCACAACAAATCACCAAATTGCCAAGAATCACAAACACGTCAAACTACAATGGAGATAAAAGCACACTATACCCCCATTCGCTGTACACACATGCAATCTGATGTCATAGCTCAGTAGTCATGACCTGCAGGGGACCCATAGTGTCCATGAACCACTCGTTCCGGAACACTCCTCGGACACGAGCACAACCTCTGCTCCGGAACGAACCTCGTACGCAGGATATAACAATAAACCTCTCATTTTCGGAACTAACCTCGGACCTCGAGCCCATAATCTAGGCCACATATGTGCCTTGTCATACCTTTTACAGAACAGTGTTTCTTACCTCTTCAATATCCATATTCACATCATCATTTCATATCACACTACTCTCGAGAAGACTATATTAACTTCTCATTAAAATACAACCACTGCAGATTGAATCACATAGGAATAATGGCATAAATCCTACACAACATTCATTCACAACACATAGGAGCTCAACCATACAATATCATGCAATGAATACTAAACATGCTTTCTCCTAATGAAATCACAAACATGCATTCAACTAACTAAAGTCTAACTCAAGTAAACCGTAACCTACCTAAAAGCAGAGCTGGAATAATGCAAGTCACTCTGCTACAACCTTTCCTTTCCTCAAAGCCTCAGAACGCTCAAAGTCTAGAAATAGAGGGCTCAATGAGTCATAATACTCAATCACAAATTCCAACGCAAAAATACCCTTCCCTTACTCCCTTCCAAGGGTTAGCTGATTTTCTAGGTGATAAACTGTCACACCCTAATCTTGATAGGGCATGATAGGCACCCGACTCTCATCAGAGTTGAGTGAACCCTTCGACATTCGCTCTATCAAAATCTGTCATTTCAAAAACTTTTAAAAACATGAAACTTTTCCAAATAGAGGTCATTATCTTTATAACGATTATGAAAACTTTCAATCAAATAAGTACTTTAACCCAATTGAAATCATCTAAAATACATGCTCTCTTAACATACACAAATGGTTCAGCTGACATCACTCTGTCGACATCTCGACAAACGCACCACAGGACGCTGTCTGCAAAGTCTCTAATATAGACGAAATACCATAGCGTAAGTACTCTGACTCGGCCACACTCCGGAAGGAAATGGAGCTCACCAATTCAACTGGAACATCTTCTGGCAATATCCTCTACTCATATGTATGCACCTGCGCGGCATGAAAAGCAGCCCCCGAGGAAAGGGGGTCAGTACGGAATATGTAAAGCATTACTGAATCATAAACACAAGGAAGGGCGCAACAGTAAACAAGTTTAGAAGCAACCCGGGAATACCTGGAACAACATTTTGAACCGTGCCACATAGTACCTTACGCAAATTTTAGCATACACAATATACATACGACATACACAAATTCTAGAATACACAATATAAATATAGTATCACAATGGTCCCTTCGGACAGCCGCTTCCGGCATAGTAACATAATAGTCCCTTCGGACGGCCGCTTCCGGCATAATAGTAATGATGATGGTGGCCCCTTCGGGCATACCGCTTCCGACATAATAACATAATAGTCCCTTCGGACGGCCGCTTCCGGCATAATATGATGATGGTGGCCCCTTCGGGCATGCCGCTTCCGGCATAATAACATAATAGTCCCTTCGGACGGCCGCTTCCGGCATAATATGATGATGGTGGCCCCTTCGGGCATGCCGCTTCCGGCATAATAACATAATAGTCCCTTCAGACGGTCGCTTCCGGCATAATAATAATGATGATGGCCCCTTCGGGCATGCCGCTTCCGGTATAATAACATAATAGTCCATTCGGACGGCCGCTTCCGGCATAATAATAATGATGATGGCCCCTTCGGGCATGCCGGTCCCGACATAATAATAATGATCCTGGCCCCTTCGGGCATAATAATAATAATGATATGGAAAGTAAACATAAGTCGTAAATGAAATGAAGTAGTAAAACCTCGCACCCCCTTCGGAGTGATTTTTTTTGAAAATCTAATTAGTAAAATCTCGCACCCCTCTTCGGAGTGGTTTTGAAAATCTAATTAGTAAAATCTCGCACCCCCTTCGGAGTGGTTTTGAAAATCAAACTTTATATTTCCTTTAGTATAAAACTAGTTTTCTCGAATCATTAGTAAAATCATATGCACAACTCAATTGGCATAACATAAACTGAGGCCATATGTTATATAGCACGCTCAGACATAAGCTGAGGCCATCGCACACTCAGGAATAAGCTGAGGCCATAGCACACTCAGTGATCAGCTGAGGCCATAGCTCACTCAGGCATAAGCTGAGGCCATAGCACACTCAGACTTAAGCCGAGGCCATACGTTATACAGCACGCTCAGTCGCGTCATGAAATCATATAGAAAAAAACTATTATGAACGTCATGTATGAAATCAAACCCTTTTCATTTGTCTCCTTCGAGACTCACAAATTTAAATGTAAAATGCATAGGTAAAAGAAAGACCTTATGAATGTCCCCTTTGGGATTTAGACATCATTATGGAATCACACAACTTGAGAATGACCCTTCGGGCTCAAGAGGTCAAAGAACTCAGGATATCCTACATCTAGGAATGGATTCATTATGGGTATCGTTACGCTTCGTTTCCAAAACAATCCGAGTTAGCATACGAAAGTTAGGAACGTTATTCATCATAGAAACTTCTACGAACGTTTTAAAGCAATCCGAGACTGTCTACGAAAGTTAGGGACATTAATATTTATAGAACTCTTTTAAAAACAAGAACCCTTTATGCTTTGCTCGTTATTCAATCATATAATAATCTCGACTATACTAAGCATACTCATATCAAGAAGTGAATAAGAATCGTAAACAAGCTCGGAATCAAGAATAGAATTACCCCAAGATACGTATCATACCTTACTTAGCTCTTAGACATGCCAAAAGAAAGAAAAGGTAAGCTTTACATACCTGTTCCACGTCCTATTAGCTACGCTTATTTGTCCAAGCTCGCTATCGCTAGTCTACATTCAAGAAGATTACACAACCATTAAACACATCATCACACACTTGTCTTAGTCTTTCAAATAGATTCATTTATAATCTGCCGAAATTTCGGCAGCATTTCCCCTATAAATACACAATCACCGAGAATCTAACTCGGCCAAATTATCAACAACAATACCAACAATCATATCTCCAACTTCAACAATTATTCCAAATGCATTCTATCACTAGCAATTCTTTCTACACAATTCGACGGCATTCCTCTTATATTCAATTCAACCACACATAGTCAAGCTAACATCAATGATTTCACATTCAAGTATTAATCCAAAATCATTCTAACATGATTCAAGAATACTTCCAACAATCCAACCAACATACCACTTCACTCGAAACCTTCCAAATTCAACAAGAACAATGACAACATATTTCCTTCCTTCAAATCCATAAACTATACCAATAATTCACATATTAGCAACATTATTTTTCCATATATACAAGAAAGCCATATTCAAATCACATTAACATCTAGGACAACTCTCCAACGATTACAATTTCATTCCAATTCATCAAACCTTCATTTTCATCATAGAATTCATTACAACAACAACCAAAATACTAAGAAAATTGATTCATTCTCTTCTACACTACACCATATTCACACGGCCACAACACTATATATTCGGCCACCACATAGCATCCATGTTTTCATGATTTTCATTCATTTCTACATACTACAACATACAGAACCATCCATAACATATAAAAGAAGATTAAATCTTACCTTTTTCCACTTACTTCTCACTAGGCTAAGATCATGAACTTGCAACAAACAGAAGTCTTCTTGCTCCAACAATTATACCATGTTAAAGAGGACCTTCAAATTAGTAGGAATGCTAGGAGAAATATTTTTTTGATCAAGATTGAAATCTTCAAATATTTTTGGCACCATGGCCGAATAGGCCTCCTCTTTTTTTTTCTTTTCTCTCCAAGTTTCTTGAGTCTTCTAAGGATGAATATGAAAGTATGACTACTTGGTCTTCTAATATACACATGTGTAATTGATCCATGTGGGCCAAGGCCCCCCTCCCCCAACTTGGACGGCCACTTTGGCCCAAATTATCCAAGCCCAATCTTTTTGTTTTTGTTTTGCAATTCATGAAAATTTATTTCCAAATTCCAAATTTGCCCTTAGCCTTCCTCCATTTTTCTATGAGTCATCTTGCAAATTTCCCTTTTTGCCCCTAGTCTTTCTTAACATTTCCACATCAAAGCTTTCATGAACAACTTGTGTGCTAAACAAGGTCAAAAATATAGCCTTGCCCTTAACTTCCCGCAATTATTTTGAATTATCCGAATACGCAAAATACAGGATATAACATAAACAACCTATTTAGACCCTTAGTAATCATTAATCATCAATTTATAACAACATTATATCAATATTTCCATTACAAGCAGTTTTCCATGGCAAAGACACCATTTTTATAGAACCCTAGGTCTTCATTCACTTCGTTTAAGTCTCTAAATGTTCAATTTATGATCAAGAACAACTAACCTATGCATTTACATGATAACTAAGCGATAATAATCATAACCCATCAAGTTTAGAAGATTCATTAATATTCTAAGGTTTCTAATTCACTTTCACCATTAAAGATCCATGAGGATGATTATAATAATGAAGGGCAAAGGAATGATAGAATGAAAGCAATGGAACTTACCTCACAAGATTGTCTATCCCTAGCTTCAAAAATATCTCTAAGTGTTTGTTAGGAAGTGTGTTGGAGTGTTATGAATGAGAAAATAAAACTAAGGCATTTAAAACTCGAATTCTGCCTCCCGTCGACCGCTGCGGCGGTCGCTACGCCGCTGCAACAGTTCCGCTATAGCGGTCCCCAACTTTCTCGTCTTATAGCGGTGAACCGACCGCTATAGCGGTCCACCTTCCGCCACAGCGGCCACCAAAGAAATGGTTGGCCGCTGGAAGCGGTCGAGGCACCGCTACAGCAGTACCGGCGTAGCGGTCCATTTTGGGCAGTGAGGTCGTTTTCTATCCAGTTTTCCCCCTATCACCCCACATTTCATCCAAGGCCTTAAAACACAAAACAATACATGTATACATATACAAAGACACCCAACGAATCCACCCGCGGTCTCGGAATTCCCAATGGAGTCCTAAATTTCCATAACGATCGGAAGGGTTGTTACACCAGATACCAATTAAGACACTGTTCGTCCCCGAACGGACAAGAATGAGAATCTTGGGAGGAGTTACCTGAGTCGGCGAAAAGATGAGGGTATTTACTATGCATATCCGCCTCTGTTTCCCAAGTGGCTTCTCCACTGAACTTTTACAGAGGCTATTTCCTTGGACCTCAACTTGCGGACATCCCTGTCTAAGATAGCAATGGGCTCTGCCTCATATGACGGATTTTCATCTAAGAACACTGAATCCCAATGAATGATATAGGAACCATCACCGCGGTACCTCTTCAACATCGACACATGGAACACCGGATGAACGCCTGATAACCCCGGAGGTAAAGCCAACTTGTAAGACACCTCCCCCACACGTTTGAGAATCTCAAACGGACCAATGAACCTCGGGATAAGCTTGCCCTTTTTCCCAAACCTCATCACACCCTTCATGGTTGAGACCTTCAATAACACTTTCTCCCATTCCTCAAACTCAAGATCTCGAACCTTACGGTCCGGATTCTCTTTCTGCCTATTCTGTGCTGCCAACAACTTGGCTTGAATCTCCTTCACCTTCTCTAGGGACTCTCTCAGAAGATTAGTGCCACAAGGCCTCACCTCAAACGCATCGAACCACCCAATAGGAGACCTACACCTCTTCCCATACAACACCTCAAACGGAGCCATATCAATACTGGAGTGATAGCTATTATTGTAGGAAAATTCAGCTAAGGGCAAGAACTGATCCCAATGCCCACCGAAATCTATCACGCACGCACGCAGCATATCCTCCGGAACCTGAATAGTCCGCTCAGACTGCCCGTCAGTCGGAGGATGGAAGGTGGTGCTAAGATCTAACCTCGTACCCAACTCCTTATGCAAACACTCCCAAAATCTAGATGTGAACGTGGTGCCCCTGGGAGATAGGAACCCCGTGGAGTCTAAGTACCTTCCGAATGTAAACCTTTGTCACGCCCCGGCAAATTTCACGTAACTAAGGCTGCAGACGACTTAATGTGAGCTCAAGGAGGAGCAAATACTACAAGCATAAAGGATGGAATTCAACTGTATTAGCATGAGGATAGCATAAGTATGATATTTGAAATTCATACAATATGATTGGAATGATACGTTAGAAGATATATAGCCTTCGTAACTGTAAGCTTAGGTGGGGCCCACATGTTGGGATTTTATAAAAGGCATATGACAAGTTATATGAATAGTACATGGGAAGTTGATAAATTCTCAAGAAGGACCCTTGAGCCAAATCCAAGTATAAACCCTCCAAAAATATGTTTTTAAGTTGCGTTTTCGGGTGATCTGATTTCGGGAGGCCATAACCCCGTAATTATTTGGGAATTTGGGACAACTGATAAAATAAAAGTTGTATATAATTGAAATACCTTTCCAATCATAGGTCGCGGGCATGCATGTGACATAGGGATAAAAATTTATGGACGTTTTAAGGCAGAAAGGTAAAGCTGGGCAGTGGGCTCGGCCCAACCCGATTCCAAGTCGGGTCAGGCCCACTTCCCTTGCTATTTAAGGGAAATTTTCAGCCTTATCTGCCTAATTTTCATACCAAAGGTCCAGAATATTTTAGATAGAGAGAGAAAGTGGAGAATTGATCATGTTCGAGGTCCCGAATTCTGAGGCTCGTGAAGAGTAAAGTGTAGTACAAGTTGTTGCCGTCGTTTTAAGCTAAAAGTTCAACTTAGGGGATGTTGGTTTCGTGGTGGCTGCTCATATAAGGTATGTTTAAGATGTTCTTACCAAGCTCGTTGATAGATTTGACGGGTTAGAATAGAGAAAATGACGTTGAAAGTTCGGTTATAATTTTTGGATATCAAATGACTTGGGAGCTATTTTGGTATGATCAAATGGATAGAATTAGCTGGATATTGATATAAAATGATTGTTAATATGTTTTTGATAAGTTGTTTTTCTTGAATTTGGGAGAATAAAGTGTATGAAGATATCATATACAAAGCGTATACTGGGTTGTTTTGGTGTATATCTTTGGGAGTTGATGCTTTGAGTTTAAAGAGACTTATATGAGATGGTTGTTGTTGTTGGCTGCTGATTGTGTTGTTAGATTGAATTGGAATTAGAGGGAAGCGAAGATTACAGGGAAATGCTGCCCGAATTTACGGAAGTTAATTACGAGCTTAGAGAAGTATATGAACCTTTTTCAAGTTGTCTACGGGGTTTCCTTTACCTTTGATTATGGATTGGCCAGTGTTTGGAAGCATAAGTTAAGCTAATCACGTAAGCGACAAGGTATGTAAGGCAAACTTTTCTTCCTTTGGCATGATTCTTGTTGCTATTCATTCTATATGTACTCCATATAATTTCATTCTTAGACGAGTAAGGTCTAAATGTTTCTTGTGATGGCTTATTGATATTGTACTCCTACTCTGTTCCGAAGGGAACACCCATAAGGTGCCAAGTTGAGTTGTGTATATGATTTTACTAATGATTTTGAGGAAATGAGTTTTATACTAAAGGAAACATAAAGTTTGATTTTCAAAACCACCCCGAAGGGGGTGCGAGATTTTAATACTTCACTTCATTTAGTTTACATTCCATAGTATCATCCCTTTGTACTGATATGATCACTTATTCTTTGGATAGGGAAATAAGATAAAATTGAGTAGAATATAAGTAGTAAGAATTTCATAACAATTCTACCCTCAAACATGGAAGTATGTCCTCCTAAGTCTAGTGAAATACAAATTTGATAACTTCTTATGAAAGACTAAGGCTAATAACTAGATTGCGATGACTTGATTAGTGACTTATGATATGAATTGAAATTGATATTTGTGTATTGAGTTTGAGTTGATATTAAGCCGGAAGCGGCTGCCCGAAGGGGCCATCGTTATTAAGCCGGAAGCGGCTGCCCGAAGGGGCTATCATTATTATGCCGGAAGCGGCTGTCCGAAGGGACTATTTTGATACTAGCCGGAAGCGGCTATCCGAAGGGACTATTCTGTTAAGATGTCGGGAGCGGCATATGTGTTGGATTGCATTATTTACTTAAAGATTATTTTGAGACTTCGTGTGCACATTTATGTTTCTTCCAGCGAAGGCTGCAGATATTGAGTTAGGTTGCGATTTCTTCTCTCCTAAGTCAAATTATGATTCTGAATTTTTACCACCTTACATACTCAGTACATTGTCCGTACTGACGTCCTTTTGCCTGTGGACGCTGCGTTCATGCCCGCAGCCCCAGATTGTTTGGCAGGTTAAGTGTATAGCTGGGATGCTTGGACGTCAGCTGGGATTGACAAGTTCCACCTCATTCTGGAGCTGTGCTGAGTCATGTATCAATATGTATGATTATGGGTATGTCAGGGCCCTATCCTGACTCATAATGTTCAGTTTACTTCTTAGAGACTTCTGCAGACAGTGTCCTATGGTATGCTTGTCGAGATGTCGACAAATTGATGTCAGTTGAGTCATTTGTGTATTTTAAAAGAATATGTATTTTAGATGATTTCAATTGGTTTAAAGTATTTATTTTATTGAAGGTTTTCATAATCGTTATAAAGATAATGATTTCTGTCTGGAAAAGTTTTATGTTTTTAAAAGTTTTTGAAATGTCAGGTTTTGATAGAGCGAATGTCTAAGGGTTCGCTCGACTCTGATGAGAGTTGAGTGCCCGTCATGCCCTACCAATGTTAGGGTGTGACAAAGCTGGTATCAGAGAAGTTCCTTCTAGGGGTTGTCTGCAAAGTCGTGTCAGGTAGAGTCTTATTCATGGGTGTGTTGTCGACCACACTTATGAACAGGAGGCTACAGGGCTTCTAGGATGGTTTCCGTTTATTCAGATCATAGATTGTGCTATAGAGCTCTGTTATAGACCTTAAATCCTTGCCACTAACTTTAAGATTTGAATTTTGATTAAGTGATTGCAAGGTGCAGCTATGATTGCGAAATTGGAATTGTTCGTAAGAAAGGTAAGTTCTCTGATGATTAATGATTGCTATGTGAGGTAAGTGCTGTAGGTTAAGGATTGCAGTAAGAAAGGTATGCTTCTTATCGAATTGAGAATGCCATTTGTGAAGAGCATATGTACAGGTATGTATAGGGTGTTGTAATATGATTGTGGCCCTGTGAGGCATGTTGATATATTTTGATTGTTGCTCTGTGAGGATTGTTGGTTAGCTGTGTACAGGTGGGTAGTACAAATTACAGAGGAGGTTCTGCCAAAATTTTGTTAAAATTGATTGTGATCAGTATATATATGTGTGCTATGATCAGTAAGATACACAAGTGTAAACTGAAGAATGAAAGGTTAATAATAGTTGTAAATCGACTGAAAGGAGGGTTATAAGATGGGTTCAGAATGAGTTTGCGAGTTAGGCTGAAATTACTCGAGGATATAGAAGTGAGTCGAGGGGTAAGTTAAGTTCTCTCGGGGATTAGAAGTAAGGTTGATGAACTAAGATTAATGTGATTCAAATAATGTGATAAGATTATGAGAAGAAGACTTAAGAGGGGAAGCAATGATAAGTAAGGAGTCATTCGAGAGGTGAGTTAGTATACAAGAGAGTAAGCTTAAACGAGTAAAGACTGAAACAAGGAAGAGAAAGAAACATGATTATATATGTTTGAGGAAAGGGAGTAATGTGTCCCTCGTAGAAATCAATATAAGTGAAAGCATCAATGAGGTTAAGGGAAGTTGAAGCTTATAGAGGAAAGATAAGTATCGAAAAGGACCTTAGGAATTGTGAAGGGGTGAGTGATATTAGTAAGCATTGGGATTGGATACGAGTATTAGTCTTCATTTAACATTCGAGGACTAATGTTTCTAAGAGGGGAAGGATGTCACGCCCCGGCAAATTTCACGTAACTAAGGCTGCAGACGACTTAATGTGAGCTCAAGGAGGAGAAAATACTACAAGCATAAAGGATGGAATTCTACTGTATTAGCATGAGGATAGCATGAGTATGATATTTGGAATTCGTACAATATGATTGGAATGATACGTTAGAAGATATATAGCCCTCGTAACCGTAACCTGAGGTGGGGCCCACATGTTAGGATTTTATAAAGGGCATATGACAAGTTATATGAATAGTACATGGGAAGTTGATCAATTCTCAAGAAGGATCCTTGAGCCAAATCCAAGTATAAACCCTCCAAAAATATGTTTTTAAGTTACGTTTTCGGGTGATCTGACTTCGGGAGGCCATAACCCCATCATTATTTGGGAATTTGGGAAAACTAGTAAACTGAAAGTTGTAGATAATTGAAATACCTTTCCAACCATAGGTTGCGGGCCTGCATGTGACATAGGGATAAAAAGTTATGGACGTTTTAAGGCAGAAAGGTCAAGCTGGGCAGTGGGCTCGGCCCAACCCGATTCCAAGTCGGGCCTGGCCCACTTCCCTTGCTATTTAAGGGAAATTTTCAGCCTTATCTGCCTCATTTTCATACCAAAGGTCCAGAATATTTTAGATAGAGAGAGAGGAGAGTTAGAGAGAGAAAGTGGAGAATTGATCATGTTCGAGGTCCCGAATTCCGAGGCTCGTGAAGAGTAAATTGTAGTAAAAGTTGTTGCCGTCGTTTTAAGCTAAAAGTTGAACTTGAGGGATGTTGGTTTCGTGGTGGCTGCTCATATAAGGTATGTTTAAGATGTTCTTACCATGATTGTTGATAGATTTGACGGGTTAGAATAGAGAAAATGACGTTGAAAGTTCGGTTATAATTTTTGGATATCAAATGACTTGGGAGCTGTTTTGGTATGATTAAATGGATAGAATTAGCTGGATATTGATATAAAATGATTGTTGATATGTTGTTGATAAGTTGCTGTTCTTGAATGTGGGAGAATAAAGTGTATGAACATATCGTATACAAAGCGTATACTGGGTTGTTTTGGTGTATATCTTTGGGAGTTGATGCTTTGAGTTTAAAGAGACTTATTTGAGATGGTTGTTGTTGTTGTTGGTTGCTGATTGTGTTGTTAGATTGAATTGGAATTAGAGGGAAGCGAAGATTACAGGGAAATGTTGCCCGAATTTACGGAAGTTAATTACGAGCTTAGAGAAGTATATGAACCTTTTTCAAGTTGTCTACGGGGTTTCCTTTACCTTGATTGTGGATTGGCCAGTGTTTGGAAGCATA
This sequence comes from Lycium barbarum, assembly GCF_019175385.1. NCBI lineage: Eukaryota > Viridiplantae > Streptophyta > Magnoliopsida > Solanales > Solanaceae > Lycium > Lycium barbarum. Next base: position 84,681,241 of record NC_083343.1, read on the forward strand.
AGTTAAGCTAATCACGTAAGCGACAAGGTATGTAAGACAAACTTTTCTTCCTTTGGCATGATTCTTGTTGCTATTCATTCTATATGTACTCCATATAATTTCATTCTTAGACGAGTAAGGTCTAAATGTTTCTTGTGATGGCTTATTGATATTGTACTCCTACTCTGTTCCGAAGGGAACACCCATAAGGTGCCAAGTTGAGTTGTGTATATTATTTTACTAATGATTTTGAGGAAATGAGTTTTATACTAAAGGAAACATAAAGTTTGATTTTCAAAACCACCCCGAAGGGGGTGCGAGATTTTAATACTTCACTTCATTTAGTTTACATTCCATAGTATCATCCCTTTGTACTGATATGATCACTTATTCTTTTGATAGGGAAATAAGATAAAATTGAGTAGAATATAAGTAGTAAGAATTTCATAACAATTCTACCCTCAAACATGGAAGTATGTCCTCCTAAGTCTAGTGAAATACAAATTTGATAACTTCTTATGAAAGACTAAGGCTAATAACTAGATTGCGATGACTTGATTAGTGACTTATGATATGAATTGAAATTGATATTTGTGTATTGAGTTTGAGTTGATATTAAGCCGGAAGCGGCTGCCCGAAGGGGCCATCGTTATTAAGCCGGAAGCGGCTGCCCGAAGGGGCTATCATTATTATGCCGGAAGCGGCTGTCCGAAGGGACTATTTTGATACTAGCCGGAAGCGGCTATCCGAAGGGACTATTCTGTTAAGATGTCGGGAGCGGCATATGTGTTGGATTGCATTATTTACTTAAAGATTATTTTGAGACTTCGTGTGCACATTTATGTTTCTTCCAGCGAAGGCTGCAGATATTGAGTTAGGTTGCGATTTCTTCTCTCCTAAGTCAAATTATGATTCTGAATTTTTACCACCTTACATACTCAGTACATTGTCCGTACTGACGTCCTTTTGCCTGTGGACGCTGCGTTCATGCCCGCAGCCCCAGATTGTTTGGCAGGTTAAGTGTATAGCTGGGATGCTTGGACGTCAGCTGGGATTGACAAGTTCCACCTCATTCTGGAGCTGTGCTGAGTCATGTATCAATATGTATGATTATGGGTATGTCAGGGCCCTATCCTGACTCATAATGTTCAGTTTACTTCTTAGAGACTTCTGCAGACTGAACCGGACGCCCATAAGGTGCCAAGTTGAGTTGTGTATATGATTTTACTAATGATTTTGAGGAAATGAGTTTTATACTAAAGGAAACATAAAGTTTGATTTTCAAAACCACTCCGAAAGGGGTGCGAGATTTTACTACTTCACTTCATTTAGTTTACATTCCATAGTATCATCCCTTTGTACTGATATGATCACTTATTCTTTGGATAGGGCAATAAGATAAAATTGAGTAGAATATAAGTAGTAAGAATTTCATAACAATTCTACCCTTAAACCTGGAAGTATGTCCTCCTAAGTCTAGTGAAATACAAATTTGATAACTTCTTATGAAAGACTAAGGCTAATAACTGGATTGCGATGACTTGATTAGTGCCTTATGATATGAATTGAAATTGATATTTGTGTATTGAGTTTGAGTTGATATTAAGCCGGAAGCGGCTGCCCGAAGGGGCTATCATTATTATGCCGGAAACGGCTATCCGAAGGGACTATTTTGATACTAGCCGGAAGCGGCTATCCGAAGGGACTATTCTATTAAGATGTCGGGAGCGGCATATGTGTTGGATTGCATTATTTACTTAAAGATTATTTTGAGACTTCGTGTGCACATTTATGTTTCTTCCAGCGAAGGCTGTAGATATTGAGTTAGGTTGTGATTTCTTCTCTCCTAAGTCAAATTATGATTATGACTTGTTACCACCATACATACTCAGTACATTGTCCGTACTGATGTCCTTTTGCCTGGGGACGCTGCGTTCATGCCCGCAGCCCTAGATTGTTTGTTAGGTTAAGTGTATAGCTGGGATGCCTGGACGTCAGTTGGGATTGGCAAGTTCCACCTCATTCTGGAGCTGTGCTGAGTCATGTATCGATATGTATGATTATGGGTATGTCAGGACCCTGTCCTGACTCATAATGTTCAGTTTACTTCTTAGAGACTTCTGCAGACAGTGTCTTGTGGTATGCTTGTCGAGATGTCGACAAAGTGATGTCAGTTGAGTCATTTGTGGATTTTAAAATAATATGTATTTTAGATGATTTCAATTGGTTTAAAGTAGTTATTTGATTGAAGGTTTTCATAATCGTTATAAAGATAATTATTTCTCTATGGAAAAGTTTTATGTTTTTAAAAGTTTTTGAAATGACAGGTTTTGATAGAGCGAATGTCTAAGGGTTCACTCGACTCTGATGAGAGTTAGGTGTCCGTCATGCCCTAACATTGTTAGGGTGTGACAACCTTAGCCAACTTCTCTACATCATAAGTTATCTTTACCGAAACGTAGTGGGCAGACTTAGTCAACCTATTAACAATAACCCAGATGGAGTCAAACTTTTCTAACGTCTTCGGAAGACCCACTACAAAATCAATGGCTATTCTTTCCCACTTCCATTCTCGAATGGGCATTCTCTGCATTGTACCCCAGGTTTCTGATGTTCATACTTCACCTGTTCGCAATTTAAGCACTACGTAACGAACTCCACAATATCCCGCTTCATCCTAGTCCACCAGTAATGTTGCCTCAAATCACAATACATCTTAGTAACACCAGGGTGGATAGAATACCTCGAACTATGAGCCTCTGTCATTATGGTCTTAATAAAGTCTCCCACACGTGGCACACACACTCGCCCTTTGATTCATAGCACGCCCTCCTCATCAATCACGGCCTCCTTGGCCTCACCACACAACACCTTATCTCGTCTTTTACATAGCTTAGCATCTTCAAACTGTTTAGCCTTAATCTGCTCTAAAAATGATGACTGTGCCTCAACACAAGCCAACACCTTGCCTGTGTTAGAGATATCCAGTCTCATAAAAATGTTAGCCAGAGTCTGCACCTCTCTAGCCAATGGACGCTCAAAATAAATTAAACGAGCTAGACTCCCTATACTAGCCGACTTCCAACTCAAGGCATCAGTTACTACATTCGCCTTACCAGGGTGATACAAAATGGTGATGTCACAGTCCTTCAGCAATTCCATCCACCTCTGCTATCTAGAGTTCAGATCTTTCTGAGTGAACACATACTGCAAACTGCGATGGTCTGTGTACACTTCGCAATGGACACCATACAAGTAGTGCCTCCAGATTTTCAATGCGAACACCACCGCTGCCAACTCCATATCATGAGTAGGATAGTTCTTCTCATGCACCTTCAACTGCCGAGAAGCATAGGCAATCACTCTCTTTTCCTGCATCAAAACAGCACCCAAACCAGAACGTGAAGCATCACAATAAACAACAAATTCCTTGCCCTCAACGGGCAATGCCAGAATCGATATGGTAGTCAACAATGTTTTGAGCTTTTGAAAGCTCTCCTCATATTCGTCGGACCACTGAAACAGTACCTCCTTCTGAGTCAAACGGGTCATATGAGAAGCAATAGAAGCAAGCCCTTTCACAAACCAACGATAGTAACTAGCCAGACCCATGAAACTACAGATCTTGATCACTGATATGGGCCTAGTCCATTCCTTGACTGCCTGAATTTCCGAGGATCCACCATAATACCGTCCTTCGAAATCACATGCCCCAAGAAAGATACAGAAGCCAACCAAAATTCACACTTGGAGAATTTAGCATACAATTCCTTCTCCTGCAACACTCCAAGATCAATTCTCAAATGTTTCTCATGCTCTTCCTTACTCCTAGAGTACACCAGGATATCATCAATAAACACTATAACGAATGAGTCTAGGTAGGGCTTCAACACACTGTTTATCAAGTCCATAAAAGCGGCTGGGGCATTTGTAAGCCCAAAATACATAACCAAGAATTCGTAGTGCCCATACCTGGTCCGAAAATCAGTTTTTGGAACATCCTCTACCTGAATCTTCAACTGATGGTACCCTGACCTTAGGTCAATTTTTTAGAACACCGAAGCTCCCTGTAACTGATCAAACAAGTCATCTATACGGGGGATGGGATACTTGTTTCGAACAATTACCTTATTCAGCTGTCGATAATCAATACACATACGCATAGACCCATCCTTCTTCTTAACAAACAACACAAGAATACCCCACGTAGAGGCACTCGAGTGAATAAAACCCTTACTCAGAAGATCTTGCAACTGCTCTTTCAGTTTCTTGAGTTCTGCTGGTGCCATCCTATAAGGTGGAATAGAGATAGGACGAGTCCCCAGGTCTAAGTCAATCCTAAAGTCAATATCACGATCTAGTGGCATACCAGGCAAGTCCGCGGAGAACACATCCGCAAACTCGCGTACCACTGGAACCGAATCAAGGGATGGAGTGTCTGCATTGGTATCCCGGACATGTGCCAGATAAGCTAAACACACCTTCTCTACCAGCTTCCTAGCACGGACAAAGGATATTACTTTCTTAGGGAGGGGACTAAGGTTACCCTTCCACTCGAGTCTAAGTGCCCCGGGCATGGCTAGTGTAACAGTGTTAGAGTGGCAATCAAGTATAGCATAATGCGGGGACAACCAACTTATACCCAAAATAACATCGAAATCTACCATGTCTAAAATCATCAAATCCGCCCAAGTACTATACCCCATAAAAGAAATTGCACACACAGGGTAGACGCTATCCACTACCACAGAATCCCAGAGTATCACACATCATATCGAGACCCATAGCAAAATAGATAGATATATAGGAAAAAGTAAAACCCGGATCAAACAAAACGGAAGTCATACGGTCGTAAATGGAGATAGTACTTGTGATAACTGCATCGGAGGCCTCAGCCTCAGGTCTACCTGGAAAGGCGTACAAATGACCGTGCCCCCTGTCGCCTGCGTACCACCGCGATTACCATTACCAATCTGAGCCCCGCCCCTCCCGAGCTGCTGTCCGCCTCTTTCTGCCTGAGGACCGCCTCGGTTAGGCTGGGCACCACCCCTACCCGCGGTGTGGCCTCCCCGCCCAACCGGTGCACGATCCTTACCCCCTCGATCTGGTGCATAAGGAGCTTGGGGAGCCTGATACTGAGTCCCCTGCCCACTCTGTCTAAATCTAGAGCAATATCTCTTAATATGCCCTATCTCACCACACTCGAAGCAAGCACGATCTAGCGTAGGATGCTGAACAGAATATGATTACGCAGTATAGCCACCCTGCTGACCGAAAGCCTGATAATTTACCCCTGAAGGGCCCCCAGCTGACACCTGCATCGCAGACTGAACCGGACGCCCCGAATAAACCTGTGAACTCTAACCCCTAGAGAAAGAGTTGTTGAACATCCTACCCCTACGGGCCTTCTTCTCTATATGCTTCGCCTGACTCTCTTGCCTAATACTCTCAACGGTACGGACATGCTCCACTACCTCCTGAAATGAAGCCCTAGTGGCTACAAGCTGAAGAGCTGATCACTGAAGCCAGTGTTCAACCCCTTCACAAACCGCCGTATCCTTTGCCCATCAGTGGACAACAACTGAATAGCATATTGGGATAAGGAGTGGAAACGGGACTCATACACAGCAACCGACGAGTTCCCCTGATCAATAGTAGAAAACTCATCCTTCCTTCGGTCTCTCAGAGTACGCGGAACGTACTTGTCCAAAAACACATAGTAAAACTGGATCCAAGTCAACGAAGGAGGCCCAGCTGGCCTACACTCCACATAAGCCCTCCACCAAAGCTTGGCATCACCCAAAAACTGGAACGTCACAAACTCTACCTCGTACTTATCCACGGCCCCCATCTTATAGAGCTGCTCATGACAGTCGATGATAAACTCATATGCGTCCTCCGACTCAGTACCATAAAACACAGGAGGCTTCATTTTTGTGAACCTCCAGATTAGATCATGTTTCTCACCAGTCATCACTGGCCTTGCAACAGGCCTCGAGAAGGCTTCAAAACCCGGAACCTCATCCAAGCGAGGCGCTACTGCTGTCGTGTACTGTACCCCCGGAGCCTGTGCTCTGTCCAGATCTGGAACCATTGCTCTTGCGCCCTTACCCGCTGGACCCACTAGTATAGCTCCAGTCTGTGCTAACCCATGCTACAGATTCAGCACCTGTGCAATTGCGTCTGGTACACCCTGAGCAGCTACAGCTCCTGGTGGGACTGGCACTGCTGCTGGCGGGGCTAGTGCGGCTGCAACTCCCGCTGCCTCTTTAGGGACCACTAGAGGCACGGGGTCAACCACTGGGACACTACCCCCAGCTGGGGCCGCCCCTTTGCCAGCTCCTCTGCCTCCACCTCTTCTTTTGAGCTGCTGTCGTGCGTGTTCTCGCCTACTGCGAGAGAATGAAGGATAGTCAGATACCAATTTGAATCAGCAGATACCAATTCAAATCAAGTAGCATGAAAGAAGAAAGAAAAGGGAGTTTTCCTAGAGTCCGGTAGCCTCTCGAAGATAAGTACAGACGTCTCAGTACTGATCTACAGGACTCTGCTAGACATGTCCTGGTACGATAAGATCGACGAACCTAAAGCTCTGATACCAACTTTTTCACGACCTAACCCACCATGACTGACACCCAACTAAATCCTAGTGGGCGAACCAACACACAAGATCTCTATTCATTCAAGTCTCATTTTATATTAAGCAAGTCAAGCGATTATACTCATTCATACATCAATTAAACTGGGTAAGTCATGCCATAAAATACTAAAACAAGTGCGGAAGTCTAACTATTACAAATTCCCCGAAATCCGAAAGTCATCGCATAAGACGCTAAGCCAAAACACGTCTAAGAACTTAAATTTGCCTAATAAATATCCATAATGTCCAGAATAAGATAAGACATCATAAGTAGGAGATCTTCGGGCGGCCTGGCATGAGAAGAAGCTCACCCCAAAATCTGTCAGCAAATATCCTCCATGCTAGATATGAGGACGAGTAGTGGTCTTTATATCAAAATCTGCACTCAAAGAAGGCAGCAAGGTAGTATCAGTATAAACACTATGTACCGGTAAGCATCATAGGTCGACTAAGATTAGTGTCATGCATATCTTATGAAATCAATAAAATAAAAAAGCCAGTCAATCATCCACGAATATCAATACATCACAACAAGTCAACAACGTACAATCACAACAAATCACCAAATTGCTAAGAATTACAAACAAGTCAAACTATAACGGAGATAAAAGCACACTATACCCCCACTCGCTGTACACACATGCTATCTGATGTCATAGCTCAGTAGTCATGACCTACAGGAGACCCATGGTGTCCATGCACCACTCGTTCCGAAACACTCGTTGGACCCGAGAACAACCTCCGCTCCGGAACGAACCTCGGACGCGGGATATAAAAATAAACCTCTCATTTCCAAAACTAACCTCGGACCACGCCACATATGTGCCTTGTCATACCTTTTACAGAACAGTATTTCTTACCTCCTCAATATCCATATTCACATCATCATTTCATGTCACACTACTCTCGAGAAGACTATATTAACTTCTCATTAAAATACAAACACTACAGATTGAATCACACAGAAAAATGGCATAAAGCATACACAACATTCAGTCACAACACAAAGGAGCTCAACCATACAATATCATGTAATGAATACTAGACATGCTTTCTCCTAATGAAATCACCAACATACATTCAACTAACCAAAGTCTAACTCAAGTAAACTGTAACCTACCTCAAAGCAGAGCTGGAACAATGCAAGTCACTCTGCTACAGCCTTTCCTCAAAGCCTCAAAATGCTCAAAGTCTAGAAATAGAGGGCTCAATGAGTCATAATACTCAATCACAAGTTCCAACGCAAAAATTCCTTTCCCTTACTCCCTTCCTAGGGTTGGATGATTTTCTAGGTGATAAATAACCTATTTAGACCCTTAGTAATCATTAATCACCAATTTAACAATATTCTATCAATATTTCCATTACAAGCAGTTTTTCATGGCAAAAACACCATTTTTATAGAACCCTAGATCTCCAATCACTTAGTTTATGTCTCTAAATGTTCAATTTATGATCAAGAACAACTAACCAATGCATTTAGATGATAACTAAACGATAATAATCATAACCCATCAAGTTTTGAAGTTTCATTAATATTCTAAGGTTTTTAATTCACTTTCACCATTAAAGACCCATGAGGATGATTATAATAATGAAGGGGAAAGGAATGATAGAATGAACGCAATGGAACTTACCTCACAAGATTGTCTAGCCCAAGCTTGAAAAATATCTCTAAGTGTTTGTTGGGAAGTGTGTTGGAGTGTTATGAATGAGAAAATAAAACTAGGCAATTAAAACCTGGATTCTGCCTCTCGTCGACCGTTGTGGCGGTCGCTAAGCCGCTACAGCGGTCCCCAACTTTCTCATCTAACCGCTATGGCGGTCGGTTCACCTCTATAGCGGTACCGCCATAGCGGTCCACCTTTGTCACACCCCGACATTTCGAGGGTGTGATGGGCACCCGACCCTTACTTAGGGCCGAGCGAACCCTCAGACTCCTGCTACACAGAAAATCACATCAAACTTTCTAAATCGGATAAGGTAAAATGCATAGTAAATTTTTTTTTTCAGAAATATTCTTTCAAATCGAACAAATGCATATAATCATACAGGATCGAGTACATAACTCAGACCTACATATCGGCTGATGGAGCCGCTTACATACAAACAACCAATACTCACGACATTGTCTGCAAAGTCTCTAACATAATCCAGAACCATAACCTACGGACTCTGACTCGGCAGCACTCCAGAAGTAAATGGGGTTTGCTAACCCCGCTGGATCATCTTCTGTAATAACTTTAGCTCATCTGGGAGTACCTGCGCGGCATGAAACGCAGCCCCCGAAGAACAGGGGGTCAGTACGAAAATGTACCGAGTATGTAAAGCGAAAATATCACAAGTATAATCATAGCCCGGACCAGAAGCACAGAAATATATACAGAAATATAACAGCTATAATTGAATCCAAATCCAAGACAGACATACCGAGTTTAACTGACAGAATCATCGCACAAAGCTGGGGCACAGATGTAACTGATACCATCATAATCAGAGACAGAGGTACAGAATGGAACAGACTGAGTCGTGGTCCGGTTCAGATTACCAGAAGTACAACATACCGAAACGTAATTTAGCCGGACAGACAGAAGGGTAGCGGACAGAACCATAATCTTATCAGATAGACCGAAGTGTGCGAATAGAATCATAACCATATCGGACAGACCGAGGCGTAACAGACAGAATCGAAGTCCAGACGGACAGACAAAATCATATTCCAGACGGATAGACAGAATCATAATCCAGAGTTATATAGAGTCATATGCCATATCAGAACACCGTAGCGTATCGGATCAGATGTTGCCACCTGTGAATCATATGATGTTTACAAAGAGTGTGCCACCTCGAGCTCAGCCCAGTACAGTGGTCACACCATACACCAACATATCGTATTAAATCATATCATATCATATCAGAATACGCGTCTGCAAGGGGTATGCCACCTCGAGCTCGGCCCAGTACAGTGGTCATCCCATGCAGAAACTGCCCGTTTTTCCCGCTCGAGCTCTGCCCAGTACACGGGTCACGGACCAGTCTCGGGAGCTCGAGCTCCGCCCAGTACACTCCCAACGCGTCTGCCTGGTATCAAATCACACAGCGCAGACCACCCCTCACAGTTTTATTTCAGAACATCATGGACAACAAAGGGAAATAGCGCACGGCAGGATAGCTTTGTCCGGCTCAGTGAATAGACATGGTAAGGCTTGCACGAACAGAGTAGTGAGAGACCAGATACACATATCCTCAGACTCGACAGATACAAACACTTATTGACATCGGAGGATTATAAACATATTTCGGAACGATCAGAATTGATACATGATATTTACGGATACGTTTACCACAAAATCGTTACGAACGTTTCAAAACAGATTTCGATCGACGGATCAGTTCAAGGAATCGAACAGTAGTCATAAGGCACAAACATAACCTTTTGGATGGCACAATGGAATATATCAACACAGAACGTTCGGAGTCATTTTACGTATCCAAGCGTTTCATAGGACTCGCGAGAGTGATTGAACATACTATCGGAATATTCGTACGGATTGTTCGATCAAAATATCCATATCCGAATAATTATATCAAAAATAGCCCTAGCGGGGTACTTGTATCGGAATGCCCATACTCGGATACTCATGTCAGCAAAAAGGGCATATAGTCGAATTGTAACAATGTGCACGATCAATAACCCGGCCCGGAGGACCAGTGAACGATGTCATAATAATGGGCACGAGCGGAGTCATGAACGACTGATGCAATTTACAAATCGGAATAGCTATAGGGCCCAATATAGTCATATGTCGGCCCGTTAATCCAACTAGTCTGAACAAGTGGTCAACACGGGGTTATTTCACAAACGTTCTTCCACAATTATGTTTGTAGTCAAAATGTAAGTTAGAATGTCGAAATACTTTTATAAGTTTGATAAAATCATAAGTTGGCCCAATGGTCAAAATAATTTGGATAATTAATCAGACGGGGTCCATTTCACAAAAATATTTCTAAAATGGTCGTTGTGGTTCAAAATATAGTTTAAAATACCGCGGCGACCAAAACATTATTTTGTAGTGGTCGAATTCATAAGTGAAAGCCTTTTTCCAACGTTATGCCAAAATAAACCTTATAGGGCAAACAGAAGGGTTTCGGACTTAGCGGGCCCACCTCGGGTCAAGTCGAGGTGGCGGACATGATTTACGGACATTTGAGGTCTACAGAATCATACATAGAGGTTTCGAAGTGATATGACCATGTTTGCACAAGTTTCGAACGTTAGGTTACTTTCTAGCCAAAATAGAATCCTTAAGCTTCAATTGAATTGAGTGAATAGTAGTCATTTTCTAAATCGGATTTCGAGGAGCAGAATTACTCCTGGGGTTCCGATATCGACCTAACATACTAAGACATGGCAAATGAAGAAGTAGGGAGCCTTACATACCTTTCTTACTTCGTACGCTCGCTCAGGCTCGATTCCCGTTTCGTCCAAAATCTGCAATTGGTCATTGTTACCAATTAGAACCTTCAAGACTTAAGAATGCACTTAACTTCATTTTTGTCTACCGAAATTTCGGCAGCACCTCCCCTATAAATATAGCACCCCCGAGAAACATCTCGGCTCAAATAATAGCAACATCAACCCAACAACATCAACAAAGTCACAATATAGCATAATATAGGGCAAGTAGTCCTACTTTTCGACATAATGCGATAACGCTCATTCCGACTTCACACTTCCAACTAAGCTTAATATTTTCATATTCATCATTAATCAAAGTCATCACGGTATAATTTAGAAACATTTCATATCGTTCTCACAAAATATTAACACGATATACAAAATATACAATCTTCCACCAAGATCATATTCCCTCCAAAACTTCTACGAATTCAACAAAACTTCCCAAATCACATTGTCTTCCTTCCAAATTCATTACGACAACATTAGTTCCCATTCTAGCATCTTACTTTCACACTTACACAAAAATCATATAAAATTCATATAATTTCTCATAATCACATACAAACAAATTCAATGCCAATTCAATTCATTAAACCTTCATCTACATTATAGGGATTACAACAACACAACTAACATGTTAAACAAAATAACTCCATCATTATTTCACCATAGCCTAACTCACGGCCAACATGGGAATTTTCCAACTTCATCCAATTTCATTCCACTTTCATTTCCAATATACATTCCATGATATACACAACTAGAATTTAACATATATTCAATTCACCACAAACACACATTGTATACACACACACGGCCCTAAACTATATTCCACACCCACTTTGAAATCTTCCATTTTTCCATACTCTCAACTCATTTCTACATACTACAACACAAACAAACCTTTATAACATAAATAATATGGAGTGAATTCTTACCTTTTCTCTTCAACTTCTTCACTCAAATATGTTGTCCCATTGAAGAAACTAGTGCCCTTTCTTCCCAAATAATTGCACTATGTTGTAGAGGGACCTTGAATTGGTATAAATACCACAAGAAAACAATTTTGGATGCAAGAGTTTTGGGTTGCAAATTGAGAGGGGCTGGCCGAACTCCCCTCTCTTGCTCTTCATCTTTTGCTTTGTTTTGCTTCTTGATCTTTCTAATGGATAAGTGTATATATAATATGCTTGTCTTGATCTAGTGATCACATGCAATTCACATGACCTATTTATTGGTTTTGGGCCATGGTTTGGCCGGCCACCCTTGGATTTGGGCCTTAATTAATTTTTTTTTTCAATTTTTCTCTTGGCCCAATTCGTTGAAAGCTCGTTTGCAATTCCCGAAACTAATTTTCAAAATTCCGATTTTTGCCCTTGGCCTTCCTCCGTGTTTCCACACCACTATTTTTCATGAACAACACACCCATATGTGAATTCAAATCAACATATGGCCTTATTCTTTACAAGTCACAATCATTCCCAATTTTTCCGAATACGCGAAAACGCGGGATATAACAACCTTCCTCCACAGCGGCCACCAAAAAAATGGTTGGTCGTTGGAAGCGATCGAGGCACCACTACAGCTGTACCGCCGTAGCGGTCATCCCATTGCTGTAGCGATCCATTTTGGGCAGTGAGGTCGTTTTCTGTCCAGTTTTCCCCCTATCACCCCACATTTAATCTAAGGCCTTAAAACATAAAACGAAACATGCAAACATACACAAAGATGCCCTACGAATCCACCCGCGGCCTCAGAATTCCCAATGGAGTCCTAAATTTCCATAACGACCGGAAAGGTCGTTACATAATCACTCCGAGGCGGAAGGATTGGTTCGAAAAATTATCAGAGCCGGCTGTTACTGGAACCAGATGGAGGAAGATGCGATTTTTTTTTTCTGAAAATGTGATAGGTGTCAACGGCACGCCCCGATGATTCACCAACCCAGGGAGTTGCTGCACCCATTGATTTTCCCTTAGCCATTCATGAAGTGGGGGATGGACATCGTCGGTCCTCTGCTATGGGCACCAGGTAAGGCTCATTTCATTCTGTTTATGACTGACTACTTCTCAAAGTGGGTTGAAGCGCAGGCTTTTGAAAAGATTAGAGAAAAGGAGGTTATTGACTTTATTTGGGACCATATTATCTGTCATTTCGGCATCCCGGCCGAGATAACCTGTGATAACGGCCCTCAGTTCGTTGGCAGCAAAGTCAATAACTTCCTCGAAGGGTTGAAGATCAAGAAGATAGTGTCGGCTCTGTTTCACCCAAGTGCAAATGGGTAAGCGGAATCCATGAACAAAAAAATAATTCAAAATCTAAGGAAAAGGCTTAAAACATCAAAACATAAATGGAGGGATGTTTTGCCGGAGGTATTATGGGCTTACAGAACGACGTCAAAGTCGAGCACAGGAGAGACACCATTCTCGTTGGTCTACGGGGCCGAAGCTCTAATTCCTGTAGAAGTTGGTGAACTGGGCCTCCGATTCCAATACGCCACCAACGGGTCAAACGAGGAGGCTATGTCCGTACAGCTCGACCTGACGGACGAACTACGCGAAAATGCGTTGGTCCGTTCAGCGGCTCAAAAACAGAGAATGTAGAGGTACTACAACCGGAGGGCCAATCTATGACATTTTCGAGTTGGGGACTTGGTACATCGGAAAGTTACTTTGAATACTAAGAACCCCAATGATGGGAAATTAGGTCCAAACTGGGAAGGGCCGTGCAAGATAACCGGAGTAACGGGCAAAGGATCGTACCAACTGGAATCCATGGACGGGCAAGGGTTGCGCAATAACTGGAATGTGGCTCATTTGAAGAAATACTATTGCTAAGTTATGGATACCTACCTTTGTGATCATCTTTTATTAACCTATCCTTTTTTTGCAGAAGTGGTATGGAGATAAACCCCGAGAGGGTGGAGTAAGGTCTGAAAACACGTGCTGCACTCTTTTCCTTAGTCCGGTTTTATCCCGAAGTGGGTTTTCCGACAAGAGTTTTAACGAGACAACAAGTACAACGTGTTACTTTATGAAAACAAGGCAAAGTACCCGGAAACGGAGGGTCTGCCCTTCGCTGGGGACTTAATAGAGCTTACCCGATCATACTGCTCGGATAAACACTAGGGGACTATCATACCCACATCAAGGCCTATCCCGGAAGGGTAGAATGAGTTCAACTCACCGAAGTAGATGAAGAAACAAATAAACAAGGCCTATCCCAGAAAGGTCTTCGAAATTTTATGCTTCTTATTTTTGTGTAAACCCGGACCTTCTGTGTTAGGTTTCAATGTAAGGACCAAACAATCAAAACGAATTGTGTCCAACTAGTATTTGCTATGACAAAAACAGAAGGAAACAGATGAAATCCTCATATTATGTACGTACAAACACTGGCTATATAAAGAAGCGTTATGAAAGTATACATCTCGGACACGTCTTTGTATTAATTACCCTATACCGGGGATTATTATCAAAATTTGGCAAAGGTAGCAAAGTCAAGATGAACAGAGCCCAAAATCTTTTAACACCAGCGAGTAGGGACTGCCGTCTCAAAATTTGACAAAGGCAGGAATTCAGGTATCCGAACCTAATCTATTATAAGTAGATGGTCGGGAAAGGTTCAAACAAATTAAAAACCTCGACCCAAAATGCTCAACGTGATTCGGAGACGTCTGAATTCACAAAGCACAAATAAGCCCCGCGGGCAAACCACTCGATAAAACCCTCGGTCAAAAACATACTGAACGGAGGAAAGGACAATACTCAATGAGTTAAAAAAGGCATAATTCGGATAAAAAGGTAGCTCCGAACCTTGGCTATATCCCATACGGTACGAGCATTTAAGGTAAAAATCGTAGTATACATTCGAATTAAAGAATGAAGAAAACAACAGCCAAAAAGGAAAATATGCATTTCATAAACCAAGGCTTTATACTTAGACTTTTAACACAAGTCAAAAAAAAAAATGAAGGCTCGTACAGGCCCTAGTCTACCCGGTATGGTTGGAGCCGGAATTATCATAAATCGTTTGCTCGGAGTCTTCAGAGTCGGCATCAAGGGCTTTCTTAGCCCTGCCCTCAATTTCTTTAGCTTCAAGTACCCGGGCCTGGATGTCCTCCAACCCTCTTTCAACTTGTTCGAGGGTAGCACGCCGGGATTTTCACCGTTTTTACTCGATCAAAATCGTAGAACGAGCCTCGGCAGCCTCCATGTCTTTAAGAGACTCTTCTAGATCGACCTCGACTTTTTTCAATCTAGCCTTTAGCTCGAATCTCACTTCAAGAAGAGCTATTCGAATTTGATTAGCCGATTCAAACTCAGTCTGAAGCAGATCATTGGCCTCAGTAGCCTCCTCGAGCTTGCTCTTAGCTCATCACTGATCCGAGCTCGAGTCTCGGCTTTCTCCTCTGCCACCCTCAGTTTCTGCTTGTCATTGGAACTCTCGGATTCAAGCTAGTGATGCCTTTTTGCCATTTTCACGGCATCAGCCTTGACCGAGTCAAGTTCACTCGAAAGTTGGGAAATAGTGGCCTCGAGTTCTCCAAGCCTCGTAGTAAAATTGGCATTGCCTCGGCCAAGATCGACGTTATCTGCCTCCAGGAGCCGGTTCTTTTCAATCATATCGACCAACTCGGCCTTTAAGCGAAGGTTCTCGGCCTTTTCCGCTTCGAGCTCGGATTGAAAGTTGGGAAGAACAGTGGCCCAACTCAGCTGAACAGTTGGGAACTTCTCCGTCTCTCGACCCTGGGCATCTAGCTGGGCCTTTAAGTCATCAACCTCGTGTTGGGCCCGGATAAATCCCTCATTAATGAGCACAACACTCTGCAGAAGAAGAAGCAAATCAAGTTAGGAACTTGAATAAACAAGAGTTGAAAATCGCACATCAATATTATAGAAAGACGAGCATAAAGTTTACCCGGTTACCTGCATGCATGCCTTCGATTATATGGCACTGCCAAGGAACTCCGACCATTTTTTCCTTATTAGAATCTGAAATAAGAGGCATTAGATAACTTGCAACCCCCACAGGGCGGGATAAAAAACTACAATCCTTGGGGACGGTGACCACAGCCGACCTCGTCCTTCTCGGTTCTACACTGGGGGTTGGAAAAATACCTACAAAGGTGTTCCTCACACCCATTTCAGTGGACCGGCTAGCCGCCCTCGTGGCCCGAGGAATGGGAAGATGGCCAAACCCGGCAGCTTCCCCAGTTGTAGGAGGGACATCTGAGAACATGTCATCCAGGTTTTCGAACCTCGATGCAGGAGCAGGAGAGATCAGAACGGCTCCAGCAGCCTCGGTAGATGCAAGTACCTCGGATGTGGTAGCTTGGTCGTTGTCGGGCAATGGGCTTGTAACCATTATAACCTCGTTGTCCGGCGCTGATTCAGCCTTTTGATCAGCCTCGGTGTCCGAAGACGGGCCAGATCTTCTAGGCCTCTTCACCAAGGGTGCCGCTTCGGGCGAGGTATCACCTAAAATGTCGATAAATTCAATGGACCTTAGAGGAATCGGAAAAAGAACATCGTCTTCTCCACCTGTGTTCGGGGTCGGAATGGCAGTTCCTTCCTCAGCTGTAGATGAGGGCGGAATGGTAGTTTCTTTCTCGGGAACAGAGGCAACGAAGGGGTCCGCACCAACCCTTCGAATAATAATATCAGGCTCGGATACATCCCTCAGGGTCTGAACTTCGCTCCTCGACCTTTTCTTTTGTTTCTGCCCTTTAGCCGAGGGTTTCCTTTGCCTCTTTTTGGCTGTGGCAATAAGCCGGGATGATCCTGCCGTATCAAATTCAGATGTCGGTGTGGCAACCTCAGCCATTGGTTCGGTCCATGGCTCCACAGAGCCCTTGGGCAAGCCTGAATATCAAAAGAGTTATAGAAAAACAAGGAAAAATGGGAGGGAGCAATAAGTGTCGAATTAAGGGGAAGATTATCATGATTTTGGGCAACCCACTAGCCATGGGATAGGTCTCCCCATATCCGTTCAGCGTGAACTGTTGGCTGATGATTGCCTCAACCCCCTCAGTAAGGTTCCAGACAGCGTCGGGTATCCATACCTCGGCTGAGATGATACAAATATATATATATATATATATATATATATATATATATATATATATATATATATATATATATATATATATAGACATGTAAGGGATCATATTTGGACAAAGTATAGAGGAAAGACAACTATAGAGGAAAACCAACTGAGGAACTTACAGTTGTTATTCCACTTTTCCGGAAAGGGCATATAATCAGCCGGAATGATATCTGCGGTCCTTACCCGGACATAACGTTCCAACCATCGTCGATTTCTATCCTCGTCGAGTTTGGAAAGAATTGGATTCCGACCTCGTTTGGCGACCTTTATCATGCCCCCTCAGAAGATCCTTGGGATATACAATCGGATGAAGTGTGCCAACGTGAATTCCTTGTTGACATTATTAGACAATAGACGGAGGAAGGCCACGATCCTTCAGATAATCAGCCCAATTTGGGCTAAGCATACATTGTATGTCCGGCACATCTCGAGAATAACCAGATCAATTGGGGGATCGAGTTTGAGCGTGAACGGGTACGTGTAAATGTACAGGAACCCTTCTTTGTAGTCGGTAATGGACTCGTCGGGGCCGAGGGCAAACACTTGCACCGAATGCTTATCCCTTCCACAATCGGCCCGGACTCAAGGGAGAAGATCCTGTGTAATTGACAAAGGGTACCGCCTCACGTCGAAACCCCTATCCGCGATTTGTACTTGTTTCTCAACAGTAAACTCGTGATTATAATTGGGTTTGGACGGTATTATGTCCAGGGCGGTTGGTTCCACAAAGGTTTTGCCTTTGGGTTTAGAAGTAGGCTCGGCGCCCGAGGAAGAAACCAAGGTAACGTGTTGGGAAGTAGAATCGGTGTTGGCTGGCATTTTAAAGATGAAGGAATTGGTATGAAGATTTGAAGATTTGAAGATGCAGATGAAAGTTTCGAGGCAGGAACAAAATAATGAAAGAGGAAGATTAGAAGGATTGAAGACTCGGTTTGAACTCTGTTGCAGAAAATGTTGAAGATTCAAAACAAGGAAGGAAGTTAACGAAAAAGCATAAGATCAAAGAGGTAAGAAGTAAGAAGTAGGAAGTGAGAAGTAAAAATGGAAAGTAAAAAATGAGCAACTTTGGCCCTTATATAGACGGTTCACTGTAGCGGTTACAGAGGACGGCCAATCGCGAAACGACACGTGTCCTAGAATTAATGGGACGTGACTTGAAGTGACGTGGGTTAAGGCGGTTCCCGAGGCTGGCCACTCGGGGTGAGACATGTGGCCGAACTCAGAAGGATGTGACATAACGGTTCCCGCCTAATTTGAAGATAAGAACGAGCTTGTGGAACCACCGGTTTTGGGACTTATCCACTTCCCGTCGCTCCGATAAAGCTACGATCCGAAAAATGTGGAGACTATCCGTATACGGTAAAAATTAGGTCAATGAGTGACCGGTGAGACCGGAGCCGTGGATAAGTCCAAATGAGCACAAGCATGTTCAATTTTTTCTTCACACCGAGGTTTCATACCGGATGTAATGGATCCGAGACAAGAAAAGCGTGTCCGTTGGTCCGGATACGCCGAGCCCAAATCAACGTGTCTGTTGGTCCGGACAGACCGAGCCTAAATCAATGTGTCCGTTGGTCCGGATAACCGGTTGTGAGGTTGCTACGCGTCAGAAAACAGTTCTGCCATTTGTACTGACAATCGTATGGGTGTTAGACCGTACGGTCATACTTTATCTTTTTAGGGTTTCTCTATTCATAAAGCTTTTTGTGTTGCATTCATGGCCCACAAGGCATACCTATAAATAGAGGACATTCCTCCCCTTTTTGGGGTTAGCTTCTTTTTTCCATATCTCAACATTGTAATAGTCAAATATATTGTTACACCCCGGAAAGTTTGCGTTACCAAGACTGTTGATGTCTTAGTACGAGCTCAAGAGAGAGCAGAGTTATACAAGAATTAGGGAAGAATATTGTATTATCTGCGTATAAGAGTATACATGTGACATTTGGAGATCGTATGGAATAAATCAGTTAACAAGTTACCTGATAATAGCCCTCGTAACCATAAGTTAAGGTGGGGCCCACATGTCGGGATTTTATAAAGGACATATCAAGATATATATGGGTAGTACATGTGAAGTTGAGCAAGTCCTAAGAAGGACCCATAAGCCGAAAATGAGTGTAAGCCCTCCAAAAGGACGATTTAAGAAAACGTTTTCGGGTGATCTGATTTCGAGGGGCCAAAACGGTATTATAAGTTTGGAATTTGGGAAAACTCCCAGAATAAAAGTTGTAGATAATTGAAATATCTTTCCAACCATAGGTCGTGGGTTCACAGGCGACATCGGGATAAGGAGATATGGACGTTTTAAGGTAGAAAGGTCAGTGGGCCAGGCCCATTACCCACACCTTTTTAAGTGAAATATCAGCTTTATCTCCTCATTTTTCATACCAAAACACCAGAAAATTCTGGAGAAAAAGAGAGAGGAGAGCCTAGAGAGAAAAATCAATTTTGACCAAAATCTGAGCCCCGAATTCTAAAGTCCATGAAGAGAAAAGTGTCGTACGTCGCGTTGCCTTCAATTTGAGCTAAAAATCAACTAAGAAGAAGAGGGTGGACGTGGTGTCTATACACTTGAGGTAAGATTAAGGTTCCTTTTCATTGTTAACAAGTTTATTCAGAGTTTTAACGGATTAGAACAGAGAGAATAGTGTGATAAATTCGGTTGTTGGTGTTGTCGAATTATGGATTTAGGCTTGAAGAGAAATTTGGATAAAAATATATGTATTTATTTTTTAGGATGTTGAAGATGTTGTTATCGATGTTGTTGGTATTAATTTCGGCTTCTTTACGGAAATAAAGTTATTAATTAGTCGTATCGCAAATTGGTTGGTTGAGAAAATGGGAAAAATGGTGTGTGGGCTGCTTTATGGCATATGTTGTGTTGGAAATGATGTTATTACTATTGGTATTTTTGTTGATGTTGTTGGTTGCTGAATTGTAATTTTGGGCTAGGCATATAAACAGGGGAAATGCTGCCGAAATTTCGGCAGATTATAAATGAATTTATTTGAAGGACTAAGACAAGCGTATAACGATGATTCTAATGATTGTGTAAATCCTCTTGAATGTAGACTAGCGAGCTTGGACAAATAAGCGTAGCTTATAGGAGGTGGAACAGGTATGTAAGCCTTACCCTTTCTTTCTTTTGGCATGTCCTAGAGCTAAGTAAGGTATGACACGCACCTTGGGGTAACTCTATGTCACGACCCAACCCCGTAGGCCGTGACTAGTGCCCGAGTTGGGCACCCTAACACACTTATCCAAATTGAATCACATACAGATAGCGCATACGGCACAAATGTCCCACGCTGCCTCAAATCATATCAAAAGCCGACAAGGCTGCCATAACGAGTGGGATCATAATAACGCAACTGTACAGAAATAGGCACCAGCCCACATATATGTCTACAGACCTCTAAACAGACCAACCGAATCATATGGCGGGACAGGGCCCCGCCGTACCCTGAATAAACATAAACCTGAACATCGGTAGAGTATGTACCCAAAATGTCGGCTCCGGAACAAAGGGAGCACTCCGAACCGCAGAATGGAAATCCTACGCCGGTGGGTCACCAAAACCTGAGTCTGTACCTGCGGGCATGAAACGCAGCCCCCAAAGAAGAGGGGGTCAGTACGGAAAATATACTGAGTATGTAAAGCGGAAATATAACAAATATAATCATAGTCCGAACCAGAAGTGCAGAGATATAGCGGACAGAATCACCATACGGATCGGGGCACAGAATATGGCTGACATAATCGTAATCAGAGTTAGAGGTACCGAAGTGTAACAGACTGAATCACGGTCTGAATCATATTTCCGGAAGTGTAACAGACGGAGTCATAATCCAGATCAGGCATACAGAAGCGTAATAGACAGAATCATGCATGCAGAGTCATAAGCATATACAGATACAGGTAGCATATATATATCAGATCCCGGAAGACAAATACGGCAATCAAAATGCCAAACTGCTTTGCTTTCTTTTAAAACAACATTTCCGTCTCATACACATAGAAAATCAAACACATAAATGCCGCGGCCAAAAGTCCAGCGGTTAACATCCCAAATGCGGCATACCGCGGTCAAGAATCCAGCGGTCAATGTCGCACGCACCGCGGTCGAGAATCCAGCGGTCAACATCACAAATGCGGCATACCGCGGTCAATGTCGCACACACCGCGGTCAAGAATCCAGCGGTCAACGTCACACAGTGCACACAATAATAAAACCGGCCCGGGACTGGGCGAAAGAAGTAATAACATAATGCACGAGCGGAATCGTAAATAACCGTAAGCATGCAAATCTCTTACCACAACCCAACAGGATAATCAAAACAAACTGTTAGTTCAACCCCGGAACAACAGTCAAACATGTTATAACCCCAATGAAATGATTAAACGACCATCTCACAGTAGTTGACGCACTAGTCATAAGTTTTCATGTTTCAAATACATTGTGGGACTTACGAAATACTTCAAAACAACTGTCGTATAGTAGTTAGAAAAGTAGCCAAGAGTTTCCTTTGAATTCCACTTCAAAATAAGTCAAACGGAACAAATCAGAAAAATCCGAGAATAGTGGGCCCACCTCGAATCAAATGAGGTGGCGTACGTAAATTATGGATCATAGGTCTTATGGAGTCATCCGTGAGAGTTTTAGGGCATTCCGACTTCATTTGTGAAAGTTGCATACATATAGGTCATTTTGCCGACGAAAGGTTAAGAAACCAATTCAATCTCATTGAATGAAATGGAGCCAATTTCAATCTCGGATTTCTAGAAACAGGGTCGTATCTGAGGCTCGCGGTCGGGCCTATTATGTCTAGAACATGCCAAAGAATGAAGGGAAAGACTTTACATACCTTGATTGCGCCTTACGCTCGTCCAAGTTCAATTCCCGTTTCGCTCAAAATCTACAAATGGTCATGTTTACCAATTGTCAATAGTATGACTTTTAGCATTCAAATATTTAATTCATTACTTGTCTACAAAAATTTGGGCAGCATTTCCCCTATAAACTCGCCTATCCGAATTTCCAATTGCTCTCCTGTTGACACAGAAATACCAACAATAACATATGGACACAACCATATCTTCAATTCTTTTATTTCAACAAGAACAACAACATACCAAAACAGCCCCCAACTATAATATAACGATGCCCGAAATTCTAACGAACACTTGCAATACACCAAGCAGCCCATATGCACTTCTTATACCTTATTTCATGCAATCTTTTCAGCAAATTTCTGAGAAATACAACAGCAGCCACACGACACCACATCATCTATTCATATGCAACTAAACCACATTATTATCTCTATAATCCTTACAACAACCCACAACAATTTAACTCCAACTCTAACAATTAAATTCCTTCACTCTCCTCACATAATCCATGATTACAACAACCAAAATATTAATTCAAATCAGTCCATCAATTTCAATTAAAACAGCCCCTCACCCATAAATTTCAACAAAACAACAAACGAGTTTATAATGCTGTTTTCTCCGTTCTAATTCGTTACATAAAAGGAATTTTATAAATACCTTATCAGAAGCTCCACCACGAAAATTTCATCCCCCAAGACCAATATTTATCTCAAATTGAAGGCAACGCAATGTACAACATTTTTCTCTTCATGAGCTTCGGGATTCGGAGCTCGGATTTTAATCAAAATGGCTTCCTTAGCCTAGAAGCTCTCTCTTTCTCTCTCTCTCTCTCTCTCTCTCTCTCTCTCTCTCTCTCTCTCTCTCTCTCTAATGTTTTGGAGGATATGAGCTGAAAATGATCAGCCCTCAAATGAATCTACAATATATTTTAACGTTAATGGGCCTCATGGTCCGAAACATACTCATGGGCCAAAATATGAGTGCTTGGATCGGGTCTCAAGTTTCTGCCCCGCCAGCCCAACTTTCATCGTCCATATCTCCTTATTCCGATATCATTTTGACGTGAAGTTTGTTGCGTTGAAAACTAGACTCGATGAACTTAATTTTAGGCTTTTGAAACACCTTAAAACTCCTCATATACTAGGAGATATGCCTCCAACAATATGGGCTAAAAATCTGGTCCGAGATTTTTCTGAAGTTGTTCGGATTCATTTCGTTCAGATTCGTTTAACGTCTAATCCTCTTCCGACCCTCATGTAACCTCTTATACATACATATACATACTCATATACATACATAACAATCCATACACATCTCGAAGGGTCCGGAGAATCACAATAACCTTAAACGTAACTGGAGAACTTACGAAGCTTCGACGAAACTCCAATCGCAAAAATATATTCATATCTTTTATCCATCTTCTATATCATTACTAATAATCTCAAATACTTTAAAAGGGCACTCACATTACCTCATATACGCTCATAACGCGATTTCAAATCCTTTAGGTTACGATGTCACCTCGGAATACTTAAGGCAACCATATATATATATAACGATATTCTTACTAACTCGATTAACTTTCCTTGAACTTTCTTAACTCATTCTTTCTTGTCTTAATTAAAATAGCACAAACTCTTACGGGGTGTAACACTCTACTCTCTAATTCCGAGCTTGTTTACGATTCTTATTCACTTCTTGATATGAGTATACTTAGTATAGTCGAGCTTATTGTATGATTGCATAACGAGCAAAGCATAAAGAGTTCTTGTTTTTAAAAGAGTTCTATAAGTATTAATGTCCCTAACTTTCGTAGACGGTCTCGGATTGCTTTAAAACGTTCGTAGAGGGTTCTGTAGTAAATGATGGTCATAACTTTCTTATGCAAACTCGAATTGACCCGAAACGTGTTCACGATCCTTCAAGTGTCGTTTTGTGTACTTATCTATCGAGTCTTAAAAATTAATTTGTGTGCATATAGTTTCTCACTACTCTGCTCGTGGATGCCTCAATATGTCCTTCACTGAGCCCGGGCCAGGATATGTTATCGTGCGCACTCCACTGCATTGTTCACCGAGTCCCTCAATAGAGGGCCAGGATACGTTATATGTATATACATTCTGGAGTATGATGTGGTATATACATTCTGGAATATGATGTGTTCTGGGATATGATGTGTTTTGGAGTATGATGTGTTCTGGAGTATGATGTGTTACAGAGTTATTCCCTATTCTGGAGTATGATGTGCTATGGCGCCAATGACGGGGTGGCGACCATGTTTTGTCCACCGAGTCCCATAATGGGCCGGATAGGACATATCCCATCGACATGCATGATTTGTGTTTTAAAAGTAAGCATTTTGGGTATTCTGGATAGTGTACTTATTTTTGTGTTTCTTGTTCCGATTATGGCTCTGTTTACTGTACTTCATGCTTTATATACTCAGTACATATTCCGTACTGACCCCTTTTCTTCGGGGGCTGCGTTTCATGCCATGCAGGTGTACACAGATGAGTAGAGGACATTGCTAGGAGATGTACCAGCTGGATTGGCGAGCTCCATTTCCTTCTGGAGTGTTGCCGAGTCAGAGTATTCAGGTTATGGTATCTTGATTGATGTCAGAGACTTTGCAGACAGAGTCACGTATGTGGGTTGTCAGTCTTGTAAGCGGCTCTGCCAGCCGATGTACCATTATGCATTATGTTACAAATTTCATATGATTACAGATTTTACTTGACTTGAGAACGACGAAAATAATGTTTTTGAAAGCCTTTACTATGTATTTCATTTTTATTTGATTTAAGAGTCCAGAGAGATTATGAGTGTACTAAGAATCAAAGGGTTCGCTCGGCCCTAAATAAGGGTCGGGTGCCCATCATGCCCTATCAAGATTAGGGTGTGACATATATAAAGCTCTCACCCAAAAGATATTGGTCCGGATCTCCTGGTGTTCTTCATTAGTTTGCTTATCCTTTCAATATTACTTAATATATTTGGCATAAATCAATCACCATCACACGCATATACGCATATATCGGATGCACCTATTCATATAAATATAGCTACAAACAAGTCCATTGGCACTTTACACTAACCTAATAGATTAAAGTTCATCCACATATCCTATACCTCACTTACAAATTTAATTGTTACCGAAATTCGGGGTAAACACACATACTGTACAATGAAAGCTAAATAAAACATCATCGAGAAGATACAGAAAATTTAGATAAACACTAAAAGGGAGGATTAGAAGAAAAGTTACAATTAAAGTGCCCGGGAAGATTTCTTGTTATACAGAATATGGATCCTCATTGCTCGTTCTAGTTTAATCCCAAATCATGCACCGAGTGTAAGCATGATCTTTGTGCTGACCTTTATGAAGGGGAAAACCAAGTGAAAGAATAGATTGTGAAGAGGAAGAGTAGTTGTAATTGTTGATACTTTCATGAATATTTGTAACTCATGTCATAGCTAGGATTCAGGAAACTGTTTGCCTCCACTTTACCTATCGCCATTATCTAACTGGCATAAATAAAAAAGAACCGTCACATTACGTCCATAATTAACAATTATGTAACTGCTTTCATTTTTTGCATAAGAACTCCCAAAAGATTAAAAAGAGCGAAAAAGAGAAGTAGCAGTTTTAATCTAACCCACGTTACTCTCACACCACTTTGTCCCACTAATTAATAATTCAACCATTCTCCTTCAAATTATTTTACTTAAAAAAAAATCAATGTTTGATGGATCAGGACCACTACTTAAAAACTAATTGTTCAGTATTTTTCCCCATCTTAAAGAATTGCTTAAATACTACAACCACTAACTCAAAATTCAAATTTCCCACAAAATTCAAAAAACTACCTGATTCATTCCTACGTGGGGTTATCTATTTGAAGATAACTACCATATTAGGAATAAAAGTACTCCCCAGATTTTTAAATTTTTTAAATTTGTCTTAGTTATTCAATTATTTTTAAATCCAAATTCAAAAACAATAATTAATTATTAACTAATTAATTATTGTTTGTCCTAAAATTGTACACATGTAAATATTTACTTATGTCACTTGGCTTAATCCTAGGCTAGACTTTCTTGCTTTTAATAATATATAGATTAACTTTAGAAACATATAAACTTCAAATCCTAGATCCGTCTATGTTATGAGTATATGATCAAGAAGCGTGCCAAATTTGTAAGAACAGTTGTTTATATTAAGAATTTGCACGAGTATAAATATTCTCACGAATACAATCATTATTTTGTAGTCATTTTGTTTATAAAAAGAGTTGTTCCTTTCCTTTAGAAATCATTGGAAATAAAGTTTTTTTTTTCTTTCATACCTAGTGTAATCTCACAAGTGGAGACTGGGAGGGTAGGATGTACGCAGACCTTATCTCTACCTTTACGGGGAAAAAAAAGAGGTTGTTTTCAATAGATCCTAGGCTCATTGAAAATAAAGTAAAAACATAAAAATAACTTTGACTTTAGAGTTAGCAAAAACAAAAGTGGGTACTGCAGTGGAAATATGCTCTTCATTCAAATTCAAATGTCAATAACACAAACAATACAATTAGATCTTATATAAGACATAAGCGTGTAAAATTAAGAGAAAGTCCACTTACAGATTAAATAATATGAGGAGGTAATATATCATGTTCTTGTCCATTTCAATATGTTTGTAAGGGTCAATGATGTCATCGTGGGTCTTCATTTAGAATGAAAAAACTATTTTTAGTGCTTCCACTTATATCATATATCTGTATTATAATTTGCTTTGTTTTAGGTAGGAGAGTCCGATAGGAGTTGTCAGTTGAGTTGAATTAATATGAGCAGAGTAAAATGAGTTGAATCAGTAAAGGAAGGGGGCTGGAACCTATTCAGGGTTTACTTGGATAAAGTTTGAATGTGTCAAAATGAATTTATGAGTTGATTCCTAACATACTCAATTTAAACCAACAATTTCTTATTTATATGAGGCGCTTAGTAGTTTGATTGAGCTTGATAATAAAAAATGAAAGCAAAGAGTTTTATTATTGGAAAAGGGTTCTCTTGGTAAATTATTTGTAAAGCCCCATAACGTTTTAGAGTTAATATCACTTATTTACAAGGCTAATGATATGATTAAATGTCCTTAAGGGCTAAATGAACCAACATAATGATGGAGAGGTGATCGGAACATGATAATGTAAAGATGATGTGAGTTGGACGTGCTAAAATGGTCACAATAAGTTAAAAACCTAAAGTTGAAGACGAAGCCAGGTATCAAGGCCCTTTCGCAGTGCTCTCTCTTCATAAAAGAGGATTTCTCAGGCTTCAAGATGAGGTAGATAAGTCTTTCCATCGTGAGCAGCTCACCTGGGCAAAGGTCAAGGAGCTCGCCTTGCCAGGTGATCATTAGAAGGGTTTCAGGAGGCCAAGTATGGTTACAGAAAACTCTTGACATTATGAAACCTACCGTGAGAGGCTTTGGCAGGCTAACCTTATCTCCTGATGGCCTCACATTGCGAGAGGCCTGCCATGCAGAGGAAAATGAGTCACGCGATGGAGCTCGGGTCCACATAGCAGTTTCACGACGTCAAGTCTATGAATACAACTTCATATGGTGGAGAGAGAAAATTAGAAGAATGTTGGGAGTTGGTTGAGAGAATTCAAAAGAGGTCTCGGCTAGACCATAAAGCCACTTCCTAGGTAAATATTAAATGATGTTTGGGTAGATCTTAATCATTAAAGTTTTACCTAATATTGAAACCCTTAGGATCTATCGATATTTTCTAGAAGTCACATGCAAGAATGTAACTCAAAGAGGAGATTTTCTAGGCTTATTTCAAGGAGGTGAATTCTCAACTCCACTTTCAGTTATGATGGTGCGATGAGCGTTTTTAGTGTATTTTGCTTCTAATGTATTTATGAATACTAATTAATCCATGGATTGAACTATCTTGCGAAGGATGAGACTTAGGTGGCTTGAAACTAATATGTGATTTTGTAATACCCCGTATCTTCGGATTAAGAGCTGAACCATCCGACATGAGTAAATTTATCCGAACCTGCAAGAATAAGGTTGTTTTCAAGTATACAAATAAAGAGGTCAGTGCATAAAAGGATGAAATTTCGAAATGATTCAAGGCTCTAAAGTGCGACAACAATAATTTGAAATAGTGTCGTGAATGCCCAAGGAGGCTACGAACTAGCTCTATATCATATGGTCATTACAATAAGTGTAGAAGGTGCTTTGAAAGTTAATGAAGGTATAAGGAGAGTTCTAGCACAAAGCCAAGTTAGAAGTTACACTCGGACCCGTATTTTAAATAAGCTCGCACAAGCTTCAACCTCAAACAAAAGTATTTACCTGTGTATGATGTGTTAGGTGGTGAATTACCTATCCAATAAAGGTCCTCGAGTCTACTTTCCAACACAACAACTCATTTGTCAATCCTGCCTTGATAGATTTATGCGCGTTTTACTACAGATATGCTCAGTGCCCAAGTGCATGCGCGACACGTGGCACCTCCAAGGTTAAGTCAGTCAAATCTTATGTTTTATAAGCTGAAACCTTGGGAATTCATTTGCAATAGTTTACTTAGCAGCCTTGGATGAAATTCTCTCAAGTTTTCATCTCGCACATCAATATCTCAAGGTAAGTAATATTAGTCCCTCAAATCCAACTTGATTCTTCATTATAACAAGAGTTCCCATCTTGCTCTTCATGAATTATAGAAGTAAACCTTGTTGTTGGCATGTACAAGTTAAGTTGTTGGTATTTTAATCAATTAAGGAATGAGATCCTTTATTCACTACTAAAAAACTGCCAAAAATCGACGGACAAAAAACCGACGCAGTGCGTCGGTTTAAAAAACCGACTCCCTGCGTCCGTTTTTTACATTTCTAATTTTTTTTAATTATTTTAATTAGAAAACCGACGGACGACATCGGTTTTTTTGGCAGAATTTTGAAAATATATATCCACAAAAAAAAACTGACGTCCCACGTCGGTTTTATTAAAAAAATAATAATAATTAATATAAAACCGACGGAAGACGTCGGTTTTATTTTTAAAAATATTTTAAATAATATGCAATTCAATTTGTTTTTTTAAAAAATAATAAACAATTTTTTTTAGGAAACCGACGGACAGGGTCGGTTTCCTATTTTTTTTAAAAAAGATTATCTGGTCAAAAGTGCGGGAAAAACCGACGGATAGGGTCGGTTTTGTCCGTCGGTTTTTCTTTAAAAACATTCCAGACGGGTTTTCATACCCATTTCTTCTCCTCTTCCCAATTAAACTCCCATTCCCCTCAAACCCTAGCTACCCGCCGCCCAGCGCCGCCTCCTGCGCAGCCCGTCCCCACCAACCCCAGACCCGTTTTGAAGTTAATTAATTGAGGTTAGTTTCTCTTAAATTAGGGCTTTTAAAATTCTTTCAATTTTAGTTTTATTTGTAGATTTTAGGCCTAATGCTAATCTATTTAGCTTTGTTAAACATCATTTGCAATGTTATTAATGTTGAATTTGTGAAAAAAAATGTAAACTTTATTTGACTAGTTTAGTTGTCATTTTTTTTTTTTTTTTGGCTTGAGATTGTGCTATATTTCATGTTCTTTGTCAATGTATTTGTGTTAGCTTAGTTATCATTCTTTGTAATAATATTGATGTTGAATATGTGCAAAAATGTATACTTTAATTATTTGACTAGTTTTTTTTTTTTGTTGGATTGTGCTTTTTGTTAGACTTCCATAAGTTATTAGAATTGTTATTGATCATTCCAAATTAGAATTGGTTGAGATTGTGCTTTTCAAAGTTAGAATTGTTAAGTTATAGTATTTCTATAACCTCAATACTAAAATGTAGATTTTATTTCTCTAGATTTACTTTTCAATTTTTAGAATTGGTTGGAATTGTGCTTTTCAAAGTTAGAATTATTAAGTTATGTTAGAATTATTAAGTTATAATATTTCTATAACCTCAAAACTAAAATGTAGACTTTATTTGACTAGATTTACTTTTCAATTTTTAGAATTAAAGTTAGAATCCATTAGTTATTAAAGTTAGAATTGTTATTGAGAATTCAAAGTTAGAATTGGTTGGGATTGTGCTTTTCAAAATTATATGAAAGTTAGAATTTATAAATTATTAAAGTTAGAATTGTTATTGAGAATTCAAAGTTAGAAGTGGTTGGGATTGTGTTTTCTTAAGTTATATTTTAAGTTAGAATTCTTAAGTTATAATATATTTCTATAACCTCAATAATTTGTGAGTATATTTTTGTAGATGGATCGTATGTGGATGTATAATATGAATAATAGTAATCGTGTGGGTGTACATGATGAATTTGTTGAAGGTGTTGATGGGTTTATCACACATTCAATGACACTTCACCCTTTTCAAAATGAAAGGGTAATTAGGTGCCCTTGTTCTCATTGCCGGTGAATGAAGTATTTGAAACTGGAAGCGATTAGGGTTCATTTATATAGTCGTGGGTTTAAGCAGAAATATTATGTTTGGACTGGTCATAGAGAGACTGATGGGGTCAATGGCATATTTTACAATATGGTTTTCGGTGAAAGTAGTGTGTCGCAGGAATATAGTCATGTCCACTATGATAGAGTTAATGATATGGTTAATGATGCTTTTGGCGTATAGTCTGGGTTTGAACCTGGGCAAAATTTTGAAGAACTTCCTAATGAAGAAGCAATGCGCTTCTATCAAGAATTAAAAGAGGCTAGTCGTCCACTTTAGGTAGGGAGTCAGCATTCTAAGTTGTCTGTTGTAGTTAGAATGATTAACATCAAATCAGATTGGACTGTTGCTGAAGCTGCTATGGACTCAATGATTAAGCTTGTAGGGAAACTAGTTACTCCGGAATTCGACATACCTAAGAGTTACTATGAAGCAAAGAGATTGTGTTAAAACTAGTTAATGGTACTTTTGGTTGGACATTTAAATATTTTTGAACTTTGAAGGTCTATTTAGATCGTATTTGATGTGTTTAGATAGTGTTTGATGTGTTTTATTATTACTTAGGGTGATTTTATGTGTTGTAGCTCTTTTAGAATTGATTTGGAGGATTTTAATGCTAGTTTTGAGCAG
Source organism: Lycium barbarum (assembly GCF_019175385.1). Classification (NCBI taxonomy): domain Eukaryota; kingdom Viridiplantae; phylum Streptophyta; class Magnoliopsida; order Solanales; family Solanaceae; genus Lycium; species Lycium barbarum. Next base: position 84,712,422 of record NC_083343.1, read on the forward strand.
CTTTTGGTACTGGTTTCGGTGCAGGTGTGGCTGCAGAAAATGCAGGAATTGAATGCAGGAAATTTTCCAGAAAACCGACGGAAAACCGACTCAGTCGGTCGGTTTTCTGGAAAATAATTCTGAAATTTTATGAAAAAACCGACGCACTATGTCGGTTTTGTATTTAAAATAAAAAAATTTAAATAAAAAACCAACGTTGTGCGTCGGTTTTTCCATAAAATATATATTGTTTTTATATAACATAATAAATCAGAAATTAAAAAAACCGACTCAGTCCGTCAGTTTTTTTTTTTTAAATTATTGTATAAAACCCGACGGACCATGTAACCGACGTGGTCCGTTGGTTTCAAAAAGCGAGGCTATGTAAACCGACGGACCGTAAAGGGTCGGTTCCCGGTCGGTTTTCGTCGTCGGTTTTTCCCTTTTTTTAGTAGTTATTGTTGTCTATGTAAACCGTTTGAGTTGTCTTTTGGGTTGTCTATGTTGTATGGAGTGCGAAATCTCATATGGTAAGCATATGAGTCCCTGTAGGTATTTCTTTATGAGTAGAGCTCTCATAATTTATGTGCATTCATTGTCAAATGAGTTTTCTAGACATCATGTTACTAGCATAGTCGAGCTTTCAAATTACCTTGAATGGTCCATAGATGTTGAAGTTCACATGTTATGCTCTTCTATGATTCCATAAAGTCACAGATAATACATCGACTTGAGCATCCATGTTTTCGTGTCTATAGTTGCACACTTCTTCAGCTGTTCTTGCTCCTATTGATTGAGCTTCTAGATTACTTAAGATGATTTGTAGTCCCTCTATTAGTAATGAATTATATTGAGGTTTCCATGTTGTTCTCTTCACGTACACAAGTTGTTCATATGTTGTTATACTCCTGTGGTCGGGCTTCTCGTATATGTGATACACACATGATTGTCAAGACTCTCTTATATTACATGCTCCTATTGAGCTTAGATTTCTAAGAGCGTTGCACTCCTCCTGTCTGTTACATCTCAGAAATTTCAGATTGTTGCCTTGCGAGTAGGCTAACGGGAGCTTAAGGTGATTATGAAACCCTTACGAGATTAAGGAACGTATTAGATAGCTTAAAGTGCATACTATAAGATTTTGAAGTCATATGAATATGTGAAATTTAGTTTGTTGAAGGGAGTGAAATGTAAATCGTGTTCAGAAAGGTTTTCGCTATAATTGAGCTAATATTTATTTGGTAATGTCTTGAGGGGCTGCTATAGGTCCTATTGTATGGTTAATGAAGTGTTATATAAGTTCCAAGAAGGTTCCACAAGGATTGGAAGTCAAACGAATCAACGAGAGAAATTTTTGGATAACTGTGAGTTATACGATCACTTATACGGTCCGTATAAGGGGGTTCCGTATAACATGACCCTTACAGAGAGGGATGTTTTCTTGGTGGTGTTATACGGTCCACTTATACGAACCATATAATATTATACGGACCGTATAAGTGGTCCGTATAAGTCTATCAGGCAGATTTTTACTTTTTGTATAAATAGATGACCCTTGTTCTTTTGTCTCATTTCCCACATTTCCAAAAGTCTTGAGAGCTCCAAACCCTTCTCCAAGAATATTCCACTCCAACCCAAGAGAAAACAAAGATCAAGAGGCAAGAATCAAGATATCCATTCTTGCTAGGGTTAGTAGACTACAAGAAATTCTTGGGTATTGAAGCTAGGGTTTTCATATAAGTTGATAGCTGATCCAAATCTCATTCTTATGAGATAAAAGGTTAGTTTTCATGCTTATTTCATGTTATCAAGAATGCTTGGCTGTTGAACAACTTGGGTAGAAGAAGAAAGTAGAAAATGAGGTCTAAACGTAGCTTTTATGATGTTTTGGAGTAGTAAGCTAACTTGAGTCATGATTCTTAGTATGATATGGATATAATCTTATTATGGAAGTTAATAATGGTGACAAGGAAGCGTTGTACGAAATTGTGGAATGGGTTGGTGTGAAGTTGTTAGTATTAGTTGAATATGAGAATGAATTTTTGAGACTTAATGGAATGTGAGTATTTGATTATGATATTATGGATGTTATTATGGTTATTTGAGAGTTGTTTTGTAATATGGTGGAAGTTGACGAAATAGGGGAAATGCTGCCCAATTTTCATTAGATCATGAGTTATTCTAGTTTGCATTTAAGAGTATCATTAAGGCTTAACCATGGTATGAATCCTTCTAAATGTAGATTTCTCAAGCTCGGCGGTGAACGTTAAGTAGTTAAGAAGACGATGAGGTATGTAAGGCTAACCCTTCTTTCATCAAGGCAATAATTGCTATATACCTTCTCATGGGTTCCAAAATGTCTTTTAAATGACTCCATCCCTAGAATTACAAAAGCTCATGATTCTCGATATTTTCACGATGTTATTGCCTTCTTTATATGATAGTTGATCCTCTAAGGAAAGATGTCATGAAAAACGATGATGTAGATGATACTTATGGACTCTTATGTATACGGGTATAAGTACGTATGGCTATTATGTAACACCGAGCTTATATGGCCGGGTATGATACCTATCGCATGCACACCACTGCAGTTGGGTACGGACCACATTGAGCCTTGGTAGGGCCAGGTATGTATAACACCGAACCTTATCATGGTCGGGTATGTAAGACACCGAACCTCTATGGTCGGGTATGATACTTCTAAATGTATGAATGTATGAAATGGAAGTTCCCCATTAGAAAGAGGATAAGTAAATATGATTAACGTCGCTAGAGGTATACATGGCTCTTCATTTCCATGACTCGTCTATTTATGTTATTTCTTATGCTTCCATTATATTATTGATTATGCTTTACATACTCAGTACATTATTCGTACTGACGTCCTTTTGTTTGTGGACGCTGTGTCATGCCCGCAGGTGGACAGGGAGACAAACTTGATCCATAGATTTCTTGTTCAGGGACTGTATAGAGGAGCTCCATTTAATCCGGAGTTGCGGTTGTTCGTATTATTCTTTTGTGTACATACATATGGGCATGAGGGGGTCTTGTCCCGTCTATATGATGTTACATACTCTCTTTAGAGGCTCGTAGACAGTTGGGTATATCTGGATGTCCTTTAGCCTTGTCGGCTCATATTTTGTATATTATTTTGTTAGCCTCATCGACTTGTGTATATGGATATAGGAATTGTTATTGATGATGATATAAATGTGTCGTTTCCCAATGAGAGGGTCGCCCTCATTCCGTATATGAGTTCTTTCAAATTTCCCGTATCCTTTGATGGGGATAAAGAAATCGTCTTGGCCTCCAGAAGATGAGGCGTTTTTCGGAAGGATAGATTCATTATACTGATTCTCTTTTAGGATGGTATTCTATTGAATGAAGGCTACCTTCTTACTTGGCAGGATGGGGCAGACAGATATAGTATGATTGGATTGCTAGATGGTGCACTATCCTTCTCCCAATCATTTCTTAGCAAAACCAATGAGTACGAAACTACGAAAAAGATCTTAGAGCTAGCTGTCTCAATCATCCACAGCTCCGGGATTAATGTGCTCTTTTTTATGCTGGAGTCATAGCTTATCTAAATTCTTATTCCCACCCCTACAAGGTCTTTAAATAAAATGAAGATAAGACGATAACTTAGCGTCTGCATCTATAACTACTTCGGGTTTATATACACTGCTAAAAGGTTGAATTCCAAACGATTAGGTTAGGGCAGGGTGGAGTTCCTCTTTAGCACTGTTCTTTTAGGTGTAGTTCCGTCAAGGCGCCAAGATCAAACTCCGGCCGAGAGGGACCGAAGACTTGATAGGTGTAGTGACTTAGATTCCATAGAGTACCGTCAGACTTTCATGTAGTTCTGTCTAATCAAGGTATAAAAGAAAAAGAAAAGCTAGCTTTAGGAGAGAAACTACAACCGTGCCTAACTCTATCGGTCAAAGAAGCTAAGCGCGAACAAAAGCATCCATGAGCGAGAACTAGAACAGATATGGTGAATACGTGACCAGAGAATGAGATGGGAGGTGTGACTACCGTTCTCTTATGCTGAAAAGTACCTCTTATCCGCCCTAAAAACGTGCGAGAATTACAATGCAAACGGCGAAACTGCAGCACAGCAACAGCCCTTCTCCTTACGGTCAAGTGGCTGAACGCCCTTCGAATCTTGTGTTCGGTTGCTAACCACCTGCGCAAGGGCCTTTTTATTTATAGGAGAGATTAGGGAGATGAGGCAAGGAACAGATCAAGGAAAGACCTTCCAAGAATTCGATGTTCGATGATAGAATCTTTGGAATCGTTAGCAAAAAGAAAAGCCGACCTTTGCTTTTCCACGCTTTTTTACATTTCAGTTCAGATACATTGCTCGACTTGTGCCTTGGCACGCTCGACCGCTCCCCCATCCCACCTGGCCCATTCTAGCAGGGAATAACTTTAATCCGTAGAAGCTGCATCCTCAAGGGCTGAGCGATTATGCCAGTGATCAAGATATCAACCACATAAATAGGTAGTAAAATGGTTATAGACCCATGATGACGAAATGTAAGTGATGCGTCGAACTTAGATTCAAGAATATGAGTTGAAGAGATTACCTTTATAGATCTTATTATTGTTGTTATTTATTTTGTTCTTCTTGGGTTCATTTCTTCGATTATCTTTTTTTTTTCTTTTAGGCGGATGACCAGTATCCTTTTTTATGGTTGACACCTGTTGGAAACCAAACCGGAAAGAGAATTGATGAAAGTTCATCCAATGTCAGCTCTTGATCGGTATTAGATAGCTGCCAGAAAGAATGACTCTTTGCACGAAGAGTGAGATGCGAGAAAAAGTCAGTCTGCGTTCATGCGTTTTACTAGAACTTCCTCAGTTAACTCGGGTAATTCAATTTCTTGAATAAGCAAGGAATAAGTGCTACTAATCTTTTCGGAAACTGCTACTAAGATCCAAAGTTACATAGATTTCTCTCTTTTAGTATGGGGGCATTAGTGAAAGTCCTAAGCGGTCTTAGCTCCTTCTCTGGTCTTGCCGCCTTTGCCCCTCTTCTCTTTTCTCTTCTTTTAGAAGCTGTGATCAGAACTTCTTTCGCTTTGAACGACTCCGATCCTATTTCATCTCTTGCCGCGGCTAGTCTCTTTGTAGTAGTAATAGCGGGAGGGGGGAACTCTTTTGAAAGAAGAAACGATTTGGTCTCAATAAAAGAGCCTATGAAAAGAAAATGGAATGGAAATTTCCTTGCCTTAGACTTCGAGTTGACAAAGAGGAATGAAGGAACTCTTGGCCTTACGAGACGCGGGCAACTTTGCTATTCAAAGGGATAGAAGTAAGAAAATGTTGGAAGAGATTGGCCTTGAGTCTGTTCTGGGTTCTATTAATTAATAATTAGATTATGCTAGGTCACTGAACTTAGAGTAGGAAATTCCAGTGAAAGCTTCATCCTTAGATGACTGAAGAAGAGCATGAACATCGGGCATTCCTATTCCGAAAAGGCTAGCTGTTGATTTCACTCAACCTCTCCTCGGTTCACTCGCTACCTTAGCCTTAAGTTTGAACCTTCACTCCAGAAGTTCCTTCATTTTGTTTCAATAGAAGCTAGATTTTCGCCTTCAAGCCTAGAGAGCAAGAAGCTCTTTGTGGCAAAAGTCTTGCACGTCTTTTTTGTACTAAGAGCGGATATGCATCATGTTGTGCTTCTAAATGGCAGCAAATCCTTCTCACTTTCTTGATGCGAATTGAATACGCAGCTCTAAGACGAGGGAAGCACTTAAAAGCCCCTTTATTCATACATTGAATTTCGAGATAGCCGGATAGCAACGGTCTTCTTCTAGCTCCTCGCGGATTTTCTCTTTTTATTAAGAAATTCTAAAGAAAAAGTCCCTCGGAAGAGGAAAGAAAGGGCTTTTGATCGAGATAGGTAGAAGAAGCACTGCTAAAACTGTGGGAATTAGGAAGAAACTTCGTTCTATTGCCTAGTGTCTGAGCTAACATTAAGGAATAGGCGGGATGCTTAAGAAAAAAAGAAAGTGTGCTTTCAGGAAGCTATGGAATTGCTGCTAGTAGACTGAAAGGGTATTCCCTCCCTAACCCTAAGGTAACCGCTACGCAACTCATTTCCTAGGTAAGCGGGGGAATCGAATCAACCCGAAATGGAATTTCATTTCTTTCTCATCATCTTCAACCAGCCGAAAGGCTTACGCCCTTGGGTACTTTACATAATCTGAAATGAGGAAACTCCTAATGCGAAGGTAGACTTCGGTCTTCTTATTCAAGTAGTTAACATTTCCCTTCGGTAAGCATTCCTTGGGCGAAGAGGGGATTTGCGCATCCAACGATAAGATAAATGGCCTTGCTTGTCTTTTCTGATCTGCCAATTGCAATACATGGAAAAGGTTGACACAACCCATTCAAACAGCTCTTATATACGCGCTATTTCATGCACACTTGTAGCCGCAGATCGTCTTCTCCTCCTTTCTTTTGAAGTTCAATGTCGGAAATCGTATTAGTATTATTGATGTATAGAAATCATGAGTAGTCTATGTGGCCCACCTAGATGTGAATATGAATGTACGATAAAAGGTGCCTGGGTGGGTTAGCATCGGGTGCCCGTCATGGCCCTCCGGGTGGGTCGTGACAAAAGTGCTATCAGAGCAGTTCCGTCCAAGGGTGTGTCTACGAGTCCAATAGAGTCTTTTTTATGGGTGTGTTGCGTGCCACACTTATAAACAGGAGGCTGCAGACATTTTTAGGAATGAATGACCTTCTTTCTTCATTGATCGTGTGATAGAGCCATGATATAAGGATTTCTCTTTCCTTAACCGTGTATTATGTATTTCAGAAATGCCTGTAAAGAGGAAAGCTGTGGCAGCCCAAAAGGGCAAGACAGTGATGGAAAAGCGGGCTGAAAGAATACTGGCACCAGTTATAGAGGGGGATGAATCCCAGAATGAGGTTCCGTCTAGATACTCCCACTCATTACCCGCTTCAGAGGAGCATGAGGGAGCCTCAACCCTAGCTCATCCACCATATGCTTCGGGCCAAGACATGAAAGAGGCCATTCATTTACTCACTCAGTTGGTTGCCGCTCAGACCCAGCGGCAAGGTGTAGGTCAGGGTGATAGGGCTGTTAGTGTAAGAGCTCGTGATTTTATTTACTTAAACCCACCAAAATTATTCGGGTCACAGCCAAATAAGGACCCCCAGAGCTTTATTGATGGGATGTTGAGGAGGACACTTCGGTCAATGCATGCTTCAGACATTGAATTGGTAGAGCTAGCATCCTATAGATTGCGGGATGTCGCTCATTGGTATACGGTTTAGATGGCTTCAAGGGGAGTTAATGCACCTTTCCCGGTATGGCAAGAATTTATTGATGCCTTCCTCCGACATTACTTGCCTCCAGAGGCTCGACGGGCTAGGGCCAATAAGTTTTTGAATCTTCGGCAAGGAAGTATGAGTGCTTTAGAGTATAGTCTCCGCTTCAATTCTTTGGCTAGGTATGCTCCGACCATGGTAGTGGATATAGGTGATCGAGTGCACCAATTTGTGAGTGGCTTGGGGCCACATTTGATAGATAAATGCTTGACTGCATCCCTTCAGGACAACATGGATATTTTACGCATTCAAGCCCATCCCAGAATTTAGAGGAAAGCCAACAACAGCAAAGAAGTGAGCGTGAGCATGACAGAGGGTATAGCAAGAGGGGTAGATCTTCGGGTCTGATTAGTGAATTCAGAGGAGGGCAAAGACAACAGTTTTCTAGGAATTCAAGCCATTCTATGACTAGTGCGCCTCCACGGTTTACAGGCCAGAGATTTGACAGATCTACTCACTCCGGGCCGAGGCAGAGTTTTAGGGCTTCAGGTTCTCATTTCAGAGGCGATTTGGGTCAGTCAAGGTCACCCGTGCTACGATGTTCCCGGTGAGGGAAGCTACATTGGGGCCAGTGTCGACTAGGTTCAGATGTTCGCTATGCATGCGGTCGGCCAGGCCATATCATGCGTGAGTGCCCCTCGATTGGTGGTAGGGGTAGGGTCTATCCTTTAGGATCGATAGTCGGGTCTTCATCATCTATACGCCCTATGAGGCAAGGTTCACAGGTGCCAACCAGCCATGGTAGAGGTAGAGGGAGAGCTCCCAGTTCTAGTGATCCTCAGCACCGTATTTATGCTTCGGCTGGACGGCAGGATCTTGAGTCTTCCCCTGATGTAGTCACAGGAATATTGTCGGTACTTTCTGATAATGTATATGCATTGATAGATCCGGGCTCCACACTGTCATATGTTACTCCATATATTGCGGGTCGGTTTGGGGTCAAACCAGAGTCAATCAAACATTTCGAGGTATTGACACCCGTTGGTGAACCGGTAATAGCTAGCCGAGTATATAAAAATTGTGTAGTTGTGATTTGTGATCACCGTACTATGGTTGATTTACATGAGTTGAAAATGGTGGACTTTGATGTTATTATGGGCATGGATTAGTTAGCTTCTTGCTATGCCAATGTTGATTGTAGAATGAAGATGGTTCGTTTTCAATTTCTAGGAGAACCAGTTTTGGAATGGAAAGGAAATACAGCGTCTCCGAGAGGTAGGTTTATTTCCTATCTCAAAGCAAGGAAATTGATTACTAAAGGTTGTATTTACCACCTAGTTCGGGTTCAAGATGTAGAAGCCGAATCGTCAACTCTTTAGTCTGTCCCCGTGGTGAATGAGTATGTATTCCTGGAATAGCTTCCAAGCCTTCCTCCTGAGCGGCAGATCGATTTTGCTATTGATGTGCTACCGGATACCAAACCCATATCTATTCCTCCTTACCAAATGGCTCTCGCAGAGTTGAAAGAGTTAAAGGATAAACTGAAGGACTTGCTTGAAAAAGGTTTTATTATGCCTAGTTCTTCCCCGTGGGGAGCACCCGTGTTGTTTGTGAGGAAGAAAGATGGCTCCTTGCGAATATGCATTAACTATCGGCAACTGAATAAGGTGACGACCAAGAAAAAATATCCGCTCCCAAGGATTGATGACTTATTTGACCAATTACAGGGCGCCAAATGGTTTTCAAAGATAGACTTGAGATTCGGGTATCATCAGGTGAGAGTTAGGGAGGAAGATATTCCTAAGATGGCTTTCAGAACAAGATACGGCCATTTTGAGTTCCAGGTAATGTCATTTGGGCTAACTAATGCACCGGCAATATTTATGGATTTGATGAACAATGTGTTCAGGATTTTCCTAGATTTATTTGTGATCGTGTTCATTGATGATATCCTGGTATATTCTCGATCCGAAGCAGAATATGCGGATCATCTGCATACCATCCTTAAGTTTCTCCAAACTCGAGAATTATTTGCAAAATTTTCAAAGTGTGAGTTTTGGTTGAACTCAGTGACCATTTTAGGGCATATTATTTCTGCTGACGGTATTCGGGTAGATACCCAAATGATTGGGGCCATGAAGACTTGGCCAAGGCCTACAACACCTACAGAGGTTCGTAGTTTTCTAGGCCTAGCAGGTTGCTACAGAAGTTTTGTATAAGGATTTTCTTCTATCTCTGTGCCACTCACGAAGTTAACCCAGAAATCAGCTAAATTTCAATGAACGGATGCCTGTGAACGTAGTTTCCAAGAGCTGAAGAATAGATTAACTTCTGCCCCAGTCCTGACACTTCCAGAAGGACCAGAAGGCTATGTTGTCTATTGTGATGCTTCGAGCATTGGATTAGGATGTGTATTGATGCAGCATGGTAAGGTGATTGCCTACGCCTCAAGGCAGTTGCGCAAATATGAGAAGAATTATCCAACCTAAGATCTTGAGTTGGCTGCAGTAATTCATGCATTGAAGATGTGGAGACATTATTTGTATGTCATCCATGTTGATATTTACACAGATCATAAGAGCCTCCAGTATATTTTAAAGCAGAAGGAATTGAATTTGCGGCAGAGGCGATGGTTGGAGTTGTTGAAAAATTATGATGTTAACATCCTATATCATCCCGGAAAAGCAAATGTTGTGGCTGATGCTCTTAGTTGTAGATCCATGGGAAGTTTATGCAATGTGCAGCCAGAGAAAAGAGAGATAGCTCGTGAGCTTCAGCAGCTAGCTAGCCTAGGAGTTTGGGTAGTGGACTCAGGCAATAAGGGAGCTACCATTCAAAATTCAGCGGTCTCGTCGCTAGTAGTCAAAGTGAAAGAGCGCCAATACAAGGATCCCATGCTAGTTCATTACAGAAATACACTCCCTCAAAAGAAGAAGTCATCCTTCGAGATTTCGGGAGATGGAGTTCTCTGATGTCGAGGCAGGTTGTGTGTTCCCGATGTTGCAGGGTTACGTCAACAGATTTTGAAAGAATCCCATTATTCCCGTTATTCCGTTCACCCCGGAGCAACGAAAATGTATCATGATCTTAAATCTATATATTGGTGGAATGGCATGAAGAAAGACATAGCGAAATTCGTAGCTCAATGTCCTTACTGTCAGCAAGTGAAAATTGAGCACCAAAAGCCCGGCGGATTGTTACAAGCTATAGAAATCCCGACTTGGAAATGGGAAATGATTAACATGGATTTCATTGCAGGCTTACCCCGTTGTCAACGTAAGTATGATTCCATATGGGTGATTGTAGATAGACTCACGAAGTCAGCTCATTTCTTACCGGTCAGAACTACATATGTAGCAGAAGATTATGCAAAGCTTTATGTTAAAGAGATAGTGTGACTTCACGGTGTTCCAGTACCTATTATCTCTGATAGAGGGACTCAATTCACAACCAACTTCTGGAAAACTTTCCAAGAAGGTTTGGGGACTCAGGTGAGTCGTAGCACATCATTTCACCCACAGACTGATGGGTAAGCCGAGCGCACCATCCAGACGCTTGAGGATTTTCTACGGGCATGTGTGTTGGATTTTAGAGGTAGTTGGGATGATCACTTACCACTTATTGAATTTTCTTATAACAACAGTTATCATTCTAGCATCCAAATGGCCCCGTATGAGGCTTTATATGGGCACAAGTGTAGATCTCCAATTGGGTGGTTCGAAGTAGGAGAGACAAAATTTATAGGGCCAGACTTGGTTCAGCAAGCTATAGAGAAAGTCAAGCTTATACAGGATCGATAATTAACATCTTAGAGTCATCAGAAATCTTATGCAAATAATCGTCGACAATGAAGATGACTGAACTTGCGTATTCTTGAAGATGTCGCCAATGAAGGGTGTTATAAGATTTGGAAAAAAGGGCAAGTTTAGTCCCCGATACATTGGACTTTATGAGATTGTACGCAAGGTAGTCCAAGTGGCTTACGAATTAGATCTACCTCCTGATTTGGAGTTAGTTCACCCAGTTTTCCATGTATCGATGCTTCGTAAGTGCGTCAGAGATCCTTCTAGAGTTGTACCGGTAGATGATGTTCAAGTCACTGAGCAATTATCCTACAAAGAATTTCCCGTTTCCATTCTAAATAGGCAAGTACGGAGACTTATAACCAAAGATGTAGCTTCAGTTAAAGTTTTATTGAGAAATAATAATAGAGAGGAAATGACTGGGGAAACTCAAGCAGAGACATCATTGTTCTCAAGTATGTAGTGCTTTCCTAGATGCTTTCTTGGTCATGTGTGGCCATGGTTATTGATGTTGTTATTGTATCCCTATAAGGCGATGTATTTTGGGTTGCTGTGGCAGGATGGTAGTGCCATATTACAGGGGAAACTCTGGCGAAATTTTTGTAGAATCCCAAAGAACCTAACATTTGAGGACGAATGTTCCTAAGGGGGGAAGAATGTTACATCTCGGAAATTTTGGATTGTTTCCTTGTGAGTAGACTAACGGGAGCTTAAGGTGATTATGAAACCCTTATGAGATTATGGAAAGTATTAGATATCTTAAAGTACATACTATAAGATTTTGAAGTCATATGAATATGTGAAATTTAGTTTGTTGAAGGGAGTGAAATGAAAGGTTTTCGCTATAATTAAGCTAATATTTATTTGGTAATGTCTTTAGGGGCTGCTATAGGGCCTATTGTATGGTTAATTAAGTGTTATATAAGTGCCAAGAAGGTTCCACAAGGATTGGAAGTCAAACGAATCAACGAGAGAAAGTTTTGGATAACTGTGAGTTATACGACCACTTATACGGTCCGTATAAGGGGGTTCCATATAACATGACCCTTACATAGAGGGATATTTTCTTGGTGGTTTTATACGGTCCACTTATATGAACCATATAATATTATACGGACCGTATAAGTGGTCTGTATAAGTCTATCGGGCAGATTTTTACTTTTTGTATAAATAGATGACCCTTGTTCTTTTGTCTCATTTCCCACATTTCCAGAAGTCTTGAGAGCTCCAAACCCTTCTCCAAGAATATTCCACTCCAACCCAAGAGAAAACAAAGATCAAGAGGCAAGAATCAAGATACCCATTCTTGCTAGGGTTAGTAGACTACAAGAAATTCTTGGGTATTGAAGCTAGGGTTTTCATATAAGTTGATAGCTGTTCCAAAGCTCATTCTTATGAGATAAAAGGTTAGTTTTCATGCTTATTTCATGTTATCAAGAATGCTTGGTTGTTAAACAACTAAGGTAGAAGAAGAAAGTAGAAAATGAGGTCTAAACGTAGCTTTTATGATGTTTTGGAGTAGTAAGCTAACTTGAGTCATGATTCTTAGTATGATATGGATATAATCTTATTATGGAAGTTAATAATGGTGACGAGGAAGCGTTGTACGAAATTGTGGAATGGGTTGGTGTGAAGTTGTTAGTATTAGTTGAATATGAGAATGAATTTTTGAGACTTAATGGAATGTGAGTATTTGATTATGATATTATGGATGTTATTATGGTTATTTGAGAGTTGTTTTGTAATATGGTGGAAGTTGACGAAATAGGGGAAATGCTGCCCAATTTTCATTAGATCATGAATTATTCTAGTTTGCATTTAAGAGTATCATTAAGGCTTAACCATGGTATGAATCCTTCTAAATGTAGATTTCTCAAGCTCGGCGGTGAATGGTAAGTAGTTAAGAAGATGATGAGGTATGTAAGGCTAACCCTTCTTTCATCAAGGCATGATTCCAATGCTATATACCTCCTCATGGGTTCCAAAATGTCTTCTAAATGACTCCATCCCTAGAATTACGCTTACGATTCTCGATATTTTCACGATGTTATTGCCTTCTTTATATGATAGTTGATCCTCTAAGGAAATATGTAACAAAAAATGATGATGTTGATGATACTTATGGACTCTTACGTATACGGGTATAAGTACGTATGGCTATTATGTAACACCGAGCCTATCGCGCGCACACCATTGCAGTTGGGTACGGACGACACTGAGCCTTGGTAGGGCCAGGTATATATAACACAGAACCTTATCATGGTCGGGTATGTAAGACACCAAACCTCTATGGTCGGGTATGATACTTCTAAATGTATAAATGTATGAAATGAAAGTTCCTCATTAGAAAGAGGGTAAGTAAATATGATGAACGTCGCTAGAGGTATACATGGCTCTTCATTTCCATGACTCGTCTATCTTCTGTTATTTCTTATGCTTCCATTATGTTATTGATTATGTTTTCATACTCAGTACATTATTCGTACTGACGTCTTTTTGTTTGTGGACGCTGCGTCATGCCCGCAGGTAGACAGGGAGACAGACTTGATCCATAGATTACTTGTTCAGGGACTGCATGGAAGAGCTCCATTTGATCCGGAGCTGCAGTTGTTAGTATTATTCTTTTGTGTACATAAATATGGGCATGGTGGGGTCCTGTCCCGTCTATATGATGTTACATACTCTCTTTAGAGGCTCGTAGACAGTTGGGTATAGCTGGATGTCCTTTAGCCTCATCGGCTCATATTTTGTATATCATTTTGTTAGCCTCGTCGGCTTGTGTATATGGATATGGGAATTGTTGTTGATGATGATATAAATGTGTCATTTCCCAATGATATTAGTATTATTGGTGTATATAAATCATGAGTAGGCCATGTGGCCCACCTAGATGTGAATATGAATGTACAATAAAAGGTGCCCAGGTGGGGTAGCATCGGGTGCCCTACATGGCCCTCCGGTTAAGTCGTGACACTATCGTCGAGCCATAGAGTTAAGTTCATGCTCCTCTTGTTTTTGTTGAGCTTTCTAAAAGTATTATGCTCCTATCGTTGTCGAGCCTCCTTTGAAATGTTGCTCTTAGTGTGTTGAGCCCTTCATAAGTATCATGCTCCTATCTTAGTTGAGCTTCTCATAGATAATGTGCTCCTGTCATGTTGAGATTTCCATAGATACTGTGCTCCTGTGATTGAGCTTTTCATAGATGATATGGCTCATGTTGTCGTTGAGCTCCCATGTTTCCATAGATAAGTTATTGTCTCGTATATATATATATATATATATATATATATATATATATATATATATATATATATATGACGATCATAATGAGCTATTTATGCTTAATGAATCTAAGAAGATTAATGTGAGACTTTATGCTTGTAAGGTAGTTTGTTGCCCAAAGTGGCTTTATACTGCTTGGACCCCTCGTGGGTTCTCTTTATGTGTTATGCACCGAGGCCGTACTCAATAGACTTTATCATGGTGTATGATACTATGCCCAAGGCCATACTCGGCTGACTTTATCATGGCATCTGATGCTACACCTAAGATCGTACTCGACAGATTTTATAATGGCGTACGACGCTATGCCCGAGGTTGTACTCGGCAAGAGGGCGTATTCAGGAAACTAGTAGATTATATCTAAAAGGTTAAAAGATTTTAGTACACAACATTCACATGAGTTCTAGTTCTTAGCTATTGTGAGTTCCCATCGAGATCACTGATCTTGTATAAAGTACGAAGTCCCTTTCTAGTCAGACTACTTTTTGTAAGTAAAAGATATAAGCTAATGAACCACAGAGTTTCAAGTATACTAATGATCCCAAAATGTTGCTTCTCATAGCACCCAATAGGCGAGTATAAAAGTCCAAATCATGTTATAGAAAAACTTAAAAACATAAGATATTAGGTTTTGTAGAGGGTATCCAGTTTCATAGATGATTCCATTAGTTCATATTTATATACTTCTCTCTTATGAGATTTAATGATTATGTATGTTATATAGTCTGCCTTGCTTACAAGTACTCGTGTCCCACTTGCTGGGGGCGCTGCATTTCACGATGTAGGTACAACTACTCAGCACAGCAGACTTCTAGATAGACACTGAATTTTCCTTTCAGTTGCTTTACTTCCTCGATCTAGGTCTAGATGTTTTGTATTTTACAAAGTAGTTATGGGTAGGTCGGGACTCTGTCCCGACATTTCTACAGTTTTAGTTTATCCTACAGGCTTCATAGACATATGTTGACGCTTTCAGTTATATACAGATGTTATGATTCAGCTTACAGATGGTTCTTGTGTTAGTCTTTGTATTCAGACCCTCAGTTTCTGGTATATATACATACAGTTCTTTACATAAGCATATTGTTGTCTTCTCTTCACAGTCTTTTCAGATATTTATAAGTATTATGCTTCATGACAGATTGGTTCGCTCGGTCAAGATAAGGCACCCGTTGCCGATCCACCTCACCCAAGTTTGGGGCGTGACATACCTTATTAGGTCTTGTTGAGATTGAATGCATACAAACTGATAAGAAATCATTTATGTTATGTAGATTGAATACGTACGTTTGTGTTGAAGCATTGATGGTTGTTAAAAATGAAATAAAATAAAGGATAAGGTAAGTTAGAGTTGTATCCTTGTTGAGTTTTTTTTTCTCTCAATTGTGTAGGAAGATGTTTGAAATGTAAATGTATGTATCACACCCCGGACTTGGGCCGGGACGGAATCGGCACCCAGTGTCTGAACTGCTGGACCGAGCGAACCAATCATGACTACTAAACTGCTGAACATATAATTGTGCCAAATGTACTTAAAGCATGTTGAACTACTGAAAAGTCTGATTGAATATCATAATTATGAAATACTGAGATAAGTCTGAGAATAGAAAGACGTAGCCAACACGGCTAACACACTATCTGAAATCACAGACTGACTGCTATTCTAGTCTATGAAGCCTCTGAAGAATACTGAAATACTAATGGTTTACCGAGGCAAGGCCCCTGGCATACCTGACTGTCTAACATAACTGAATAAATGAAAGTAAAAGCAACGCCCCGAAAGAGACTAGGGCTCACCAAGCAGCTAATACAAACAGATTCGTGGTCCTGTAAATCAATACCTACATCATGAAATGCAGGCCTTGGGAAAAAATGACGTAAGTACATTTGAATTGTACTTGTACGTAAAACCAACTGAAAGAATAATTAGTTCTGGGGTGCTCGGGGAAAGGGTAGCCCAAATATACTAATACTAATACTAAAACTGAAATTGAACTGAACTGAGCATAAGGATGACTGAACTAAACACATGAATCATAAGCACAATCTCCCCTTTACTGAATATCGCCTGTATTATCTTAATTCATTAATTGTGATATAAATTAATTGTGACCTCATATCTATGTATGCAAATAACTGTGACCTCGGGTCCACACATATAAATAAATAACTGTGTTCATCATTCTGCAGTTTTTAACATGAATCTAAGAGTCATACTGACATGGGATACTGAGAATTTTTATACTAAAACATAAAATCATATTTAGGTTCTGATTGTAATATTGATTATTACTATACTGAACTGAGACATTCATGAACTATTCATGGGATAGAGTGTTAGTATGCGTAATCATTCTATGGTTTGTGACTAAGACTCATGGAATGTCAAACATGAGCATACAATGATTACGTACTGAGTTCACGATATTCGAAATGACAATCATGAACAACTACGAAACTATATCATTAAAGAATATAAGTTCTAAAGCTTTTCATGGAACTAAGGCATAATCTCTATTTCTAATGCAATTCGTAGTAATCACGAAAAACGAGGTATGGGGAAGACCAATAACATTCCCACACATAAAGAGTTAGCCTTACATGCATTTATTCGCTCCAATCTAACGAACTAAAATGATTTTCTGACGAAGAACACCAAAACCATAACTTGGATTGCTTGAGAAGGATTTTACCTTGGAAAACCTATGTTTTTGTTTAAGAATCATGAAATTAATACTAGAACTGATTAAGAATCATAGAAATGATCTTACCTTGATGTGGGAGGTTGAGAGGAGAGGAAAACGCCGGCTAAGGGTTTTTCCACGAAGTTAGAAAGATTGAAAAATGAATTTTCGAGTTAAGTGCTGAATTTATAGGACATGGACTAGGCTGGCCTGGCTCGCTGAGCCAGCTCCATAGCTTGACAGCGTCTCGCTCTGGGCTTCTCTCAGCGAGGCCCAGTGTCCCTTGAATACTTAGGCAAATTTCTGAATTTTCGTTTTGGTACCACTATGCCTCGCCAAGCGAGGCCTTGTCTCGCTTTGAAGCTCTCTCAGCCAGCTCCCTCTGCCTCGTAGCACTTAGAAAAATTCTGTTCTTCTGATTTCATAGTTCTATACTTTAGTTCGGGAGTACAGAATGTTACAGTGTGAGTGCATTTTTCATGTTTCAAGTACGTCACACTTAAATGATATCTTTTGATATGATATGAATGTTCTTGTGATTTACATAATAAGTTATGAATGTGTTGATATAAGAAATAAGTTTATTTATACATTGGATTTCAGTTGAGCTTATAAATATTTTGGGATGGAGCTCACGTCAGGAGTGCAGTTCCACGACATCAGGTGGAGAGAAAATTTGAAGAATGTTGGGAGTTGGTTAAGAAAATTCAAAAAGGGGATTCGGCAAAGACCATAAAGCCACTTACTATGTAAGTATTGGATGATGTTTTAGGTAGATTTTAATCATTAGAATTTGTCGAGATTTTCTAGAAATCACATACAAGAACTCAATGAGGAGATTTTCTAGGGTTCTTCCAGGGAGGTAAATTCCCAACTCCACTTTCAATTATGATGGTGCGATGAGCATTTCTAGTGTATTTTGTATCTAGTGTATTTATGGGTTAGAAATACCAATTAATCCACGAATTGAACGATTTTGTGAAAAGATGATGAGTAGCTAACTGGATATAAATAATAAGTTGGGTAATATCTCCAATGGCTTGATAATACCATGTATTTTGAATTAATGGACATAATTTATGATACGAATGAAGGGGGTGAGACTTAGGTGGCTTGCAACTCAACTGATAAAATGTCAATTTATATAGATTGAATATGTTTGCTTGTGTTGGAGTATTAACGGTTGTTTAAATAAAATAAAGGATGACGTAAGTTGAGATGTATCCTTGTTGAGTTTTTTTCTCTCAAAAACATGCATCGCAATTGTTTAGGAAGATGTTTAATATTAATATGTAAATGTATGAATGCATTTTGCATGCTTCAAATACGTTATACATTAAACGGATGATATCTTTTGATATGATAGGAATGGTCTTATGATTCCCATGTTAAGTTAGGAAGGGAGGACACCGTTAAATGTGCGTCCAACTACTTATAAAAGGCAGATTACATAGTTTTTTTTTTTTTTATATATATATAATTTACGCCGTTAGGAAGCGCCTTCCTTTATTTCACAAATACAGTAGCAGAGTTATAAAATCTTCTGCATAAACTTTACAATTGTCCTAATATCTACGTAAAAGGACTGTACATTGAGAGGTATACTCTCTAAGCAAAAAATAAGCTTCCAAGAAATAGAGTCAACTATACGTATAGATGTTTCTTATATCTGTGCCTGATTACAGCCAAACCCGCCTTGTCAAGAATGTATGTACCAGCTACATATTTTGGGAGATCTTTAACTTCATAGAAATTTTCACTTTGTTCCTCAATACTCCATTTAGCTAATGAATTTGCAACTTGATTAGCTTCTCTATAGCAATGTTGAATAACATGATTGGTGTGGGAGAGAAGATGGATGGTATCATTGTTGGTATCAACCAGTTTCCAGGCAATGTTAGTTTTTCTATTTAGCATGTTTGTGACGATGAGTGAGTCGCATTCCAAAATAATATTCTTGAATCCATAGGAAATGCACCACTGTACCCCAAGCTTGGATGCTTTAGCTTCTGCTTGGTTACTACTGCCTTTGCCAAGGAACTTAGCAAAGCCCATGATGATCTGTCCAGACTCATCCCTAATTATACCTCCTGCCCCAATGCTATCCTCATTATTGTGACTGCCATCAGTGTTAATGTTTACCCATCCAGAAGGAGGTCGGATCCATTTAACAATAGTACAAACAATCTTGTGCCTCAAGGCAAGGATCTGCTCACATATTTCATGCCATTTCATTTCCATTGATGCCGAGAACTATTCTTTGATAAGATCCATCTGAGATGATAGCATGCTTGGTGGATTAATCTTGACTTGGAAATCTTTGAGTTGCCATATCTATAAGCACATCTTACTTTACAAATTTCCCAACAGATAATAATAGGGGTGACTCTTAGAATTTCCTTATGAATGTCATTAACAGGCTTTGTCGACCACCAATTTGTGAACATGGTTCTGATAGGGATTTGCTCCCATTTGATCCCAAGAGGAATTCCCAAGAAATTCCATATATTTTTTGCCAAATCCCCTCCATAAAGCTGTGTTTAATGGTCTCTTCTTGTCCCACTGTACAACAACACTTTGAAGCAATAGGTAACTTGAATTTGATAAGTACATCATCAAAAGGAAGTTTCTTATGGTTATGCCAAATCTTATACAGAAAAGGATCTTTTTTCTTTGTTTTGTCTAATGATACCGCAAGCAGAAGAGGTGGAAAAAATTCCATTGGAATTGGGTATCCAAATAGGTTTATCAAGACTGCTTGGATTTCCAATAGGGATGGATAGGATGTTTTCGGCTAAGTATTCCGGTAAGTGCAAATGCTCTATATTCCAAGCACCGTTATTAATAATCTCATTCACCTGTTGGCTATTACAGATATGTTCTCTTGCAATCACATGGGCTATAGCACCCAAACCTGTCCAGTTATCCCACCATAGGTTGGAGTTTCCTGAGTTGATCTTCCAAACAAGTTGCTCCTCTACTTTATCTTTCACTTCCATAAGGCTCTTCCAATCATGTGACTGTCCCGCTCTCCAAATCCTGTCCACCGGGTTAGTGAGTCTGCAATACTTGATTTTAGTGAATTGTGCCCATAAGGAGTTGGTTGTCCTGAGCCTCCACCACCTCTTCATTGCTAAAACTTCACATACATCTTTGATTCTTCTTAAACTAATGCCTCCCTCATCAGTGGGGTAACACATTTTTGCCCAAGCACACCAATGGTACTTCTCTTTCCCTTCACTGGTGCCCCAAAAAAATCTGGTAATATACCTTACAATCTAAAGAAAGATGTCATTAGGAGGCTTCATGGCTGCAAGTAGATATATTGGTTGGGATTGCAAAACATGCTTGATAAGGATGACCCTCCCACCAATCGAAAGATTTTGCTCTGCCAGCCTGATGTTTCCCGTACTACTTTGGTAACAGAGTCATTAAAAGTAGTGATCAGCTTTCTACCAACATACAAGGGGCATCCTAGATATAGTAGAGGAAATTCTTTGTGTCTATAACCAATAATATTCTTTATTCGAGCAATCTCAGTGGCAAATGTATTAGGTTTGACCAGAAAACAACTTTTATCATCATTTATAAGTTGGCCAGAGCACTGAGAATAATTAAGGAGATGAGTGAGGACCAGATTGAAAGAAATATGGTTGCCTGAAGTAAATATAATAACATCATCTGCATAAGCAAGATGTGTAATTTGAGGTCCAAATCTTGGCATAGAAAAACTATTGTAATCTGTATTATCATTCAACTTATTGAGCATTCTTAATAGGACCTCTGCCCCTAAAATAAATAGGGCTGGTGAAAGGGGATCCCCTTGTCTGATGCCTCTAGTGGAATGAAAGAAACCCTTTCTTGAACCATTAACCAGAATAGTATACCAGATGTTAGAGATGAACCTCCATATAAGATCAATCCATACATATGAGAAGCCATATCTCTTAAGAACAGTCAAAATAAATTTCAAATTCACTCTGTCATAAGCTTTGGACATATCAAGCTTGATCGCTACATTCCCACCTTCATTGGTGTTCCTGATGCCATGAATAACCTCTTGTGCCAATAAGACATTTTCTGTAATAAGCCTTCTATGTACAAAACCTGACTGGTTTTCTGAGAGAAGTGTAGGAAGGATATCAGTCAGTCTGTTACTAAGGATTCTGGAGATAATTTTGTTAGAGAAATTTGAGAGGCTTATAGGTCTAAATTCTGTGAAAGACAAGGGGTTATCAACTTTTGGTATAAGGATAAGGCAAGTGCTAGAGTAAAACTTGATGAGATTAGTACCAGAAAAGAAGCTTTGCACCACATTCACAAGATCATCTTTTATAGTTTCCCAACAATGTTGATAGAAAATACCACTGAATCCATCAGGACAAGGGGCACTATTGGGATTTAAGCCAAAAATAGCCCTCTTTATCTCTTCTTCATCTGGAGGAATGCTGAGTTTATCATTATCTTCTTGTGTAACAGCTGGAGTAATACAATCTAAGTGCTGAAATTGTGGAATTCCATCTTCTTTGAAGAGTTTCTCAAAATGTTGAACTGCTTCATCTCCAATATTTTGATCACCTGTAATCCACTGTCCTTCACTATTCTTGATTCTATGTAGAGTAAGTCTTCTTCTCTTGTCATTGATCATGGAGTGAAAGAACTTTGTATTAAAGTCACCTTCTTCTAGCCATCGGATATTAGCCTTTTGTCTTACAATATTCTTGAACTCCAGCTGATCAATCCAAAAAATTAGAAACTTAAAATACCTGATCCCGTGAAAATCAGTATTAGAACATCTAACTAGCATAGGTGTGTGGTCAGAACCAGTGCTAGCTAAATGTTCTACACTGATTCTTGAAAATTTGGAAGTCCATTCCTGATTAACCAGTACCCTATCCAACCTTTTCCAGATTCTGTTCCTTTTATTTCTAGCATTGCACCATGTAAATCTAGGGCCTGAAAAGCCAGCATCCACCATACCACAATCTTCCATAGTCTCTATAAAATCCAAACTCTTAGCCATTCTGTGAGGGATACCTCCCTTTTTTTTCTTCAGCATTCATTATGACATTAATAAGATCAGAGCACGCTTTTAGACTATCCCAAAGAGGGGTCATGAGGTGTGCCTTATTTTTAGCATATACAAAAGTCATACAAAATATATCTATCTTATCCTTCTTTTCAAACTTCAGAGTGATCTGTTGAGTGTCATTAGCAACCACCGTGGCTTCAACTAAAGAAGACCAAAAAACCCAGATCTTTCCATTAGGATTACAGCAGCAACCTTCCATTCCAATCCATCTCTTGTATAGTTGAATGTAGTCACTATCAACAAAAGGCACAAGAATAGCAATAATTTGAAGTCTCTACATTTTGGAGAGAAATTTTAGTCTTTCAAAAGCCCCTCTGGACTTAACCCCCCTAATATGCCAAGTGATTTTATCAGTCATGGATAACATTTTGGGGTGGGACATTTACTTGAGAGGCTTTAACTTTAGCCCTTGTGAGAGGTCCAGTGATTTGTTTCGTTTTACCATAGTTTCTAGAAAAACTTCTAGGAGATATGTTACCTTGCATAATCAACATATTTGTGTGTGAAGTAACAGTATCCTCTGATTTTTTATCTATCCATGATGTTTTAGGAGCGAAGTTTTTTATGAGTTCTTCTTCATCTGTTGAATTGCATTCCTCATACTCATCCTCTTCCTCTTCTTCATCTTCTATATTAAAATCCTTATCACTGCTTCTATCTTCTTCATATGTATCTTGGTTTTGTAGACCCATTATTTGTAGAGGGGTGGCATGTTTCACATTATTTCTCTGTGTTAACTCTGCAGTGGCTGATTTGGGTTTTTGATTATGGTTCTGAGCAAGTTCTGGACTCCATAAGTCAACTGCAAGGCTAATTTCTTTTTGCTCCTTGGTTCTGGGCACAACAATTGGATCAGAAGAAGCTATAAGGGGAGTTTTAGCACCGGCCTTGGATGTTCTTTAGAAGGGACAGTTTGTGGGGCAACTTCTTTTGAAAATTGAGCACCAATAATAGCGGCGCTCCTAACTGGCATTTTCATCTGCTATATGACCTTGATGTTTACAAGAGGCAATAATCTGGCACAAATTCATACTCAATGACCTGGTAAAAACCACCACATTCAACACCTTCCTCATTTCGAATGCCAACCCATACAGAATCCCTCTTTTGTTTAGTGAGGTCAATTTCCACAAGAACTTTAGCAAAGTTGGGTCGTGATTTGGTATCCGTAGGTTTGTCAATCTTTAGTAGCGTACCA
This sequence comes from Lycium barbarum, assembly GCF_019175385.1. Lineage (NCBI taxonomy): Eukaryota > Viridiplantae > Streptophyta > Magnoliopsida > Solanales > Solanaceae > Lycium > Lycium barbarum. The sequence goes on from NC_083343.1 coordinate 84,735,771, forward strand.
AGAGGGGAAGTAATTCTCACTATAGCATCCCAATTATAATAATGCCACTTAAGTTCTAAAAGAAAAGCCAAAAACAAGGTCCACAAATTTACTATGCAGATTGCTCCAATATCATCATTGAATTGCATTCCTCATACTCATGCTATAGTGAAGTTGGGGGAAATTTTTAGAGAGAGGTCATTCTTTCTCTTTCTAGACTTTAAATGTGTCGGTGGATAGATTACATAGTAGATAAGACTACATGAACAAATGAGAAAGAGAACAATGTGAAAAACTAAAGCCTAATGAATAATTCTCTTTGATTTGCTAGGGACTTCCAAAAAACCTCAAGTGGTTCGTGTCATTTGTACAGTATCTGTTTTCAGAGAATATAATATTGATAGCAATTACATGCAATATAATGCTTCATGACACCTCTTGCAAGGAAGAACTTGTTTTGTCTATTGACAAGCTAGCAACATCCTGCAGTTTATCATTGTCCCATGCTTCATTGAAATGCTCCCTCAAAAACTCAACCGCCATGAATGTAAGAGCAGAAGTTGGAATGTACCATGTAATTCGAGGAATGCTACCTCTAAACATCCCCCTTCACCTTCAGTCATCCAAATCTTCTGAACAGCATCCAGCCAGCCGCTATACCTGGCAACACATTAACAAACCAAACTTGGGATTTGTGAATATATCACAAATATCAAATCTTTTGAGATAGAACGAGCTATTTCAGAGCAACCAACAATAATTAACAAAAATTAGCCTCCCCTTCATCAGTAAAGTTAAGATAATTTATAATTTTTCTAACTTAGGATGGTGTGTGAATAACTAAAACGACCTGTTCTTATATTGTCGGGATGTAACTAAGGATGTGAGAAAAAGTAAAAATACAAACTTTTTTTCTTACATTGTAAGTATTACAAGTAGTAATGACCTAAGTCTTACATTGATTGTTGTTCTTATCAAAAGATTTTAATGAATGTTGTTTAAGGGTTAACATTGTGACACAAAAGATATATGGACGGATGAGCACCTTAATGTCGTTCCTTGCACTTGTAATCTTGTTTTGATAACATCCAAGGGAGTGGTGACATATGCACTTAAACCTGTAAGAGATGGAAAAGTCATTGCATATTCAACTACAACTACCAGTATAATGCTTAAAAAAGTAGTACATACCCCCAGCTAGTCCTCCCAAGAGGAGGCCCTCAATAGAGCCATTTGAGTGATAATTGAAGTTGTTAAACCACTTCTGCTTCCCATATTCGGTCATGCTTTTCAAGGCCTCATAGAAAGTAACCTATGAATTTGAACATGACTAAGGTTTAACTTAATAATATATAAAAACCATAGTTAGTTTCAGTATATACTGAATTGAATGTGCCATCATAATTGATCAACGGCAGAATCTAGATTTTTGGAGAAAACAGGGTAATGGGAATTATGGTCTACACAAATAGAAGAAATTTCATGATTCTTAACCAGTTAAGCTATTAAATTCAAATCATGGAATTTTTCTCTATAGTGAAAAGTATGTGGAACATTCAAGTCAGAGCTCATTGACACAATCATACTCAGAGCCTAGTTCCTAACTTCGCCAGACATTGGACCATCTCCATTTAGCAAATGAGCAGGGAAGTGGATTGCAAGTTCAGGAACTACAGTGACGAAATGGCCGTTTCATTTTTTCCTCTTTTCCTTTTTTTACAAATTCCCAGATCTGTCTCTCTTAGCAATCTCCAAATTCAGGCATTTATTTCGTAAAATAAAAATAAAAAAGGAAAAAACAAGAATCAGTCAAATCTTGCACTTCCCAAAAACTTCCAATGCAGCTGTTATAGACTAGAACAAATTGAATGATACATAAATTACTGTGGGTCTTGTAATTGCTTCTTGATATTCAGTTTAGTTAAAAGGATTACTGGTGCTTTGAATACAATGAACTATTTCTAGTTCTTAACTCACTTCAGTGTAGCTAATAGAGCTGTCAGCAAATAAGTTCTACTAGAGTTCTTTATTCGCAGATGCAATCATTAATGCGCAGTGGTGCCTATATGCAAAAATTTCAAGTGCGGGGGCGTTAGACCCATCCGAGCAGTTTGGTTCTGGCCTTACCTCGCACATCCTTGGAAAAGCTCAAGCCACCCCAACAGTACTTTCAAGATGGTGTCAAGCCTCAAAAAACCTCGCTCAACAAGCTTGTAAGCCTTCTGCCACTCAGCAGGCTTATAGCCTGTTTGGCCAAACAGCTTTTTTATGCTCTAGAGCCATCCATTTCAGAATGCTTTTTCATGGCATCGGATTAAGATCAAATGTATTTGAATCGCATAAGATACAATTTAATTTAAAAGATTCGTAATGATTAAAAGCGGAGAAGATTGTTTTGTACTACATAGGTTTCATCCATATTCAGTCAGTGTTTCAATAAGTAATAATTTATTCTTTTTGCAGTCAGCTTTAATTGGAATAAACTATTGATTCCAATATTTAATAGCTTGAACTTTCTTTAAATCAAATGTTACTCGAACCATATAGATAGAGTTTTTTGCTATCAAAATTAACTTTTTTGTGTATCATATTTGATTATGGAAAGATATCTATAAGTTTCCCTGGTTTATCCTTTTACTGGATTGAATTTGAACTTTCACAGTTTCACCTTCTTCCCGTGGAGGCTATTTCAGGCTTTATGTTTACTTACCTTAGACTGTCCCAATCCAATTGACTCTGGTCTACATGCTCCATGTGCTCTGTGTGGGTATGGGATCTGACTAACTAGCAGTGTGTCTGCTTTTATATATACAGTTAAGTCACTATTACCATGTATGCATATTATCTGCCTCAGTTATACCAGTTACCTGATTTATTGTTTTGCTTGTCAAGTGATGTGCGTATCAGATTTTATTAAGGAAAAAGATTTATAGGTTTCCCTGGTTCAGAAATTCTGACTAGCCCAATAATGCACAAGACAGAGGGTATTGAACCAAGATGAATCCAGCAAGAAGGATTAAGCTTCCAAATAGTATACCAAACTGAGAGAAGAATTTTATCCTTGATTGGAACACAACATCTGACCTAGGTTTTCCAACACATCCCAAAATTTATACGCCACTAGATACCCTAAGTAACTCTACAATGCTGATTATCATCACCCTTCTTTTTATTGCTTCTCTTCGTCTCCACAACTCAAAACCTAACCTTATAAACCATACTCAGCATGAAAAGTTATAAAACCAAATTTGTATATACAGCCATAGAGCTAGAAAACGAGTAGCAGTATGCTAACCCTAAAAGAGTTCACATCAACCTATACTAGTACTAGTATATAAAGGAAACTTACTAGTATATAAGGGAAACGCAAACTAAGTGTAAGCACACAATCCACCATCAAACCAAAGGAAATAAAGAAAAAGACATATGAGTCATAACAGCTATACCATTAAACTAGCAAAGGGCACGTCTCTGGCAAGTGTAGACTAGTATCTGCAAAAGAAATGCAAAGTTAGCAATCTAAACATCTATGTTCCTACACACCTCCTACCTTAAGGTTGTGGGTGTGAGTCACCAACGGAGCAAAAAAGAGGGGAGCTCGTGGGGAGGGGTAAAAAATAAAAAAAAAGGTAACATGATTTCAAAAAGTAGTCTCAACCTAACAGAGATGGTCCATCAGTAAATGACCTTAGTATGTCCAAGAAACAGAATATACAGAGACATAAATATAATCAACACACATAATATGGAAGTCAGGCTCCTTAATTCCTCAGCTAATCTTTTTCTAGTCAGGACTAAAACCTAATGTGCCTGGACAGCGACTTCATGTGAATCACAAAGTACCGCAAATAGATTCTATGACATGTGATCATGAACGAACTGCTTTTCTACTTGGATGCGGAGGATTATGTAGCTAAATGTTCAACAAAATATGACATGAAAACCATACCCTGCATATAAACCCTTCGGACCTTGTTCCTTCCATATTGAGAATCCAGCCTGAAACATTCCTGAATAGTAACCATACATGTTTGGGCCCTGTTTCACACAGCTTCCATCCTTCAAGGCAACAGAAACCCAATACTTCCTGGTGCCTTGAACCTGCATACGCTGCTTTATCACTTCACATGGAACATATATGAAAGACCCAAGTGTATCTCCTGAAATGCAGAACAACTCAAAATTCTGAATTCTAAGAAAAAACAGCATAATATCTACGGTGAAGCTAATGGTATGAATCAGGAAAAGCCAGGAATGATAAGATTACCAATAGCACCGGCAATGAAATGTGACCAATGGCCACTGAGGCTCGGATGTGATTGTTCTACCCACTTCTTGCTAGATTCTATGATGCCAAAGTATGTAGCACCCGTGGCAAGAGATCCAGTGACCCCTGGTGTTACTCCTCTGTAAAATCCTAACAGCAAAACTGGCTTTGTTATATTTAAAATAGCACAGAAATCAGGGTCAAGATAAGCACCAAGATCAATGACATACCAGTTAATCCGTTGGTAAACCAAACAGTTCGTACCATCTGTAGTATGCTTTTCTGATTCTGAAAATAACACAAGGAAATTATTCAACAACATAATCAATACATTTACGCAAATAAAAATTTGATGTGGATGCAGAGTCATGGAGGCAGGTGCAAGGGTGTCTGCCTTCAGATTGACTTATTTATAGAATATACATCTGTGCAAGTTTGGCCTACCTCCATCTTTGGTATTCTTGCACACCCTTACTCAAAATAGTGAATCCGCCTCTCACTCTAATGCTCTGTTTGGATGGTTGTTACATAATGTTTCATAATGTATTGTATTCTATTGGATTATGTTGTATTATATTGTATTGTATTATTTTGATGAATACACCGTCTGGATAGATTATATCGTTTTTCATCGTTACATAATGTCACACATCAACAATTTGAAGGATAAATCTACAAGAAAGGCAGGGTACGAAGTAGAGCAACTACTAGCTCAAAATGAGGGGAAAATAAGAAGATACAGTAACTATGTGATCACACCAAATTGGTTGTTACACAAAATGAAACTTTCCTGTCGTTACATAACGATGGGTTTAACGATACAATACAATAAAATTTAAACAAACATTGTATTTAGACTAACAACACAATAAAATATAACCGTCCAAACATGCTGTACTTATACAATGAGAAAAGCACATATAATGATGTTTTAACAATATAAACTACCTGGGATGCACTGAAAATAGCTTGGCTTTGTATCCGGGTCTTCACTGTATCAATCGGGTGCATCATACCTTCCCCAAAAGCTCCAGCAATAGCCCCCCATACGAACTCTCTATACACTGAAATACAACAATGAAACACTTTACTTTGAGTTAATCAAGCTTAAAAGTTTCTATAAATAAACCATAAAATTAGCTTTTAAACTAACACATTTGTCTCAATCAAACAACAACAACATACCCAGTATAGTCCCATAAGTAGGGTCTGGGGACAATGGCGGATCCAAAATTTTCACTCAGGGTTCGAAAAAAATAACAAAAGCTACAATAAAAAATAATGTTGTCCTTGGGAATCGTTGGAGCCAATTTTGAACACCTGGACCGCTTGAGCTAATCTTTTGCATTTACTCAAAATCTACCTTATATTCAGTGTAATTTTTTGTAAAGGTGTTCGGGTGAACATCCTCTTGCCCGCCTAAATCCGCCCCTATCTCGAGAGGGTATAATGTACGCAAACCTTACCCCTACCTTTGCGGGGTAGAGAGGTTGTTTCCGATAAACACTCGACTCAAAAGAAGTGTACTCAAAGCATGATTCAAAGGAAAATAACGGCAGCAAAATACCAAGATAAACAGAGCAAATAAAGCAAACAGGCGGTAGTCTCAATCGTTCATATTAATTACACCAGACTTGTTAAAATCCACTGTATGAATCCTCTAAAGTGTGGAAATTTACAATATATTTGTGCGTTGCATTATAGTTTATTGATTGAGCATAGAGTAAGAGAATGCAATGAAGTTTACCAAAGAAGTGATTGTGTAATGGGTTATCAGACGGTGAGTTGGTGGCTACCGTGGCTAAGAGTGTAGGGTTTTGGGTTTTGGAATTTCGAAGTTTTTGTAAGAGCCTGTATGGGTAGACTTAAAAAAAAAACAGCTTATAAGCTGAACTTTAAACTAAGCTAATCAATTTATTTTTTTAGGCTTATTTTAAGTATAAAATAGTTTATAAGCTGGTCAGTCAAACACTTAAAAAAACTGATAAACTAAGCCAAACAGGCTCTAAGTTACTTTTCCTACGAGTCAGATGAGCGCGCAGGTTTGTTTTTTCGTTTTTCATGTGCTGTGAACACTTTGACTTAGGGGCAGTGTTTGAGGAGACATGGTCGCGAGGCGAGACGTTTTATATATGCATAACCTTGAGGCACGGGCATAGGGTATTTAATTTATAAATTAATAAAATAAATATATAAATAAAAAATACATTAAAATTATTATGAAATAAAAAAAAAAGAAAAATGTATATATCTATTATTAACATGCTAACATGGGCACGAACCATTAAAAAAATCTTGAAAAGATGAATGACATAAAGATGTATTACACTAATAACATGACTATGATGAACCACATATATAATTAGAGTTGTAAAAATGATACTTTATCCTAAGAATTCAAAAATAAAAATGACAATAATATAAAGTTATTGTTTTAAAACCTAAAATTAGATAACAATTTAGTATTCATTATAATACAAATAGCCAGAATAGAGTCTTCAAAACATTATCTAAACTAGAGCGATACCTAAAAAATTCTAAAACTAAATTTTTTTAAAAAAAAGATAAATTGAAGAATGCTAAAAAGATTTTGAAGAAAATAAAGCATGGAAGCATAGTGAGAATTGGAGGACAAAACGTTTGATTTTGTAGTTTGCACTTTGCGTACAAAGGTCTAACGTGTATAAACAACAAAGAGAAAAGATTATGAAATTAGGATAAACAATTAAAATTTGTTTTTGAATTTTTGCGATTTTTAGTTTGAGAATTTACTATGAGTTAACTTTTGAATATTTTTTTTAAAAAAAAGATTTATTAAGCACTTTTGGCCCAAATTTGAAAAGTTTTCGAGGCTTACGCCCCAAATGAATGCCCAGAGTGTTGGGGCTTAAGCCTAGGCGAACACCCGGAAGGTTGAGGCATATGTCGCATGTACGCCTCGAGGCGTTTTTTGTACGCCTCGCCCCAAAAACACCTTTTAAAACACTGCTTAGGGGTAGACATAGTTGGAAGAATAAGGTGGCAGGCCCCAAAAGTTTTTTTCTAAGTGGAAGGGCCTCATTTTATTTTCCATTTATTTTGGGTCTAGAAATTACTAATGAGGTGATTAGCAAACACGCGGGGGCCTTTTGTATTTTTAAAACTTTGGGGTTCGGTTTCTAAACTTTCAAAACAACCTTTTTTTTCTTTTCCTCTTACTTCTTCATTCTTTTTCCCTCTAACTCCAACGATCGTTGAGCTGCCTCCTTCTCCCACACCTCCATCTCCAAAAAAAAAAAAACATATTTGATGGGAGCTTTGGGATAGATAAAAGCTATTTCAAGAGCCAATATTTGAAGATTTCAGCTGAAGATCAGTTGCAGGTTATAAAAGCCCTAATTTTTTCCTATCCTGATTTCTTTTGAGTTCAAAATGGTATATTTAATGTCTTATTTTGTGATGTTATGAGATTATAGTCATGGTAAAGCCCTAATTTGTTGATTATGATTATTTGTTGATTGGCGAAGCCCTAATTTCTTTTTATTCTAATTTTTGTTGAGTTCCATTGTGTTTTCCATGTCTTATTTGTTGATTCTTTTGAATTTATAGTCATGGTGACGACCAGAGGACGTTCCGGATCACTTTGGAGAGTTGACTAGGGTCCTTCTTCATCTAGAAAAAGGCTAAGAACAGAGGTTATAGACCTAGATCCCGACGTAAGTGAAGTTGAAGCCCCAAAGAAGAAACAACCAAAGGAGTTAATTAATAGAGGAAATAAACAACCAGAGAAGTTAAATAATAGACCAAAGAAATAACAAAAGGAGTTAATTAATGGACCGCAACCAAAGGAGTTGATTAATGTAGAACAGTTATATAATAGACGTAATGAATAACCAGATGAGTTGATTAATAGACGAAATGAAGAAGAGGAAGACGAGACGTCTCTTGATAAGATTCTCAAGGAGATTTTGAATTTGAAGAAGAAGAAGTCAATTGTGGTGCTGGAGAAGAGGAATATCGTGAATGTGAGGCTCCGGAAGATACGGAGAACAATAGTGATCGCCTATCTATTCTTGAAAATGTCAAGTCCGTCACTGTAGAAAAGTTGGAAAGGCTCTGATTGAACTCATGGCTTTTGGAAGGCGTTGATTTCCCGGCCAGGATCATAGTAAGGTCTGCTATGAAGTCATGGTTTGACTTTAAAGTTCAATTGCGAAAGCATAAACTCCTAAATATGTTTCGTAAAACTAGTTTTGGCCACTTCTTGGACTTGCCCTTATATTGGGATAAATTCAGTGGAAAGTTTGTTCATTTGCTTCTTCTACGGCAAATTACTAATCGAAAGAAAGAAGCATGCGATGTGATTTTTGATTGAGGATATGCCATGTTGTTTTGGGCTAAGGGAGGTTTGCATTGGTCACTGGTTGAATCGTGGTGCCCTCCCTAGTGGAAAGGAGTTGAATAAGGTCCATAGAAAAGGAGACAAGTTATATAAAAAAGTTTAAAAAATTAAATTAGGTGTTACCCAAGATTTGCTCGTGAAAAGCTTGGAAAATAAAACATTGACCAAATTGGAAAAGCTTAAGGTGTCCTTGCTGTGATTTGATCACTGCATTTTATTGGCACTTGACAATTCTAAAACAGCTGAGACGAAGTGGATAATGATAAGTCCAAGTGCATTTGTGTTTTGATGATTGTCAAACTATTTCAGAACTAGATAGAGACTTGATCTGCAACCTGCTCTCTGTGCATCTTACACCGTCAATAGGGAACAGTTGTAAAACCGAGCCACTTGCTGCACACAAGTACAACTGTAAGTTGGCCCCTGCTTTAGGTCAAAGTGAATGAGTGGTCTCTATCCATCCCACATGCTCCCACTATATATACAACATGATGGAAACATATTGAGCAGACTTGAAAACCTAATCTAAATCGTGCAAAGCTGTCGTACAAGTTCTCAAGATCTCTCAAGAACAAAGTCACCTACAAGTTGAAGAACGTGATCTAGACATAAGATTTAGTCTAAGTCCTTTATATTGTTGTGAGCCTTTGTTCGTTTGTACTTAAGTTATAAACCTAATCTTCTCTTTAAAGGAAGTTGATAGTAGGTAGATCAAAAGTCTCAAAGGGTGCTTGTTGGAAGTGTGTTTCCTTAAGTTGTTAAGTGGTACATTAGGCTAGGATTAGTCTAAGTGTAATAGTGTCCTTATCTAGAGTTAGCTAAGTGGAGTTGTTTGCAATCAGAGTATTGCATGGGTTGAGGTACTATGGGAGTTAGTTCCTAGGTTACATAAGCATTATTGTAAGGGTAAAGGATTATGGGAGTTAGTTCCTAGCTTACGATAGAGTTGTAACCTGAAGTTGCTCGTGTAGTGGAGTTGAAATCCTACAGAGGTAGGTCGTGGTTTTTAATTCCTTGAGCAAGGAGTTTTCGACATTAAAATCTTTCTTTTTGTACTTACTGCGTTGCATAAGGGAATTGGTACTCAATCAAGTCCCTCATACATTATTTGGTGGACGAACAACCTGCATCAATTGGTATCAGAGCAGATGGTTTCTAAAATGTTAACACCTAGAAAAAATCTGTAAAATGGCAGCCCCACCAAATATGGAAGAAGGAAAGTCTTTCACCAGGCCACCCATATTTAACGAAAAATATTATGGGTGGTGGAAGACAAGAATGCAAGACTTCATCATGGCCGAAGATTCAGAGCTTTGGGATATCATCTGTGATGGTCCCTATATCCCAGTTCACACAAGTGAAGATGGTAAAAAGACCACTGTCAAAACAAGAAAAGAATACAATGAAGCTGACAGGAAGAAAGTGGAGAAGAACTATAAAGCCAAGAAGATTCTTGTGTGTGGAATAGGACCGGATGAGTACAATCGAGCCTCAGCTTGTTCACCAGCAAAAGAGATCTAGGAAGCTCGCCAAACTGTTCATGAAGGAACAACTCAGGTAAAAATCTCCATGATCGCCATGCTCACCGCTGAGTATGAAATGTTCAAAATGAAAGAGAGTGAATCCATTCATGAGATGCACACCAGATTCACCTCTATAATCAATGAGCTCCACTCTCTCGGAGAAGTCATCACAACTACCAAGCTGGTAAGGAAGATGCTTTGTGTATTACTTGACTCCTGGGATAGCAAGGTAAATGTTATCTCTGAAGCCAAAGATCTAGATACGTTGACTGTCGATGAGCTTATTGGAAACCTCAAGACGTATGAGATGAAGATGACCATGAAGAAAGTAGAAAAAAATGAGGTGAAGAAGGAGAAGATCCTGGTTCTCAAAGCTGCAAAGGGAGAGTCCAGTGATGATGACTCCGAAATGACTTATCTCACACAGAGGTTTCACAAGATGATAAAGAAAAATGGCATGTTCCCCAAAATAGGAAACCCCGGCAGAAACGACTACTCATGTCACAAGTGTGGGAAACCTGGTCATTTCATGAAGGATTGTCCTCAAAACAGGCAGGACAATTATGACAGAACTGCCAAGAGGAACCAGTGCCCCGATAGGAGTCTTAGAAGGAAAGAGGCCGCTGATAAGATTGTGAAGCAAGCACTTGCAGCCTGGGGAGACTCAAGTGAGTCTGAGGATGAAAATGACAAAGGGGACTTGTCTATGATGGCATTTGACGATGGAGAAACTGAGCATAAGTCAGTACTTGCACTCTCGGCTGAATCTGACACAGGTGATGTTGATGATGAGAACAAAGAGGTAAATTTCTTGGAGGTAAAGAAAAACCTAAAAGCCTACTCTCTAAATAAGCTCATGTCACTGTCAGATGTGTTAATTGATGCCTATCATGCCCTTATTGCTGAAAAGGATGCACTAACTCTTGAAATCAGTAATTCCGAACTTAAAAGAGACAATATGTTGGTGTTGATTGGAGAAATGAGAGAGCAGGTTGATGAGACAATTAGATAAATATTATCCTAGAAGGTCAAATAAAAAGGGATACAGGAGCGTCTTTTAAAGGGAAGGGTGAAGCTAGTAAAATTTACTTGGAGCTTGAAGATGAGATCAAAAAGACAAAAACTAAGTCTCACTACTGAAGTCGAGAGGAGCAAGCAATTGAAGGAAGTCTTGAGCAGAATTAAGTTTGATCTTGATAAAACTCTCAAGTGGACTTGGTCCTCTGACGTAATTACCTCCATATACAAGAGTAAAGGAAGCAGTAGGGAAGGGATTGGTTACAAGAAGACACCTTACAATCCCCACAGCAAGTATGTCTCCACCACTGAAAATTGGCTTTGCACTCATTGCGGGCAAGCAGGTCACTACAACGAGTCTTGCAAAGCAAGCATTGAATATTTTTAGAGGAACAGAGACTTCATCAAAAGGAAAGCAAGTTTGGGCATGAAAGGAACTGGTTCTCAAAAGAAAGGACCTCAGAAGAAGAAAGAGAATGTGCTGCCTGTGTGGGCGAAAAGGAACTTGATTCATTCCTTCTACAATTATAAGGGACCCAAGCTGGTTTGGGTTCCCAAATCCAAACACTGACATCATGTGCAGGTTGAGGAGAGAGAAAAGAAAGGTGGATGTGACAGAAGAAGGGGTATGCACACATGGGAGGTGCAGGACAGCATATGAACAAAGTACAGAACTGCTGCTCAGCACGGTCAAAACTATCCAGAGACCCGATCTCTCTGTGACTCAAGTTAGTAGTTCTTTCAGTACTTTCATATGTTCTGAACTATTTAAGTGCCAAGTCGATCAAGCGTCTTCTAATTAAAATTTCAAACCTTAAGTCTTCCAATCGACACTTCACTTCTGACACAATCTGTCTCGTCTCTCACACCTGTCCTAAAATGTCATCTCGGACACCTTAAATGCATCTCTCGTGTCTTTCTCTCTCTTCACTTACCAAAATCGTTAGACCGTCGAACTTCTCATTATCTATCATATCCTATACAAGGCCGACTGAACCAACTCCTATCTCATCACTCTTACCAAGTACAAATATCTCAAAACCCTCCTTCAAGACAAATCAAAATGAACTCCCAACTGTCATCCTCAGAGCACTCAATCTCCTCTAACCAAAGTATATGTAGATCTCTATATGGTGTCTTCAAACTAAGAGGACCCTTGAATCTTGAGGAAAGTGATGTAGATATATACCTGATATCATCAGACTCCTCTTCAAAAGAATCGAATGAAACAAGTGGAGAGGTTGAAATGGGAAGAGATAACATCGATAACTCTGAAGGACAACAGGTCTGAAATCTTAACAAGAAAGAAAAGGCTGCAGATGTCGTACCCGTCTCCCACCCTAAGAAGAAAACTTGGTGTCCCATCAGTGCTGAAGCACCTGGTGCCTCAACAGAAAACTCATGAGAAAATGTTGACTCTGATGGTGATATCATACTTCGTTCAGTGCGCAATCAGATCTTTAGGGGTATAAAGGAAAACAAGAAAAGGAAATCAAAGGGAATGACAGGAGGAGAAGAAAGTGATACTCAATCTGCCTCGCAAAAGAAATGGAGGACAAATGCCGTTGAGAGACATGAAATTGAATTGAGAAAGAAACATCTCCAAACACAGAAGATTCTCTTTAGGGTAAAGGAAAACGAGTACACCGCGTGCGGACACGGCAACCATGCAACTGTCAACCTGTCGACTATGCCATGTTCTTATAGTGTTTTCGATGTGACAAGCTCCCGTGTGCACGTGCCATAGCAGCTCTGAGTAAGAGATATCCATATACATTTGGAGACTCCGTTTATAACAACTTTTCTGCATATTACTCCGCAGATACATAGACATGAAATTGAACTGGGAACTTTTCTTCTTCTTTCGCCTTATCATAATGATTTTATATTCTAGATCTTCAGCGATTCGAGAAATCCAATTCGAATTTCGAGAAGAAAGCATGAGATATGCTATGGAGAATCCAATAGATAGTCCACAACCATATCCCATAGGAACCACTTTCCAGCCGAGTTCACTCAGAAATGACGAATCGCTTTCTTCACCCGTGTTGTTTGTCTCTAGTCTCCAGCTACTTCCACAATCTTTTGAAACTAGGAATCCATGTAATCCATCATTGCCTTCATAAAATATACCCAATTGAGTTCCTTTCGGGATGCATCTTTCAAGATAATTGCATGAGAGATTTAAAACTACAAGAGATGTAAGAGAAGCAAGTGTTTCTGGTAACTCTCCGAAAGCTGGTTAAATGAAAGGTCTAATGATTCTACTACAGATAATTTTCCAGCTGATGACGGTATATGACCTTGCAACCCTTTGTGAGATAAATTCAACACAAAAAGTGCAATGAGATCTCCTATCATACTCAGAATATGCTCTTCAAATTTGTTACTTGAAAGATCCATAGTGGTGTATAAAGACAGGATCCTCACAACTTCAAACTCTTGTCCCTTTGTTACAACAGTTACCGAGTCTTGGTAATATGTTTGTTCTCCATCACCTGGTGCCTTCATTGTTTGATCAATTCTTCTCATGCCTTTCAGATCTTGAAAATGACTTGTTGGTAATTTTGCTGTAAATGCATTGCAAAAGAGCTCTATCATCAGAAACTGAGGAAACAATCTTATACTACTTGAAGTTCTAACGGGTCTATGAAATTTATTAGATCTCAAGCTTAAAACTCATAGCTCTGGAAGAGTCCCCAACCACATAGGGAATGTGTCATTCAGGTGATTATTTCCTAAGTCAAGAACTTCCAACTCTATGCAATTGGCCAAGGATCTTGGGATTTTTTCCTCTAGCTTATTGCCATGCAAATTGAAGCTTTTCAGTCCACTTCCAAAGCTAAAAGTTAGTTAGAGATTGCGGGAAAGACTATTGTGTTGCATATCCAAAACCTCAAGGAATGCACTCATGTCACCCAAACATTGTGGAATTGCTCCCTTCAAATTGTTTCTTGCCAAATCTAGAATTGTTAACTATGTAAAATTGCAAAAAGAAGAAGGGATCTCCCCAGGGAGATTATTATTTGATATCAAGAAAAATAGTACAAGTGGAGGTGGAATAGGTAAGGATCCTTGAAGAAAATTGGACCGCAAATCAACAGTACCTAGTTGAGAAAATGATGAAATCTAGTCAATACTTGTAAACATGTTGTGGGATAGATTAACATAATTCAATGAAAGCTTCCAATAATAAAAGCGTAAATAAATAACTAAATAAGCGAAAGAGAATAAATCATGTAAGTCTGACGATAATAAAATAGCAAATTTGCGAAAATAAGGAAATACACCCAGGGCCTGGTCTAATCTATACAAGAGCATCTAGCTAGAAATATACAAGTCTGAAAATATAATAATACATCAATATCTGTATATGTCTTAGAATGGAAAGTAAGACATAAATAAGAGGAGTCTTCAAGGCAGCGAACGTCTCGTGCTTACCTTGTAAACTCTAAGCTGTACTGATAGCGACTATCAGCCATGGGAGACGGAATCAAATCCAACCTGGAACTCTACATTCATAAAAGAATGCAGCGAGTGCAGGTCAGTATAAAACTAAAGTACTGGTATGTATCATAGGCCAACTAAGTATAGCTAACAGAATTCAGACAATAAAGCAAGATAGGCAGATAAATCAACAAGTATAAGTCAAACACAATCAAAACCAAGTACACGTCTTCACCTAGGTGGAAGCATCTAAACCCAAGTGTGCCAAGTCTCGATATATCTAATCTGAACCCAACAACACAAGTAAATCCCCAGATCATCACAATATAAGCCATAATGCAATAAAATGCAATAATGTATGAATACAAATGCAATGCAATGTTGTGTACACATGTACTCCGGACGGAAGTATCGACGTCCTGGTAGCACAACCCATGGGGGACCCGCGAAGTCCATGTACTCACTCAATCCACAATTCCGAGACAATCATCAGACATCGGAATCTTACATCACTCCAATCAATCCACGATTTTGGGACAATAATCGGATATCGAATTTTTCACATCACTCTCATGCAAATTGAGCCCAGCTCGTCACAGTGTTCCCTCAAATATCGACAATGTATCAACAGTATATCATGAGAGATGAGAATGCGTGCAATGTATGAATCAACTTCAATAATCAGATCAATATCACAAGTACCAAGCATGGGTACACCAATCATATCGTTAAAGACTATACAAGTCATATAGAATACTATCTTCGTATCAATGTCAACAAGTGAGGTACGACAATATCATGAACAAGATGGATCAATAGTCTCCAATATGTACTATCACTACGCGGAATCAAGCCCTCAACAATAGAACAAATCAAATCTCAGCACAATGGGGTGGCTAGCCCCAATCACACAACAGAGCCCAACCTAAGACAATATCTAACCCAACTTCATACCCGAAGGTTTAGATGCTTTCTCCGACAATATCATCTAAATATATATTTCGCTACATGAAGTCTCACCAAGGGTAAGCCATGACCTACCTGGATGGCCGAACAACAATACACCAACAATCACTTCTTAGCCTTGCCCTTCCGCTGAGCCTCAAGATCAAGAAAGTCTAGGCATATTTGAAATCTAGATTAGAAATCATGAAGATCGATACCTATATTGCTATCATTCAAATTAGGTCAAAAACCAACCCTAGAATTTAGGAAAATAGGGCCCACAAGGTCAAAACGGAAAATTCGGGGGTCAAATATCCAATTAAACACTAGGTGATAAAAACCAATCAACTAATTGCTAAATTAACTCAAGGATTCATCCAATTTCGAAATCCAAGAAAACCCCCCAATTTTGGGTACAAACCCTAACTCTTATATTCAAGAATCCAACACTAATAATGGAAGATATATAATTAACAACCTTAGATACATCATAATCTAGCATAAACCCAATCAATTTCATCATTAAAAAGCCCAGATAGAATATCCATTAAATCCACTTTTTATCTTCCATTACTAAGGAACTAACTAGGAGAGAGAGATTCTAAGATGATTAGGAATAATGAATTAGCATGGGGACTAGAAGGACTTACCACCAAGAATCCTCTAGAATAGTTCCCAAGAGCTTAAATTTCGAAATGGTAATAAATGATAGACTAAGGGCTTTTAGTACACACCTAATGAATATAGCAGGCCCGATACCGATATGGTGGCATCGGGACAGCCACGACGTCACCGCCCCGATGTCCACTCAGACTGTCGGGACGGTCAGGACACAACATAGCTTGGCCGCCCCAGCGGCGGGTGCCGCCTTAGCAGACACTAGTACCAGAAATCCGTAAAATTCCCCAAGTCTCAACTGAAATCCCGACTGACTCCCGAGGCCATCTGCTCACAAACCACATACACATACCCATATAAAAGCACACTACAAACGCACTCGTGGCCTCGAAATTCCCAACGGAGGTTTCGTTGACCGAGTCAACCCCCGATACCTCAATTCCAACTTCCCAACCCAAGTCCCAAAATGCATCCGAGTGTATTGGGAATCGAACCAGATATACACACAAGTTCTAAACGACCATCCAGACCTCTCAAAGTCGATGGATTTTCGAAAAAGGCCCATTTACCCAAAAATCAACTTTGAGTCAACTCTTTTTCGCTTTAAGCCCAAATTTCACAAAAGGTCGCCCGAATCAAATCTAGACACCTCAGGAAGCGTGTCAATGGTCCCCTCAGGTTTAAAGTAAGATAACCAAGCTCAGAAAGGGGAAAAAGTGCTGGAAAGACTATAACGACCGAATGAGTCGTTACATCAGATACCAATTAAACCATCGCTTGTCCTCAAGCGAAGAAGGGAAAAGAGCGGGGAAGTACCTGAATCAGCGAACAACTGGGGATATCGACTATGCATGTCTGACTCAGTCTCCCAAGTAGCCTCCTCAACAGGACGATGCTTTCATTGCACTTTCACAGAAGCAATCTCCTTCGACCTCAACTTTCGAACTTGCCTATCCATGATCGCAATAGGCTCCTCCTTATACGTCAACTTCAATATGAATCCCAACGAACAATGTAAGTACCGTCGGCATGAAACTTCTTTAGCATAGAAACATGAAAAATCGGATGAACTCTCGCCAAGTCTGTGGGCCAATATACCTAGGGCTCAACTTTCCCCTCTTCCTAAACTTCATAACACCCTTCATGGGTGAAATCTTGAATAGAACCTGGCCACCAAATGCAAACTGTAAATCTCGGACCTTCTAGTCCGCATATATCTTCTGTCGACTCTGAGCTGCCAAAAGCTTGGCCTCAATAACTCTCACTATATCAAAGGACTCTCTCAACAGATCCGTACCCTAAGGTCGAACCTCGAACCCATCAAACCAGCCAACCAGAGATCTACACCTCCTACCATATAAAGCCTCAAAAGGCGTCATGCCAATACTCGAATGATAACTGTTATTATACGCAAACTCTGCCAATGGTAAGTGCTGATCCCAATGACCGCCAAAATTAATAACACAAGCTCTTAATATATCCTAGAGCACCTGAATGGTCTGCTCGGACTGGCCATCGGTCTGGGGGGGGGGGGGGGGGAAAGCTGTACTAAGATCCAATCGGGTACCCAAATCCTCATAAAAATCTCTACAGAATCGGGAAGTGAAGATAGTACCCCGATCAAATACGACAGAAATAGAAACCCCATGCAACCTCATAATATCCCGAATGTACAACTTGGCTAACTTCTCCGCGGTATAAGAAATCTGAACCGGAACAAAGTGAGCGGACTTAGTCAACTGATCAACTATCACCCAAATAGAATCAAACTTGTCTAGGGTCTTCGGAAGACCCACAATAAAATTCATGGCAATCCTCTCCCAGTTCTACTCAGGAATGGACATCCTCTGAAGTACACCGCCAGGTCGCTGGTGTCACGACCCAACTAGTGGGCCATGATGGGTACCCGGAGCTGACTACCGAGCACCACTCATTATGCTATCTATCATACTCAACTTGGACATAGATTAACCTTAGATCAACCTCAACACAAGACTTATCATGAAACAATCTCCAATTATCTCCCAAAATATGTACATGTGCATAAGCCCATGAGGCTACAAAAATGATGTACATAATATATAATGAAGAGGTCACACAATATCTACGACCCACACATAGGTATCTACGAGCCTCTAACTGGAGTACTGAAATCATAAAGGAGGGATAGGACCCCGCCATGCCCCAATATGTACACAAAAGAATATACCAAGAAATGGCGACTCCGAAGTAGTGGAGTTCTCCTACAAATCTGCTGAGTAAGCTCCTAAGCGTCTTCACCGTCTCCCGGTCTACCTGTGGGTATGAATACAACGTCCATAAAAGAAAAGGACATCAGTATGAACAATGTACTGAGTATGTAAGACATATATATCAACATAATAAAGAAGTAAGAGAACATGAGATGAAGAGATAAATTGTAACTGAATGCCTCTTAAGGAGAAATCATGCATGCTAACAAGAAACATCATATCATGCATACATATATATAAACTGCCCGATCATATAGGTGCAGTGTGATCATCATTAGCCCGCGTCCGGGGTAAACATCTTAAGTCGCCCACTAGTGGTCTCTGCCCGGCCATATAGGCATGGTGTAATCATCATCACAGCTGCCCACTACGCCTATCGTAGTGGTGATTGCCGGGCTAAATAGGCACGGTGTAATCTTACCTATACATAATATGGAGCATACATGAGAGCCCAAGTAAAAGCTATAACTCTATCAGAGTGACGTAAGGTCGGGAACCTCCGATTACATTATGGAATAATCTTCATCGCTATGCCTCACCTTGGAGGAACTAATATCATGAGGTGAGGCAATAACAAGAAGTCACATCAATGAAATCATAAAAAATAGGATTATCAAACTCATGAAAGCATCATTGTCATAGAACATATCTCATCTCTATTTCATAAGAAGCTCTTAAGAATCTTTAACTTTTATCTTTTGGGATGTAAGAAGGTTATAGAAATATAGAGAAGAAATCATAATATAGGAGTCATGCCTTTGAAAGAAGGGGACTAGCCTTACATACCTTACGTCTCCTTAACGACTAAGTGCTCTCCTTCCAAGCTCACAACTCTATATTCAAGAGAATTCGTACTAAGGTTAGATCATTAGAAACACGCTTAAGTCTAGGCTAAAATGACTAAGGGCCAACGAAAATTGGGCAACATTTTCTTTGTTTTGACAACTTTCTCCATTTAATAAACAACGCCAAAATAGCAATAGCAACACCCATAATATCATAATCAATAAACTTCTTCAAGTCAAACATTATTCAATCCTCACAATTCTCTTTCAAATCATCCACAACCAAGACTACCAAACAACAACATATTCATTTTTCACATAAAGCTCCCTCAATGACATTAGCATCATTCATAAAAAGATTATACTCATCTCATGCCCAGAATCATGACTCAACTGAACTTACTACTCAAAATACCCTTACTTCCATATTTTGGGCTCATATTCTACTTTCTTCTCTAAACCAAGTCATTCAACCACTCAATACTTTTAATAACATGAAATAAGTGTAAAACTCACTTTTGATTATGTAGGAATGGTCTTTGGTAGAAGGTACTCCACTTGAGAAAACCCCAACTTCAACATCAAAGAGATTCTTGACTCCCATAAACCCTAGTAGCCTTCCTTCACTTGATTCTCCTGATTCTTCGTAGTTAATCCTTGATTCCTCTTAGATTAGTGTAGATATGATAAGGGGAATGTTCTAGAACTTTCAAGAGTTGTGGCGAGTGTGGGAAATAAATTAAATGGTCATGGGTCATATATATATAGAAATAGAAAAATCTGGAAAAAGTGACCCGATTGAGTTATACGAACACTTATACGGTCCGTATAACTTTATACGGTCCGTATAAGTGACCGAATACTACCATCAGGGATTTGCCTTTTCTGTAAAGGTTATACGGACCGTATATAGTTATACGGACCGTATAAGTGGTCGTATAACTCAACTTTACCGAAATTATTCTCGTCGATTCGTTTGATCTCAAATCCTTATGGAACCTCCTTGGCACTTGTATAATACTTCATTAACCATCTAAGGAGCTTTATAGCTTCTCCTCAAGGCATTACTAAATCAACATTAGCTCGGTTGTTACAAAATCCTTCCGAACACAACTTATAATTTACTTCATTCGACGAACTTTCTTCTCTTGCCTCAAGTGTCTTTGGAATCTTAATTAGAATCATTAAGTATCCCTTCTTACTTGTAGGAACATCATATACGCCTTAACTTGCATTAGTCAATTCACCGCATAACGATATGAAATTTTTGAGGTGTAATAGCTGGTGCTCATACTTAACTTGCTAACAATTTCCACACTTAGCTACGAAATCAACTATATCCTTCTTCATCCGCCGCCACCAATAGTGCTGCCTCAAATCACGATACATCTTAGTCACCCCTAGATTAACGGAATATCGAGAGCTATGAGCCTCAGACAAGATCAACTGAATCAAATCACCAATATGAGGAACGCACACGCATCCCTTAATCGTCAAAATGCCCTTA
The DNA here is from genome assembly GCF_019175385.1 of Lycium barbarum. Lineage (NCBI taxonomy): Eukaryota > Viridiplantae > Streptophyta > Magnoliopsida > Solanales > Solanaceae > Lycium > Lycium barbarum. Next base: position 84,756,492 of record NC_083343.1, read on the forward strand.
GAATCAATCATGGCCTCCTTGGCCTCACCCCTCAAAACCCTATCTCGAATCTTACTCAACTGAATATCCTCAAACTAATGAGTCCTGATTCGATCATATAAAGATGACCTCGCCTCTACACAAGTCAAGATCCTACCTGGGGCTGAAATATCAAGACGAACAAAACTGTTGGCCAGAGTCTGAACCTCTATGGCCAACAGATGCTCGGAACAATCAAATGGGTTAAACTCCCCATTTTCCATGCCTTGCGACTCAAGGCATCAACCACAACATTGGCTTTCCCAGGATGATAAAGAATAGAGATGTCATAGTCCTTTAGGAGCTCCATCCGTCGGCGCTGCCTGGAATTAAGATCTCTCTGGGTAAACATATGCTGAAGTCTACAGTGATCGGTGAAGACCTCACAATGGACACCGTACAAATAATGCCTCCAAATCTTCAAAGCAAAGACCACGGCCAACAACTCCAAATCATGGGTAGGGTAATTCTTCTCATGAACCTTTAACTGACGAGAAGCATAAGCTATCACTCTACCCTCCTGTATCAATACAACAACCAAACCCATACGGGATGAATCATAATTGATCACGAAATCCTTACCCTCCACGGGTAATGCTAATATCGGGGCTGAAGTCAAAAGAAGCTTGAGCTTTTGAAAGCTCTCCTCATAATCATCGGACCACTGGAAAGGAACATCTTTCTGTGTCAATTTGGTCAAAGACAAAGCAATAGCAGCAAAACCCTTCACGAAGCGGCGATAGTAGCTGGCCAAACCCACAAAACTACGAACCTCGGTAACAGTAGTGGGCCTCGCCCAACCCCTCACAGCCTCAATCTTCTGTAGGTCAGCCATAATTCCATCCCTAGACACAACATGGCCCAAGAATGCTACAGATTCCAACCAAAACTTACACTTCAAAAACTTAGGAAACAAGCTATGCTTCTTCAACAACCCAAGAACAGTACGAAGATGTCTCTCATACTCCTCTCTACTATTGGAATACACCAAGATATCATCAATAAATACAATCACAAAGGAGTCAAGGAATGGCCTAAAGATGCCATTCATCAAAGTCATAAATGAAGCCGAGGCATTGGTAAGCCCAAAAGACATCACCAGAAACTCATAGTGCCCATATCTCCTCGGAAGGCTATCTTCGAAATATCCTCAACTGGTGGTAGCCTGAACGCAAGTCAATCTTCGAAAATAATGAAGCACCTTGAAGCTGGGCAAATAAGTCATCAATACGAGGCAGAGGGCACTTATTCTGAATAGTAACCTTGTTCAGCTGGCGATAATCAATGCACATTCTCATGGTTCCATCTTTCTTCTTCACAAATAACACAAGAGCACCCCAATGGGAGACACTCGGTCTAGTGAACCCCTTGCTCAATAAATCCTGTAACTGCTCCTTAAGCTGTCTCAAATTGGCAGGTGCCATCCGATATGGCTAAATAGAAATAGGGAGAGTACCCGGATCCAAGTAAATACAGAAGTCAATGTCGCGATCGGGTAGCATACTCGGCAGATCAGATGGGAATACCTCCGCGAACTCACTCACAATAGGAATGGATTAAGGAGTGGAGATGCAACAGTCGTGTCTCGCACATGGGCTAGATAAGCTAAACAACCCTTATTGATTAGCTTATTTTCCTAAAGGAAGGAAATTATCTTCTTCGGAGCGGGACTAGGAGTACCCCCCACTTAAGCCTAAGAATGCCAGGCATGGCTAAAGTGACTGTCTTGGCGTGACTGTCCAAAATGGCATGATAAGGAGAAAGCCAAGTCATACCCAAGATAATGTCAAAATCTACCGTATCAATAATCATCAAATCTATCCAAGTGTCATACCCCATAAAAGTAACCAAACATGACCGACAAACTAGATCCACGACAACAGAATCTCCAATTGGAGTGGAAACATGAACAAGTATATCTATGCTATCACAAGGCAAATCCCAACCAACGGCATGATATGCAGACCCATACGAATAAGTGGATCTAGGATCAAATAACACAGATGGAGCTCTATGATGGACAAAAATGGTACCTGAAATCACAGCATCTGAGGCCTCTGCCTCGGGCCTACCCAAAAACGAGTAACAGTGGGACACCCCACGTCCAGTCTGAGATCCCCCTCCCGCACTCTGGGACCCACCTCTAACTGCATGGGATCCACCTCTAGAACCCTGAGAACCACCCCAACTTGACTGAGCACCGCCCCTTTGAGAAGCACTACCTCGGCCACCAAATGATGTCGGAGTCCTCGGTGGTTAATAATCCTACCTGGGTCAGGGACATCTCCTAGTAACATGCACCATCTCTCCATAAGAATAACAAGTCAGAGTGGTCAGAGGCTGATAAACTGAAGCTGATGACCCGGAATAAACAACCCTGTCTACCGGCTGAGAAAATGAACTCTCCGGAGCTTTCTGTCTGGGTGGCTCACTGGAGGAAACCTTCAAAGTTGAATGCACAGGGCGACTGAAATATGGCTGATATGGCCTAGAAGGCTGACCGGCGCCCCTTGAACTAGAGCCACTATAACTCTTAGTCTGACGCGGTCTCTTGTCACCACCACCTCTAAATGCACGGGCCTTAGCGGACTTAACCAAAGAAGCATGCTCGATGATGGCATGGAAGGAAGCCCCCATAGTCTCCATCTGAAGGCAACGAATCTGAAGTGAACCGACTAGCCCACTAATAAAACTGCCTAATCCTATTAGGCTCAGTAGGGATCAAAGGAGTGGAATAACGGGCTAGATACAGGTAGCGGGTCACGTAGGCCTCCATAGATATACCCCTCTGCTGAAGATGAAGAAACTCCTCCCTACGTGCCTCTCTTAAAGACCGGGGCACATACTTCTCAAGGAAGGCCCGGTAGAACCGAGTCCAAGATGAACTCACAAGCATCCTCTGCAGTAGTACTCAAAAACCTCAGCGGCTCGAGCTTCCTAAACCTCCCAATAAGATCCTTGTCAGACACGGTCATAACATCACCCTCCATGGGACTAAGATCATCACCCGGGGCTGAACCCGAGTAGGTCTCTACTCAGGGGTCTACGCCCCAACTCTAGTCTGTGAACCTCTGCTAGGAGTAGTAACACCAGCGGCAGCCTGCTGGACATCTAGATGAAGTAAGACTGTGGCCATAGCATCTTGCATAGTCTGATCAGAAGTAATCTCGAGTTGTGTCCGTGCTGGGGCCATATCCTCCTCGATGTCCTGGTCTCGATCCTGCTGGTCCTCAGGCTCTGAAGACAGAGATCTCTCGCGCCGCTATCCTACTGCAGGAGCCCTGCCCCTAGTTGGGTTAGCCCCGCGAGCTCTGGTACCTGACCTCGGGCTCTAGTAGCTCGAGTCCTCACCATCTGTGAGAGAAGAGATAAGAGTCAGATACCAATTTGATTTTTCCAGATACCAATTAGAATAAAGTAGCATGAAAGAATGAAAGAAAGTGAGATTTCCTAAATGTCCTATAGCCTATCGCAGATAAGTACGGAGCTTATCATACCGATCCACGAGACTCTACTAGACACACTCTTATATTATAGACCGGGTAACCTAGGGCTCTGATACTAACTTGTCACGACCCAATTTGGTTAAGCAGTGCTGGCACTTATCTTTCCCACCTCGATAAGCGAACCCTCAACCCAACGATAATAAAAGCGTAAATAAATAACTAAATAAGAGAGAGAGAATAAATCACGTAAGTATGACGATAATAAAATAGAAAAAGTGCAGAAATAAGGAAATACACCCAGGGTCTGGTCTAATCCATACAAGAGCATCTAGCTAGAAATATACAAGTCTGAAAATATAATAATACATCAATATATGTATATCTCTCAGAATGGACAGTAAGACATAAATAAGAGGAGTCTTCAAAGCAGCGAACGTCTCGTGCTCACCCTGTAAACTTTAAGTTGCACTGACAGTGACTACCAGCCACGGGAGACGGAAGCAGATCCAACCTGGAACTCTACATTCATAAAAGAATGCAACAAGTGCAAGTCAGTACAAAACCACAGTACTGGTAGGTATCATTGGCCAACTAAGTATAGCTAACAGAATTCAAACAAAAAAGCAAGATAAGCAGATAAATCAACAAGTATAAGTCAAACACAATCAGAACCAAGTACACGTCATCACCTAGGTGAAAGCATCTAAACCCAAGAGTGATAAATACAAATGCAATATAATGTTGTGTACACATGTACTCTGGACGAAAGTATCGACATCCTGGTAGCACAACCCATGGGGGACCCGCGAAGTCTATGTACTCACTCAATCCACGATTCCGGGACAACTATCGGACATCGGACTCTCACATCACTCCAATCAATCCACAATTCCAGGACAATCATTGAATATTGGACTTCTCACATCACTCTTATGCAAACTTAGCCCAGCTCATCACAGTGTTTCCTCAAATATCAACAATGTATCAACAGTATATCATGAGAGATGAGAATGCATGCAATGTATGAATCAATTCCAATAATCAGATCAATATCACAAGTACCAAGCATGGGTACGCCAACCATATCATGAAAGACTATACAAGTAATATAAAATACTATCTTCGTATCAATGTCAACAAGTGAGGTACCACAATATCGTGAATAAGATAGATCAATAATCTCTAATATCTACTATCACTAAGTGGCATCAAGCCCACAATAATAGAACAAATCAAATCTCAACACAACGGGGTGGCTAGCCTCAAACACACAGCAGGGCCCAACCTAAGACAATATCTAATCCAACTTCATACCCGAAGGTATACATGCTTTCTCCGTTAATATCATCTAAATATATGCTTCGCTACACGAAGTCTCACCAAGGGTAAGCCATAACCTACCTGAATGGTCGTACAATAATACACCAACAATCACTTCTTAGCCTTGCCTTTTCGCTGAGCCTCAAGATCAAAAAAGTCTAGGCATATTCGAAATCTAGATTAGAAATCATGAAGATCGATACCTATATTTCTATCATTCAAATTAGGTCAAAAACCAACTTTGGGGAAATGGGGCCCACAAGGTCTAAACGAGAAATTCGGGGATCAAATATCCAATTAAACACTAGGTGAACAAAACCCATCAACTAATTGCTAAATTAACTCAAGGTTCAATCCAACTTCGAAATCCAAGCAAAACTCTCAATTTTGGGTACAAACCCTAAAACTCTTAGATTCAAGAATCCAACACTAATAATGGAAGATATATGATTAACAACCTTAGATACATCATAACTAGAATAAACCCAATCAATTTCATCATAAAAAAGCCTAGATAGAATATCCATTAAATCCACTTTTTATCTTCCATTACTAAGGAACTATCAAGGAAAAATAGATTCTAAGATGATTAGGAATAATGAATTAGCAAGGGGATTAGAAGGACTTACCACCAAGAATCTTCTCCAAGAATCCTCTAGAATAGTTCCCAAGAGCTCAAATTTTAGAATTGTAATAAATAATAGACTAAGGGCTTTTAATTCACACTTAATGAATATAACAGGCCCAATACCGATATGGTGGCATCGAGACCGCCACGACGTGAACGCCCCGACATCGAATCAGACCGTCGGGATGGTCAAGACACAATATAGCTTGGCCGCCCCAGCGGCCATCCCGCCGCTATAGCGGCGCAGCTGGGACGACACCAGTACCAGAAATCCCCAAAATTCCCCAAGTCTCTACCAAAATCCCGGCTAATTCCGAAGGTGATCTGCTCACAAGCCATATACACAGACCCACATAAAAACACACTACAAATGCACTGTTGGCCTCGAGATTCCCGACGGAGCTTTCGTTGACTGAATCAACCCCCGATACCTCAACTTCAACTTCCCAACCTAAGTTCCAAAAGGCAACCGAGTGCATTAGGAACCGAACCTGATATACACACAAGTTCTAAATGACCATCCGAATCTCTCAAAATCGATGAATTTTCAAAAAAGTTCTGTTTGCCCAAAAGTCAACTTTGAGTCAACTGTTTTTGGCTTTCAGCCCAAATTTCACAAAAAGTCGCTCGAATCAAATCTAGACACCTCGGGAAGTGTGTCAACAATCCCCTCAAATCGAAAGTGAGCTAACCAAACTCAAAAAGTGGCGAAAGTGCCGGAAAGACTATAACGACCAAACGGGTCGTTACAAATTGTTATAACTCAAGTCTATATGACTTAGTGATGGAAGGAAGGATATCCAGGAAGGAATTTCTCCATTCAGGGAGTTCTTTGTTAGGTGAAGTATATTCAAATCTGCAATCCACTTGTAAATAGAGGAATTGGTCCTTCAAGATGGTTTGCTCGAAGGTCCATAGACACTATACGAGTGATATTCCAAAGCAATTTTGGAATCGGTCTCATGTAACGACCCGATTGGTCGTTATAGCGCTATTGACCCTTTTACCCCTGTTGACCCTTTTCCGAGGTCATCGGGCGAGTTTTGGTCTAACTTTTCGAGGTTGGAGCCTTAAAGTGGGATTTATTTGACCCAAAGTTGACTTTTGAGAAAATGGACTTTTTTTGAAATTCTGTCAATTTCGAGAGGTCCAGATGACCGTTTGTGATTTTTGGTATGTTCGGTTTGGTTCCCAATGCAATTGGGGACTTGGGTTGGAAACTTGACTTTAGGCCATTGGGGGTTGACTTGGTCAAATAGACATCCGTTGGAAATTTTGAGGCTGCAGATGAATTCGTAGCGCGTTTTTATGTGTGTTTCCATGTTGTTATGTATCTGTGGGGCCTTGGGTGATAGTCGGATTTTGGGTTGGAAAGTGTCAAAAGCCAGAAAAATCTGGTGTCTGGTGTCCGCTGTAGCGAGCGGGAAGACCTTGTGGTGAGCCGCCCCAGCGGACTGATATCTGCTGAGGCGCACTTGATGTAGTGTGCATGTTACCGCTATTGCAGCTGGACGGGTTGAGCGTGAGGCGACGTAGCGGGCCATTGGTCGCTGTGGGGAGCTACCGCTGCAGCGAATGACGGGCAGTATTTTCAGAATTTTCTTAAGTTAAAACCCTTGGACCCTATCATTCCCCTTCATCACTTTCTAAGCACACTTTGGGAGAATTGATTAGCCTTTGGACTAAATCTTCTTGGAGGTAATCAGTTACCTTCCTAGATCCTTAATCCATGGTTAGAATCACTAGAATCAAAATAGAGAAGATGAGTCTTATGATGAAGTTCTTAAAATGGGTTTAGACTTCTAAAATGAAAATTGATGGCGAAATTGACTAGTATAACCGTAGAATTTGATGAATTCCTTGTTGTTAAGCTTATTTCTTCCATTATTAGTGATTAATTTGAGGATTGAAGAATTAGGGTCCTTACCCAAATTTGAGGGTTTTGCTTTAAATCCGAATTAGGCTTAATCTTGAGTTGTTTTAGCAATTGATTAGTGAGTTTGATCACCTAGAGCTTGAATTGTATATTCCATCCTTCAATTTTCCCTTTTACCCTTGTGGGCCCATTTTTCCAATTCATTGGGTTAGAATTTGACCTAACTAGAAGTATAATAATATGGGTGTTGTAATTCATGATTTTTAGTATAGAATTCGATTATGCATAGACTTTGAGTACTTGGAGGCGCTAAGAAAGGGCAAGGCCAAGGTTTGATTGTTCGAGGCTCCGGTATGGCATTCCAGGTAGGTTACGGCTTACCTTTTGGTTAGATTTCGATTAGCGAATCATATGTAGAGTTAGTGATTGTTGAAGAAAGCATGTAAACCTTCGTGTATGGAGTTGGGATGGAATACTTAGGTTGGTATTGTTGTTGAATAGGGTTTGTCGCCTTATTGTATTCTATTGAGTTGTTGCTTATTTGCGAGTTGTTGGCTTGTCGCCACGTGACTGATTCTAGAGTTGATGCTTAGTGATACCTTATGTTTCGGAGAGCATATATATCATGATTGAGGTTGTTGGAAATGAATGTAAGCTTATGATATTAATATTGTGATTGAGACATGTGTCCGTGTGTGGCACCATTGATTCATATATCCTTGTTGGCACTGTTATCATGCATTCACTCATTTGTACATTTATTGGGATCGGGTTGCGTGCCACAACACTTACTGGGATCGGGTCGCACATACCGCAACACTGACTGGGATCGAGTTGCACGTTCCGCAACATTGACTATTGGATTGGGATACATGTGTTACACCTTGGGAAATTTCACGTTGATGCCCAATGAATAGGCTAACGAAGGGCACGAAGTATGCGATGTTTCACTAAGTAAGAAGTAGTACTTAACGGTTCCCATTAAGTTTCCAAAGACGTTTGAGGTAAGATAAGAAAGTTCGTCAAGAAAAGCGAGGTATACGTTGTGCGTCGGAAAGGATTTACAAGTACCAAGTTAATGATGGCTTAATGATGTCTTAAAGAAGAGTTATAACGTCCCTTAGATTTCTAATAAGGTGGTAAACAAGTGTTAAGAAGGTTCCATAAGGATTGGAGATTAAACGAGTCGACGAGAACAAGTTTCGGAGAGCTGAGCATTATATGGTCCAACATATGGATCGTATAAAATATACTGGCCATATGTTAGGCCGTATAATCTGCCCATAATTGGAGCCTTCACTGGACCAAAGATACGGTCACACATACTGTCCATATAAATTATACGGACCATATGTTAGTCCGTGAAACCGAGTCGGGACAGATTTTAAGTTGATAAAGAGGGGACCCAAGTTCATTTTATTTCATTTCATTTTCACTCCCCTCCTCTCAAGAACTCTCTAGAATATTCTCCACATCTCTTCCACAAGAATTCAAGATAAACTCATGATCAACTTCATCAAACCAAGAGAATCAAGTGCAAGAAACTCACTAGGGTTTATCCAAGGCAAGAAATCTCATTGGAAGTGGAACTAGGGTTTTGCTCAAGTGAATTATTTCCACCCAAAGTTCATTCCTGCACTATTAAAGGTAAGTTTTATGATCATTCCATGTTGTTTAAAGTATTGAGAGGTTGAAAGACTTGGATTATGAGAAGAAGTAGAAGATGGGTCATAGATGTGAGGATAGTGGCATTTTTGAGTAGAAGCTTGGAATGAGTCATGATTCTTGATATGTTGTGCTTATATAATTATGTTATAAATGATATCAAGAACATGGGATAAACATTGTATGTGAGTGAATGTAATAGTGTGCTATGACCATGGTTATGGATGAATTGAAGTAAAATTGGGAAATTTGGATAATGTTGGTGAATGAAGATTATTGCTTATGATATTGTGAATGTTATTATAGATGTTTGGGAGTTGATATATGACAAGGAGAATTTGTATAAACAAAGGAAATGCTGCCCAATTTTCTTTAGCTCTAGTCGAGTATACTTAAGCTATCGATTATCTAATGTTAGTACAAAACTCACTTGAAGGTAGAAACGAGAACATTGGGGGAGAACGTGCAAGCGATAAAGTAGCTAAACGAAAAGGTATGTAAGGCTAGTCCCTTCTTTCTCAGGCATGACTCCTATGGCATGAATTCTCTTATTTTCCCATGACTTTCTTATATACCGGAAATTATGAGTCTATGTTCATGAAGAGCCTCATATGAGATAAAGATAAGAGATACATTATGAGTATGATAATAATGATGATGAGCTTAAGTCTAAAGATTCTAAAGTTCATGATATGATGCATCTACAAAGCTAATGATCCTAATTATGATTAATTGATGTCGTTCTTTGTGCTACACTCACCTTATATGCTAATTCCTTCAAGGTGAGACAGAATGCTTATGAGACTCCATAATGGAATTGGGGGTTCATGACCTTATGTCACCCCGATAAAGTATAGTTATCTTTGAGTTCCCATGCATGCATTATGATGAGTCCATGATGATGATATTACACCGTGCCTATATGGCCGGGCAGACACCGCTAAGGCGGGCAGCGTATACACCATGTCTAGATGGCATGGGCAGACACCACTAGTGGGCGGCATGAGATGGTTACCCCAGACGCGGGAGGCCTGGACGCGGGCTAATGATGATCACACCGTACCTATATGATCGGGCAGCTTATACATATATATGCATACATGATATGATGATGTTTATGAAGTAAGTCAGCATGCATTATTTCTATCCTTAGTGACTGTCAGTTACAGGTTGTTCTCCACTTGATGTCTCCTTATTTCACTGATGTATTGTTATTGTTTATGCCTTACATACTTGGTACAATGCTCGTACTGACGTCCTTTTTCCTTGGACCCTGTGTTCATGCCCACAAGAAGACAGGGAAGTGATCCAGATTCATAGGAGCTACCAGCAGACTTGAGCGCACTCCATTGTTTCGGATGTGCTATTGATTTACTATTTTGTGTACATACATTTTGGGCCCGACGGGGTCCTGTCCCGTCCATATGTCTAGTAGTCTAGTAGAGGCTCGTAGATACGTATGTGTGGGTAGTATGATCTCACGATTTCCTCATTGTATATATATATTATTATTTTGATATCCGAAGGGCTCATGTATATAAGGGTAAATATGTTTGTAAGTGAAAATGGTTTTCCCTATGAGTAGAAGCATGAGAATAGTGAATGAACGCAGAATGAGTATGATGAGTAGTAGTATGAGTGGTGCTCGGTGGTCAGCTCCGGATACCCGTCTTGGCCCCTAGTCGGGTCGTGACAAAAGTGGTATCAGAGCGGTTCAGTCCTAAGATGTGTCTATGTGCCGTGTCTAGTAGAGTCTTGTTTATGGTGTGCTGCGCGCCATATTCATAAATAGGAGGCTACAGGGCATTTAGGAAAAAATGACTGTTCTTCTTCTTGTGAAATCGTGCGATAAAGCCGTGTTATAAGCTTTTCTCCTCCCTAATTATGCAATTATGATTTCAGAGATGCCGCTGAAGAGAAAAGCTATAGCCGCCCAGAAGGGCAAGACTATGATAGAAAGACGGGTAGAAAGGGAGCCGCCAACGAATATAGAAAAGGGTGAATCACATAATGAGGCTCCATCTAATACCTCTCCCACTCCACCTGTCCTAGAAGAACAAGAGGGGGCTTCAGTTTCAGCTCCTATGCCTACAGTTCCTCCACTGGCTGCTTCGGATCAACTAAGGACTGAAGTTATTCATCTATTGACACAGTTAGTTGCCGCTCAGGCACAGCGGCAGAGTTCAGGCCCAAGTGACAGGGCAGTTAGTACTAGACCTCGTGATTTTATGAGTTTAAATCCTCCGGAGTTTTTCGGGTCAAGGCCGGATGAAGACCCGCAAGGTTTTATTGATGAAATATTGAGAATTAAAGATTATTCATGCCGCCGAAACTGAATCGGTGGAGTTGGCCTCTTATAGACTCCGAGATGTGGCGGTACTTTGGTATAGCAATTTGATATCTTCAAGAAAAGAGAATGCGCCTCCTTTAGTTTGGCACAGGTTTGTGCCTGACAACTTCATTGCAAGAGGGGATGGATATTTCCCGTATTCAGGCCCATTCCCAGAACCTAAAAGAGCAGCAGCATCCGCAAAGGGGTGAGCGTGATATTGATAGAGGGCAAAGTAAGAGGGCCAGATCTGTTGGCGTCGGTAGCGACTATAGAGGGGGATCGAGGCAGTCATATTCTAGACATTCAGGCCATTCAGTGACCAGCGCATCTTCACAGTTCGCAGGTAGGAGATTTGATTGCCCCGTTCATTTAGGACAGGGTCAGAGTTCGAGGGTCTGAGGTTCTCAGTTTGGGGGTGATCCTAGTCAGCGGAGACCACCAGTGCCACGATGTAGCCAATGCGATAGATTACATTCCGGACAGTGTCACCGAGGTTCAGATGCTTGCTATGCCTGTGGTCAGGTTGGGCACATGATGCAAGATTGCCCGTTGATGGGTGGTAGAGTTGGGGTTCAGCCCACAGGATCAGCGGCTAGTTCTTCTTCTGTGCACCAGATAGGGCAGACTCCCCAGATTCCAGTAGGTCGGGGTAGATGCAGAGGGGGAGCGTCCAGTTCAAGTGGTATTTAGCCCTGTATCTATGCTCTAGCCGGACGACAGGATCTTGAGTCCTCCCCGGATGTGGTTACAGGTATATTGACTATATTCTCTCATGATGTTTATGCGTTGATTGATCCGGGTTCTACGTTATCCTATATTACTCTATATATTGCTGGTCGTATTGGGGTGAAACCCCAGCCAATTAAACCTTTTGAGGTGTCTACTCCGGTTGGTGATCCCGTGATAGCTAGACAAGTATACAAGAATTGTGTAATTGTGATATGTGTCACGACCCGACTAGGGGCCGTGACGGGTACCCGGGGCTAACCACCGAGCACCACTTATTTTCTTACTCGTCATAGTCGTTATACACTTCTTTACCACTCTTAACTCATAATCATAAAACAATCATTTTTCATTTGGAAACATAATTAAATTTATATACATAAGTCTTTCGGCTATCAAAATAATAATGTACATATATATATACAATCGTAGCATCGTGAGACCCTACTACCCACACATGCGTATCTACGAGCCTCTACTAGAGTACTAGACATATGGACGGGACAAGACCCCGTCGTGCCCATAATACATATACATATATATACACAAAAGAATGAACCAAGTAGCACCTCCGGAACAATGGAATGCTCTCAAATCAGCTAACAGCTCCTACGAGTCTGGATCAAGCTCACCTCCCTGTCTACCTGTGGGCATGAACACAGCATCCAAAGAAAACGGACATCAGTACGAACATTGTACTGAGTATGTAAGACATGAATGAATTAAGCATGGTAGAAGAATCATAAACCATAGGAGGAGGATATAACCTGCATGAGTTCTATAGGTGAGTACATTTCACACATATAGCGTATATTTATATAATCATGGTACATGTATCATCATAGCACATATATCATCACATCATCATCATCATCCTCGTTAATCCGCGTCCGGGTAACCATCATATGCCGCCCACTAGTGGTGATCAGGCCCGGCCTTCTAGGCTCGGTGTAAACATAGCAGCCCACCTTAGCGGTGACATGCCCGGCCATTCAGGCATAGTGGAATAGTATGCAGCCCGCGTTAGCGGTGACATGCCTGGCCATCTAGGCGCGGTGGAATCATATCGTCACATAATCATTCATAACTTAACATTTTCATACCTCGCATAAGTATATCATAAACTTACATTATTTATCATTTCATAGACATATCATGACTTAGCATCATTATACATTTATCATTAAAGACATACATTAGGATTTGAAGGCAGCTATGGCTATGTCGGGGTGACATAAGCTCGTAAACCCCCGATTATATTATGGAGTAATCATCAATACCATATCTCACCTTGAAGGAACCAACAATTTAAGGTGAGTGTACGCAAGGAGAAACATCGATGAAACCATACTTAGAAATATTAGCTTCATGGACATCTTATATTACACTAGGATTTCTCATACTTATATTCATCATCATCATTATCATGCTCGTATCATATCTCCCTTCTTAATCACGTGCGTATGTAGCTTCATATATTCATGGACTCATAGTCCCCATCGTATAGGATGATCATGGAAAATTTTAAAGATTCATGCCTTAGAAGGAAAGGGTTAGCCTTACATACCTTTTCGTCTAGCTACTCTATTACTCGAACGTTCCTCTTGAATATTGGCGTTTCTACCTTCAAGAGAAGTCGCACGAACATTAGCTAATCGATCACTTAAACGTGCTTACTAAAGCTAAAGAAAATTGGGCAGCATTTCCTTTGTTTCTACTACTTTCCCCATATCACATTTCAACACCCAAACGTCAATAATAACATTCATAATATAACCGTCATTATTCGATTCCTACAATTTATTCTCACGGTCATCTATAGTCATAATCATACTACAACGTTACATTCATTATCATCTAATGTTTCTCTCATACTCCTAACATCATTCATAACGTGATTACAATCTCAACATATCAAGATTCACGATTCATATTAATCCACTATTCACAATTGTCAATAATCTCACCTTTTGTAATCCATTTTCCATCTTCTTCCATAATCCAAGTGTTTCAACCTTTTCACACCTTAAACAACATAGAATAATCATGAAAATCACCTTTGAATGCGTAGGAACGAGTTTTCGTTGGTAATACTCCACTTGGAGAAAACCCTAACTTCACTCCCAAGAGAATTCTTGAATTGGAAGAACCCTAGTGAGCTTCCTTGCACTTGATTCACTTGAATCTATGGTATAAACCTTTGATTTCCCTTGTATTCTTGAAGATGAAGTAGGTGGAACCTTCTAGAGGTCTTGAGAGAGATGAAGAAGTGTGTGGGAAATGAAATTAATGAAGTAGGATCACATTTATATAATTGAAATAACTCAGCCCGTCGGGACTTCCACGGACACTTGTACGGTCCATGGAACATGGCGCGGTCCATGAAAGTGTTCGTGGTTACTTAGTTGCTGTTGAGTTATATGAACCATTATACGGTCCGTACAACATTCCACGGGCCGTATAACATGGTCGTGTAACTCACAGTTTTTCCGAAGTTGTTCTCGTCGTTTCGTTTGATCTCGATTCCTTATACAACCTTCTTAATACTTGTTTAATACTTCATTAATGATCTAAACATCCCTATAACTCGTCCTCAAGGCCTTACCAAACAATTCTTAACGCAATAATTTACGAAACCTTTCCTAAACCTCACTTATACTCCACTTATTCTAATCAATCCTTATTCCATCAATTCATATAGCTCCAAGGTCTTAACGTACGCATTCTAAGACCACTAATTATCTGTCTTATAATCTTAAGAACTTCCTGTTATCCTTAAGCTCACAGTACTTCACCCACTACGCGACGACATGAAATCTCCAAGGTGTAACATTCTTCCCCCCTTTTGGAACATTCGTCCTCGAATGTTAAACACTCAGGAATTCTACGAAAATTTTGCCAGAGTTTCCCTTGTAATATGGCATTACCGTCCTATCACAACAACCCATAATAACATTGCCTCGCAGGGCTACAATACAATATCAATATATTTGTGGCCACACACGACCAAAAGCATGAAAAGTAAGCATACATACCTCATAATGTTGGTGTTTCATCTCGACTCTCTCCTGGGGGTTAGAATAAGCGCGGGTACTTTGATTTCATACTCTCCTCTGCTTCCCACATCATTTCTTCTCAGTTGTTGTTTCGCCACAACACTTTGACTGAAGCTACTTCCTTATTTTGAAGTCTCCGTACTTGCCTGTCTAATATGACAATGGGCTCTTCTTCATATGCTAGCTTTTCTGTCACCCAAATGTCATCTATTGGAACAGTTTTCGTGGGATCTCCAATACACTTGTGGAGCATCGAGACATGGATGACTGGATGGACTGACTCAAGCTCTGAAGGCAAGTCCAATTCATAGGCTACATGACCCACCTTGCGGATAATTTTATAGGGTCCAATGTATCGTGGACTTAACTTTGCTTTCTTGCCAAATCTCATCACCCCTTTCATTGGCGACACCTTCAAAAATACCCAATCATCAACCTAAAATTTCAAGTCTCGCCGGCGGTTGTCCGCATAAGATTTTTGGTGTCTTTGGGCTATCAACAATCAATCTCGGATCACTTTGACTTTTCTACCGCTTGCTGAATCAATTCAGGGCCTATTAGTTGTACTTCTCCTGTTTCAAACCATCCAATTGGGGATCTGCACTTTCTTCCATATAAAGCTTTATATGGAGTCATTTAGATACTGCAATGATGACTATTGTTGTATGCAAATTCAATTAGAGGCAAATGATCATCCCAACCTCCTCCGAAATCCAGAACACATGCTCTTAGCATATCCTCCAAGGTCTGAATAGTACGCTCGGCCTATCCATCGGTCTGCGGATGAAATGCCGTGCTAAGCTTCACTTAAGTACCTAGACCTTCTTAGAAGGACTTCCAGAACTTGGCTGTAAACTGTGCTCCTCTATCTGTGATAATGGATATCGGTATACCATGGAGTCGCATAATTTCTTTGAGATACAACCTTGCATAGTCTTCCGCTGAGTATGTGGTTCCGACTGGAAGAAAATGAGCTGCTTTCGTGAGTCTGTCCACGATCACCCATATAGAATCATACTTGCCTCGGGAATGAGGTAACCCCACAATGAAATCCATATTGATCACTTCCCATTTCAAAGTAGGGATTTCCATTGCTTGCAATAATCCTCCTAGCTTTTAATGTTCAATTTTCACTTGTTGGCAATTTGGACATTGCGCTACAAATTCTGCTATATCTCTCTTCATGCCATCCCACCAATACATCAACTTGAGATCATGATACATCTCTGTTGCACCTGGGTGAATAGAATACCGAGAATAACGGGCTTCTTCTAGAATTCTTCGGCGCAATTCTGCGACATTCGGCACACATAGCCTGCCTCGGTATCTAAGAATTCCATCCATGGAAACTTCAAAAGGAGACTTCTCTTTTTCATGAGATATGTGTCTGTAATGGCACAATTGAGGATCTTCATACTGACACTCTTTCACTTCTATATTCAGGGATGAAACTGTAGGATCATTAATACTAATCCCTGCACTACCTGAATCAATCACCCGTACTCCAAGATCAGCTAGTTGGTGGAGCTCATGAATCATCTCCTTCTTTCCCGGAGGAACTTCACATAGGCTACCCATTGATCGGCGGCTAAGCGCATTAGCTACTACATTTGCTTTTCCGGGGTGGTATAAAATGTTCACATTGTAATCTTTCAATAGTTCTAACCACCGCCTCTACCGCAGATTCAACTCCTTCTGCTTGAAAATGTATTGAAGGCTCTTGTGATCTGTATAAATATCGACATGCACACCATACAAGTAATGTCTCCACATTTTTAATGCATGAATGACTGCAGCCAATTCGAGATCGTAAGTTGGATAGTTCTTTTCATGTTTCCGCAGCTGTCTCGAAGAATAAGCAACGACTCTACCGTGCTGCATTAACACACATCCAAACCCAACACCAGAAACATCACAGTACACAACATAACCATCTGGCCCTTCTGCAAATGTTAAGACCGGAGCTGAGGTTAATATGTCCTTCAATTCTTGGAAGCTGCGTTCACAAGCATCATTCCACTGAAATTTAACTGACTTCTGGGTTAGCTTCGTTAATGGGGCTGAAATAGACGAAAACCCTTCTACGAACCTTCTATAGTACCCTGCCAATCCCAGAAAACTATGAACTTCTGTAGGCGTCGTAGGCCTTGGCCAAGTCTTCACAGCTTCAATTTTCTGAGTATCGACTCGAATGCCATTATCTGAAATAACATGGCCTAGAAATGTCACAGAATTCAGCCAAAACTCGCACTTTGAAAATTTTGCATAAAATTCTCGGGCTCGAAGAATTCCAAGAACGATACGTAAATGATCTGCATGCTCTGATTCTGTGCGAGAGTATACCAGAATATCATCAATGAATACTATCACGAATAAATCCAAGAGTGGCCTGAATACATTATTCATCAAATTCATGAACACTGCCGGAGCGTTAGTCAATCCAAACGACATCACCCGGAATTCATAATGGCCATATCTTGTTCTGAAAGCTGTTTTGGGAATATCTTCTTCTCTAACTCTCACTTGATGATAACCCGACCTCAAGTCTATTTTAGAAAACCACTTGGCACCCTGTAGTTGATCAAACAAGTCATCAATCCTTGGGAGAGGATATTTGTTTTTTATTGTCACCTTATTCAACTGCCTATAATCAATGCACATTCGGAGAGAACCATCTTTCTTTCTCACGAACAAGACTGGGGCTCCCTACGGTGATGAATTGGGTCTAATAAACCCCATTTCAAGAAAATCTTTCAACTGTGCCTTTAGCTCTTTCAATTCTGTCGGAGCCATTCGATAAGGAGGAATAGAAATAGGCCTGGTGTCCGGCAACACATCAATGGCGAAATCAATCTTTCTCTCCGGGGGAAGGCCTGGAAGTTCATCTGGAAATGCATCCGGAAATTCATTCACTACTGGAATAGATTGGAAAGTTGGCGACCTTGCTTCGGTGTCATGAACTTAAACTAGATGATAAATATAGCCTTTAGCTATCATCTTTCTTGCCTTAAGGTAGGGAATAAAACTACCATTTGGAGATGCTGTATTACCCTTCTATTCAAGCACGGGCTCTCTCGAAAATTGGAATCGAATTATCTTCATTCGTCAATCCACATTAGCATAACATGAAGCCAACCAATCCATACCCATAATCACATCGAAATCTAACATTTCCAGCTCGATTAAATCAGCTTTGGTCTGGCGATTGCATATCACAAGTACACAATTTTTATACACTTGTCTAGCTATCACAGGATCACCAACCGGAGTAGATACCTCAAAAGGTTTGATTGGCTCAGGTTTCACCCCAATATAACCAGCAACATACGGAGTAATATAAGATAGAGTAGAACCCGGATCTATCAATACATACACATCATGGGAAAATACAAATAATGTACCTGTAACTACATCCGGGGAGAACTCCAGATCCTGTTGTCCGGCTAAAGCATACACACGTGGCTAAGTGGCACCTGAAGTAGATGCTCCCCCTCTGCCTCTACCTCGACCTGCTGAAATATGGGGAGTCTGCCCTACCGGGCGCACTGAAGAAGAACCAGCTGCTGAACCTGTGGGCTGAACCCCACCCCTACCATACCTCGAGGGACAATCTCGCATCAAATGCCCAGTCTGTCCACAAATATAGCAAGCATCTGTGCCCTGGCGACATGACCCCGAGTGTAATTTTCTGCACTGGTTATATCGTGGAACTGGTGGTCTCCTCTGACTATAATCACCCCCAAACTGGGGACCTGAAGCTCTCAAACTCTGACCCTGGTTGGAAGGAAAGGAGCGATCAAACTCATAAAGTCACGGGCTCTGGTACTAGCTGCCCGATCACTTGAACTCACATTCTGCCGCTGTGCCTGGGCGGCAAACAACTGTGTCAATAGGTGAATGGCCTCGGTCACTTGTTAACCCGAAGCAACCGGTGGAGGAATTGGAGCTGAAGCTCCCCCTTGTTCTTCTACATTGGGCGGGGTGGAGGAAGTACTAGATGGAGCCTCATTTTGTGACTCGCCCTCTTCTACATTCATTGGCGGCTCTCTTTCTGCCCGCCTTTTCATCATAGTCTTGCCCTTCTGGGCGGCTGTAGCATTTCTCTCTGAAATCATAACACATTAATAAGAAGGGAAAATCTTATAACACAACTCTATCGCACGATCTCTTAAGATGAAAGATGGTCATTTTTCCTAAATGTCCTGTAGCCTCCTGTTTATTAGTGTGGCGCGCAACACACCATAAATAGGACTCTACTAGACACGGCTCGTAGACGCTTCCTAGGACTGAACTGCTCCGATACCACTTTTGTCACGACCCGACTAGGGGCCGTCGGGTACCCGGGGCTAACCACCGAGCACCACTCATTTTCTTACTCGTCATAGTCGTTATACACTTCTTTACCACTCTTATACTCATAATCATAAAACAATCATTTTTCATTTGGAAACATAATTAAATTTATATATATAAGTCTTTCGGCTATCAAAATAATAATGTACATATATATATACAATCGTAGCATCATGAGACCCTACTACCCACACATGCGTATCTACGAGCCTCTACTAGAGTACTAGACATATGGACGGGACAAGACCCCGTCGTGCCCATAATACATATACATATATATACACAAAAGAACGAACCAAGTAGAACCTCCGGAACAATGGAGTGCTCTCAAATCAGCTAACAGCTCCTACGAGTCTGGATCAAGCTCACCTCCCTGTCTACCTGTGGGCATGAACACAGCGTCCAAAGAAAACGGACATCAGTACGAACATTGTACTGAGTATGTAAGACATGAATGAATTAAGCATGGTAGAAGAATCATAAACCATAGGAGGAGGATATAACCTGCATGAGTTCTATAGGTGAGTACATTTCACACATATAGCGTATATTTATATAATCATGGTACATGTATCATCATAGCACATATATCATCACATCATCATCATCATCCTCGTTAATCCGCGTCCGGGTAACCATCATATGCCGCCCACTAGTGGTGATCAGGCCCGGCCTTCTAGGCTCAGTGTAAACATAGCAGCCCACCTTAGCGGTGACATGCCCGGCCATTCAGGCATAGTGGAATAGTATGCAGCCCGCGTTAGCGGTGACATGCCTGGCCATCTAGGCGCGGTGGAATCATATCGTCACATAATCATTCATAACTTAACATTTTCATACCTCGCATAAGTATATCATAAACTTACATTATTTATCATTTCATAGACATATCATGACTTAGCATCATTATACATTTATCATTAAAGACATACATTAGGATTTGAAGGCAGCTATGGCAATGTCGGGGTGACATAAGGTCGTGAACCCCCGATTATATTATGGAGTAATCATTAATATCATATCTCACCTTGAAGGAACCAACAATTTAAGGTGAGTGTACGCAAGGAGAAGCATCGATGAAACCATACTTAGAAATATTATCTTCATGGACATCTTATATTACACTAGGATTTCTCATACTTATATTCATCATCATCATTATCATGCTCGTATAATATTTCTCTTCTTAATCACGTGCGTATGTAGCTTCATATATTCATGGACTCATAGTCCCCATCGTATAGGAAGATCATGGAAAATTTGAAAGATTCATGCCTTAGAAGGAAAGGGTTAGCCTTACATACCTTTTCATCTAGCTACTCTATCGCTCGAATGTTCCTCTTCAATATTCGCGTTTCTACCTTCAAGAGAAGTCGCACGAACATTAGCTAATCGATCACTTAAACGTGCTTACTAAAGCTAAAGAAAATTGGGCAGCATTTCCTTTGTTTCTACTATTTTCCCCATATCATATTTCAACTCCCAAACGTCAATAATAACATTCATAATATCATCGTCATTATTCAATTCCTACAATTTATTCTCATGCATAGTCATAATCATACTACAACGTTACATTCATTCTCATCTAATGTTTCTCTCATACTCCTAACATCATTCATAACGTGATTACAATCTCAACATATCAAGATTCATGATTCATATTAATCCACTATTCACAATTGTCACTAATCTCACCTTTTGTAATCCATTTTCCATTTTCTTCCATAATCCAAGTGTTTCAACCTTTTCATACCTTAAACAACATAGAATAATCATGAAACTCACCTTTGAATGCATAGGAACGGGTTTTCGTTGGTAATACTCCACTTGGAGAAAACCCTAACTTCACTCCCAAGAGAATTCTTGACTTGGAAGAACCCTAGTGAGCTTCCTTGCACTTGATTCACTTGAATCTATGGTATAAACCTTTGATTTCCCTTGTATTCTTGAAGATGAAGTAGGTGGAACATTCTAGAGGTCTTGAGAGAGATGAAGGAGTGTGTGGGAAATGAAATTAATGAAGTAGGATCACATTTATATAATTGAAATAACTCAGTCCGTCGGGACTTCCACGGACACTTGTACGGTCCGTGGAACATGGAACGGTCCGTGAAAGTGGTCGTGCTTCACCACCATTGAATACTTAGTTGCTTTTGAGTTATACGGACCATTATACGGTCCGTATAACATTCCACGGGCCATATAACATGGTCGTGTAACTCACAGTTTTTCCGAAGTTGTTCTCGTCGTTTCGTTTGATCTCCAATCCTTATACAACCTTCTTAATACTTGTTTAAGACTTCATTAATGATCTAAACATCCCTATAACTCGTCCTCAAGGCCTTATCAAACAATTCTTAACGCAATAATTTACGAAACCTTTCCTAAACCTCACTTATACTCCACTTATTCTTATCAATCCTTATTCCATCAATTCATATAGCTCCAAGGTCTACGTACGCATTCTAAGACCACTAATTATCCGTCTTATAATCTTAAGAACTTCCTGTTATCCTTAAGCTCGTAGTAGTTCACCCACTACGCGACGACATGAAGTCTCCAAGGTGTAACAATATGTGACCGCCAGACTAAAGTTGATTTAGTCGAGCAGGAAATGTTAGATTTTGATGTGATTATGGGCGTGGATTGGTTGGCCTCATGTTACGCCAATGTCTTTTGCCGAATGAAGGTGGTTCGATTTCAATTTCTGGGAGAGCCCGTGCTTGAATGGAAAGGTATTACAGCATCTCCAAGGGGTAGGTTTATTTCCTACCTTAAGGCAAGAAAAACGATAGCTAAAGGATATATTTATCACCTAGTTTGAGTTCATGACACCGAAGCAAAGTCACCGACTTTCCAATCCATCCCTGTAGTGAATGAGTTTCCGGATGTATTTCCAGACGAACTTCCAAGCCTTCCTCCGGAAAGAGAGATTGATTTTGCTATTGATGTGTTGCTAGACACCCAGTCTATTTCTATTCCTCCTTACAAAATGGCTCCTGCAGAATTGAAAGAGCTAAAGGCGCAACTGAAAGATTTACACGAAAAAGGATTCATCAGGCCCAGTTCATCACCGTGGGGAGCACCAGTCCTATTTGTGCGAAAGAAAGATGCTTCCCTACGGAAGTGTCACGACCCGACTCGGGGCCGCAACGAGCACCCGGTGCTAGCCCACCCGAGCACCCTCTTAGCTTACTCTTATGCTTACATCTAGGTGAGCTACATAATTATACATGCATTTCCATTCATTCGTCAACTAGTCCCATTTGGACAACAGCACACTTATATCATCATAGGCATCTATGCCACATCAATGTACATGGGCCAACGTGGCCGACAAAATGATATACAAAACATAGGCCGACAAGGCCAGACACATCTATCCACACACACCCATGTCTACGGGCCTCTAAGAGTATAACGTGTCACATTAGCGGGACAGGACCCCGCTATGCCCATAATTATATACACAAAAGAATGAGTACCCAAAAAATATGGCTCCGAAGGAAATGGAGCTCTCTATGCAATCTCTGAATAGGCAGCTATGGATCAAGTCTGTCTCCCTGTGCACCTGCGGGCATGACGCATCGTCCACAAACAAAGGACGTCAGTACGAAGAATGTACTGAGTATGTAAAGCATGAGCAACATCAATAAATAAGCATCATGAACAACATATGAAATAGCATAGGAGGGGAGACAATAACATCATCATCATTACACTTACTTGCCTTTCATAGGGGCTTCCCATTTTTCATACGTATTCGTACACCTACGTCATCATCTGTATTCCATAATAGTACTCATACCATACTCGTGCTCATATTCGTATACACGTCCTTAGTCGTATTCTCATATATAGTCCTTTCACATTCATATTCATATTATATACTTAGTCATTTCATATACATAGCATTTTACATAGCATACCCGACCTCATAGGATCGGTGTTTCATACATACTTGGCCAACCAAGGCTCAAGGTTACTCATACCTGGCCCTGCCTAGGCTTCAGGGTTATCCGTACCATCTGCAGAGGTGTGCGCGCGTTTCGTAACCGTATACATACTTTATACATAATCATATACATATATTCTACCCGGCGTTATAAGCTCGGGGTTTCATTATAGCCCTTCATAGGCACACATATAATTATAATAGCCCATAGGCACCTTTAGCATCATTATTATCATCCTTATCATTACTATCGTCATCATTATCGTTACTTCTATATCATAGGCCTACTCGTCGTATGAAGTGCGTGGTACAATCATAGTACATATCAAGGATCGTGAGCTTATGAGCTCGGAATATTAACCAGTGAAAACAACGTACTCATATAGAGGATTTAAGAGTTTGGCCAAGGAACCATGCCTTATGAAAGAAGGGTCGGCCTTACATACCTTTTCGTCGGACTATTATACACTTGCACGCTTCCTTCCAATGTTAGCATTTCTACCTTCATTAATATCATAACAATGGTCGTTAGTCATTCACATCATCCACATAATCTAGATTTCTCAATTTGCTTCTAATTCACCCATATTTATGGTCATAACTTTCAACTACGCCCATTCGTCCAAAGTGTGGAGTTCGTGATCTCAATACTATTTATAACACATTCATATCACAACACAACAACATTCGTGATTCAATTCAAATGTTATAGACAAAAAGAAGGCCTTGAGTATTTTGACACATACTTGCTAGTAACAAGGATTATATCCATACGGGTATTAGAAGCATTGACAGATGTGTATGGTCTTGAAATCCATCAAATGGATGTTAAGACAGCTTTCTTAAATGGAGATTTGTGGAAGCAATTTACATGGAACAACGTAAGGGTTTTGTGGTTCCTGGTAACGAAAAGAAGGTGTGCAAACTTGTTAAGTCGTTATACAGACTAAAACAAGCACCCTTAACAATGTCATGCTAAATTTGATCAAACAATGTTGGCAAATGGTTTAAGATTAATGAGTGTGATAAATGAGTTTACATTAAGAACTCTCTAAATCATATATTCATTGTTTGTTTATTTATTGATAATGAGTAAAGACATTAATGACATAAATGCTACTAAGCGTATGCTTGTTAGAAATTTTGAGATGAAAGACTTAGAGGTTGTCGATTTAATTCCAAGAATTAAAAACCATCGAACTTTTTAAAGTCTAGCATTGTCTCAGTCTCATTATGTTAAAATGGTACTTGAACCATTCAAGTATTAAACGCCGATTAATGTAAATCTTGCTATTGCAAAGAATATTGGTGACAACAAGTCTCAATTGGACTATATGCTTGGGTATTAAAGAAGCAGACTTGAGTGTTACAATGAAATCTGAATTATTGAATGTGCAGCTGCTGAATAGAAGTGGAATGGTTGGAAAAAAAAATATTGTTAAAAGTTGTGGCCACAACTGTTGCCAACTATCCACACATATTGTTATAATGATGCTACATCAAGTGTAGCTAATAATCAGATATGTAAACTCAAGATGCATGAGTCTTCGACATACTTCAAACTTTATATTGCATTACAATAAATATCTTGCGGTTGTTGAAGGATATGTTGTTGAAAATTGGATCACCGGATGAACTGAATCTAAATCCACAAATGAATATGTTTTCACCAATAGTGGAGGAGCAGTATCTTGGAAATCATCCAAATAGACATGTATCGCCCGCTCTACAATGGAGTTTGAGTTTATAGCTCTAGACAAGGTCGGTGAAGAAGTTGAATGGCTCCGAAATTCGTTGGAGTGTATTCTTTTTGGCCCAAACCGTTGGCACATATATGTATACATTGTAATAGCCAAACGGTAATAAGGAGGGCAGGGAGAATTATGTATAACGGTAAATCTCGTCACATACGATGAAGACATAATACCGTTAGACAACTACTTTCTAGTGGAGTTATCACTAGTGACTATGTAAGGTCTAGAGATAATGTCGCGGATCCGCTTAAAAAAGGCTTAATTAGAGAGGTAGTTGAAAGATCAACAAAGGGAATGAGATTATGGCCTAGAACAAGTCATCATGGCGGTAACTCTACCTGGCAGATTGGAGATCCCAAGAGCTAGGTTCAAGGAGAAAACAAAGTTATGAATGACGGTTCAACATTGTCAAATAACTCAACCCATTCTCGTGATCAGACAATGTTCAAAAACAAGGATAAGGCCTTAAGGCTTTTTAACGAGTTAATAAAGCTAAAGCTTTTTAATGATTTCTAAGTTTGGAATATGACCAAATAGTGTATCTACGAGATGACACGTTTAGGAATCACCTATGTGAGTGTGAAGTGTAAGCCGCTTCAAGGAGTATGTTAGGTAAAGGCCCATGCTCTACGCACTCATGAAACCAGGCGGTGTTCATGGCTAAAACGAACACAACCGTGAGAACCATAGACAGTTAAGGGTTAATTGTGTGACATATGGTTGTCTAGGTATACACCAAAGCTCGACGGTTCAAAGATATCAAATCTACCGATTGACCGAGTATATCCGACATATGTTCACTACGGAAAGTTCAAAGGGAAACCTACTTATCCAGATGCAATTAATCTTTATTTGTAAATCACACACTTGTCCGTGCATTTTTATATCATAGAGCCATTCCCCATTCATGTGGGGGATTGTTAGGTATTTGGTGTGAATGGGAAATGAAAGTTTTATTTCCTTTGCCTTTTTCGGAAAAATATTTTTTTTGTCGAAAAGGCACATGCCTTTTCAGAAAAGACACACCTATTTCGTTAATAGACACCTGTTCTTGGTTATAAATATCTAGTCATCCCTTCAGATTTTCCTAATGAAAAATTCTGCATTCTTCTATCTTCTTCTTTTGCACTTCATAAAAATTCTGTGTGATTTTACAGCCTTCGAGTGGTTCGCTGTCACCAAAGTTTGCAGTACCGCTACTACGGTGAGTAAATCGTTCTATCCTGGGAGGATATATTCCATAACCTCGGGTACATTGAGGGGAATAATTTCCTTAAGGACACACTGTGCATTCAGTGGACTTGATTTAATTCCTACACATATTTTCAGATACTGTTCTTCTGATTTTCGTTTCAGAAATTTGCTTTTGTTTCTGTTTAAGTATATTTTTGAATACAGGTTACTAACAACTTTGAACCTCCTATTCCTACATATAATTTAGCATCTTTAGTGAAGAAAGAGAAGATATAAAGAGACAGTTCCAAATGAATGAGATATTTCAAGTCAATACACAAGTCTTGTCAATTGAAAGTGATAACAAGGTAATACTTTTACGTACTTTGATTGGAAAAAAGGACTAGCGCCAAAATCATGAATTTGTGTCAGATGTCTTTTTTATTCACTCCTCTCACTTAAGTGTGGTTAATTAAAATGTGTTCTCACGTTGATTTATCACTTAACCATGGTGAATTCACATGATTTGATATAAACATCAGGTATAAGTGAACACATTTCTTTTTCTAAATGTAGAAAATATTCTCTACTTTGATCGCCGTGGATTTGGGGCAACTTGTTACATGCAATTTCTACATCTATTATCGCAATTTTAGTGTAGAAACCGAAGAAATAGAGGAACAATTCCAAATGAATGAGATATTTTAGGAATTTCAGTGGAAATATCAAATGAAAGTGATAACAAGGTAATACTTTTACTTTGATAGAGAAAAACTCGTATCCGAATCTTTACACAATGAATTCATGTCAGATGACTTTTCGTTACACTTTTCTCATTAAACCATAGTTATTTAATATGTGTTAATGTCACATTGATTTATCACTTAATCATGGCGAATTCATATAAGTTAATGTAAATACCGCATATAAGTGTGACAAATTTTTTTCTATTGCAGAAAATGTTCTCTACTTTGATTGTCGTGGATTTGGGGCAACTTGTTACTTCCTCAGTCTACATCTATTAGCAGAGAAAGAGAAGGACAGTTCAAAATAAATGAGATATTTTAAGCAAATACCTCAGTCTTTACATGGAAATGTCAAATGAAAGCTACAACAAGGTAGGAATACTAGTCTTGAAGTGCATATGCTTTGTCGTGTCATGAAGGCAATTGTCTGTATTTCTCTAATTAGCATACGGACAATATGTATTTACAGAAAAATTGAGTGACTTTTTGGCTATAGAGGACAAACATTTTCACTTTTATTTTAGTCATTGTTCACCAAAACGTATTTACTACTTTGATCGCCGTGAATTTTGGGCGACTTGTTTCTTCCTATTTCCACTTCTAATGTAGCAATTTTAGTGGAGAAAAAGAATAAACAAAGGGAAATTTGTGACAATTTAAGTCAATACACAAGTCTTTTTGTACAAAGGGTGAAAGTATGATTCTTATGAAACTTGTAAAGCATAAACGTTCAAAAATCAGTAAATTATAATAATGTGCATTATATTATTAATTTTGGTGAGAGATCAAAATTTAGTAAAATAGTATAATTTCCATTCATACGTTTGTTGGCGGAATAAAAAATTTATATAAGAGTAGATAATATCATATCTGATATTTGAAACTTTTATACAAGGTGATTCAAAATTGACAGTTGCAATTTTGATAAAGTGAGGATAATGTTACGAAGAAAAATAAGGAATAGAAAAGTTATTCGATGACTATATGATTCGTTCTTTTAGTTAAATTACATTGAAAAACAAGCTGACCACGTTGCAATTTTAATAAAGCAACATGATCTATATACATTATGCTCGAACAAGCCAGACCACAACTTAGCATGACTAATTTTCTTTAATATTGTTCAAGTATTATTTGGTAAATTTAAAGCATTAAATTTAAGTAAAACCTCTGATTTTAATTAACCAAAAAGTCATTACGTATCTGTCCAAATTTATACATGCACTTTCTTTTATTTAACTAGTCTTTGGGAACGTGTGTAGCACGTTTGTCCCTTCTTTATTATTACTATTATTACTACTATTATTATTATTATTATTATAGTAATAATAATAATGATGATAATGATGATGATGATTATTATTATTAGTACTATTATTATTAGTATTATTATTAGTATTATTATTATTAGTACTATTATTAGTACTAT
Organism: Lycium barbarum; assembly: GCF_019175385.1. Lineage (NCBI taxonomy): Eukaryota > Viridiplantae > Streptophyta > Magnoliopsida > Solanales > Solanaceae > Lycium > Lycium barbarum. Next base: position 84,784,972 of record NC_083343.1, read on the forward strand.
TATTATTATTACTATTATTATTATTACTATTATTAGTATTATTAGTATTATTATTAGTACTATTATTATTACTATTATTATTACTATTACTATTATTACTATTATTATTATTACTACTATTACTATTACTATTACTATTACTATTACTATTACTATTATTATTATTATTATTATTATTATTATTATTATTATTATTATTATTATTATTATTATTATTATTATTATTAGCTTTGCTGATTTGTAATCTTGCGGTGATCCCCGACTAAAATCAATTTTTTGGACTTGATCCAGTAAATGCTTGAAAAATCCATGTTTGACTCAGTTAATTCTGGGTCTTTAATACGAGTTACAATATTATCCTGGTTAATTTTTAAATTGCTGATCCTTTTAGAATCAATATCTCTTATTTGAGAAGTAGATGCTCTTGATGGTGACTGCACAATATAATCAACAGGAGATATATAAGATCGATAAGAAGACCACAGATCTACTAGATCGAACACTATTATGTTCAATATCTTCTAAAAAAGGTGTAGGTTCATGAAATCTTAATTTATGTCACACTCCAATCTCATCAGGGCATGATGGGCACCCAACCCTTACTTAGAGCTGAGCGAACCCTCTGGTATTAACACAATGAAACCGGACATATAATTTTTTTTTGGAAATATAATAAAGTACTTTCAGTCAAACCATAGAAATTTGCGAACGATATTCAATTAATCAAAAACCGAGTAAGTCAAACAAACTACATGATCGCTTTACTCAACACATGACATCTCAACATACTAACCATAGGACACTGTCTGCAAAGTCTCTAAGAGTAAACACCTGAATCATATGAGTCGGGATAGGGTCCCGACATACCCATACACACATATGATAACAATAATGACTCGGCACTGCTCCAGGAAGAAAATGGAGTTTGCCAATCCCAGCTGATAGCCAACCACCCTAGTTGAATACTTTTACCTGCAAAACAATCTGGGACTGTGTGGCATGAACACAGCGCCCCCAGGCAAAGGGACGTCAGTACGAACAATGTACCGAGTATGTAAGGCATAAGAACATCAAGTACAGATGAATCATGAAAACTAGTCTCAATATTTGAATGCATCTGTGGCTAACATCTGAGAATATCTGTGTAACTCTATATGACTGAAATTGACTCTGTGGCGTATGATAGGCATAGGTTATAATATAACTGATAGTGTTGTAGAACGTACAACCCGATCCATAAATAATATAATAGTGTCGAGGAACGTACGACCCGATCATTATATAATATAATAGTGCCGAGAAACGTACGGCCCGATCCATATATAATATAATAGTGCCGAGGAACGTACGGCCCGATCCATATATAATATAATAGTGCCGAGAAACATACGGCCCGATCCATATATAATATAATATATATAAATGCACGTAAAACTCGGAAAAGGATACTCTGAACTCCTCTGGTGACATAAGAAGCTAGTATGATAAGTCTCTGGGAGTTATGGACATAAAACATAGGAGGCCACGGATACAAATATCTCTACACTATCTAAGAATAGAGTCTTTGAAACTCGCTTGCTCACTGTGTTCGTTCATATGATAAGGATCATGCCAAATGAAAGAAAGGGATAGCCTTAACATACCTCACGTCGTCCAAGAAACGCAACTCAACCACAAACTTTCCACAATTAATATGCCAAACCTATAATTATAGGAATACGTACATGACTTTAGAGAGCTTTCGTATCTCGTATATATCAATTGGTAACTTTGATTCTAAAACGAAACAGACGACATCTCCCCTATATCACTAGTACCTCCCAATTCTATATATCATCACAATAGCCCAATAACAAGTAAATCTCAACAACATGACATACATATCCATAACAATTTCATAATACTTTATAACTAGCGACATGCTTGAATTAGGATCCGTACACTCCATAGCACCTTTTCGTATGTTTCCTTCTTAACCTTAATTTTTTTATCAATATGATAAGGGCAACATTTACCACAAATATCAGCTTTATATCATATAATTACAACAAGAAAAACAGCCCACAATCCCAGCTCTATTGTTATATCCCGTATTTTTGTACATTGGAATATTTTTAAGCTAATCGAGATAAGTTTAAGGACAAGATTATTTTGAGATATGAGATAGAGACTTTTAATCCCCGATTTTAATAAGTGCACGACATGCTTGCAAATTTCTATTAGTGTAGAAATATTAGTGGAGATTAGGGATTAATTAACCATGATTAGATTATTAAGTAGGGATTGATGATTAATTATGATTAATTAGCCTAAATTAGACCGCTAAGTGGGCCCCACTAAGACATGGTTGAATATGATTGGCTCATGGATAATGACATGTTAATGGGACACATGTCATATGGCTGGACACTTGTCAACTTAGAGGGCATCATACAAATAGCTAATGGATGACTCATTATTCATTTCTTTCATCCACAAAGTGAATTAAGAGAGAGAAGCTCTCATCTTCACCAAGTGAAGTAGAGAGAGGAGCTCTCGGCCATGGCTATGGCAGCAGCTCCAAGCTCACGGCCATGGCATCCACCACCAACCCCAAATGAAAAAGGAAGAGAACTATAAATCCCTATGGTGTTCTAGTGATTCAAGGAGGCAGCCATGGCTGCCAAAGCTAACGGCCAGCCCAAGAAATTAAAAGGAACAAGAATTTTGATTCCATAAAAGTATTCTAGATGTTCCAAGGAGGCAGCAAGATTAGAAGTTAAAGTTGAAGAAGGTGAAGTGGGAAAATGGTGCAAGTTATTGTTGGGCTGTCCGAATTAAATTGAGGTAAGATTTCTTCCTCTTGTAATGTAATTAGAGTTAATGATAATGTAATGGAGAGATTAATTTGTATTAAGTGGAATTGGAAGTAAGAAAATTGCATGATTAGTGTTGGTGTTGAAATGGACAGAATTGGAGTGTTTAAATTAGATTGTTGTTGCTGTTATTATTGTTATGGATTATGTGTTAAAAGTGAAGGAATTGTATATGTTAGTGATAAGTTTCTGTTGGGCCATGTCGGGGCTGTTCTAATCTAGTAATGGTGGGTTAATTTTAAATTAGTGTTGTCGTTGTTGTTGTCATTGGTTATATGATGAAAGTGAAGGAATTTGATATTTAAAGTTATAATTGTATTGCATTGAGAACGATCTGGTTTGGTTATGTTGTTGTTCTTGTTGAATTGGAGGACTAAGTTCTTGTTGAATTGAAGGACTAAGAGTAGTTAAGGCTATGTATTGTGTTGTTGTAATTGTTGGACTATTATAAGGTCATTCAATGAAATGCGGTGGCTATAGATTATTAAGAGTAACTTGAATATGTCATAGTCGTTATGTTAAAGATTATGGAATGTCATAATATGTGGGCTGATTGGAATGTCATGCGGACTGTTCGGAGTGTTCTCGAATCTTGTCTTGATTAGTCTCAATATAGTACTTAAACGTGTGGTTATGGATGTTGATTTGGTTGTTTTATAGTTGGCTTGAATATAAGGGAAACGCCGTCTAATTTTCTAGAAATGAGCTACTAACGTTGGAATACGTTTTGAACCTTCCCGTAGCTCTTGACGTCTTAATATAGGTTGAGATACTTCGGGCAGCGTATACGTATTGTGTCTCGGATAAGCATTAAAGGTATGTAAGTCTATCCCTTCTTTCTTTTGGCATGTCTTAGATATAAGTGACGTACGATATGAACTTTGGGATAATTCTATTCATAAGTTTCGAGTGTGATTCATGATCCTTATCCACTTTTTGATGTTAGAACTCTTAAGGTAATTGAGCTATTTCCTCTCAAGTCTTCTATACGTTGGATAGTAGTCGGTATGTAAAAGCTCATATTCTTAGAAACTCTATGATGACTAATGTCCTTGATTTCCATAAGCTATTTCATATTATCTTGATACATGTCTATGATTCCTAAGGTTCTATTTGATATAGTCCATGGTGACATCCAAAGGGTACTTAGCATGACTATTGCCTTTGATACTCGAGTGTTAGTTTATTCTACTTATTCTATTGAGTCTCAGATGATGATTTAGTTGCATATGGTTTTTCATGATATTCTACTCGTGCATGTTGTTATTGTGTCATTCACCGAGTCCCGGGCCGGGTATGTATTCGTGCACAGTTTCACTACATTGTTCACCGAGCCCCTCACTAGAGGGTCGGGTACGGTATATGTATATGATGATATGATGATATGATTATGGCACCGAGTCCCATGATGGGCCGGGTATGGTATACGTGTACACGACTTTATTCACCGAGTCCCATAATGGGCCGGGTATGGTATATGATAATGATATGCATGATTTTGTTTCGCAAGGCACAGGTACAGTGATTTCTTGATTATCATACTTGTCTCCTGGAATCTCTACTTCAGTTATGATCTTCCTTAATGTATTTCATGCTTTATATACTCAGTACATATCTCGTACTGACCCCCTTTCTTCGTGGGAGGGGGGGGGGGCTGCGTTTCATGCCCGCAGATGCAGATACTCGCTTTGGTGATCCTCCAGCTTAGGATTTCTACTCAGCTGTCTTGGAGAGCTCCATTGTTCCGGAGCCTAGACTTTTGATACAGATCTTTTGATATAGATATGTATGTTTATCCAGGGGTACGGCGGGGCCCTGTCCCATCATATGTCACTGTTGATACTCTAAGAGGTCTGTAGACATATGTGTGGGTTGTGTATAAGTTTGTTCAGCTGTGTCTATACGATGTCCTATGGATATTGATATGTTGTGGCAGCCTTGTCGGCTTGCGTATGATATTGATATGTTGTGGCAGCCTTGTCGGCTTGCGTATGGTATTGATATGTTGTGACAGCCTTGTCGGCTTGCGTATCATATTGACATGTAGTGGCAGCCTTGTCGGCTTGCATATCATATTATGTTTTGATCAGTTGTGACTCCTCAGGAGACAGGTTATCTGGATATATACGTATGATGACGTTATGAACCTTTGGAGTTCTTTTGCAAGTTTCCATATTGTTCTTAGATTCGGTTGACTATATCTAACAGGTATGTACACGAGTGTCCAGCTCGGGCATTAGTCATGGCCCACGGGGTTGGGTCGTGACATCTATCAAATGATAATTCTATTCACAAGTTCGTATTTATTTCATCTAGCAACGTAGATACAACTTGGATAACTCAAATACATCTAGGAGAGAGAATTTCTTACCTTATATGGAAATATTTACTCTCCTTCCACCTTACTTCACTTCGAAGAAAGTTCGGATTCAACAACACGACAAAACGGAACAGCGAGATTGAAGCTGTGCGCAAAACCCGGAGGTTGTTCTTGAGAAGAACTAAAATTTTCTTCCTTCAAAAGAAGAAAATGCTACTGCTCACGTTATTTCTCTAACAATAATAGAAATATGTTGCTTCTTTCCAAAAAAAAAAATGTATATGCAGCAACATCCCTTTATAAGTCGTAACGGTCCCTTTCTAATTTTTTTTACGTGTGGCTTGTTGTGCACACCTTGGTGTTAATCACCAAGGTGCCACCTCTTATATAATGACATGGTACCTTGCTTCCACCTATTCATGATCACATGGATATGTCACCTTGAGTTGATCCCAAATACTTTATTTACTTCTATCACAATCCCGCCTCTTAATAAATTTATACCCATAATTAATTTCTTGATCCAATCCACTTAGATAGTACTTATATACTCATTATTATACTCATGTGATATAGAACTAGTCCATAACTTCATTTTCCACACATAAAATATTATTTCCAATCATCGTCATTCCACTTTCGAGTCTTAAATAATTTCGGGACGTCATTCCTTTTACACATTGATCTCTTGATTCCCATACTTGAATATGATCAAATCCTCAAGGCTCAGATAAATTTGCTCATGTTGGACGGTCAAATTTTCTAGTCCAAAATGCAGGATATTATAGCTTGGACCGTATTTCATTCAAATAAATTTCGAACCTTGACAAAACTTATTTTATTTGATTTGTTTAACTTCTAATCTTTATGATACATCTGAAATCACTCTAACCACCTATGAGCTTGAGGGATAACCTCATTTTCGTTACTAGTGTCATTTAACTCGCACGCTTTCCAATGCTTGAAAACACGGGATGTAACAATTTAACTGTCCCATCTGGGATCTGTTCAATTTCTGAAATTTCAGTAAAATTATTATTATTATTATTGTTGTTGTTGTTGTTATTTAATATTATTATTATTAGTATTATTATTATTGTTATTATTTATTATTGTTATTGTTATTGTTATTGTTATTGTTATTAGTATTATTATTATTATTAGTATTATTATTAGTATTATTATTATTACTACTATTAATTATTACTACTATTAATTATTATTACTATTATTATAGGAGAGGGATGGGGTGGGGGGGGGGGGGGGTGATAACCTCACCCTATCTTGTCTCTCTTTCAGGACCCTGAGGCTTCCTTGTCTTCCTAAACCCTGTTATCAAGATTGTGGGATTCATTAAGATTTTGGGATTGGTCAAGGATGGTTTGTCATGCCTTGGGGGGAATTCCTGAGATTTCATGATTATTTAAAACTAAGTTAAAACAAAGGGTAAGAGTCTGTCATATTTTGTCATAATTAAGGGGATTAAAAACTGTCATTAACTAAGTACTAAAGTGGTAACTTACTCACTAGTGTCTGAATCCATGTTTTTTTTTAAAAAGTTTAACCTGCTTGCTTTTCTGTTTGCTTCATGATGAATATGTTTAAAACTTGTATAATGGATTTATGTGTGGGCCTGTTTATGTGATGTACTAACCTTGGTTTGATCTTAGGAAAAGGGCATTTAGTTAATCTAAGGTTGGTAATAACCTTTTTGTCCTTAAACCTGAACTATGGCACTTAGCCTTTAGTAGGCATTATAGGGTAACTTGGGTAAAAAGGGTAAAGTTGTACTCTGTCTGGTAAGGTTTGATTTTATGCTATTGGAGTTATTCAGAATCCTATCATGTATAGAATTATGGAGATGAAACAATTTAGTACTATATTTGTGTTCTAAAAAATGAGTTGTGTTAGACTGGAATTGGTTTGATGTTGTTACTTGGGGATATGGTGAGTACTCTTAAAGGCAGTATGAACCACTTGGCTTAGGATGGTCTTTTCGAGACACCTCAAAGAGGGGGCAGGGAAGAGTCAAGCCTAGCTTGACTCATAGTATCTACCCCCAAATGAGGGGTGTCATGATCAGCCTATGGACCATGGGGGGCATACCTGTCTTGAGGGAATATTGGCTTTGCTTAAATATCATCATTTTACAAGAGGGTTGGAGATAAAAAGGGTAAGAAAATTAGTTTGTTTAAAGGTCTAGAGGCACTTAAGAAGTTAAGAATAAGGGAACTGGTCATTTCAAGAAGATGATCTTTTTTTTGTTTTTAAAAAGCAATGAACTAGTTTGAGGCTGTTGACAATAAATGCCCCTGTTAGGAGTTTTAAAAATCTGAGTTTGTAAAGAATTGCTCTAAATTTTATGCCATTTCTTTTGGGATTTGTTGATATACATAGTTGGACTTTTCTCCTTTTACTCCAAGTGGCAGCTTACATGAAATTTTGTCGTGAATGTGCTCTATTGTTGCTTGATTAAAACAAAGGTTCTTTTCTGTGGTCTTTTCCTGAGGATATGAAGCTGTACAGTCTCAGTTTCATTTGATGTTGTTTGGTCCAGACCTCTTGGTGCTCCAATCCTGTTTTGGTGATTACAAGTCATAGAATTTTCCTTTTGTCCACACCCTTCTATTGTGCTTCTGTGATCACATTAAGTAATTCTAATTTCCTGCTATAAGGGTTGTTAACATATGAGGTTGATAAATCACTTATTTGATGTGTATAAAAGTTAAAGTTAGACTTTAATCAGTTTTGGTTTTGTCCTTGAACACTGATTCTAAGGGACAGGATTCAGTTAAGTAAATGAAATAATCTTAAGACCTAAAGTTTGAACACATAAGAGTGTGTATATACACAGAATATATATACATGGTAAACACTTGGTATACACATACCATGTGTATATCATAGGTATATTGTGTATATATCAGAGGATGGGCTAGTTATAGTTAGTATGTATACATAGATAAAAGAGTATGATTTGTTTATGCCACTTATTTGATTAAGTACCTTGAAACTGTTATATTATTTTACATGCCTCATTGTATTACAATACCTGCCTTAGTCTTTGTCAAGATTTTGAATTTATTTTAATGATTACTTGTATGTGAACTACTTCCCATGAGATGATGCTTGTGCACAACTTTGAGATTCTGGTTATATACTATGGCAACACTAGGTTTTGAGAGTTTGAGATGGTTTGGGGGATAGGTCTAGCCACTCCCCGATATCCAGCCATGCCTGGGGTTCATGAAACCCCTTAGAACTTGTGCAGCATCGGGAATAAGGGTGGTGACAACCTTTTCCCATTGGTATGGTATGATTTGGAGTTTCCAGTGAAGCAATAGTGTATGATCAAGTCTTTAGTTGTGCACTTGCAATCAAATGGGATGTATATGTATATGTTGTAATGACCCGTCTAGTCGTTATAGTGTTTTTGACCCATTTACCCTTGTTGATCCGTCTCCAAGTCCCGTTAGTATGATCTATGACTTAATGAAGTCATTGGGTTGGTTCCCGCAAGGTTCGAGTGTAAATTGAGTCATTGATGGAGAAACTAGTTAAGTTAACGAGTTAGAGTTGACCACGGTCAACTTTGGGTTAGGATGACCCTGTGTCAATGTTTTGGAAGTTTCAACAAGTTAATATGATGATTTTGAACTTGTCCACAAGTTTTGGTGAGGTTCCAAAGAGTTTCAGATGGGTTTGGGTTTTGTCGCGCTCGTATTCGATGTTTTTGCCATAGGTCTTTGGCTAGAAAGGGCTCCATATTAACCAAACGACCTTTCTTTTGTGTGAGGATTGAACCTTTAGATCCGTATCGTAATTACGAAGCTATAGCAAAAATAAACGTCACGTTTCGCCTCCGTATGAGGGAGTTATGACCATTTTTCTGCGGACTGTTCCAGTAGGTCCGTTGTAGCGGACTCAGGGCCGCCGCAGCGGACATGGTGACCGCTACAAAGACCGACGGGGGAAGAATACCCTATTTTTATATTCCAACTCCGAGCTATTATCCACAAGACCCCTAAGTCAGTTTTCAAGAGAGAAAGAGGCAAACTTCATTCCAATCATTGATGAAAGCATCTTGGAGGGTAAGTCCCCACCTTTATTTGTTCCTTTTTCCTCTTCTTCATGTTCCATGATTAGTTTAAGGTCCATCAATGGTGAGTGAAAATCCTAGAACCCTAGAATTAGTAAACCCTTAAATGATTGATGGGTAGTTGATTTTGTTGTTGATTAATCATTTAGGAGTATAAATTATCACCTTCTGTCATGAACCAACCGGAGGGCCATGACGGGCACCCGGTGCTAACCCACCCGGGCACCTCTTATCGTACATTCACATTTACGTCTAGGTGAGCCACATGTCCTACGCATGATTTCTACACATCAATAATGCTAATCTCATTGGGCAACAACACATTCATATCATTGTCAACAACTATGCCCATATCCACATATACAAGTCGACAATGCTAACAAGATGATGTACAAAATATGAGCCGACAAGGCTACAAGACCTCTAACCATACACAACTATCTACGAGCCTCTAAGAACAGTATGTAATATCATATAAATGGGACAAGACCCCGCCATGCCCATATGTATGTACACAAAAGAATAATTCCAAAAGTTGTAGCTCCGGACGAAATGGAGCTCCTCTATACAGTCCTTGAACAAGAAATCTATAGATCAAGCCTGTCTCCCTGTCCACCTGCGGGCATGACTCAGTGTCCACAAATAAAAAGACATCAGTATGAATAATGTACTGAGTATGTAAAGCATAATCAACATCATAATAGGAGCATAAGAGATAACATAAGAATTAGCATAAGAAATAGCATAAGATGGGAGAATTAGGAGGTAATAGAGCCATTTGAACATCTATTGGCCATCATCATATTTACTTACTTGCCTTTCATAGGGACCTTCCATTTCAAATGCTTACTCCTGCATATATACATACATATACATATTCGTATTCGTATTTATACCGTACCCGACCACGAAGGTTCGGTGATTCACATACCCGTCCATGATAAGGTTTGGTGTTATACATACCTGGCCCTTCCAAGGCTCAGTGTTATCCGTACCCAACTGCAATGGTGTGCGCGCGATAGATATCATACCCGGCCATATAAGCTCGGTGTTCTTAGTAATCATACTTTAATATATAAATGTATATACACAGGAGCACATACACGTTCTTAACATTATCATCGTCATCATCATTTTCATTATATCCTTCCTTAGAGAATCAACTATCATAGGATGGGACCAATGGTATCATCAGGTTTATCAAGGATCATGAGCCTTAGCGATTCTAGGAATGAAGTCATTTGGAAGACGCTATAGAACTCGTATGAAGGTATTTAGCAATGGGACCATGCCTTAATGAAAGAAGGGTTAGCCTTACATACCTCGTTGTCTCCTTAACTACTTAACGTTCACCATCGAATCTTGTAAAATCTACATTTAAAATGATTCATACCTTGGTTAAGCCTTAAAGGTACTCTTAAATCCAAACTAGAACAATTCATGAGTTAACGAAAATTGGGCAGCATTTCCCCTATTTCATATTACAAAACAACTCTGAAATAACCATAATAACATCTACAATATCATAATCACGTATTCACATTCCATTAAGTCTTCCATACTCATTCTCACATTCAACTTACACTAACAACTTCACACCAACCCTTTGCACATTTTTCATAGAACGCTTTCTCATCATCATTATTACCTTCTATAACAAGATTATATCCATATCGTACTAAGAATCATAGCTCAAGTTAGCTTACTACCCAAAAACATCATAAAAACTACATTTAGAACTCATCTTCTACTTTCTCCTTCTACCCAAGTTGTTCAACAACTAAGCATTCTTGATAACATGAAATAAGCATGAAAACTAACCTTTTATCTCACAATAATGAGCTTTGGAGCAAGCTATCAACTTATATGAAAACCCTAGCTTCAATACCCAAAGAATTATTGAAGTCTACTAACCCTAGCAAGACTTCTAACACATGGATATCTTGATTCTTGCCTCTTGATCTTTAATCTCTCTTGGATTTTGGCTTGGATTAGTTTATGGAGTTGAAGAGAGGGTTTTTGGAGAGCTCTTGGATCTGATTTGGGAAAATAAAATGTCCAAATGAAGTGGAATGAAATATATAAAGCGTAACTTAAAATCCCGTCGAGCAATCCTGCGCCCACTCTGATGGGCCGTCAAAATTCCTACGGGCCGTCAAAATACTCCGTAGAAATTTCTGCGGTCCGTCAAAATGTTCTGCGGCCGTCAAACTGGTCCGTCAAAATGTTTTGCTTGGACAGTCTGTCTTAAAACACCCATAGCGTTTTACTCCGATATCACATTGACGAACGGTTTGTTGCGTTGGAAACTAGACTCGATGAACTTCAATTTGGATAAAATAAACACACCAAAACTCCTCATATTCTAGGAGATATACCTCTCCCAAATTGGACCAAAATCCTGTCCAAAAAACTTGCCATGTTTTCCCAAAGTTCCGACAAACTCCATTCCTTAATTTGCTTGTTCTTAAATCCTTCCATAGCTTATTTCATGGGCTTAAACCCCCATAACCATAATATGGGAACATATAATCTCATATATCCTAGAAGGTAACTCCAGTTTCCATGATTAGGACAACTAACACCTAATGAATCTCAACGGACGAAACTACGAGGTGTAACACCTTCTAGGAAGGAAATTTGATTTCTTATGGTTGTAATTCCATGTTGAGACTTAGTGTTCTAATAAAAATGGAAACTTTGTCCTAAAATTTGTTTGAAAGGGTAAAATTGATTAGAAACCCATGAATTGAAGGTTAATGATTGTAGAGATAGAAGTTATGATAAATTCACCATTAAAGGATGGTTTCATCCATTGAAAAGGGTATAAGTAAGTGGGTCTTATTCTTCAAATTATTGTTCTTGTTTAAATACATGGTTTGTCGCTTACTTAGCATCATATTGTTAGACTTTACCGTTCTGAGGCACTTCGAAAATAGAAGGCTCATATGGAGTAGTTCGTGGCTTTTGTTTTGCGTTCGAGGCAAGTTACTATTTACTTCAGTTAGACTTTGATTAGTGAAATGTATATATTGTGTAGAATTGATGGGAGAAATCATGATTAGGTCTTCGGACATGGTGTTTGGTTGGATATTATCTAGGTTGGTATGACTTCTAATTATGCGGGCTTGTTGCCATTACTTTATGTATTGAATAGGAGGTGTACTTGTGGTGATATGGGAAGAAAAGAGTTAATGTATATTCATGATGTTGATTGTGGCTTGCTGCCTTGTTAGTTTGATTAGGTTATTACCTTGACTGTTGTTATTGTGATACGTGTTGTAGTCAACTCTCTTAGTGTGACACACATCTTCGGAGAAAGGAAGGATAATGAGTTTAGACCTGAATCATGATATAGACTTATGATAGTACACAAATGAAATCTTGATTATGAATTACTGTTGATAATGATATCATGCATGGCATACATTCTCATTCATACGCATATTAATATTGAATTATGACTTGGTGTTGATGATGACATATGAGAAAATGGAGCATCTTGGTGATACAAGACTTAGTTGTGAGGCGTACTTGCTATATGTGGAAGTAAAGAGGGAAATAGACTCGTATGTTGGTTGAGACGGTTTGTATGATTCATTTCATGGTTGGGTTGATCTAAGTCTTGATATGACTTGTGGCTTTGGACTTGTACATTTATCGTTAATTACATTGATTTACCATGTTTACACTCATTTATGCATTCATACACTCATACATGATGGAAATGGTTTCGGAAACGATTCATGAAAGACTTGTGGCATGATGCCTTGTGTTTGACATTGATATTGCTATTGTTCATAGTCCATACATACTAATGAACTGGAATACGTTGAGACGTACATTGTGATGTAAAATTAGTGAAGAAGTTAATATAACCTTCTTGTTGAACTTGTGATACTATTTGATACATGGTACTTGAGAAACTGATCATTGAGAGTGATGTGACAGTGTTACTATACAAATGAAAAGGCACATTTGACCGGGGGTGAGAATGTGACCTATATATGAAAAGGCACATTTGACAGGGGGTGACGATGTGGCCTTGAGTGTGGCTCGGGTCCGAGGAGAGATTCCGGAATGAGTGGATCGAGTTACACGCCGCAACGGGTACATGGACACCATGGGTCCCCTGCAGGTCATGACTATTGGGCAAAGACACCAAAGCATGTGTGTACACGAGTGATGAGTAACTAAGGAGTGAGGTATTTGGCCAGTGCATTGCATTGTATTGCATGCACTTCATTATATTTTGCATTGCACATCATTACATTTTATTCTGCATTATTATATGCTCGTTTAGTTCTGATTTTGGTATGGTTTGTTGAATGGCTATTCTGATATAGATATGACCATTTACTAAGTGAAATTATGGGTTAGTGATTTGTCACGACCCGGCTCCGTAGGCCGCGACTGGTGCCCTATCTGGACACCCCAAACAGACTTACATACTAACTCATCACATTCTACTTTAATTCAGATTTCATATTAATCATTTTTAAACAGATTTGAAATCAATTGTTATCTTAAGCGGTCGCGTACTCAAAATATCATATCAAAGCCAAAAAGGAGCGGCGGGATACACGTCGCCGAACATATGCACATATACAAACATATGGGCCACCATGGCCGTCATAACAAACGGGACCGCATTAAGACGCAAATCATAAACAAAGCGAACACACATAGGACCCACGACCCACATATATGACTACAGGCCTCTACAAACCAAAACGAAAACATATGGCGGGACAGGGCCCCGCCGTACCCCAAATAGCCAAATATACATAAATATATACATGATAGAGATATGTACCAAAATATGGGCTCCGAATCAAAAGGAGCACTCTGTAGTAGCAGAAAGTGTGGCCTACAGTGGCGGATCACCAACGTCTGTACCTGCGGGCATGAAACGCAACCCCCGAAGAAAGGGGGTCAGTACGAAAGATGTACTGAGTATGTAAAGCATAGAGTACAGAAATCCAAACCATAACTGTAGTAATGGTACAGAAAGAGAATACCGAATCAGTATATCAAACCGGTACGGAAATCATATGTACATAATGCAAATAAAAGAAATCATGCATAAGGCTCAGGAACGTGATCGCCACTCCGACGCTGGCGCCACAACACAGCATACTCCGGAAAGTTTCAAATCTCCGTACAACCCCGAACATAACATATCATCACACATATCACATCATCAAAGCATATCATAAGCCATATCACAGCATAACTCCATAAACGGTACCCGGCCCTATGGCGAGGTCTCGGGAACCGTAACACATCATACTGCCGAATATGTCATAATGCGCACGATCACAAAACCGGCCCGGGAACCGGTGAACGATATCATAATAATGGGCACGAGCAGAGTAGTGCGGAAACTAATGCAATTTACATATCAAAACATTTATGAAACTGGATGTAATCATATGACCACCCATTAGGCAAACTAGTCCGGACAACTGATCAATACGGAGTTTATCTCACAAAAGTACTTCTGAAATCGTATTCATAGTTCAAAATGTAAATCAGAATATCATGGAGTAATCAAAACATTATTCTTTAATAGCTAGAGTCATAAGAAAAAGTCTCTTTCCGATATCGTACAAAGTTAAGTCAACTAAGGCAACGAAGGAGACTCGGGGCTAGTGGGCCCACCTCGGTCCAAGTCGAGGCGGCGTACAAATTTTACAGACATTTGACCTTATGGAATCAACCATGAAAGCTTAGGGGTGATTCGATCATGTTTACGAAAGTTACGAATGTTTGAACATTTCTTTTCAACAAAGCATAAGTTTCTAATTCAATTTCATTGAATGGAATAGTGCTAAAAGTAACTCGGATTTCTATGAATAGGATGATCCCCAAGGTTCAAACTCAAACCTAGTACATCTAGGACATGCCAAGAGAAGAAAAGGGATAGCTTTACATACCTCACTTGCGCCTTACGCTCGTCCAAACTCAATCCCCGTTTCGTCCAAAATCTACAGTTGGTCATAGTTGCAAAATATAAGTTTCAAGCTTTTAGAATTTCAAGTCTTAAATTCATATTGTCTACCGAAATTTCGGCAGCATTTCCCCTATAAATTCAACATCCCCGAGGGTTAACTCAGCCATAATATATCAACAACAACAACCCAACAATGCCAACAACATCAAAAATCGTCACAAAACGCACTATAACATAAATAGTCCTCTTTTCTACATAAGGCGACAATTTCCATTCCAACTTCACAATATCAAGCTAATATCAACATCCTCATATTCATTTACTAACTCAAGGTTATTCAAACATAATTCAATAACACTCCAATCAATACCCAAGGATTTAAACAATTCCGCCAATTCCATATTCTATCCGAAACTTCAACGAATGCAACAACACTACCAACTCGCATTGTTTTCTTCCAAATTCATTAACAACAACATAATTCACATTTAGAATCTCACTCTCACAATTATAAAAAAATCATATAAAAATCACATAATTCCCCATAATAACATACAACCAATTTCAATGCTAACTCAAATCGTTAAACCTTTATTTACGTCACAAATGTCATAACGACACAACTAACAAACTAAACGGAATTCAATTCACCTTCCCTTGACTACACCATGGCTCACGGCCACACACACCACTTCACACACACACACACATCACAAATCCATAATTCTCATCTAATTCCAATCCTTACAACACATATACTTATTCCATAACATAAAAGAATAGATTGCTTACCTTTTTCTTCAAACTTCAACTTGCCGCAAACGTTGTTCTCTCGTTTAACTAATTATACTGCATTGGAGAGCGTCCTGAGCTTAACAAGAATTCAAGAAGAATAAGATTTTTTGGATCAAAGTTAAGGAACTAGAATTCTTCTTTTTTTTTTTTTTTGTTGGGGTTCGGCCGAAGGCCCCAATTTTTGCTCTCAACTTATTTTGTTTTGTTGTCTTGAAACTTCTAGTAGATTATGACTAATGGTCCTTTATATTAATTTATCACATGGATAAATTAACTTTTTCCCATGGGCTTGGGCTAGCATAGCCGGCCACCCCCATAAGATTTGGGCCTCTCTTTTTTTTTCTTATTTTGAGCCCACTTAGTTTATGGATCTTATTTGTAATTCCCGAAACAATTTTTTCAAAAATTCCAATTTTGCCCTTGACCTTATTCCGCACTTTCTCTTTGATAATTTTCATGAATATCACACATATGTTAAATAAAATATAAACATAGCCTTATTTCCTACAAGACAAGATTATTCCAAAAAAAAATTCAAATGCGCAAAAACATGGGATATAACATGATTCTACCTAGGGTCAGAACTTGGATTGTGATTATCAGGTGAGATTTTTGAGACTTGACAGACTTTTGGTTCAGAAGCTTCATCTTAGGCTGAGACTCAGTTATGGGATGTTCTGTGACTTGGATTTGAGTATTAAGTGCCTATTTATTTATCTTGTTGATCTTATACTTATATGCGTGAACTAATCTTAGTCGGCCTATGATGCTTACCGGTACATAGTGTTTGTACTGATACTACCTTGCTGCACCCTTTTTTAGTGCAGATTATGTTCCAGAGATCATCCAGACTACATCTCTAGCTTGAAGCTAGTTAGCTTGATTGGATCCGAGGGTGAGCTTCTATCCATGCCATGCCACCTGAAGATCTCTCTTCCCAGATGTCTACATTCATTCCAGAAAGTATTTGTTATTATATTTGAGACATATGCATTCTTTAGACATTGTTGGTTAGAGTCCTTGTACGATGACTTTCAGATTTTGGGGGTGTAATAGTTAAGACTTCCGCACTTATATTATTTATTATTTATGGCTTGGTCAGACTATTTATTCATTCACTCATTTATTGATTTTTAGAGTATAAATGATTAAAGAAGTTGAAATTGGCTAGTGATTAATGGGTTAACGGTTAAGGGTTCACCTACTGGTGATAATAAGGTAGGTGCACGCACGATCGGTAATTTGGGTCGTGACATATGTATATATATGTATATTTATGTTAGTATCAGGTTCACCAAACATAGACTAATTCGATTCCTTTTCCTTTTCCCCTTCTCCTACTGTACGGCCATTTGGGCTAGAGTCCAACCAGCCTGTTGGGCCAAAGGTCCAATAGGAATATTCTTTCAAAAAAACTGTTAAGTCCAAGAAAGGAAAGGGAAGCTAATATTATTAAAGCCCCATCCATGGGTGAGAATGGCATGAAGGCCCAACCATGGGTAAAAATAGTCTTTTAGGGGGTTTGGTACACCCCTAACATATCTCTCTTTCTCC
This sequence comes from Lycium barbarum, assembly GCF_019175385.1. Taxonomy (NCBI): domain Eukaryota; kingdom Viridiplantae; phylum Streptophyta; class Magnoliopsida; order Solanales; family Solanaceae; genus Lycium; species Lycium barbarum. Next base: position 84,802,551 of record NC_083343.1, read on the forward strand.
TTAAATTTCAGTATGCTAGTTTCTTTTTTAATTTCAGTATGCCAGTTTCCTTTTTGATTGAAATATTGTATTTGTATGATTGTAAAAACTCACATTATTATTGGAGTCATTTATGTTTGGACTAGGCATCTTAGGTGAACGGTGCATATGCTGTTTAGTTCGACCTTAGGCCCCAACGCGATTTTCAAAACCCGAATTAATATAAACACTTTCCAAAAGCATAAAAACGGCTAAAACAGTAAACGAATAGAGAGGATTAGTTTCGCCTTTACTAAAATATACGTTGTTATCATTCTTTCCTAAAATCAGGCTTAAACTTTATTTAAGAAAAAAAAAAACTAGAAGAGCGTTTTCCCAGTTTGTAAATTCAGTTCTCAAAAAACTCTTTTTCAGTCCAGACAGAGAAAATAGGTGTAAATGCTATGCTTTTCAAAAAAAAATTATTATCAGAAATGAGTTATTTCTTTTGAGCTAAAAATCAGACAAAAAATGATTTTCTGAGACATATGTATATGCAGCGTATTTATCAAAACATACGTGTTTTTTCTGGAAACAATTTAGGCAAAAAAGGGAGTTTTTGAGGGCTACAGCCCAACCCAAAAGATCATATTTTCAGGCCCAGTTTAACCAAAATTTTCAGAAAAGAGATAAGTAAAAATATGTTTTGGGCTGAGCCCAGTAAGCTAAAAAACAAGTGAGATTTTAGGCCAGAAACCAATAGACCATAACTATTCTTTTTCAGAAAAAGAATAGAAGTTTGGGGCCAAAGCGCCCCACCCCCCGCCCCGTCTACAAAAACGTTATTGTTAAATTGGCAAATTTCAAAGACCAAAAAGCAAGTTTTTATATAAAAAAAAACTCTTGTAAATTGAATCCGCGTAAACTATTTATAAAAAAATAAAAGTTTAGGTAAGGGTGTTCTAAAAATGTACTAAACAGACTAACCCGAACCATGTATGAGGCTAGCATGAACAAATTTATTCATCTCACACTTTTAAAAGACTTTCTATCTTTACAAAAACCACTATTATCCTTATATATGAAAGGAGCTAATTTTATCCGGATATTATAAATCTAAGTCTAAATACCTTATATGTAAAGGGAATATATTCCATTCTTTTCAAAAAATGATATGCAAAATGATAGACTTTTTCGGGAAAATAAACGGTTCATGCAAATACTCACACATTGGAATTCGAAGGTCACCCGTATAGTACGGATCCTTAATTCTAGGGTGCCTAACACCTTCCCTAGGGGATTACCAGAACTCTTACTTAGAACTATAGATTAAGAAGGATTTTTCACGGTATATGAATAAACCCTTCAAAAACTGATTTTCCTGATTTCCTAAAAATTAGGTGGCGACTCTTTTAAAACAAAGTCCGAAAGAGCACGAACGAGTTCGAAGTAGCTTTTCCAAGCGCTAATAAGTTCATATGGCCAAAGAAACTCCCTTTCAAATTCTCTTTTGTGTTATGGAGAGCTCGGAAATTCAGATTACCTACAGATAATGGACTAAACAAACTAGGAATTCAATCAACATCTAGGTGTTGGTGTTGCTAGATTCCTAAACAGAAGACTTTGTCTCATATTTTTCTAACTTCCCCTACAGTTGTAACACTATAGAGAAGTTTTGTTAATTGTGTAGGTATCAAGGTAGAGGGACAACAACTTTCTCAGATTATTATACAATGTTGGAAAGCACCTTGCAAATCCTTAATGAAACCTATACTGAGAACCCTTCAAGCTATGATTTTATGGGAACTATGGGATAGAAGAAATAAGATTAGGCATGGAGGTTCAGTGACAATGTTCATAATGCAGCATCAGATCACATCAAATATTAGAAGTTTCTTAATGTCACAACCCGACTAGGGGCCATGACGGGTATCCGGGGCTAACCACCGAGCACCGCTCATTCTATTACTCATCATACTCATTAAGCGTTCGTTCATCGAATTCATACTCAAATCATAGAAAAATCATTTTTCGTTTGGAAACATAATTACCTTTACGTACATACGCCCTTCGGCTATCAAAATAATATACATACAATAATAACATCGTGAAACCATGCTAACCACACATACGTATCTACGAGCCTCTACTAGAGTACTAGACATACGGACAGGACAGGACCCCGTCATGCCCAAAACATATATATACACACAATAGCAAATCAGTGGCACCTCCGGAATAATAGAGTGCTCTCAAAAGTCTGCTTATCGGCTTCTATAAATCTGGGTCGCCTCCCCGCCTACCTGTGGGCATGAACACAGCGTCCAAAGAAAATGGACGTCAGTACGAATATTGTACTGAGTATGTAAGGCATGAATGAAATTAACATAATAGAGAAGTCATAAGACATAAGATGTAGAGATAATCTGCGTAACATTTAAGGGAGGATACCTTTCATGCCTATATCATATATAATCACGGTACATGTATCATCATAGTGCATACATCATAGTATCATACATGTATCATAATACCGTATCTGCTCATACACATTAAACGTTATTCGTATTCGGCCACGTAGTGGCTCGACAATATCACATACATATCTTCCGTACATATATCATATATATAATCATAGCAGTATCGTACCCGACTATATAGGTTCGGTGTCTTACGTACCCAGCTATAATAATGCCTGGTGTTATACGTGTCTGGCCCTACCAAGGCTCAGTGTTGTCCGTGCCTGGCCCTACCAAGGCTCAGTGATATCCGTACCCGGCCCTACCAAGGCTCAGTGGTTTTCGTACCCGGCCATACCAAGGCTCAGTGGTTTCCGTACCCAAATGCAGTGGTGCGCGCGCATCATCGTATATACATACATACATATATATATATATATATATTCTACCTGACCATATATGCTCGAGATTTCATAATAGCCATACATAGGCACGTATACATAAAAGCCCATAATTATCTTTAGTGTCATCACTATTATCATCGTCATCATTATCATCATCACTATCAACATTGTCATCGTTATCATCACATATATCTCATAAGCTTATCATAACTTTTCATAGAGCATGCATTTGAATTTAAAGACAATCTATGAAAATCGTATCATATTTGTAGCATGAACTTCGTAAAAATATCGCATGATAGACTTTATAATCTCTAACTTTGGCTCATCATTGCCATCATCGTATCTAAGGCATATATCTTACCTTTATCTCGTATGGAACCCCCTATGAACATTGACTCGTAACTCTTTTGGAACATTGGTCATAGGACATGCATTAGAGCTTATAGATAATCTATAACAATGTCAGGGTGACATAAGGTCGAGAACCCCCGATTATATTATGGAGTAATCATATACATCATATCTCACCTTGAAAGAACTAACATTTTAAGGTGAGTGTACACCATGAACAACATCAAGGGATCGTAATTAGGGTCTTTAACTTCATAGACATCGTATCCTGCTTTAGAATCTCTAGGCTTATACTTACCATCATTATTTTCGTATTCATGACATATTTCTCATCTTTATCTCATAAGAAGCTCTTTATCAATGTTGACTCACAGTTCTCGGAGTGTAAGAAAGTCATGGGGAGGTAGGGAAATAATATCATAGGAATCACATAAGGATCATTAGCTTCGTAGGGATATCGTATCATGAGCTTTAGGACTTCTAGACTTAGATTCATCATCGGTATTGTCATACTCGTAACGTATCTCTTTTCTTTATCTTGTATGAAGCTCTTTATAATCGTAGACTCATAATTTCCGATATGTAGGAAAATCATAGAAAAATAGGAGGATTCATACCATAGGAGTCATGCCTTAGAAAGAAAGGACTAGCCTTACATACCTCTTTCGTTTAACAATTTCCATCGCTTGATTGTTCTCCTTCAATGCTCACGTTTCTACCTTCAAGAGAATTCGCATTCACATTAGCTAATCGATCATATGAACGTGCTTACTAAAGCTAGAGAAAATTGGGCAGCATTTACTTTGTTTATATAACCTTCCCCATATTGTATATCAACTCCCAAACATTTATAGTAGCGTTCACAATATCATAACCAAAAATCTTCATTCATCTACATTACCCTCATTTCATAATTCCACTTCAATTCATCCATAATCATGGTCATAGTATACTAGTACGTTTTCTCACATATAATGCTTATCCCATGTCCTTAATATCATTTATAACATAACCATATCACAACACATCAAGAATCGTGACTCAATTCAAGCTATTACTCAAAATGACACTATTCCCACATTCATGGCCCATTTTTCTATATTCTTCTACAATCCAAGTGTTTCAATTTTCAAATACCTTAAACAACATGGAAATACCATAAATCTTACCTTAGATGGTGTAGGAATGAACATTGGGTGGAAACTCCTCACTTGAGCAAAACTCTAGTTTCACCTTCACTTGGATTCCTTGCCTTGGATGAACTTTAATGGGTTTCTTACACTTGATTTCCTTAGTTTGATGTAGTTGATCACTAATATCCCTTGAATTCTTGTGAGAGAAGTGTAGAGAGATGTTTTATAGAGAAGGGGAGTGAAGGGAAATGAAATGAAATAAGACTTGGACCCTTATTAATAATGCTCAAATCTGTCCCGATACGAACATACGGACCAACATACGGTCCATATCTTTTATACGGGCCGTATGTTTGGTCCAGTGAAGGTTGCTCATCTGGGCTAAATATACGGCCTAACATACGGCCATTATAATTTATACAGCCAGTATGTTGGGCCGTATAATTCCTAGCTATTCCGATTTCGTTCTCGTCGACTCATTTGATCTCCAATCCTTATGGAACCTTCTTAACACTTGTTTATCACTTCATTAACAATTTAAGGGACGTTATAACTCTTCTCCAAAGCATCATTAAATCATCATACATCGTTACTCATAAATCCTTTCCGATACATAACGTATGCCTTGCCTTCCTTAACAACTTCCGTCTCCTACTTCACATGTCTTTGAAATCTCATTTAGAATCATTAAATGTTACTCCTTACTTATCAAAATGTCGTATACGTCGCGCCCTTCGTCAGTCTATTCGCTGTGCATGAACGGAAAAAATTTCGAGGTATAACAGTTAAGTTGAAATATCATAAAAATAAATACTATAGCAACTACATGGCCAACTCTGATCAATCAACTTGAAAGGTTTAAGCCTAAGCTACAGGTTCAGAAGGTTCATTGGACCCCACCACCTGAAGGATGGTTTAAAGGAGATCTTGAGTATTCAAAAGCGAAGGAAATTCATGAAACAACAACTATGGAAGTTGAAGCAATAGCCATAAAAGAAGCAATACATCATGGCATCATTGCAGGCATGGACAAGGTGATAATTGAAATTGATTCTTTGGTAATGAAACACATTTTTGAGAAGACATGGCATATACCTTGGCAAATCATCAGAATAATTGACGATACTTGGAAGCTAATAGAACATTGTGCAGTGAACATCACACATATTTACAGAGAGGGTAATACCAAGACTGACTATTTGGCTAATCATGCAGTAGACAACACTAGAGGGGTAATATGTAGAACATTTCCAGAACTCCCAATACAAGGACGGAAATTGATCAATTTGGATAAAAATCAGTGTCCCTTTTTTAGGATTAGAGCAGTACACAAAAATTAAGTTTCAATAGCAGAGGCAGATAACATCAAATCAAAGTCATTTACATGCCACAACAACAGATCAAGAATCAGTACACCACCATGTACAGGTTGAAATCGAAAGAGAGAGAAGAAATACTGTTTGTTAGCAAATAATTGGGGCTCAATCGACTATTCATCTTGTTTTATGATGAAATGATGAATATGGACTCCAAAGCAACCATTAGAGATCCGTTAAATGCATCTGTGCAACCATGGAAGACTCAAAACCGGTGAGCTCAGCACAAGACAAGACAAATATGCAAGAAGAAGGAGCATTCATACTTGAGTTACCTGTTCAAAGATAAGAGACACGGGCAGAACTCGCGAGAAAGATGGAGACCTTGAGAAAAGAACAGGGCAAATGGGATTTTTCTACTTCTTTTTTTACTTCTTTTTGCTTTATTTATTGTTCTGCAATACTTTGGACTTTGTTTTTCGTTTATAAATAAAATGCCTTCTAAAGGCTGATATTTAATTATAAAAAAACATTAAATAAGGGCGAGGTCATGCTTATGTATGCTTTTACGAACTAAGACAAATCAAGGCTTAGGTTCACAATCACAACAGAAATTTGAAAACATAAAACTCATTCAAACTAAAAATAAATCCTAGCTCACATATACTCGAGTCAAAAAGAGCCAGCATGTTTATATGCCTAAGATATTCAAGAACTTGTTTTTGAAGCCAACAAAAAAAGGGGATATTAGCATATTCCTATTCCAACTATGGAAGGACCTAGTGACAAGAATAAATCATATAGAAAGGTGAGAATGCGTATTCGTGATCGGCATACATATTGAATTTTAAACAGGAAATTAAACATCTAAACTTGCAAGCAAACCAATCATGCTAAATTTCTAGCAGGTTCTTAACAAGCAACATAAAACTAGAATCAAACAACATGTTAGAGTGAAACAGGACTGGAATAAAGCTAACTTAAACTAAACTAAAACCAAGCTAATCCACATTAAATTAGGAATATACAGAACTGAGAATGAAAGAGAAATATTAAGACGAGAAGAAAATTTGCTAACCTAACGGCCTAATCTACCTAATAGCACAACAAGCTAGGCCCAAACTAGTATAAAATCATACTACGGACAAAAATAAATTAAGGAAAAAACAAAAATGCAATAATGACGAGAAGGCTACCTTTTTGTCGAGCAGCAACGGGGGCGATGGGGGTTGATTCAATCACCTTTCACCAACAATGGCGAGATCGATACTCGAACAACAACAACAACAAATATTAAAAAATTTAACTTTAAAACACCAAAGGAACTTAAAGCTTAGACTTAGAATGTCTTTTTGCCAAGTAGGGATGTATAAACGTCCCTGGAAATGAGGGATTAGGGTACTATTTATAGAACCCCAAAACTTAGGGTTTGAGCAAAAATAGGTAGTGGGACGGTCCAAATCAAGATTCAATTCAATTCTTGAGGGAAGTTTGAATCCTCGGTTTAAAATTTGAATTCTTTGAGAAAAGAAAAAAGGAAAAAAGGAAATGAGTTGTTGGAATTAGCTAGCAAGGAAGGAGAGAACAAGGATCATAAATGAAATGCCTGAATTGGGCGAACATCGTCTGCTAGAGGTGAACGTTTGCTTGGAAATTAGCCAAAAATGGACAACGTGTGTTGTAGTTTACGTTGGAATCTCAAGCAGAGGCAAGAGGGCTTAAGGTTCATTTGTGTTTACTGTATGATTTGGTGAATAGGTGATATGAAAAGGCTAAAGGGGAATTGGGGTTTAAAGCTTTGTGGGCGGGGTCTTTAGCAAATTTGTGCTGGTGGATTAGGCTGGGAATTAATGTTGTGGGCTGGGTATTTTGGTGAATTTGGGACGGAATTGATCCAAAAAATGAAATATAAAAGGGCTGAATTTAGGATTTAGAAGATTAGCCGTTTAATATAATAGATATTCTTTGGTTAAAAAATGTAACCAAATCATATTTTAAGTAGCCCACTTAACTGAAACAGATTAAAATAATATTGAGATAATTTTATTATCCAATAAACTAATTAAGCATCTTGACTTAACAAAGTAAAATATTTATTTGCAAAAGAGGTTGATTGAAATACGTACTTAACCAAGACACTTTCCTTTTGGGTGAATTGATTTTCAAATTGATAAAATTGACATAATTAATGCTTAAAATTATATGTAAAATATACATAATATATATTAGTGTACTTTTGACAAATGAAATGGCAAAATATAACCAAAACCAGTTTTGAAAGTATTTTTGATATTCTGAGTAGCTATTCTACTCTGTTTGCGTTTCAAGAAGCTTAACTAGTTAATTTGAATTTTTGAAGGGAAACAATTGGGTGTCAACACGGGCCCAAGTATACGTATACATAACTGCGGCCTTAGGCCCAAAGATGCATAAAGCATAAACTACGGCCTCAGGCCCAAATACAGGTGTTCAACGTTCAGGGATTTAAAATCTGGAACTGAACCATACTGCAAGACATGATGCTGAAATATTGAATCATATTGAGTTACATGATACTAGAATGATGAATAGAACTAGACTGAGACATTTATTCATAATAAATTGATTTGTCATAACTGAGGCTCATGGAATATTGAACAAATTATGAAACTTTGTCATCTAGAGAATAGAAGTTCTACAACTATTCATGGAACTGAGGCATAATTACTTTCTGAGGCAATTCGTAATGGTCATAAAGAATGAGACGTAGGAAGAATCATAAACATTCCAGAACGTAGACAGTTAGCGTCACATACCTTAGTTCCGATCTTTGAACAATGCTCGTCAACCCTTTCAACCTTAGTCTATAAAAATACAAGTCAAAAGGATTCAATATTAGCAATAATACTCATGCTTTGACCATCTAAGCATTTTATCAAACTCTTGGGGGGGCATAAAGCTTCACAACCTTTATTAATGGTGTTTTTTTCACTCAATTCCCATTCTATCACTTCTAGGTGATTCTACAATCTCATTTAAATGTAATCAATATCACTCTTCATCACCCATAAGATAAACAACAATCCTAAGTCAACAATCCAAAAACATACCATAGATCATATGGTTCTCTTTATCAAACTCATTTACTAATCTCCCAAGAACACATCAATTCAAAACTACAAATGATTAGAGAGTAGAAGCATTACCTTTTTAAAGTTCAATCCTCTTGAATTCGAGTTCTAGGGTTTCTTTGCTCAACAACGATGTCTCAATCGAGTATCTAATGATTTGAAGGGTTTACCCATGTTAATAAGGTGTTGGAGAATTGAAATTAACTTAGAATCATCATTAGAACTTACCTTGGGTGATGGAGGGACCTTGGAGGAAGTTGGTTTCTTGAGAGCTTCCATTTCTAGAGTAAATTTTCGTGTTTGGCATGTAGGGAACGAAGTAGGGCTTTTAAAAAGACTTTCCTGGTGCGCGTCCACGTAGCTGAAGGCCTAACCGCACAGCTGATAACGCAAAAAGGGTAGTGACACTACCTCGAGTGCACGATCGCGCACCTGACGGTTCTTCGCGCAGACTACACAGTACCCAGTAAAACGCATATAACCTTTTGCACAGAGATCCGTTCGGGGCTCCACAATATATTGTTGGAAAGGTATTTCAAAGGGATACAAATTCATGTTTTAAGATTTCTCAAATTCCTAATAGATTTTCATGAAATCAGGCTGGAAGATAGATCTTTCATAAACTTAGTCGATTCTATCGAATCTTATGCACCTCACTCTCCGTCTTGATTCCAAAACAACTATTTCCACCCAAACTCATCCCAATGGGACTTCACATGGCTAAAATGTCACTTTAACACTCATTTAATACATTCACACCTAATCCAGATTTACGGAGTATTACACTATGAATTGTGCTATATATGTGTTACACCTCGGAAAAATCCTCCATTGTTGTCCAAGTGAATGGACCCGTGAGGAGTACGAGTATCCGATGTTTTCATGAGTAAGAAATAACATTTGTCGACCCTAAGTAAGATTCTGAAGGCAATTGCAATAAGAGATAGGTTATGCTCCATAATGAATGATTATAGGTTCTAAAAATGTGGAAAGTTGCAGATCTGCATTTTGGCCAGTTGCACGTAAAATGAAATACGGGACCATAAAGTGGTATACAGCCCGTAAACTGCCATGTCGTATTTTGGCTTCCAAAACTTCAACTTTCTGCCAAATGATCAAATGGTTAAATACGACCTGAAATACGGACCGTAAAGTGGTTTACGGCCCGTAAACTGTGTCCGTAAATCACCACGTCTCAGCCTGAGTTTCTGGTTCTGTTATGATTAAATACGACCATGAAGGACGGTCCGTAAACTGGAATACGGACCGTAAACCAAGTTTACGACCATTGTGCTATTCACTCCAGACCAGATTTTAAGTCATTAAATAAGGGATCCAAGTTTATTATTTTATTTCCACATTTCATCCTTTCTCTCTAAAACAACTCATCGTATAAATAGAGGAGACGTTGCCCGATTTTCTCTAGTTTAGTCATGTATGCTAGCTATCAATTCTAATGATAGTATGACTTTAATGAAGGTAGAAACGTGAGCTTCGAAGGAGAACGTGCAAGTGGTAAATGGTTGAACGGAAAGGTATGTAAGGCTAACCCTTCTTTCGTAAGGCATGGTTCTTTGGCCAAACATCTAAATCTTCCATAAGTCTATAATGTCTCATAAATGATTCGATCTTCCGAGCTATTAAGCTCACGATTCTTGATATGCTACGATTGTACTAAGTTTCTCGTATGACGAGTAAGCCTATAAAGATAAGTGTGATGAATGATGATAATAGTGATAATGATATTGATGATGACTATAATGGTAATGGCGATGACGAAAACGATGACGATGATGATAGTGATGAAAGTAGTAAAGATGCTTATGAGCTGTATGTATGTGTGCTCATGTATGGCTACTATGAGCCCCAAGCCTATATGGTCGGGCAGTATGTGTATAGATGTATATATATGTATGCTTACGTAACGCGCGCACACCACTGTAGTTGGGTACGGATAACACTGAGCCTTGGTAGAGCCATGTATGTGTAACACTGAGCCTTGGTTGGCCAGGTATGTATGACCATCGAGCCTAGCTATGGTCGGGTACGTGAAACATAAGTTTCTCGTATGACGAGTAAGCCTATAAATATAAGTGTGATGAATGATGATAATAGTGATAATGATACTAATGACGACTATAATGGTAATGGAAATGACGATAACGATGACGATGATGATAGTGATGAAAGTAGTAAAGATGCTTATGAGTTGTATGTATGTGTGCCCATGTATGGCTACTATGAACCCCGAGCCTATATGGCCGGGTAGTATGTGTATAGATGTATATATATGTATGCTTACGTAACGCGTGCACACCACTGCTGTTGGGTACAGATAACACTGAGCCTTGGTAGGGCAAGGTATGTGTAACACTGAGCCTTGGTAGGGTCAGGTATGTGTAACACTGAGCCTTGGTTGGCTAGGTATGTATGACCACCGAGCCTAGCTATGGTCGGGTATGTGAAACACCGAACCTTCGGGGTCGGGTATGTTATGTAAATGCTATGTATATGATAGGATTATGTATGTGATATGATTATATATACAATATGAATGTGAATAAGGTTATGTATACGAATACGAGTACTAATATGGAACGGATTCGAATATGGATACGGATATGGAGGTATGAGCACAAATACACATTAGAATGGAAAGTTTCTATGAAAGGCAAGTAAGTGCCCATGGCGATAATATTACCATCTCCCATCTTGTACTATTTCTTATGATGTTCATTATGCTTCTACATTGATATTGATCATGCTTTACATACTCAGTACATTCTTCGTACTGACGTCCTTTTGTTTGTGGACGCTGCGTCATGCCCGCAGGTGCACAGGGAGACAGGCTCAATCCATAGCGGTATTCTCAGAGACCACCTAGCAGAGCTCCATTTCATTCGGAGCCATAGCTTTTGGGTACTTATTCTTTTGTGTACATAATTATGGGCATAGCGGGGTCCTGTCCCGCTTATGTGATGTGTTATACTCTCCTTAGACGCTCGTAATCACGTGTATATGGTTAGATATGTTTGGCCTAGTTGGCCTATATTTTGTATATCATTTTGTTAGCCTTGTCGGCTCATGTACATTGATGTGGCATAGGTGCCAATTATGATATAAAGGCATTGTTGTCCAATGGGACTAGCATGATGAATGAACAGAAGTATGTTAAATTATGTGGCTCACCTAGATGTAAGTATAAGTGTAAGCCAAGGGGCGCCCGGGTGGGCTAGCACCGGGCGTTCGTCGCGGCCCTCTAGACGGGTCGTGAAAAAAGTGGTATCAGAGCAGTTCAGTCCTAGGGTGTGTCTTCGAGCCGTGTCTAGTAGAGTCTTGGTTATGGGTGTGTTGCGCGCCACACTTATAAACAAGAAGCTGCAGACATTTTAGGAATAAATGACCTTCTTTCTTCATTTCAGCCCGGTGGTCGTAAAATGGAATACGACCCGTAAAGTGATTTACGGACCGTAAAGTGCCATCGTCCTTCAACATTCTAAAAATTTCAACTTTCTGCCAAATGTTAAATGGTAAAATACGACTCAGAATACGGACCGTAAATTGAAATACGGCCCGTAAACTGTGACCGTAAACCACCATGACCTACAGCAAACTTTTCTGTTTCTGATATGCGTAAATACGGTCGTGGAGGACGGACCGTAAACCAGTATACGGCCCGTAAACTGGGTTTACGGCCACTGTACACCCCGACTTCTGTTCATTAAAAACCAAATTTTGAGTTATTAAAAAAGGACCCTAAGCTCATTTTATTTCATTTCTCACCTACACGGTTCAAGAACTCTCTAGAGTACTCCAAAACACTTCATCCACAAGAATTTAAGAGAATCAAAGGGAGATTAAGATCAACAACATTAAATCCATGAAACAAAGTGTGTGAAACTCAAGTGAAGTTCATCCAAACCAAGAAGTTCAAAAAAAAAAAAAGTGAAGTAGGGTTTGGTGCTAGAGGAGCAATTCCACTCAAGACTTGTTCAACCATCATCTAATGTAAGTTTCATGACTTTATCATGTTTTTTAAGGTATTGGAAGGTTAAGATACCCGAGTTGTAGAAAAGCATAGCAAATGGGTCATAAATGAGTGAATAGTGCCATGAGTGGATGGTAATAGAATTGAATCATGAATGTTAGTGTGTTGTGAGTATGAATACGTTATAAATGACATGTAAACCACGAGATAAATTTGATACATAAGAAAATACGATAGTGAACCCAAAACCATAAATGTGGGAAAAATGAAGAGAAATGGTGGAATGCGGTTAATGCCTGTAAATGATGATTGTTGAATTCAACATTGTGGGTATCATTGTGAGCGTTTGGGAGTTGACATAGAACATGGGAGAAGTAGTACAAACAAAGGGAGTGTTGTCCAATTTTCCCTAGAGTTAGTAACGCGTTCTTATAGTCGATTAATTAACGTAAATGCGAATTCTCTTTTGAAGGTAGAGACGCGATATCGAAGGAGAACAAGCGAGCGATAGTTTAGTTAAACGTCAAAGGTATGTGAGGCTAGTCCCTTCTTTCTAATGGCATGAATCCTATAGCGTAACTTATTTCTTATCCATGAGCCTATGTCTATAATTAGCTACACAAGGTAATGAGTTAAAGTATAGAAAGTCTAATGATGTTATTTATCGCTTACACTCACCTTATATGCTAATTCCTTCAAGGTGAGGCAGAATGTCCATGATTGTTCCATAATACAATCGGGGGATCACGACCTTACGTCACCCCGATATAGTAAGTATTATGATAAGCTAAGCATATTATGATGAGCATATGATGATATTACTATTACACCGCGCCTATTTGGCCGGGCAGTCACCGCCAAGGCGGGCAGCTATGCGATATACCATGCCCAGATGGCATGGGCAGACACCACTAGTGGGCGGCATGAGATGTTACCCCAGACGCGGGCTCATGTTATGATTATCACACCGATCCGATATGGACGAGCAGTTTATACATGATGCATATATGATATGATATGATGATGAGCATGAGTAAGACATCATGATTTGTTTTCTTATACTTGGCAGTTAGATTCCGATGTTCCATATGAGTATCTTCTCTATATCATTGTCTTACTTCATTGTTCATGCCTCTCATACTCAGTAAAATATTCGTACTGATGTTCGTTTTCTTTGGACGTTGTGTTCATGCCCACAGGTAGACAGGGAAGAGAGCTCGATCCAGATCCGTAGTAGCTGTCAGCTGATTGGAAGCCCTCCATTGTCCCGGAGGTGCTTATGACTATTCTTTTGTGTGTATATATATATATATATATATTTGTATATGTACTTTTGGGCACGACGGGGTCTTGTCCCGTCCCTATGTTCAGTACTCCAGTAGAGGCTCGTAGATATGCAGTGCAGGTTAGATGGTCTCACGAGATCGCTGTTGTATATCTATACATATATATATATATATTATTTTATTTAGCTAGCGCAAGGGCACATGTTCATAAAAGTATTTTATGTTCCCATATGAGATATGATTTTTCCTACGCTATAAGTATAAAGATGATAAAAAGGGTATAAAATGAGTAAAATGAGCGACAGAACGAGCGGTGCTCGGTGGTTAGCCCCGGGTACCCGTCGCGGCCCCTAGCTGGGTCGTGACACTACGGCAGCCCAAAAGGGCAAGACGGTGGCAGGAAAGCGGGCTGAAAGAGCACCGCCACCGGTAGTAGAGTAAAGTGAGTCCCAGAGTGCGGCTCAATCTCAGTCCTCCCGTTCAGTACCTACATTAGAGGAGCGTGAGGGAGCCTCAGCCCCAGCTCCAGCACCTCCGGCTCCTCCACCGGATGCTTCAGGATAAGATGTGAAAGAGGCCATATACTTGCTTACTCGATTGGTTGCTGCCCAGACTCAGCGGCAAAGTACAGGGCAGGGTGATAGGGTTGTTAGTGCAAGGGCCCGTGACTTCATTACTTTGAACCCTTCAAAATTCTTTGGGTTAAAGCCGGAGGAGGACCCTCAGGATTTTATCGATGGTATGTTGAGGACGCTACGATTGATACATGTTTCAGACACCAAGTCGGTGGAGTTAGCGTCGTATAGATTGAGAGATGTCTCGATCCAATGGTATATACGGTTTGGATGGCTTCACGGGGAGCCAATGCACCTCCCCCGGTATGGCAGGAGTTCGTTGATGCTTTCCTTCGACATTATATGCCTCCAGAGGTTCAGCGAGCTAGGGCCGATAAATTCTTGAATTTGAGGCAAGGTAGCATGAGTGCTTTAGAGTACAGTCTCCGCTTCAATTCCTTAGCTAGGTATGCTTCGGCCATGGTAGCGGATATGGGTGACAGAGTGCACCGCTTTGTAAAGGGCCTAGGGCCGCATTTGATAGATAGGTGCTTGACTGCGTCCCTTCAGGACAATATGGATATTGCACGCATTCAGGCCCATGCTCAGAACTTAGAAGAAAGTCTGCAACAGCAAAGAAGTGAGCGCGAGCATGATAGGGTACAGCGCAAGAGGGCCAGATCTTCAGGTCCGATGAGCGAGTTCAGAGGCGGGCACATGCAGCAGTTTTCCAGGCATACAGGCTATTCTATGACCAGTGCACCTCCCCGGTTTTCAGGCCAGAGGTTTGATAGATCTACTCGTTCCGGGCCGAGTCAGAGTTTTTCAGGGTGTCAGCTCAGAGGCGATTCGGGTCAGGCAAGGCCACCCGTACCACGATGTTCCCAGTGTGGGAAGTTACATTAGGGTCAATGCCGATTGGGTTCAAAGGGTTGTTATTCATGTGGTCGACTAGGCCATATTATGCGTGATTGCCCTTCGATTCATGGTAGAGGTAGGACCCAGCCTTCAGGGTCAGTAGCCGGATCTTCATCTTCCATGCGCCCTATGGGGCCAGGTTCACATGGGCCAGTCGGCCATGGTAGAGGCAGAGGGAGAGTTCCCAGTTCTAGCGGTCCTCAGCACCGTGTTTATGCTTTGGCTGAACGCCAAGATCTCGAGTCTTCTCCTGATGTGGTCACAGGTATATTATCGGTATTCTCTCATTGTTATGTCCCGTATTTTCGTATAACGAGAAATCAAGAAATAAATAAGACTTGGGTGTGTGGAGGAAATATTTTGATTTTGGTAAGTATGACTATGTTGGTTATGGAGTCGTTAATGTTAAGACCTCGGGGAAGGCCGAGGGTAAATTTGGAATTTCGGAAATTAGTTTCGGGAATTACAAAACGGGACATTTTATGAATTGGGCCAAGAAAATTTGAACAAAAATGGAGGCCCAAAAATAGGTGAAGTGGCCGGCCAAGTGAGGCCCAAGCCCACTTTTAAAGAGTCATGTGCTAAGCACATGACTTCTATTTGGATAAATATCATGCTAGCACTTGGTAATTATCAAGAATTTGATCATAAATTCAAGAACACAAAAAAGAGGGGTTTCGGCCTAGAGAGAAAGAAAAGAAAGAAAAAAATTTCCAAGCTTGATTGTTGATCCAAAAATCTCAAGTTTTACATAGTTGTGAAGTACTCAAGACGCTCTCCGACGTGATACAAGTAGTTTGGAGAAAGAGCGACATTTGCGACAAGTCGGAAATTCAAGAAAAAGGTAAGATTTTTATGTTTTAATGTTATGAAATGGATATATGTGTGTTAGTGATTGGATTAGTGTGAAGATTTTGGGATGAGGATGTGTTTGTGCATGGTGTGTGTGTGAAAAAAAGGGTGTGTTGGCCGTGAGATCCATGTGGTGCTACCCATAAGAATTTTATCTTGTTTAGTTTGAATAATGTGTTGTTGTGATCATTATGTCGTAAAGGATCGATTAAAGAATTGAGTTGGTGTTAGAAAATAATTTCGGACGTTATCGGAAAGTGTATACTTTTGGTATATTTGTGTATATCATAGTATATTTATGATACTAAAGACCTTAATTAAGATTTATGGTTGATGATAACGAATTTGGAATGAAACGACGTAAGTTAGAACGTTCGTCGTAACTTTTGGTGTTTTGAATGAAAATTGGAAAGTAGTGAACTTTGGGGATGTATGTATGTGATTTGGAACTTGTATGTAGTGTGTTTGAGTAATTGGGAATGAGTGAATGAATACACTAATGTGGGAATAGATTTGGACTTTTGAAGTTGAATCAAGAATTGCCAACTTATGTATTAAAGTGAAATTTTGAAGTTAATGTAGTGTAATTGTGGTTTGTATGGCTTAATGACGTTTGGGTTGTTGTTGTTGTTGTATTCTGAGCCGAGCTAAGTCTCGGGGGTGTTATAATTATAGGGGAAGTGCTGCCGAAATGTCGGTAGCCAAGTTTAGCCCCAAAGATGAATATGTTAATTCTCATGAATAGTAACTGGTAAAGGTGACCATTTGCAGTTTCTGGACGAAACGGGAATTGCGATTTGAGGAGCGTAAGGCGCCAGCCAGGTATGTAAAGCCTACCTCTCATTCTTTTGGCATGTCCTAGACCCACTAGGTAAATTTCGGAATCTCGGGAATAACCCTGCTCCTGGAAATCGAAGTTCAAGTTCGAGCACTATTCACTCAGCGCGATTGGACCCTTTTTGTCGCTTTTGGTTAAAAGAATGTTCGTACCTCCATAACTTGTGCTGTTGTGCCCGAAACTCTTCGAAACTTTCGTAGATGGCTCTATGGAGCCGAAAGTCTGTGATTTGTGTCCGCCGCCTCAATTTGACCCGAGGTGGGCCCGCGAGCCCCGAGGCTCCCCTTATTCGGTTTGTTTGATTCGTTTGTGTCCGTTATGCTCCGCAACTGTCTGTTTGTGACCCAAGGATGTGTTTGAAACTTCTTATGCCATTAATGTACGTTTTGTACTCTGCATGATGTGAGATTTTCGGAAAATGACTTATGAACAATTTTTCTTGAGAATTTGGCAGTTTGGGACTTCGTAACTTTTATACGCAAACCTTGATCAATCTGATTCCTACTCCGAGCCTTCGGGTGTCAGTATATGCCTATACGTAAATTATATGTTGAGTCCGACAAATTATTTTTGATATGCATATGGTTTCTGCACTACTCTGTTCGTGCTGTCTGCTATGATTTCGTTCGTCGGTACCCGGGCCGACTTTGTGATCGTGCGCGCTATTATATATTCGGGAGTTATGATGTGTTACGGTTTCTGAGGCCTCGCCATAGGGCCGGTTACCGCTTATGGAGTTATGATGTGATATGGCATTTGATATGTTCTTATGATATGATGTGTGTGTGATATGATGTGTCTGGAGACTGTACGGAGATTTGAAAACTTCTGGAGTTATGATGTGTTGTGGCACCAGCGTCGGGGGGGTGACCACGTTCCTAAACCCTATACATGATTTGATTTGCATTTGTACGTTCGCCTCCCGCACAGGTTTGCTTTGTTTGTGATGTTGGTGTGTTTGCTCTTTCTGACTCCAGCTGTGTTTGTGATTTCTGTACCTTCTGCTTTACATACTCAGTACTTCTCCCGTACTGACCCCCGTTTCTTCGGGGGCTGTGTTTCATGCCCGCAGGTACAGAAGCTCGTTTGGGTGGTTCTCCAGTTTAGGCTACTCATTCTGCTGTGTTGGAAAGCTCCCCTTGATCCGGAGCCTACTTTTGGTACATATCTTTTGTTGTGTTTGTATTCTGTACATTTGGATGAGTGGGTACGGCGGGGCCCTGTCCCGTCCTATGTTCTTATGTTCTGATTTGTCTAGAGGCTTGTAGTCAGATTTGTGGGTCGTGGGTCTGGTGTGTTTGTATGTGAGTCTGTTTTGCGGTCTTAAGCGGCCCGTACGCTACTATGGCCAAGTCGGCCTCTGAGTTTGTATGTATGTGTATGCATTTGGGGGCGATGTGCATTCCGCCACCCTTCTGATGTGTGTGTGTGAAATTTGGCGATGAACATTCCGCCTCCTTTCTGATTTGTAATTTGTCTGATCTGTACGGGCGTCTGCTTAGAATAAGTGTTCGGTAGATGTCTGATTGCGATGTTGAGTTCGAATAGCGTATGCTGAGTTCGGTTGAGTTTGAATTGTGATGGTCTGGGTGTGAGTTCGTTTGGGGTGTCCCAGTAGGGCACCAGTCGCGGCCCACGGGGCTGGGTCGTGACACTCATGATGTATATGCTTTGATTGATCCGGGCTCCACATTGTCATATATTATTCCATATATTGCGGGTCGATTTAGGGTCGAACTAGAGTCGATCAAACCTTTTGAGGTGTCTACACCCGTGGGTGAATCGGTAATAGCTAGCCGGGTCTATAGAAATTGTGTAATTGTGATTTGTGATCGTCGTACCATGATTGACTTGCAGGAGTTAGAAATGGTGGATTTTGATGTTATTATGGGCATGGATTGGTTGGCTTCTTGTTATGCCAATGTGGATTGTAGGATGAAAATGGTTCATTTCCAATTTCCAGGAGAACCAGTTTTAGAATGGAATGGGAATACGGCATTACCAAAAGGTAGGTTTATTTCCTATCTAAAGGCAAGGGAAATGATCACGAAAGGGTGCATTTATCATGTAGTGCGAGTTCAAGATGTAGAAGCTGAGTCGCTGACTCTGCAGTCAGTTCCAGTGGTGAATGAATTTCCGGATGTGTTCCCGGAAGAACTTCGAGGGCTTCCTCCCGAGCGGGAAATCGATTTTGCTATTGATGTGCTGCCAGGCACTAAGCATATATCTATTCCTCCTTATAGAATGGCTCCCACAGAATTGAAGGAGTTGAAAGAGCAATTGAAAGACTTGCTTGAGAAAGGCTTTATTAGGCCTAGTTCATCCCCGTGGGGAGCACCCGTATTGTTTGTCTGAAAGAAAGATGGCTCCTTGAGAATGTGCATTGATTATCGGCAGTTGAATAAAGTGACGATTAAGAACAAATATCCTCTTCCGAGGATTGATGATTTATTTGATCAATTGCAAGGTACCAAATGGTTTCCAAAGATAGATTTGAGGTCCGGGTATCACCAAGTGAGAGTTAGGAAGAAAGATATCCCTAAGATGGCCTTCAGGACAAGATATGGTCATTTTGAGTTCCGGGTAATGTCGTTTGGGTTAACAAACGCGCCGGCAGTGTTTATGGATTTGATAAACGATGTGTTCAGGCCCTTTCTGGATTTGTTCATGAGTTTATTCATTGACGATATCTTGGTGTATTCTAGATCCGAGGCAGAGCATGCGGATCATTTGCGTATTGTCCTTGGAGTTCTTCGAACTCGAGAGTTGTTCGCAAAATTTTCTAAATGTGAGTTTTGGTTAAACTCAGTAACATTTCTAGGGCACATTGTTGCAGCCGATGGTATTCGAGTAGATAGCCAAAAGATTGAGGCTGTGAAGACTTGGCCACGACCCACAACTCTTACGGAGGTTCGTAGCTTTCTGGGCTTAGAGGGTTATTATAGGAGATTTGTTGAAGGTTTTTCTTCTATTTCTGCACCACTCACAAAGTTGACCCAGAAATCGGCAAAGTTTCAATGGCAGATGCTTGTGAACGTAGCTTCCAAGAGTTGAAAGATAAGTTGACTTCTGCCCCAGTCTTGACACTTCTAGAGGGATTGGAAGGATATGTTGTATATTGCTATGCTTCAGGTGTTGGGCAAGGCTGTGTATTGATGCAACATGGTAAGGTGATTGCATATGCTTCAAGGCAATTACGGAAACATGAACAGAACTATCCGACCCACGATCTAGAATTGGCTGCAGTGGTTCATACATTAAAGATATGGAGACATTATCTATATGGTGTCCATGTGGATATTTATACAGATCATAAGAGTCTATAGTATATCTTCAAGCAGAAAGAGCTGAATTTACGGCAACGACGCTGGTTGGAATTGCTAAAAGATTATGATGTTGATATCTTGTATCACCCCGAAAAGGCAAATGTTGTAGCTGATGCTCTTAGCCGCAGATCTATGGGAAGTTTGTGCGATGTACGACCAGAGAGGAGAGAAATAACTCGTGAGCTCCAGCAGTTAGCTAGCCTAGGAGTTCGAGTAGTGGACTCAGGTAGCAGGGGGACTACTATTCAGAATTCGGCAGTCTTGTCGCTAGTAGCAGAAGCGAAAGAGCGGCAATACGAAGATTCTATGCTAATGCAGTACAGAGACTCACTCCCTCAGAAAGTGGAGTCATCATTCGATATTTCAGGAGACGGAGTTCTCCGATGTCGAGGCAGATTATGTGTTCCCGATGTGGCAGACTTACGCCACCAAATAATGAGGGAAGCCCATTGTTCCCGCTATTCTATCCACCCCAGAGCGACGAAGATGTATCATGATCTTAAGTCTATATATTGGTGGAATGGGATGAAGAAAGATATAGCGGAATTCGTAGCTCAATGTCCTAATTGTCAACAAGTGAAAATCGAGCACCAAAAGCCGGGTGGATTGTTGCAAGCCACAGAAATCCCAACCTGGAAGTGGGAAGGGATTAACATGGAATTCATTTCAGGTTTACCCCGATCTCGACGTAAGTATGACTCTATATGGGTGATTGTGGATAGAATCACCAAGTCAGCTCATTTCTTACCGGTCAGAACGACCTATGTGGCAGAAGATTATGCAGAGCTTTATCTTAGGGAGATAGTGAGGCTCCATGGTGTTCCAGTATCTATTATCTCTGATAGAGGGACTCAATTTACAGCTAATTTCTGGAAGTCTTTCCAAGAGGGTTTAGGGACTCAAGTGAACCTTAGCACGACATTTCATCCGCAGACCGATGGGCAAGCTGAACGCACCATCCAGACTCTTCAAGATATGTTGCGAGCATGTATGACAGATTTTGGAGGTAATTGGGATGATCATTTCCCTCTTATTGAATTTGCTTACAATAATAGTTATCATTCTAGCATTCAAATGGCGCCGTATGAGGCTTTATATGGGCGAAAGTGTAGATCCCCAATCGGGTGGTTCGAAATAGGAGAGGCTAAATTGATGGGGCCGGACTTGGTCCAGCAAGCCATAGAGAAAGTCAAGCTCATACAAGATAGGTTGTTGGCCGCTCAAAGTCATCAAAAGTCCTATGCGGATAATCGTCGAAGAGACTTAGAGTTCCAAGTGAAAGATTGGGTGTTCTTGAAAGTATCGCCAATGAAGGGCGTTATGAGATTTGGCAAGAAGGGGAAGCTTAGTCCCCGATACATTGGACCTTATGAGATTGTGCGCAAGGTGGGCAAAGTGGACTATGAATTAGATCTACCTCCGGATTTGGAGTCAGTCCATCCAGTTTTTCATGTCTCAATGCTTCGAAAATATGTTGGAGATCCTACTAGGATCGTCCCAGTAAATGATGTGCTAGTGATAGAGAAATTGACTTACGAAGAGGTACCCATTGCCATACTAGATAAGCAAGTACGGAGGCTTAGAAACAAAGAAGTGGCCTCAGTCAAGGTTTTATGGAGAAGCAGTAAACGAGAGGAAATGACATGGGAAGCGGAGGAAAGTATGTGATCCCGATCCCCGCAATTGTTTCAGCCCTTGGAGGAGATCCAAGATGAGATATCAAGATCATGAGGTAGGTATGTTCCCTTTTATGCTTTTTGGTCGTGTGTGGCCAAGTTCTATTGCTATTATGTTGTGGCCCTGAGAGGCATTGATATTATGGGTTGTTGTGACGGGATGGTAGTGCCATATTATAAGGGAGACTCTGGCGAAATATTTATAGAATCCCCGAAGACTTTAACATTCGAAGACGAATGTTCTTAAGGGGGGAAGAATGTTACACCTCGGAAAAATCCTCCATTGTTGTCCAAGTGAATGGACCCACGAGGAGTACGAGTATCTGATATTTTCATGAGTAAGAAATAACATTTGTCGACCCTAAGTAAGATTCCGAAGGCAATTGCAATAAGAGATAGGTTATGCTCCATAATGAATGATTATAGGTTCTAAAAATGTGGAAAGTTGCAGATCTGCATATTGGCCAGTTGCACGTAAAATGAAATACGGATCGTAAAGTGGTATACGGCCCATAAACTGCCATGTCGTATTTTGGCTTCCAAAACTTCAACTTTCTGCCAAATGGTTAAATATGACCTGAAATACGGACCGTAAAGTGGTTTACGGCCCGTAAACTGTGTCCGTAAATCACCACGTCTCAGTCTGAGTTTCTGGTTCTGTTGTGATTAAAAACGACCATGAAGGACAGTCCGTAAACTGGAATACGGACCGTAAACCAAGTTTACGACCACTGTGTTATTAACTCCAGACCAGATTTTAAGTCATTAAATAAAGGATCTAAGTTTATTATTTCATTTCCACATTTCATCCCTTCTCTCTAAAACATCTCTCTACATTTATTCCACCAGATTTCAATGATTATTAGTCATCAACAACACAAATCAAGTGAATCAAGTGTAAGGAAACCCATTACGATTATTCAAGTCAAGAAAATCTTATTGAAGGAAAACTAGGGTTTTTGCTCAAGTGAAGTATTTCGACCAAGGCTCGTTCCTACAACCTCTAAGGTAAGATTTATGGTATTTATATGTGGTTCAAGGTAGTTGAGAATAAAAATGCTTGGACATTAGATGAGTATAGAAAAATGGGTCATGAATGATGAATAGTGACATTTTGAGAGATAGTTTGAATTGAACCATGATTATTGTTGTGTTGTGATATGAATGTGTTATAAATGATGTTAAGATCATGAAAATGGGCATTGTATATGAATGGACGAAGTCGGGTGATATGACCATGAATATGGGTGAATTGGGAGCGAATTGAGAAATTTAGATAATGTGGTTAACGTAAATGATTAATGGCTATTGCTGTAGTATTGTGAATGTATTGTTGACGTTTGAGAGTTGAAATACAATATAGAGGAATGTCGTATAAATAGAGGAGACGTTGCCCGATTTTCTCTAGTTTAGTCATGTATGCTAGCTATCAATTCTAATGATAGTATGACTTTAATGAAGGTAGAAACGTGAGCTTCGAAGGAGAACGTGCAAGTGGTAAATGGTTGAACGGAAAGGTATGTAAGGCTAACCCTTCTTTCGTAAGGCATGGTTCTTTGGCCAAACATCTAAATCTTCCATAAGTCTATAATGTCTCATAAATGATTCGATCTTCCGAGCTATTAAGCTCGTGATTCTTGATATGCTACGATTGTACTAAGTTTCTCGTATGACGAGTAAGCCTATAAAGATAAGTGTGATGAATGATGATAATAGTGATAATGATATTGATGACGACTATAATGGTAATGGCGATGACGATAACGATGACGATGATGATAGTGATGAAAGTAGTAAAGATGCTTATGAGCTGTATGTATGTGTGCCCATGTATGGCTACTATGAGCCCCGAGCCTATATGGCCGGGCAGTATGTGTATAGATGTATATATATGTATGCTTACGTAACGCGCGCACACCACTGTAGTTGGGTACGGATAACACTGAGCCTTGGTTGGCCAGGTATGTATGACCATCGAGCCTAGCTATGGTCGGGAACGTGAAACACCGAACCTTCAGGGTCGGGTATGTTATGTAAATGCTATGTATATGATAGGATTATGTATGTGATATGATTATGTATACAATATGAATGTGAATAAGGGTATGTATACGAATACGAGTACTAATATGGAACAGATACAAATATGGATACAGATATGGAGGTATGAGCACAAATACACATTAGAATGGAAAGTTTCTATGAAAGGCAAGTAAGAGCCCATGGCAATAATATTACCATCTCCCATCTTGTACTATTTCTTATTATGTTCATTATGCTTCTACATTGATATTGATCATGCTTTACATACTCAGTACATTCTTCGTACTAACGTCTTTTTGTTTGTGGACGCTGCGTCATGCCCGCAGGTGCACAGGGAGACAGGCTCGATCCATAACGGTATTCTCAGAGACCACCTAGCAGAGCTCCATTTCATTCGGAGCCATAGGTTTTGGGTACTTATTCTTTTGTGTAAATAATTATGGGCATAGCGGGGTCCTGTCCCGCTTATGTGATGTGTTATACTCTCCTTAGAGGCTCGTAGTCACGTGTATATGGTTAGATATGTCTGGCCTTGTTGGCCTATATTTTTTATATCATTTTGTTATCCTTGTCGGCTCATGTACATTAATGTGGCATAGGTGCCAATTATGATATAAAAGCATTGTTGTCCAATGGGACTAGCATGATGAATGAACAGAAGTATGTTAAATTATGTGGCTCACCTAGATGTAAGTATAAGTATAAGCCAAGGGGCGCCCGGGTGGGATAGCACCGGGAGTTCGTCGCGGCCCTCTAGACGGGTCGTGACAATATGTCAATTTGAGTCACCTATATTCTGTGAATTATAAAGTTGTAAATGTTTTTATTGTAACATCCCGTACTTTTGGGCTAAGGATTGACCCATAATATGGTGATATAGTGGCACCAACATGGGAGATGTAGGAAGTGTGTTGAAACCTAATCAAGTTATAAGAATAAGCTTAGGACAAAGCAAAGTCAGAAGCTACTCTACGGAGCATGTTTGCAAGTGAGCTTACACAAGGCCTCACTTCAATCTAGAATAACCTCATGTATTGGGCATTTAGGAATACTTACTTCGATAAAATTATAGATCTTTGAAATACCTTTCCAACAGTATATTATGGAGGTCAAACGGACATCCGTACAAAATGTTATGGCCGTTTTACTAAAAGGGTCGCAGAGCAATCTGCCAGACAAGTGTCTGTGAGGCAAAACGCCAAATGCGTTCCAGATGGCCATCTGCGACGCATTTCCCAACGAATTTGGGCTAAAATTTATGTCTCGAAGTTTTCAGCATTCTATTTTCAGATTATTGTTATAGCCCGTATCTTGTGTGCTTGGAAATTTCAGGTCGTCGTGGAGAGTTAAGGGCGAGACCATTTTCAAAATTTATTTTTGTATACAAGTTAGTTATAAATATTATTTATGAATAATATTGGACGGAAATATTGAGAAAGGTTAAGGGCAAAAAGGAGAAATTTCAAAATGGTAATATTGAGGAAAGTCGAGGGGCTTAAGTGTATATATAGATAAATGGTGGACAAAATAAAAATAAGACATATGGACAAAGCTTATGAGATAAGCTAAGTGGTCATCTTTTTATTTAAAGAAAAATTCAAGAAAAAGAGAAGAAACCTCTAGGAAAAGAAAGAAAGGGGGACATGTGACCATTTCATATTTAATGGGGGCTAGTCATAAATTAAAAGAAAACACATGGACTAAAGTTTTCCCAAGAAGACAATTAGTCTTCTTTGACTAATTTAAGAAAAATTTCAAGAAAAAAGGAAGAGAATTCTAGAAAGTTGAAGAAGGGTGCATGTGGCCATTTTATAATTGAAAGGAGCAAATATATATATATGGAAAGATGGCCAATTCATTATAATAGACTTGGAGAGAAAGAAAGAACAAGAACAAAAAAAAAAAAAAAAGAGGAGATGAAGGGTATTCGGCCAAGAGATGGCCAAACATGACCCATGGGAAAGTTGAATCAAAATATATTTTCTTGTGGTATTCCAAGCAATTGGAAGGCCCTCTTCAACATGAGATAATTGTTGGAGTAAGAAAAGCATTGGTTGTGCAAGTTGGACAACTCTAGCCAAGTGAGAAGTTGAAGGAAAAAGGTATGTATTCAACCTTACTTCATGTGTTATGGATGGTTGTGAATATTGTAGTATGTGGAAATGAGCAAAAATCATGGAAATATGGATGTTGTATAGTGGCCGTGTGCATGGTATGTGTGTGCTCGTGTGTGTGTTGTAGTATGTAAGAATGATGAACTAATTTTATCTATTATCTTGATTATTGTTGTAATGTATAGAAAAGATGGAAAACTCATGGAAATATGCATGTAGTGGTGTTGGCCGAATATAGTGGCATTTGTGGAGAAATGATGAATTAATTCTACTAAGTATTTTAATTGTTGTTGTAGAAGATTCTATGATGGTAGATGAAGATCTAATGGTTTGGAATGAAATGGGAATCGTTTGTGAATTATTGGAAAAGTTAGTGTGATGTTAGTGTGGTTCTTATATTCATAGGAACAAATCTATCAATGTAGGGATTGTTGATATAACTCATAAATTTGGAAGGAAGTAATGCGTTGTTGACTTTGGTGATGTTGTGAGATTTCGGGTGGAGGTATGCATTAATTGGGATGAATTGAATTAAATAGAATTGAATGTTGAAGTGTTTCTAGAATACTTGTTGGTATTGTGTTGATAGTTTGGCCGGGTTGAATTCCCGGGATTGTTGTTGATTAGAATTGGCCAAGTTGAACTTGGTGGGATGGAGTATTTACAGAGGAAATTCTGCCGAAATTTCGGTAGACAGATGTCATCTTAAGATTCAACTTCGAAATGCTCTAATTAAGTTTTGGTAAATGTGACCAATTTGTAGATTTTGGCGGATTTGCAACTCGAATTTGGAGTGGCATAGGGAGCGGAAAAAGGTATGTAAGGCTTTACCCTTTCTTCTTTGGCATGTCTTAGACATAATAGGATTGGATACGAGCCTCGGAGACAACCCTATTCTCTGGAATCCGCACCTAAAGTTTCTCCTTTTTCATTCAGTAGAATTGAATTGGAAAGTGTTCGAAATGTTGGAAAAACCTCCTAAACATCTAGAACTTGCATAAATATGACCCGACTACCTTAAAACCCTCACAAGTGACGTCATGAAAGGTAATGTACGTAAATTTGGTACGCCGCCTCATTTGACCCGAGGTGGGCCCATTGTTCCCGAATTTTCCTTATTGTTCCGTTTATCAAGTGACAAGTACTGTAACTATTCTAACGTGAATATTTCTATGATAATAATGATAATGATGATGTAAGGAAGAGAATATGTCCATGATAAGTATGACAAGAATGATTCCATGACTAAGAGCCTTATGTCGAGAATTCAAGGTGAGTATGAAAGTGTCCAGCTAGTTCTAGTCCTTGGTTATGACACTTTCTTCTAAAGATTCCAAAGTAGATGAATTGATTTCTATGACATCCATGATTTCATTCTATATTTCTTTCAGCACTATTCTCCGTTGATAGTCTCGCCTTAAGATGCCCGTTCCTTCAAGGTGAGACAAAGCGATCCCGGTTATTCCATAATGCAATTGGAGGTCACCGACCTTACGTCACTCCGATGGATACATGATTTTCTTTGGGTTCTCATGCATGCTTTATACTTAAGTATTTTTTTTATATAACACCGCGCCGCCCAATGGACGGCTAGGCAGATATACACACCACTATAGTGGGCAGCTTATACCCCGGACGCGGGAGGCCTGGACGCGGGCTCACACACCGATCCTACATGGACGGGCAGCATTACACCGCACCTATATGGTCGGGCAGTTTACTTACAGATATTTACTTATTTTTTTGAAAGTTAGCATGCATGGCATCCGCCCTAAGGGGCATTCAGATGTATAGATTACCCCTTTACCCCATGATATGCTCAGATAGAGTTACACCGTACCTATACGGTCGGGCAGCATTACACCGTACCAATATGGTCGGGCAGTAACACACCGCACCTACGTGGTCGGGCAGTTTACTTGAGATTTCTATATGTTATTTCTAGAGGTAAAGTTAAGTTGTATAATACCTGCCTTAAGAGGCAAACAGAGGTACAGGTTATATCCTTTCTCTATGTCGTGTCTTATATCCTTTCTCTATGTCGTGTCTCATGTCTTTTATTATGATCTTATGTTACTATTCATGCCTTACATACTCAGTACATTGTTCGTACTGACCCCTCTTCTTCGGGGGTTGCGTTCATGCCGCGCAGGTACACCCAGACGTATTGAAGATGTTATAGAAGATGTTCCAGCGAAGTTGGCGAACTCCATTTGGCCCTGGAGTGTAGCCAAGTCAGCGTGCTATGCCATGATGTTTTGTTCGATGTTGGAGACTTTGCAGACAGAGTCGTGGGTATAGAGTGTCAGAGTTGTAGACGGTTTTGTCAGTCAGCATGTTATTATGTCTCATGTCACAGGTCCCACATGATGATAGACTTTACTTACAGAAAGAAAAAAAAATTCTCAAGGTTTTACTATGTTTTCATTTTTATTAACTAAAGGATTTAAGGAAACTAAGTATATATACAAGAGTCAGCGGGTTCGCTCGGCTCCAGGTATGGGGTCGGGTGCCCATCACACCCTAGTAAAGTCTGGGTGTGACAAAGTGGTATCAGAGCAGGTCGGTCTAAGGGTTGTCTGCAAAGTCGTGTCCAGTAGAGTCCTGTTTATGGGTGTGAAGCCGGTCACATTTATAAACAGGAGGCTGCGGGGCATCTAGGAAATGTTGACCTTCTTTCTGTCTTAGATCGTGCGATAGAGCTAAGTCACAGAAAATAAGATTCCTTATACTAATCGCTGATATCCGCAGACGCCTAGTAGCGACGGAAGACGGCGAGTGACGATATGGCAAGTCATAGAGGTAAGTCTGAATATTTGTTCTGTTACTCGGAACTGGAAGTTCTGGACGGCGGGAATATGTCATATAGCCGCATGTTCTGTGAAGTATTATCGATATTTGTTACGTACAGATTTTGAAAAGTAAGAATGGCAAAGGAGGTTCTGTCAAAATAGATACGCCCAACTGGAAGAAACGGGGACAGAAGATACTGTAAATAGGTAATAAGTGAGATGCATCGGTTTAGAAAGGTTATGGGTTTGGCATGGCGACGAAGGTGCGATCACTACTATCGGGGATCTGGAAGTCCAGGATAGGAGGTGGCCATACGCACAGGCGAAAGGTGAACATTGGAAATCAAGAAGGGCAAAATACTAATTATAAAAGAAGAGACGTGTTACGAAAATGTCCCGGGATCTGTAAGACTTCGACTTGCTCCAGAACATGTAATAAAGGTCATGTGAGGGAGCGGACGCGAAAATATCAGCATTAAGACACCGAATTTCAGTGAAGTTTTTGGGTTAAGCGTGCTCAGGTGGGAGCAATTCCATGATGGGTGACCCCCTGGGAAGTTTCCAAGAAACTCTGCATATTCGGACATAAGGGACAAATGGGAGATTAACGTAGCCTAAGGAAAACTAGAGTATATGGGATGGCTGGAAACCTTAAGAGGACGCGTAAGACGAGGTCGATTAGCTCGGTAAAGAGACAGGGAGTACATCACAGCCCTAGAATTAGGATAGGCTTGAACAGCATTTGGACGTACTTTGTGGGATAACTGATAGTAATTATATACATATATATATATGAAGATGTAGGATATTCCAAAATGATTGTATAGGTGAATCGCAGAGTTCCAGTAACCGGCACTATGACAAGGAAGGCATTAATTAAACAAAGGAATAGTTCACGAGCTTTAGAACCCATATGAAGAAATAGCAAGAAAAGAAAGGTACTCGAAGACGGTTAGTATATAAGGAGCCCCCTAAAGGGGGGGGGGGGGGGGAGACCATATTATATTAGACCTAAAAAGGAATGGCAACACTATCAAGTGTCAGAAAAGGAAATCTATTAGCTTGGAATCAGAGTTTAAAATATGTCGGCATGTCGCAAGAATACTTGAGAGAAGAGTAGAAGAGAAATAACAATGAGTATACTAAGAGATAGACCTGAGGATAAAGAAATAACCTACGGCTACATTGAATCGTTAAGTAAGGATTGTGTACTAAGACATGGCCTCCATTAAGGTGCAGTGACGAGACAATAATAGAAAAGGAAGGACCCGGAAAGAACAAGGATAATGAGGTGACACAGTGAGTTAGAAAAACCTACGACATGGAACGGTGACTCATGAAATGCCAAGGAGTTCGATTATAAGGAAAATAAGGTAAAGGATAAGGAACGGGCATAATGGAAAGAGTAACTATAAAAAGAAACCCATGACATGGAATGAGGAATCATGTAAGGATCCGGGAGTTTGATAGTAAGGAAAGTAAAATAACAGATATGGAATGGACCTGGAGAAAAGGGTAACTATAAGGGAACCCCCTCCCGAATTGCTACAAGACCCCACAAGGTCAGTTGAACATTCGAGGACGAATGTTCTAAAGGGGGGGAGGATGTTATAGCCCGTATCTTGTGTGCTTGGAAATTTCAGGTCGTCGTGGAGAGTTAAGGGCGAGACCATTTTCAAAACTTATTTTTGTATACAAGTTAGTTATAAATATTATTTATGAATAATATTGGACGGAAATATTGAGAAAGGTTAAGGGCAAAAAGGAGAAATTTCAAAATGGTAATATTGAGGAAAGTCGAGGGGCTTAAGTGTATATATAGATAAATGGTGGACAAAATAAAAATAAGACATATGGACAAAGCTTATGAGATAAGCTAAGTGGTCATCTTTTTATTTAAAGAAAAATTCAAGAAAAAGAGAAGAAACCTCTAGGAAAAGAAAGAAAGGGGGACATGTGACCATTTCATATTTAATGGGGGCTAGTCATAAATTAAAAGAAAACACATGGACTAAAGTTTTCCCAAGAAGACAATTAGTCTTCTTTGACTAATTTAAGAAAAATTTCAAGAAAAAAGGAAGAGAATTCTAGAAAGTTGAAGAAGGGTGCATGCGGCCATTTTATAATTGAAAGGAGCAAATATATATATATGGAAAGATGGCCAATTCATTATAATAGACTTGGAGAGAAAGAAAGAACAAGAACAAAAAAAAAAAAAAAAAAAAAAAAAAAAGAGAGGAGATGAAGGGTATTCGGCCAAGAGATGGCCAAACATGACCCATGGGAAAGTTGATCAAAAAATATTTTCTTGTGGTATTCCAAGCAATTGGAAGGCCCTCTTCAACATGAGATAATTGTTGGAGTAAGAAAAGCATTGGTTGTGCAAGTTGGACAACTCTAGCCAAGTGAGAAGTTGAAGGAAAAAGGTATGTATTCAACCTTACTTCATGTGTTATGGATGGTTGTGAGTATTGTAGTATGTGGAAATGAGCAAAAATCATGGAAATATGGATGTTGTATAGTGGCCGTGTGCATGGTATGTGTGTGCTCGTGTGTGTGTTGTAGTATGTAAGAATGATGAACTAATTTTATCTATTATCTTGATTATTGTTGTAATGTATAGAAAAGATGGAAAACTCATGGAAATATGCATGTAGTGGTGTTGGCCGAATATAGTGGCATTTGTGGAGAAATGATGAATTAATTCTACTAAGTATTTTAATTGTTGTTGTAGAAGATTCTATGATGGTAGATGAAGATCTAATGGTTTGGAATGAAATGGGAATCGTTTGTGAATTATTGGAAAAGTTAGTGTGATGTTAGTGTGGTTCTTATATTCATAGGAACAAATCTATCAATGTAGGGATTGTTGATATAACTCATAAATTTGGAAGGAAGTAATGCGTTGTTGACTTTGGTGATGTTGTGAGATTTCGGGTGGAGGTATGCATTAATTGGGATGAATTGAATTAAATAGAATTGAATGTTGAAGTGTTTCTAGAATACTTGTTGGTATTGTGTTGATAGTTTGGCCGGGATGAATTCTCGGGATTGTTGTTGATTAGAATTGGCCAAGTTGAACTTGGTGGGATGGAGTATTTACAGAGGAAATTCTGCCGAAATTTCGGTAGACAGATGTCATCTTAAGATTCAACTTCGAAATGCTCTAATTAAGTTTTGATAAATGTGACCAATTTGTAGATTTTGGCGGATTTGCAACTCGAATTTGGAGTGGCATAGGGAGCGGAAAAAGGTATGTAAGGCTTTACCCTTTCTTCTTTGGCATGTCTTAGACATAATAGGACTGGATACGAGCCTCGGAGACAACCCTATTCTCTGGAATCCGCACCTAAAGTTTCTCCTTTTTCATTCAGTAGAATTGAATTGGAAAGTGTTCGAAATGTTGGAAAAACCTCCTAAACATCTAGAACTTGCATAAATATGACCCGACTACCTTAAAACCCTCACAAGTGACGTCATGAAAGGTAATGTATGTAAATTTGGTACGCCGCCTCATTTGACCCGAGGTGGGCCCATTGTTCCCGAATTTTCCTTATTGTTCCGTTTATCAAGTGAAAAGTACTGTAACTATTCTAACGTGAATATTTCTATGATAATAATGATAATGATGATGTAAGGAAGAGAATATGTCCATGATAAGTATGACAAGAATGATTCCATGACTAAGAGCCTTAAGTCGAGAATTCAAGGTGAGTATGAAAGTGTCCAGCTAGTTCTAGTCCTTGGTTATGACACTATCTTCTAAAGATTCCAAAGTAGATGAATTGATTTCTATGACATCCATGATTTCATTCTATATTTCTTTCAGCACTATTCTCCGTTGATAGTCTCGCCTTAAGATGCCCGTTCCTTCAAGGTGAGACAAAGCGATCCCGGTTATTCCATAATGCAATCGGAGGTCACCGACCTTACGTCACTCCGATGGATACATGATTTTCTTTGGGTTCTCATGCATGCTTTATACTTAAGTATTTTTTTTATATAACACCGCGCCGCCCAATGGACGGCCAGGCAGATATACACACCACTATAGTGGGCAGCTTATACCCCGGACGCGGGAGGCCTGGACGCGGGCTCACACACCGATCCTACATGGACGGGCAGCATTACACCGCACCTATATGGTCGGGCAGTTTACTTACAGATATTTACTTGTTTTTTTGAAAGTTAGCATGCATGGCATCCGCCCTAAGGGGCATTCAGATGTATAGATTACCCCTTTACCCCATGATATGCTCAGATAGAGTTACACCGTACCTATACGGTCGGGCAGCATTACACCGTACCAATGTGGTCGGGCAGTAACACACCGCACCTACGTGGTCGGGCAGTTTACTTGATATTTCTATATGTTATTTCTAGAGGTAAAGTTAAGTTGTATAATACCTGCCTTAAGAGGCAAACAGAGGTACAGGTTATATCCTTTCTCTATGTCGTGTCTCATGTCTTTTATTATGATCTTATGTTACTATTCATGCCTTACATACTCAGTACATTGTTCGTACTAACCCCTCTTCTTCGGGGGTTGCGTTCATGTCGCGCAGGTACACTCAGACGTATTGAAGCTATTATAGAAGATGTTCCAGCGAAGTTGGCGAACTCCATTTGGCCCTGGAGTGTAGCCGAGTCAGCGTGCTATGCCATGATGTTTTGTTCGATGTTAGAAACTTTGCAGACAGAGTCGTGGGTATAGAGTGTCAGAGTTGTAGACGACTTTGTCAGTCAGCATGTTATTATGTCTCATGTCACAGGTCCCACATGATGATAGACTTTACTTACAAAAAGAAAAAAGAAAAAAATTCTGAAGGTTTTACTATGTTTTCATTTTTATTAACTAAAGGATTTAAGGAAACTAAGTATATATACAAGAGTCAGCGGGTTCGCTCGGCTCCAGGTATGGGGTCGGGTGCCCATCACACCCTAGTAAAGTCTGGGTGTGACAATTATACACTACAATCTTAGGGGTTTCAAGAAAACTCTTCTCAAGGTTTCAAGTTCAGATTCTTGGGGTTCTTCTTCAAAAGTTCAGACTTTTCCTTCAAGTTTTAGAGCAATTAAGGTATGTAAGGCTAACTCTCTATGTGTGGGAATATTACTGATCTTCCCCACACCTCGTTCTTCATGATTACTACGAATTACATCAGAAATATAGATTTTGCCCTAGTTCATGAAAAGTTCAGAACTTCTATTTTTTGAGAATATGGTTTAGTAATTCGTTCATGATTGTCATTCAGAATGTCGTGAACTCAATACATAATCAGCATGGACTCGTGTTTTATATCCATGAGTCTCAGTCTAGAAACTCAATATGCTTAGAAACAATTAAGGCTTCAGGTCTCATAATCAGTACTAGAAAACATGTCTCAGTTCAGTAAAGTTCATTATTCCAGGAATCTCAGTTCTTTAATAATAATTGTTAAATGTTGAACTCTTGCTTTTTGCTCAAGGGCCACCCTTGTATTTTTCCCAAGGGAAACTCTTGTATATTTGCCCAAGGGCACAGTCACATGTATACGTATACTTGGCCAAGGCCATAGACGTACGCACTTACTTGGCCAAGACCATAGTTTTGTGCATTTATTATTGGGACAAGGCCCTACATATAAATACAGGAAATCAGGGGATTCAAATGTAGAACGGGAAGTACTCATAACTCAATTTATCTTGTTCATTTCATTTTTTACAGTTTCAGTTTCAGCATTTATTACTTGTTTAGTTGTTTGGGCTGCCCTTTCCCAAGCATCCCATTTATAGTTCTTTCTTTCAGTTGCATTACATACCAGTACAATTCAAATATGATGATGTCCTTTTTTCCTAGGGCCTACATCTCACGATGCAGGTAACAATTTACATGACGATGGATCTGCAACTAGGATCTCCAGTATCAGCTGATTGGTGAGCCCCTATTCTTTCGAGGCCTTATCATTGTTTACAGTCATTTTCAGTATTATCAGACAGTCAGGTATGCCAGGGGGCTTGTCCCGGCAATCATTCAGTGCTTCAGTATTCTTTAAAGGCTTCATAGACTATAGTTGCAGTCAGTAAGAGTATAATAGGCTTTTATATGTTAAGCCATGTTGGTTACAGTTTATGCTTCAGACTTATACTAGTGTTTCCGCATTTTTATTATATCATTCAGACTTTTAGTAGACCAGCATGTGTTAGTTTATATTTTCGCATTCAGTATGTTATGATACCACATGTTAATTCAGCCAGCCAGTTGGTTCGCTCGGTCACATTTAGTCGGTCACCGGATGCCTTGTTACGTCCAGGCCCAGGTTCGGGGCGTGACATTTATGTTAATGAATTAAGGATGTGGCCTCTCGCAGTATATTTGATGACGAGAAGTTTTACCTGGATACGTAGCTTAAATGGAATATTTTGGAGATGATTGAACCTTTACTGATGATAACAGCCAGAATTGGATGCATATGATGAAATTTCACTTTTGTTTCCACTTATATTATTTTCAATATACATCTTCTGGCATTTATGGTGGTATTTCTTTAAATTAATGTGATGCATTATGTAGGATATATATCTTGCTTATGTAAGAACTCATAGAATTGAGTTTAGGAACCAGCCAAGCAGTTTCGCTTGCGAAATTAGATTTACACCAAGGTCACTAATGGTCTTGTTGGATTTTGTTTACTAATAGGTAGACTTCATATATTACTGGTCTCTATATTGTACATCAATCTTAGAAATGGTTTTGTTGGGTTTCTTTTACTAATTTTCTTGAGCAACTATCCTTGAAGCTGAACTTAGTGCTTTTTCTCTTTCTTTCTCAGTGATGTGATATCTTCTTCTGTATTGGATAACAATGATCCAAACAGTGTGTTAGGGTGTGCTTGGTATGGAACGTTTTTCGATTTTCCTATTTTTGGTTGTTCAAAATGTTTTGGAAAACAAGTTCCTTAAAAATAAAGAACACGACTTCCTTAATAAGGAAAACAAGTTCGATAAGTGATATACCAAGTTAATTGTCTACTCCCCCCCACCCAACAGCCCCAACCCCATCCCTTGACTATCCCACCCCCCGCGACCCTCGAACCCTCACATCTCACCTCCATAATGTTTTGCTAGATTACACATAAATGCTCTTGGATAATGTTTTTTGCTTACTTATCAAACACTAGAAAATAAGTAAGAAATTTACTTGTTTTCAAAGAAAACATTTTCCTTCATACCAACACACTCTTAATGTTATTAACTGACTGAGAATGATCACTTATATCTACTATAATCTCAGTCCACTAAGGTTATCGTTATCATAAGGTGAGTGGAACAAATGATGTTGAACAAGGAAAGGACTGCTATTCATGAGGATTCCAAGCCTGAATCAGAAGAAGAAGACCAAAAAGTTATAAAATTGACTGCTTCAAAAAATGTTGTATACAACAAGGAAGGTTTGCTTGATAAGTTCAAAGATATCAGTTGGCCCAATAATTTGCATTGGATTCACAGGCTTGTTGTCAGCATGGAGGGGCAAGAAGAGGTGGGTATGAGCGATGATTTGGCGAGGGAACTCTTTTTTACAAGCAAACATTAGACCGTGTCAAGCAAGCGTATGTAAAGTTTCTGTCTATGGAAGAAAAAGATGTTGGCCAAAGAAGTACATGCACAGGAGATGAAAGAAAGGGCTAAGTGGAAAAAACAGGAGATCGAGTTTGTGAAGAAATGGCGGAAGCAGTAGGCATATTTATCTGTAATTTTTTAGACTACGAATGATTTCCTTTATGGTGCAGATGAATTGGTAACTAGTTCAGCTTTCTCTAAGCTTTCCATGAAAAATAATGAGTAAAGTTATTCCTTCTTTGTAGACTCCACAATGATTTGGACCTAGTCAATCTAATCTCACTCTTAATTGAGCTATTGCTTATCATATCGCTTTCTGCAAGTTAATGGCCTTTTTGTGAAAATTCTAAGTGCAATCGCCATATTAGCTTGTAGTCCTAGCTCTTTGACCACATTGGATTTTAATAGTATAACTTCTGCGAAAGAGTATTTCCCGTTGCTCCTCCTTAATTAGTTCTTTTTAGATTGCATTTGGTACAATGAAAGTCATTTTCTTGAAAAATGTGTTACAGTGTTAGGTTGATGAGTGAAATGTTTTCTAGAAAAACTTTATATTAAAGATTATAATAATAATAATAATAATAATACTAATACTAATACTAATAATAATAATAATAATAATAATAATAATAATAATAATAATAATAATAGCAAATAAGAAAGTGTTTCAATGAAATTTTTGAGTAATATAAGTTAATATTAATGGATTAGGTGTTAGTTGGATCAAAATATATGAAGTAAGAATTAAAGATTTTTCCAATGAAAATACTTTAGCTGATAAGTCAATAGAGTCATTTTTCCCTTTTGGAAGAAAAATGTTTTCCTTGTAGACTTTGTGTTTGCTTTTCTTGATACCGTGAAATATTTTGATGTTTACTCTGCAATCTCTGAATTGTGATCAAAATACAAAGGAAGCAAGAGTAAGCAATAGCATCTGAGGTGGAACTAAATCGTATAGGCGCCTCTATTCCAACTTGTAAAGGCAAACTTCAGCAATTATTTCTCAAAGAAATAGATTATGAATTTGAGGGATTAAATTCCCTTGGTGAAGTTACACAAATGCCGAACATAATATGCCTGAATTTTTCCTCTCAAGTTTTTGATTCTCACACTAAATAACTTGAAATGTTACTCGGAATTGAGTGCTAGAAATACATTTTCTAGCAACTACAATAGAACTAATTGACACAAGTTTGATTAGCTATTACATAAACTCATGCCTTCACCAACTTCAACATTGACATGATTTGCATTGGGAAACAATGTCTGAAGGCAGATTAATAAATGAAACTAATATCCTACATAGGGATTTAGTAGCTCAGTTGACTGACTGCCTAAACTTTCACCTTGTTGGTGAGGGTTTGAATTCCACATTGTAATCCCCTCTCCATTTCTCCTTCCCCTAGCCCCTATGTAATAAAAACATTTTTTTTTTAATTTTAAAAAACTAACGTCCTACAAATAATCAGCCCCCATATAAAGGGGGAAAGATCATATGGTAGTCACAAATAATTATTCTTCAATTATTGGGACACTTCATTACAAATATGTTCTTCATTCAGTGTACATCTAAATTATTATTCTAATTACCGTTATATTTGACTATTTGTTAGCCTTTACTTCCTGGATGACCTCAGCCAAAGAATGGTGATGCGCTCGCTCGTGATTTTTTTTTCTTAACATGATATATTTTAATATTAAAATATTTATTTACCCGTTTAAATTCATTAATTTTTTGGATCATTTTTTCGTATCAAATATAAAAAAAATTACATGTTTAGATTTCATTATTTAGGCTAATTGTCATATTTGGGAAAACTGTAAACATAATGGAGTTTCACCTAAGTGTTTCTCATAGATTTTGCCTGAAAGAAATATACTGTTGAAGCAAATAGTAATGAATCTAAAGATGAAATAAACAAATACACAGTTGAAGATTTATTAATTTGACTAAATATTTTTAATTGTCGAAATATTAGGGAGCTATGTAGCAAATAGTTTTATAGATTTCACAAGAAAAAGAAAACCTACACAACTAAAATAAATAGTTATAAATAATTGTTGTATCTAATTATGAAATAAACAAAAAAAAAATCATAGTTGGAACTCCATTATTTTGATTAAACATTTTTTACTAAAATAAATAGAGTTCTAGCAAGTCTTTTTACTGAATGTGCTAGGACAAAGAAAAAAAAAACTTTGTTAGAATAATATCCGTTGCATCTCCGAAGAAAGAAAAAGAAATACACACTTGAAACACTATTATTATTTTGGCAAAAACCTTGTATATCGCTAAAATAATAAAAATTTAACTCAAGTTTTTTTTTTTTTTTTTTAAAGTTTTAGAATTGGACCCGAAAAAGAAGAAATACACACATCAAACAAATACAGTAACCATTAAAATAGGAATTGAGAAATACATGAATTGATTATTCAGGGAAAGTTTTACGGCGTCGCTTTGCTTAAAACACTGAGTCTTGAGAAATGTACAGTCCCTTTGAGTCTGTCAGCCATTTCTCGACGTCGAAAAAACCCTAGCGAAGCTGAAACAACAATTAGACTGAAAGAAGAAGAAGAAGAAGAAGAAGAAGCAGCAGCGATCCGATCAGAATGGCAATGGCTGCATTGAGACGTGAAGGAAGTCGTTTTGCCGTCAATCCAAACATCCTCCGCTCTTCTCTCCTTCCTTCAGAGTATGTTACCGTCCAACACCTCCGTTTGATCTGTTATTTTATAGTGAACTCTTTATTTATGTTAAAAAAGACAAATTATTTAGTATCGATATGGGTATAGAGGATGACCCGACAAGTATTGCATTGAAGCGTTGATTTATATAGTCGATCCTTCCCCACTAGTTTGCATTGTTTCCTCGTTCTTTTTTTAATTTATTTTTTAAAAAGACTTCTTCGTTCTAGAGGCTCCTAATTGTGTTATAGCAAATTATTTGGTGTTGATATGCATAAAGAGGATATGTATAATGGTCCAACTAGTTATGCATTGAAGCTCTGATTAATTAAATTTTTTTCTTCTTTCATTTTTTATTTTTTGCAAAATGTTTTTCAGGATGGATAGCTTGTAATGTGGTAAAAGATGAATCATTTAGTATCGGAATGAAATGAGCCAGAATGAATTTAAGTGGATTTATATAGTCGATCCCGACTAGTTTGAATTGTAGCCTAGTTGATTGACATTGATTTGTTGAACTTTTTCCTGGTTCATTTTATAAAAAAGACTTCTTCAGTTTAGAAGCTCCTACAACAACGACATACCCACTACCCAGTGTAATCCACAAGTTGGGTCTGAGGAGTCGTAGTATCCATCTGGATATAGAGGATTTGTATAATAAATTTTGCATTGAAGATTGATTGATTTTGCAAGACATTTTTCTGGTTAGATAGCTTCTAATGTGTGGTAAAAGGCGAATCATATAGTATCAGAATGAAATGGGCCGGAATAGAGCAGGATGAATATAAGTGGATTTATATAGTAGATCCATTCCGACTAGTTTGCATTGTAGCCTAGTCGATTGACCTTGATTTGTCTAGTTTTTTCCTGTTCATTTTGTTTTTTTAATAAAAGACTTCTTCAGTTTAGGGGCTCCTAATTGTGTTAAAATAACAAATTATTTTTGAGCGAATTGGAGCGACAAAGGGCTGAATCTCAGTGAATAGTGATAGCAAGGTCACTTTGTCATGTAATGGGCCTGAATTGAGCAGAATGAATATATGAGATTTATATAGTCAAACTGAACTAATTTGTAATCAAGACAATTGATAATCGTAACGTATACTTGGTTTTACTTTCTGAGAACACCTAATTTCTGTTAAAAGACAAATACTTTTAGTAGTGGAATGTAATGAGCTTGAGTTAAGCTAGAATAGATATTCTAGATGATTTATATAATATAAAAATTATTTCGTATCCGAATGAAATGTCTCTGAATTGAGAGGAATGGATTAATATAATCGGCTCAGAGTTCAAACTAGTTTGGGATTGAGGTTGATTTATGTTGGTTGGTTGATTATTTTCCTCTTCCATTTCTTTAGTTATTGGAATTAAGGGATTTCAGTTGCTGTGCTTCTATTTATATTTTGTTTGGTTGGATTGATCATTAGGCCTCACTTAAAAGGCCATCTTTGGCATTGAAATTTCTTTTACGAAAATTTGAAAAACCATGTCATCTCTTGCTTCCTTGCGGAGCAATAGGACTTCTTTCTGACTTCATTCGAAAACATGTTTTTTTTTTTTTTTTTTTTTTTTTAAACTGGTAACTTTGTATTCCTCAGCATTAAGGGTATGCTAGCCACCTCCAAAAATTTACACTTTACCGAAAGAGAAATACTTACAGTAATCCTCAAAAGTCCACTAACTGAACTTCCTCTTCTACATATTGTTCTTTACACCAAAAACTTAATGAAGTAATGACCTTCCATTGTATCTTCTGCAATGAACTTTCTCTGCCTTTAAAAATTCTGTTGTTTCTTTCCTTCCAAATGTTCCACCAAATGCAGGCAGGAACTGTTTTCCACCAAATCTTCTGACACTTGCTCCTTCCCCTTCTTATCCAACAGCTTAGAAGGTCTGCAGTGTGTTCAGGCATAGTCTAGTTCACCTTAGCCAAGTTAATGAACAATGCCCAGACTTGTGCCGTAATTTTACAGTGAAGGAAAGGGTGATTGTTTGTCTCTAAGGCCTCCTTGCATAATGTGCATCTTGAAGCAATGTTATTCCTATTTTTGCAGTGCTTCATGAGTCAAACAGGCTCTCCAAGCTACCAGTCAGGTGAAACATTTCACCTTAGTTGGTGCTACACTCTTCCAAATGGATTTCCAGGGTCCTGGTGTCCTCCTTGTTATTTCAGTCAAACCCTTGTTGTACAATCTGTTCACAGAGAACAGTCCATCTTGATTATGCTTCCATGTCAATTTATCTGGCTCAAAATTAGTTCCTTGAAATCCACCAATTATTGTCAATAGTTCTGCTACCCTATGTTGCTCGGACTCTTCAAAAATATCGGCGGGTGCGTGTCGGACACTCTAAAAGTAGTGCATTTTTGGAGAATCCGACACGGGTACGACAACGAAAGTGAAGAGTCCGCGCAACTTAGCTGCTACCTATGCTATTTCCAATCATTTAAAAGTCTTCTGAAGACTAAATTCCAGCCTTGGGGAGACCACATCTCCTCTATTGTACTATCTGGATTTGTGCTTACAGAAAATAAGCCAGGAAACAATAGTTGTAGTGTCCCCTGTCCACTCCAATTTTCCTTCCAGAAAAGAATCTTGCCATCCCTACCCACCTTGTATTTAACATTTGCCTTCGGAGCCAGCCAGAAAGCTCCAATGGTCCTCCATACCCCCACACCATAGGTATTTGTCACCTCATTTGTACACCATTTCCCATTTTGGACATACTTATGTTGGATCACCTCTTTCCATAGTGCCTGATCTTTCTGATTATATCTCCATAACC
This sequence comes from Lycium barbarum, assembly GCF_019175385.1. NCBI lineage: Eukaryota > Viridiplantae > Streptophyta > Magnoliopsida > Solanales > Solanaceae > Lycium > Lycium barbarum. Next base: position 84,844,743 of record NC_083343.1, read on the forward strand.
ACTTCATGAGTAAGCTCTTGTTATGTAATTTTAGATTCTTCACCCCCAATCCTCCATGCATTCTGCTTTGTTGAACTACTTCCCACTTTACCAAGTGGAACTTTTTTTCCTCATAAGTCACACTATGAAAGTGTGGGAAAGGGCGGTGGAAATGAGGGTGAGGAGAGGTGTGTCTATTTCAGAGAACCAGTTTGGATTCATGTCGGGGCGCTCGACTACAGAACCCATTCATATTGTAAGGAGATTGGTGGAGCAGTATAGGGAGCGGAAGAGGGACTTGCACATGGTATTCATTGACCTAGAAAAAGCCTACGACAAAGTGCCAAGAGAGGTCCTATGGAGATGCTTGGAGGCTAAAGGTGTACTCGTGGTGTACATTAGAGCGATAAAGGACATGCATGATGGAGCTAAGACCAGGGTAAGGACGGTAGGAGGAGACTCAGAGCACTTTCCTGTTCTGATGGGGTTGCATCAGGGATCAGCTCTTAGCCCGTTTCTATTCGCCTCGGTGATGGATGAATTGACGCGACATATACAAGGTGAGGTGCCTTGGTGTATGTTGTTCGCGGATGACATAGTCCTGATTGACGAGACTCGCAACGGAGTTAACAATAAGCTGGAGGGCTGGAGACAAACGTTGGAGTCTAAAGGATTTAAATTGAGTAGGACCAAGACAGAATACTTGGAGTGCAGGTTCAGTGGCCTACCGCGTGAGGCTGACGAGGAAGTGAGGCTTGGTACCCAGGCCATTCAAAAGAAAGGAAGTTTCAAGTATCTTGGTTCTATTATACAGGGAGATGGGGATATCGACGATGATGTTTCACATCGTATTGGTGCAGGGTGGATGAAATGGAGGCTCGCCTCCGGAGTGCTGTGTGATAAGAAAGTGCCACCAAAACTTAAAGGCAAGTTCTACAAAGTGGTGGTTAGACCGACTTTATTGTACGGGGCGGAGTGTTGGCCAGTCAAGAAATTTCACGTTCAGAAGATGAAAGTCGCGGAAATGCGAATGCTGCGGTGGATGTGTGGGCACACTAGAAGGGATAGAATTAGGAATGAAGATATTCGAGACAAGGTGGGAGTGACATCGGTGGAGGACAAGATGCGGGAAGCGAGACTGAGATGGTTTGGGCATGTGAAGAGGAGAGACACAGATGCTCCAGTACGGAGGTGTGAGAGGTTGGCTATGGACGGTTTCAGGAGAGGTAAAGGGAGGCCGAAGAAGCATTGGGGAGAGGTGATTAGACAGGATATGGCACAATTTCAACTCACCGAGGACATGACCTTAGATAGGAGGTTGTGGAGGACTCAGATTAGGATAGAAGGCTAGGTGGCTTATCCTTTCACCATAGTAGTTGTAATTTTGCTCATTTGTTTATTGCCATTTGATTTCTGCATTTGATTGCTGCTTATATTTGTTGGGCCGTTGTACTTCGGTTATCTTATTTATCTATAGTAGTTAATGCTCCTTTCTTTCCGGACTGTTCTACCATGACTTTCTCGCTTTTGTTATTCCTTGTTTTCATATTGTTTTCGATATGCTTGGTCCTATCTGACCTTTTGTCTTGTTTTCCTCTCTTGAGCCGAGGGTCTTTCGGAAACAACCGCCTTACCTTCAAGGTGGGGGTTAGGTCTGCGTACACTCTACCCTCCCCAGACCCCACATGGTGGGATTATACTGGGCTTGTTGTTGTTTTTGTTGTTTCTTCCTTGCCATAGAAAGTTCCTCCTTAGAGTGTCCAAAGCCTTAACCACCTTGCTTGGAATAGGAAATAAGGACATCACATATGTTGGCAAAGAATCCAAGACTGAGTTGATTACTACTTGATATCTTCTCTCACTGGCATGAGCAGCTATCAGAACATAAATTCGTAGTCGGGAAAGTAATTTGGTTTTGGAAATTAGCATAGAATGCTTTGTAATCTTTGGCAGATCACCCTTGCTCTGTTCTCTTCAGCAGTTAGTATTTGCATTTCGTGGTTTAAGTAGCTAGTAAATATTTTACTTTGCTAGTTGTATAAGTAGAGCAAGTTGGGTTGATGGGCTCTGGAAGGGAAGGAGCAACAGATTTTTTGAGAACTAATTTTTATCTAAATTTTGTCCGATAGAGTGGGAAGTAACGATATCTGTTTTATATGTAATTGGATATGAGATGTCTTAGTTTGGGGAAATATGTTGCTGTGGCCTTTTTATATCAAGACAACGGAGATGATTTATAGATGTAGCTATAATAGAATGATCATGCTCTTCATTTTAACCAACTATCATCCATTTTCCTTGGTGAAAAAATGCTTGTATCTATTACTTCTATATGACCTAGATTTATATGCAGGGAACCCGTTTCATCAGGAGTTCGGTATATTTCAACTCAAATTGGTAAGAATCTACTGTAAATCTGTTAGTGTATCACATCTATGTTCTTTTAACCTCCTCTACCTGATTTTCTCTTCTAACTTCATTACGTTTACACTGGGAATGCCCTTATGCAGTCAGAAATCGGATGAAGAGTGTCAAAAATATCCAGAAGATTACAAAGGCTATGAAGATGGTTGCTGCTTCAAAGCTTAGAGCTATTCAAACTAGAGCTGAAAATTCACGCGGACTATGGCAACCATTTACTGCACTTCTTGGCGACACTCCCAGTACGTTGTAATTGGATTTTTGGCGTCTAGCTATATACCTGAGTAGTTAAAATGAAAGAGGGAAAGAGATAGATATTAATCACTCCATAGTCCATAGAGTCTGCATGCATCCTTTGATCTGCTGCCACTCCCTTTAAGCTTAATTCAGTTTTACTCCTGAATTTGGTATAGTTAATTGTAGTCAGTTATTGGTCTACATATACATAGTGTTCACTCTCTTGTTTTAGTTGTTTTAGTATCCAAGGAACAATGATATTGATGTGAAACTAGCTCTAATTAGGTGCATTTTCACTTGGAGAGGCAAAGTGTCTTGAGGATGAAGTTATTATAAAGTTCCTGGTGATTGTTTATCTCCAAATTATTACTGGCTAGTGTTTGAGTCCGACATCGGAGGGTTAAAGGGGTACTTGGTCTCTTTATATGATCTTGGACAGTCCTTCCATCATGAGCTAGTTTTTGTGGTTGAGTTGGCGTTTTAACCGAAAGAACTTCTTGAGCAATTCATGCCTTTATGTTTTATGACCAGAAATTCTTTCTTGATTTTCATCTAGAATTGTTCTCTGGACTGACTTTTTTAATGGCAAAAAGAAACTAATTAATGAATTTGACAATCGTTTGAGAGTAACAAAAAAGAAGGAATTTCTGCTTTGTAAGAGGGACGCAGTAGTCCATTTTCTTATCATGGTATCAGAGCCAAGCCCATCCCATTTCATTGTTTACCCAATGTTAGGCCCCCTCCTTACATTGTCCATGCTCCAGATGTCCAGCCCTGGGCGTGCAGGGGTGTGGAGTCCCACATCTGTGGGTTAAAGGGGTACTTCTCTTATATGGTGTTGGACAATTCTCCCCTCATGAGTTAGCTTTTGTTGTTGAGTTAGGCCTAAGGTCCATTTTCTTTTCAGCTAAGATACCCCTTGAATTGTGAAACGAGAACTGGAAGTTAAGTAGAAAAGTGGGCTCCTTCTTATTATGCACAAAAGACCTGTTTTAGGAGGATAGTAGAGTAGGTAGTAGATCTTTACTTGGTCGCCAGGTAACTAATAGGATTTCACATGCTCTCTCTCGCTCTCTAGATAACTATTTATTTGGCAGGTTATTTCATGTTGATTGTGGGGCTAAATGTTTTTGTAATATGTTTTATTTTGATGCATGGCAATTATGCAAACATCTTCAGCAGGGGTTTGTACATTTTGTGGATAATGATTCTCGAAAATAGATATAAAAATTTGAATTGTACTTTTTACCGTTTTCAAAGTTGATCCTGTTAATATAGCTAGACTTTTTCTTTGTTTTTTGGTCAGATCTTAGCTTTTAGGGGATTTGATATTAATCTTTAGTGTTGCATTCCGTAATTATTCAGAACGTCAGGTAGCAGTTCTAATAGTTGTTGCTTCAGGTGTTGATGTGAAAAGGAATGTTATCATTACCATCTCTTCGGACAAAGGTCTTTGCGGTGGAATTAATTCTACATCTGTCAAGATTAGCAGGGCTCTTCATAAGCTAAATTCTGGTAAACACAAGATTGTTAGCGTGGAACTTATCTTTCGCCTGTGTAAATTTGGTATAATGGTTGATTAATATGTATTTGGTAGGTCCTGAAAAGGAAAATAAATATGTTGTCTTGGGGGAAAAGGCCAAGGCTCAGTTGCTGCGAGATTCAAAGAAGGACATTGAGCTGATCATGACTGAGTTGCAGAAAAATCCTCTTAACTACACGCAGGTTATGATATCCTACATCTTGCATATACACAACTAGTTTGCCGTACACCTTCTTTGCATTTCTTTCTCATTGCCAACTATGTTTGAAGTTGGGGGCCACCTCTATGCAAACTCGTGGGTTTTGGATGAGTTGTACGGAATTATTTTGATATCATGATTTTTCTTATCTGAAACAATAAATATTTTGTATTTCATCTGCTTTTTGTACCTTTCTGTCAAGTACATCATTCAAAGATGGTAATGGTGCAACAAGTGAAAGCTCTATTTTCACTCCCCTTTCTTTTCCATTGTCCAAATTGGTAAACCTAAGTTGCAATTTTGGCTGATGATAAGTTCTTATTTAATTACTGTGCAGCATTGAATTTTGCAACTTCAAAAATTTCAATGAATAGGATGAAAATTTAATAACAATACCATTTGATGTCATTGAAGTGACGCTGCAATTATAGAATATCTGAACTGTTTGTTATATTGACTTTTACTACTCTTTCCTTCTGACTGAGTTAGACAATGTCTGTCTTGCAGGTTTCTGTCATTGCAGATGACATCTTGAAGAATGTGGAATTTGATGCATTGAGGATCATTTATAACAAGTTCCAGTCAGTAGTCGCATTTTTGCCAACAGTGTCTACTGTTCTTTCACCAGAGGTTGATAAGCTGATTTGATCTGTTGTTCTGTCTGCTTCCTTTTGTTGTCAATTCTTCTGTTTCTTGGAATAAGTCTTTTTTGGTGCAATATAGGTTGTGGAGAGAGAGGCTGAATCCAGTGGAAAGCTTGGGGACCTCGACTCTTATGAGGTTGAAGGCGCTGAGACGAAGGCTGAAGTTCTTCAGAATCTTACCGAGTTCCAGTTTTCATGTGTAAGTTTTGTCTTCGTAGTATGGAGGCGACTTTTCAATTTCTTAGTTGATCTTCACAACTTCACATAGCATTAGTACCGATTTGGTAGTATCGGAGATAAGTCTCTATCTTTATTTGTGATGGACGTATTGAGTTCAGTGACTGGAGTGAATGCCGCTGCTAATAGAATGATATCTTTCAAGAAGATAAAGATGATCATGACTTCTATTCCAAATTGTCTTTTCCAGGTTTTGTTCAACGCAGTGCTGGAGAATGCTACAAGCGAACAAGGAGCAAGAATGTCTGCCATGGATAGCTCCAGTAGAAATGCTGGTGATATGCTTGATCGTCTGACTCTCACTTACAACAGGTTTTGCGCTTCCCCCTCTTTCTTACTTTCACTCACACACTTGCAGCATCAGACAGAGACCACTGATACATAAAAACGCGGAAACACAGCCCTTTTTTTTTCCTTCACGAACTTTTGCTTGAACACCTTCAATAGTTTCTTACAGATAACACTTTCCAGAGTAACCTTGCCAGGGAGCATATGCATATGAATATACAGTCATCAACTTAATGGCTGCGAACTCATTTTTACCATCTTACATTACTGATATTCAGTACTGGTGTTTCTTAACCTGCTGGCTTATACTGTTATACATAACAGTGATCATGAAACCATTGACATATAATATACACGGAATAATATTTACTTTTTTTCAGTTTAACATATGTTTGTACTATCTTTTTATTGTCTGTCAATCTAATTGGTGTCTAATCTTAATATATTTTTCCCTGTAAAACCAGAACCCGTCAAGCATCGATCACTACAGAACTAATAGAGATCATATCAGGAGCATCAGCACTGGAGGGTTAGTTGGATGGCCTCTTTTTTTGCTTGATGGTGACGAAATAAAAAGGATAAAATGTTTAGGCTTCTTTTACACCATGTGGTGACAGCCTTTTTTTGTTTATTTGATTCGTTAATAATATCCTGCTTAACTTTGTTTCTGGGTAGAAATCATCAGACAAGCCATTTTTATATGTTTCCTTCTGTTCATATCAGGAATTTATGCTGTGGAAGTTATTTTGACAAGCTCGTTGCTATCAACAGCTACCCTTTTGATCCTTTTCATTTGTCACTTTAGCTAAAAAAAAGGGTCCAAAATGTTTCACTTTAGAAAATTAAGAAGACGTTATGTTTTTTCTAACTCCACCCTTACTATTCTAATAAGGCAGATGTTAACTACTCCCTCCGTCCTCTTTATAGCCTCTATGGCTATATCTCTTAAAAACCTTGGTTGTCACTCCTCTAATCAAAAGACTTATCTTCAATTTCGTAAGGGAGACATCGGCACTCAAACGTCTTATTCCTTGCCTTAGTAATGTGCAATCAACTACTTGCACCTTCCCTTATTCTCCTTCCTTTCCTTTTAGATATGAAGTAGTATTAATTAGTGCTTGAATTGCTCCTGTTAGAAATAGCGCTACTCTTGGGTACGAAAGAAGGATATTCCACGCATATTCAGAAATCAATAATGCAATGTGAAGTGTACTAAATTATCCTTATATGATAAAAATAAATTATTCTTTCCTCTTGATTAGAACATGTACGAGTAGTAATTCTTTTTGACATTGGGAATCCAATAATATTAAGTTATTATGTGGCTTTGTCAATCATCATTTAGATGTTATTTTAACTTGGCAGTTTTTATCTAAGGGTAGAGTTGAAAAGCTAGTCAATGTATGTCTTGGTTTTTTAAGGTGACACTTATTACGAGATAATGTTTTTGGCTAAGGTGACACTTATTATGGGACGGAAGGAGTAATTACTAATTTAAGGAAGAGATAAGTGTAATATAGTCAAGTAATTCTTATAATTGCTGCTATTAAATGATTTTTTAATGATTGTTAAAATCTTAGTTTACAAATGAAAAGGAACTGAGTATAAATTAAGCTCAGTAACATTTTGTTTTCCGTGGTATTCGAGGTGTAAAGTTGTGAACATTAGAATGCAAAACCCTCTCTAGACCCCACTTGTGGGATTATTGGATTTGTTATTGTAATATATATTTTTTTTCATGGTAAGATGAGAAAATTGTTCCTGCATTCTTTAGCAGGAGGGCACTCAATATATGGTGAACATCGGTCTTCTCTTAATTTTAGTTTAAGAAAATAGACTTCTTAATCTTAAAATTCTATACTATTTCATAAACTGTTTAACTTGGAATTGGGAGGTGCTTCCAGTTATTTAAAGTCAATGTTTTCAAAAGGCGTTAACTCAGCGAGTCTCAGAATGAGGCGTACTAAAAATGCATCTAGGCGAACTAGTGGGGAGTTCAAGAATCATGAGACAAAAGTCTCAACCTTCCGGGCATCTCTTAGGCGTAAGTTCCAATCCTTTAGGAGTTCATTTGGGGTGTTCACATAGAGAACTTCCTCGAATTGGAATCACAATAGCTTAATAGTCTTTTCTTAATACATAAATATTAAAAAACCAGCTTATTAGTATTCTGCATATGGGTGTCGATTCCACTGAGGTTGGTTTTATTTTGACTTTCTTTTTCATTGGGTTCATTAGATTTAAGCTGTTGATGACATAGCCGACTTTTTGGACACATGACGCATAGTTCAATGCATAGTAGACCTTTTGTTCACCTCTTTTAAGGGATTGAGTTTTGCTCTGGGTTTTTGGAGATGGCTTGAATGAACAGTTGTATAACTTCCATTTGCCAACTACAGATTCCCAATGATTCTTTCCAAAAAGAAGAAACTAATTGGAAGAAATCAGAAAGAGGGCGCTCTGGTGGGATCTTCACGAAAACCAATAGAATAGAGAGAGGGGGGGGGGGGGGGGGGGGGGGGAGAGGGGGAAAAGAGAAGAAAACTAGCTAGCAGAAAAATGGCATCCTTTACTAACTTAACACAAAATACAAAAAACAAACACACTCCAACAACAACGTACAAAAACAAACACACTCCAACAACAACGTACTTTCTTATTCTTATTATCTTTTTTGCACGCATCATATTTGTCTTGCCTTATCCTTGCTCTATTAGTCCCTAATTGTCGACTGGTAGTGAACAATTCTTAACTATATCCATTTTTTAAGGGAAAAGATGCAAATATATCCTTCAACTTTGCGATTTAGAATTGATATACCACTCGTTAAAAGAATAGTGTATATGTACTCCTGCCGTTACAAAATGGTGCAAATATACCCTTTTCGCTAACGGATTTTTTTTTAAAAAATCATTTAGTTTATTTTTTAATTAAAAAAAATGTCATGTGCCTTTAAAAAAAAGTCTACCCATTTTTTTGAGTAGAAATGTTTTTCTAAAGCCACATGGTAATTTTTTTTTTTAGTGTGTCATGTCTGGTTCGTTTAAAAAATATCTCAGTGACTTTAAAAAAATACGTCTACTCATTTTTGTAAACAAATCAGACCCGACCCACCAGAAAAATACATCTACTAAAAAAATGGGAAGGATTTTTTTTTTTTTTTAAAGTCACGTTGCTTTTTATTTAATTAGAAAAAAGTTAAATGATTTTTACAAAAAATTCCGTCAGCAAAAAGGGTATATTTGCACCATTTTGTAATAACAAGGGTATATATACACCACTTTTTTAACGAGGAGTATATCTGCTCTAAATCGTAAAGTTGAGGGGTATATTTGCACCTTTTCCCATTTAAAAAATAAAATAAATTAAAGTGATTTAGTTACTTGGGTTCGTCTGAATTAAGTCGTCTAATTTGTATAAATATAAAATCTTAAGATATCACACGTTTTAGGTTTAGTTTTTTATATGGTCACTACCCCTACTTATAACAGTAAAAATATAAAATTATTTACTATCACATTAACTAACTAAACTATGTGTGAACTGCTCAAATTAGATTATAATTGGCGCCAGATTTAAGATATGTTGCAAGCCACTCTACAAGTTACACGTCAAAAAAAGAAAAATAGACGATTATCTGACGACTGAATACTGTAATCGTTTCTTTTAAGTTTTTCTTTGGTTTCATTCAAATGTTGTTAGTCCCTCCTTCCCATATTACTTCTCTCTCTTTTTTTTTTTTTTTTTTTTTGAATTAATTTGGCCGATTGGGCTTTTATTAATAAATAAATGCAAAGAAGCAACTCGTCAGAATAGGCCCAAATAAAAGGCCCATTCCAAAGTCTAAAAAACAAAATAAAATAAAACAAATAAAAGCAAAAAAGAGATAAAAACTTGGAAGACTGAATTAGGCAACTCAGTCAACATTCATTTCGACCTAAGTTGCCTTTCTCTCTCTAGCTCTAGCTTCTCTCTAAAGTTGTCGCCGTTTCGATGGGCTTTCCGACGTCGCGAGTATGATGAAAGCCTCGTCTGGTGTTCTTACATACCCGTCGAGGTTCTGACTCACCTCCTCTGCTTTGAAAGTTGAAGATTGGCCTCCATTAAGCTCAGGTATGTTTCCAAAACTCTGCTCTTTTGATTTTTTGTCCTTTTCAGCTTCTAACTCGTGCTTTCTTGTTCAGAATGAGTGGAATTTACCAGCATTTCCAAGATCTGTGGCTTGCTTTGCTTTTCTTCATCATCTGAGCTCCGACATACCTTCATCTGAAGAAAAAGAAAAGATCTAAGCCCTGCACATCTCTTTTGTTGTCTGATTGTTCGTTTTGTGTACTTTATGTGTTGGATCTGTGTTGTTGTTCCTCGAACCTCCCTTATCCCCTGTATAAATAACTTGTACTGTATTGTTGTTATAATTCCTGCTAGGTGAGATGAATACTTATGTATGGTATCTAAGACTTATCATTGTTTACAATTTTCCTTAGTTTAACCTCCATGTCCATAAAATTCATATTCAGAATTTCCACTATCTAGTGCTAGGTTAGCCAAATCATCGGCTAGTTGATTTCCTTCTCTAAGAATATGTGTGAACTTAACTTCTTTTCCATTCCCATTCTCCTTAATCTCAACAATCCAATTAGCTAGACTCCAAGGGGGTTTCCACCCTTCAGATAAGATCTTTTGAACAAACTGTGAATCAGTTAGTTTGCTTCTGCACCATATGAAAGCTTCCAATATTGCTATAACTACTGCCTCATTATTGGTGACATGCCCTATTTCCGCTGCCTTAGCAAAAATTATGTCACCCTTCATCTCTGACACTCAACCATAGAACCCTCTTCCAGGGTTTCCCCTTGATGCGCCATCAGTGTTGCATAATATCCACCCACTGGGAGGGGGTCTCCATATCACTGTCCTATGTTTTACCTTACTTCTGTATCCTTCCAGTAGATCAATCATGTCCTTCCATCTGTGGATTTGTTTTATTGAAGAATTTCTAAATCTTACCAAGTTCTAAATTGTAGCATATACCTGGTAGATACATCATCCCACAGTCTTTTTTTCCCCATGCTTGTAAGCATTCCTTCTTTTCCATAGTTCCCAAAGAATTATAGCAGGTATAACATAGTAAATTGGTTTCAATCTATTATCAGTAGATTGTTGCCACCACTTAACTCTAAGCTCCTGTAATTGAAGTCCTTCTATATTGATATCTGCACAAGAAGCAAAATAGGACCAAGTCCTGTTAGCACAAAAAGACCTAGCAAAAACATGTTGTATTATCTCCTCCTTAGGACTTGAACAACACTAACATCTACATGCTAGGTCAATATTCATCTTCTTCAACACATCATCCGATGTCACCTTAAACTTCCAACACCTCCACATGAAGAAAGATATCTTGAAAGGCAGTCCCTTCACCCACATGTATTTATAGATTTCATTCTCCTGACCCCTCAATCTCAAGTATTCCCAGGCAGATTTGACTGAGAAATCTCCCTTACTATCCAGTATCCACCAAGGAGTGTCCTCCTCTTCTAAAATAGGCTTAATAGTATTAACAATGTGATGAACCATGTCTCCAGTCAGTATTGTCCCCAGTTTCTCCACATTCCATGCCCCATTTTCAACCATTTCCTTCACATTTTATATCCTATCATAAAAAATGTCACCCGTTTTAACATAATACAAAGCTCCCAATCCTGTCCAATTATCATACTAGAAAAGAACATTGCCACTCTTAATTTGCCACCAAATATGTGGTTCTATTAGATCTCTAGCCTGCAGCATCTTCTTCCACTTTTGAGAACCATACCTCCATTGCACTGTTACTGCATTTTCTTTTCTACAATATTTGTTACTCATAAAATTCCTCCATAAGGATGTTGCAGTTCTGAATTTCCACCATATTTTACAATACAAGTCCATAGATACATCATGTAAAGATCTAAATCCCAGACCTCCCTCTATTTCTAGAATACACAAATTAATCCAAGTAGACCAATGTCTACTTTTTCCAACAGTATTATTCAAAAAACATTGTGCAAATAGTTTATGCATCTGTTTTATGACACTATATGGGGGATTCAAAGCTGAAAGTAAATGCACTGGCATACCTTGTAGTACATGTTTGATTAGAACTGCCTTTGCCCCAAAAGATAACATCTTCCCTTTTTATAACTGGAGTCTATTCATTATTATAGTCAGAATAGGATTAAAATAATCCTTCTTCTTTCTACTATAAAAAATAGGACATCCCAAGTATGTGAAAGGAAATTCCTTTCTTCCAATCCTTGTAACCACTTCCACAATAGCCTTCACATCTCCTATTACCTTGTGATGAACATACACTGAACTCTTCTCCTTATTGATCTTCTGTCCTGAAGCTTTCTCATAATCCTCCAGTACCCTATTGTCATTTGCAAGGAAATGACATCTGCTGATACAAAGATGATCATATCATCTGCATATGCCAGGTGATTAATCTTAGGGCTTCACTTAGGCAGCCCAAAACCCTTGAATTGTGAATGTTGATGTAATTGGTTCAAGTTTCTTGATAGTACTTCTGCAACCAAAATAAATAAAGTAGGAGATAATGGGTCCCCTTGCTTTACACCCCTAGTTGACTAGAAGAAACCTTATTGTTGGCCATTTATGAGAATAGAATACCAATTGTTACTGACTATTCTGAACACCATATCCACAACCATATGTGAAAAACCCATATGTCTCATGACTTTTGTTAAGAACAACCATGTGAACCTGTCATAGGACTTTTCCATGTCTAGCTTAATAACCACATTTGCACTCTTGGGTCTCAATCTAATGTCTGACACAGTTTCTTGTGTCAACAACACATTTTCCACAATGCTCCTTCATTTCACAAAGCTTTCTTGATTAGGAGAAATCAACTTCTGAAGACCATCTGCCATTCTCTCGTGAATCAGTCTTGAGAAAACTGTATTAATGAAGTTACTCAAGCTTATTGGTCTCATGTCTGAAAAGGTGTTGATTAAATCCTTCTTGGCAACATTACCAGATTTGTATGGGTTAAAAATCTTGGCAGTTCTACACCACAAAAGAAGCTTTTAACCATATTTGTAACATCCTCCCCAATAATGCTCCAGCAATGTTGATAGAATAAGCTAGTGGAACCATCAGGTCCCCCTGCACTTTCTCCCTTCAGCTTAAAAACAATCTATTTTACCTCATCTTGTGTTAGTATCTCTGTTATTCTCCTATTCTATTCTTCAGTGACCAGTTTTGGAACATGCTTTAGTATATCAAAGTTACTAGGGTCTGGTTCCTTTGCAAATTGATCCTTGAAAAATCTAATAGCTTCAGCTGCTATGCCATCCTTCTCCTCTAACCATACCCCATTTTGGTCCTGTATTCTCTTAAAGTGAAGCCTCTTTCTTCTGCTCTGAACATAGGTGTGAAAGAATTTTGTGTTCTTATCTCCATCATCAAACCACTGCATCCCTACTTTCTTTTTCCAGAAAGCCTCCTCAAGATACAAATATCTATTCAATTTTGCCTGGACTTTATGTAACTTCTCCCTATTCTGAGGAGAAGGATTGATCTCATACTGTTATTCGTGCACCTTTATAACATCCTCCAAAGACTCTATTTCCTGAAAAATGTTCCCATAAGTGTTCTTACTCCATGCCATCAAAGCAGCCTTCACCTTTTTCATCTTATGATGGAATAATATGAAAGGATTTGCCATGAAATCTGCCTTCCAGTGTTGCTTAACTGTGTATAAGAAAGAATCACGTTTTACCCAGAAATTAAGGAATTTGAAAGGCTTTTTGATAGGTTCCACATTCCCAGAATAAGAAATTAGCATTGGGGCATGATCAGAACTAGTTCTAATCAAGTGCTCAATTTAAATGTTTTGATATACATTCTGTATCATAAGAAATTAGCATTGGGGCATGATCAGAACTAGTTCTAATCAAGTGCTCAATTTCAGGCTGGTGTCCCCTGTGTCGTTCCTCCATCCCCTGCATGTATGCCTGTAAACGAGCAATGTCCATCCCGGTCCGGGAAGCCATTTCCAGGCAGCTATCAACCAAATAGTGATCCAACCCCATCATGTACCGATACATCCTGTCAGTCATATCGGCTACAATAGTGGGTGCGTATCTGGCCAAAGAGTTAAACTCTAGGCTGTACTCCCGAACGCTCCTGCCCCACTGTTTCAGCTGTAAGAACCTGTCAACCCTAGCTCGCCGTGCCTCGGGAGGCAGGAAGTGGCCAAGAAAGGCCTCCGTAAACTCAACCCACACTGCTGGAGGAGCATCCTCGCCCCTAGACAGCTCCTAGGACTCATACCAATTTATAGCTACATCACGCAACCGATATGAGGCCAGCTCGACAGACTCAGTCTCTGAGGCCCTGACTAATCTCAGCGTGCACTGCATCTGTCGGATAAAGTCCTAGGGATCCTCCTCGGGCTTTGATCCGTAGAACTCTGGGGGATTACAAGTCAAGAAATCACGGACCCTTAAGATGTCACGTCGGTCCACATCATCACCCCCCAGTCCGTGTCTGCGAGCCTGCCCCGCTACTAGTCTAGTCAATAACTGGACCGCATCTCTCATGGCCCTATCCTCTGCCCCTGGCTGTGGAGCTGGAGGCTCGGGTACTGGAACCCCGGGGGCTAGCGGTGGAGCCGCCTCCTGGTCGGCAGCTGCTGCTGCTCCAATCTCCTCTAGTAATGGCGGTGTAACCGAGCCAGCTGACGGGGGCACATCCTCAGGTACAGGCTGGGTACGGGCCCTGGTAACTCTCTGGGCCTGGCTAGTCTCCCCAGCTGCCGCTGACTTGCCCTTCTGGGCAGCTGTTGCTTTTCTCGGAGGCATCGCTGTAAACATAACAATTCGTTAGGAAAGAATCATCCTAATAACACAGCTCTATCGCACGATCTAAGATAAGAAGGAAGGGTAACATCCTATATGTCCTGTAGCCTCCTGTTTATAGATGTGGTGCACGACACACCGATAAACAGGACTCTACTAGACACGGCCTATAGAAATTCCGAGGACAAACCGCTCTGATACCACTTTTGTCACGACCCAACCCCGTGGGCCGTAACTAGTGCCCGAGTTGGACACTCATACACACTTACTTACCAAATCGGTGTACAAATATATTTAGCATACATTGGCATATACAGATGCGAAAAACATATGTCGTCTTAAGCGGTCACATATATCAAACGTGTCACACAAAAGCCGGTAAGGCTGGCGTCAAACACATCACCCAAAGATATATACATATGTATACACAGATATACAGGCCGTTTCGGCCGTCATAGCAAATGGAACCGCGTAAGACGCAAATCAAACGGACATAGCTGAACAATAACGACTCATGACCCACATATATGTCCACAGGCCTCTAACAAAGACATCAGAATCATATGACGGGACAGGGCCCCGCCGTACCTTTGAATATATACATAAAGATATACGACGAAAGAGTTTGTACCAAAATGTAGGCTCCAGAACAAGGGAGCACTCCAAAGCAGCAGAATGGATAGCCTAAGCTGTCGGGTCCCTCACGTGGACGTCTGTACCTGCGGGCATGAAACGCAGCCCCCGAAGGAAAGGGGGTCAGTACAAAATATGTACTGAGCATGTAAAGTATAGAGCAATATGAACCGAATCATAAGCGGAATAAATAGTACAGAAGATTAGTACAGCAAGTAAGCACGATATGCAAAGTAATAAAAACAACTTACTGGAAACACAGACCATGCATGCCCAGAACGGTATCCGGTCCCTTGAGGGACCCGAGGAACGTGGCGCCACCCTGCCTTTGGCGCCACACACATCATATATGGTTCGGCGAACCATAAACACACCATAACGCCGTAACACATCTAACTCCGGAATACATATATGGCACCCGGCCCTCAAGCGGGGACCCGACGAACCATACGCACGATACATACCGGCCCGGGACTCGGCGAAAGAAGTAATGACACATGCACGAGTAGAGTAGTGAGAAACTAAATGCACATAAATCAAGACTCGATGGATAGGTACACTTCCGGCCTCTGAAGGCTCAGAAACGAGTTTCGGGTCAATCCGACTTAGTATGAGAAAGTTATGAGCGTTTGAAGTACAGAACATTCTATAAGCGTCTCAGAAGCTAATTTTGGAAAATCAAAGCCATAATCATGTCAAGTACCTATCGGATACCGTTATGGATCAAATCAAATAGAACTGTTGGAATCATATGTACATATCGTAATATATCAAGACTTAATAGAATAATCGGACGGGCTTCTATTTACAGATCAAAACATTAATCATATCCCTTATCTCTCGAGTGCTAATTTGGCAACATATCAAATAGATCTTTGGACGTCATAGATACGGATCAAAATCACATGAAACAGTTTATGGAAATTAAGGATACTAGCCATCCTAGTGGCTCTAAGAATGAGACTTTCTTTGAAACAATACATATATGTCATTTGTTCATTTCATAAAGATCATGCCAAAGGAAAGAAAGGTAAGCCTTACATACCTTGCCCGCTTTCTACGCTAGTCCGAACTTAAGTCTTTGGCTTCGCAAGATCTACAACAATATTCATACATACCAAACATTAGCCATAAACACTTAAGAGTCCAATTCTAAACCAACATTTAATCTACAAAAATTTCGGCAGCATTTCCCCTGTAAATGCTACATCCCCGAGAATTCAACTCGGCTAAACATACAACAACAAATCCGAGAATTCAACTCGACCAACTTAGCAACAACAATGCCAATAATTATTCCAACAATATCGACAATCAATTCAAAACACATTCCAATGTTCACAACTCATTTCTACAAACTTTGACGACTTTCCATTTACATTCAATTCCTACTTGCTCACATTTTCAAGTACTAATCCGAAACCATTCAATCAATATTCAAGAGTACTTCAACCAATCCATACTATATTCAAGACAATCCAACCAATATGCTATTCCACCCGAAACTTCCCAAATGCAATAACAACAACAACAACACATTTCCTCCTTTCAAATTCACAAATTATACTAACAATTCACACATTAATAACATTACCTTCCATAACTACAAAGATGACATTAAAATCACATTAGCTTCTTAAGACAACTCTTCAACACTTACAACCTCAACTAGAATTATTAAACTTTCATTATCAACATAGAATTCACGTCAACAACAATTAAAACACTAAATAAAATAACCGAATCATTGTTCCTACACACCAAACATGTACACGGCCACAACCCTACCTCCATATTTTCATGAATTTCACTCATTTCTACACACTACAACATTCACAACCATCCATAACATAGAAAAGAAGGTTGATTCTTACCTTTTCTCCTTAGCTTCTCACTTAGCTTTGATTATAAACTTGCACCAAAGAGAAGTCTTCTTGCTTTAACAATTATGCCACGTTGAAGAGGACCCTTGAATTAGTAGGAATACTAGAAGAAAATATTTTTTTGGATCGAAATTGAAGGCTCCAATTTTTCTTGGTGATGGCCGAATGGCCTTTCTTTTGTTCTCCTTTTCTCCAAGTTTCTCCTAAGTTCTATATGGTAAAATGAAAAATGTGACTACATGGTCATCTTTTTTATGAACATATATTGGGCCTCCATGTGGGGCTTGGCCCACCTCACATGGCCGGCCACTATGCCCATTTTATTAAGCCCACTCTTTTTTTTTGTTGTATCTAGTCTTGTAATTCATGAAAAATAATTTTCCAAATTCCGAATTCGCCCTTAGCCTTCCTCCATATTTCCATGAGTCATCTTGCGTATTTCCCTTTTTACCCCTAGCCTTTCTTAATATTTCCACATCAAGATTTTCATAAGCAACTTGTGTGTGCTAAACCAATATTAAAATATAACCTTGTCCTTAACTTCCTGCAATTATCTTGAGTTATTCAAATGTACAAAATGCGGGATATAACAATATATATATATATATATATATATCAAATATACATAAACCCGTTTCCGATCATCTCCTAAAACAACCCTATATCACTACATTGCCCTTCACCAACTTAACACTTCCACAATTACCTTTTCTTCACTTAACATCACTAAACTCTTGATAACCAACTTAAATATAAGGGTAGAAATCATTTACATACCTTGAGGGGTCAAGAATCCCAAGAATCACTTCAACTTCAACTCCCTAAACTCCACAACCTGAAGAAACCCTAGAAGCAACCTTCTTCTTCACCATCTCGGGTTTACGGGGTCCGAGTCTTGTCAAATCTTCACTAATATGATGGAAATATTGGGAGAGAATATATTAGGGTTTTTTGATTTTTTGAAGGAGAAAAATATCAAATAGGGTTGTGGACCACCTATTTATACTTGGAAGCCAAAAAGGCTACAGCGGTCCGGTTCGACGAGCGGGTCGACGGCCGGTCGACGTGTCGATGTTCCGTTGACTTGCCCGTCGACCTGCGCCTGCAGATGCATGGCTGCGGGATCCCATCGACGCCGCACGTTGACGGTCCGTCGAACATGTCGAAGACCCGTCGACGATGAGTGGTGTCCTTTAGGTTTTTCTGGTTCAGTTCCGATCACGTCGACTCGATTCGCTCAACTTTTAACTCTATAGATTTCCAGGAATATCTGCTGGTACCCTTGTACACGGGGTAAGACATTTTCTACCACCAAACTCGAGCTCGGGTCTCTATTCCCAGGGCATACTCGACTAGGAAACCATATGTTCTACCTCTACAAACACGAGGGGTGTAACATTCTCTCCCCCTTAGGAATATTCGTCCTCGAATGTTCGAACAATCCTGGGTTATAGAAATTTTGGCAGAGTTTCTCCTGTACTTATACTAATCCACCCTGCACGCAACAACCCAAAATAATGCCACAGAAGGCCACATACTATAACAAACAATACCATGGCCTCACACGACCAATCACGACAACTGAAACAAAATAATACTTGGGGGCGATAATGCCTCAGACTGAACCTCCTGTACCGCTGGGAACAAATGTGGGCACTCCGTCTTCATTTCCTCTTCCGCTTTCCAAGTCACTTCCTCAACATTCTTACTCCTCCACAGGACTTTAACTGAAGCTACATCCTTGGTCCGTAACTGAGGGACCTGTCTGTCCAATATAGCCACTGGAACTTCCTCGTATGATAACTGCTCGGTCACCTAGATGTCATTCACTGGTATCACTTTTGAAGGATCTCCGATACACTTACGAAGCATTGATACATGAAATACTGGATGTACCGATTCTAACTTGGAAGGCAATTCTTTTTCATATGCCACTACTATACGAATGATCTTATATGGCCCAATATATCGAGGGCTCAACTTACCCTTCTTACCAAACCTCATCACTCCCTTCATAGGCGAAACTTTCAGGAACACCCAGTCGCCCATCTTGAACTCTAGCTTACGTCGCTGATTATCCGCATAGGATTTCTGTCGGCTTTGAGCTGTTAGCAACCTCTCTCTAATCACTTTCACCTTATCGACTGCTTGCTGAATTAAGTTTGGGCCTAGTAACTGATTCTCCCCGACATCAAACCATCCTATGGGCGATCTGCATTCTCCGCCCATACAAGGCCTCATAAGGAGCCATCTAAATACTGAAATGATAACTGTTGTTGTACGCACACTCAATAAGAGGCAAATGATCATCCCAACTGCCTTGGAAGTCAATTACACAAGCTCTAAGCATATCCTCAAGGGTCTATCTAGTACGCTCTTCTTGTCCATCTGTCTGGGGGTGAAACACCGTACTAAGACTCACCTGAGTCCCCAATCCCTGCTAAAAAGACTTCCAGAATTTAGCAGTGAACTGTTCTCCCCTATCTAAAATAATGGCTGAAGGAACACCATGGAGTCGTACAATCTCCCTAAGATAAAGCCTTGCATATTCCTAGGCTGCATAAGTAGTTCTGACAAGCAGAAAATGAGTTGACTTTGTGAGCCTATCAACTATGACCCATATCGAATCACACTTCCGCTGGGTACGGGACAACCCTGTAATGAATTCCATATTAATTACCTCCCACTTCTATGTCAAAATCTCCATAGCCTGCAATAGACCTCCAGGCTTCTGGTGCTCTATTTTGACCTGTTGACAATTTGAACACTGAGCGACAAATTCTGCTATGTCTCTTTTCATACCATCCCACAAATAAACTTCCTTGAGATCATGGTACATCTTTGTTGAGCCTGGATGAATAGAATAGCGGGAGTAACCATAACCTACTGACGGAGTCCTGCAACACTAGGGACACACAATCTACCTCGATATCTGAGTATTCCATCAGTTGTGATCACAAAGGGTGTTTTTTCTTTCTGAGGGGCTGTATCTCGGTAAAGAACTAGAACGCGATCCTCATACTGACGCTCCTTTATCTCTACTACCAAGGATGATATCACTGTGTCTTGAACAATAACTCCTGCATCATCTGAATCTAGCAATCGAACTCCGAGGCTAGCCAATCGATGAACCTCACGGACCATTTCTCTTCTCTCTGGTGATACGTGAGACAAACTACCCATAGATTTACGATTGAGGGCATCGGCTACTACATTAGCCTTCCCAGGATGATACAAAATATCCACATCATAATCTTTTAACCTCTCCAACCATCGCCTCTGACGCAAGTTCAAATCCTTCTGCGTAAAGATGTACTGGAGACTCTTATGATCAGTATAGATATCAACATGGACACCGTATAAGTAGTGCCTCCATATCTTCAAGGCATGAATCACTGCCGCTAACTCAAGATCATGGGTTGGATAATTCTTCTCGTGCTTCTTCAACTATCTGGAAGCATAAGCGACAACCTTACCATGCTGCATTAATACATAGCCCAATCCAACACCTAAAGCATCACAATATACCACATAGCCATCTGCTCCCTCTGGAAGAGTCAAAACTGGTGCTGAAGGTAGCTTATCCTTCAACGTCTGAAAACTCTGCTCACAAGCATCTGTCCATAGGAACTTAGCTGATTTCTGCGTCGATTTGGTCAGTGTGGCTGAAAGAGAGGAAAATCCTTCTATAAACCTCTTATAATAACTTGCCAAGCCCAAGAAATTACGTATCTCTGTTGGTGCCATGGGCCTTGGCCAATTCTTCACAGCTTCAATCTTCTGGGCATCCACTCTAACACCTTCTTCTGAAATAATGTGACATAGAAAAGCCACAGAGTTCAACCAGAACTCAAACTTAGAAAACTTGGCATACCACTCTTTACCTCAAAGAATTCCAAGCACTGTCCGCAGATGTTCTGCATGATTGGCCTCTGACGGCGAATAAACCAGAATATCATCTATGAACACAATCACGAAAAAATCTAGAAAGGGCCTGAATACACGATTCATCAAATCCATGAATATAGCTGGGGCATTAGTTAGCCTGAACGACATAACACGAAACTCATAGTGGCCATATCTAGTTCGAAATGCCGTCTTCAGAATGTCCTATTCCTTGACCCTAACCTGGTGATATCCTGATCTCAAGTCTATCTTCGAGAAATATTTATCACCTTGCAACTGATCGAACAAATCATCGATCCTCGAGAGCGGATACTTATTCTTTACAGTCACTTTATTCAATTGCCTATAATCAATACACATTCGCAAAGAGCTATCCTTCTTTCTCACAAATAACACCGGCGCTCCCTATGGTGATATACTAGGCCTGATAAAGCCCTTCTCAAGCAAATCTTTCAACTGTTCCTTCAACTCCGCAGGCGCCATCCTATAAGGAGGGATAGATATTGGCTGAGTGTCTGGCAATAGGTCAATAGAAAAATCAATCTCCCTCTCTGGGGGAATGATTGGAAGCTTATCTAGAAACACTTCTGGGAACTCATTAACCATAGAAATAGACTGAAGAGTCAGCGACTCTGTTTGCACATCTTGAACTCGAACTAGATGAAAAATGTACCCTTTTCTGATCATCTTCTCTGCCTTAAGGTAGGAAATAAACCTACCTCTAGGCGAAACAACATTGCCCTTCCACTTTAGGACTTGCTCGCCTAGAAACTGAAATCGAACCATCTTTGCTCTACAATCAACATTAGCATAACAAGAAGCTATCCAGTCCATGCCCATAATAACATCAAAATCAATCATATCTAATTCAATTAGATCTGCTACGGTATGGTAGTCACAAATTATAACAACACAGTCTCGGTATACCCTCCTAGCTATAATCAAATCACCAATTGGCGTAGACACCTCAAAAGGTCTAATCAACTCGGGCTCTACCCCAAACTTTTCGACAACAAAGGGCGTAACATCTGATAAAGTGGAGCCTGGATCAATCAATGCATAAACATCATGGGAGGAAACTGATAATATGTCATGACCCGACTAGGGGGCCGCGACGAGCACCCGGTGCTGTCCCACCCGGGCACCCCCTTGACATACTTTCACATAACATCTAGGTGAGCCATAAATCAAATCATGCATTCTAGTCATCCATCGTACTAGTCCCATTAGATGACAACATTTCTTATATCATCATAGGCATCTATGCCACATCAATGTACATGGGTCGACGAGGCCAACAAAATAATATACAAAATATAGGCCGACAAGGCCAAACATATCCAGCCACATACACATGTCTACGAGCCTCTAAGAAGAGTATAACATATCACATGAGCGATATGAATGTTAAGGTCTTCGGGGATTTTATAAAATTTTTGCCAGAGTCTCCCCTATAATATGGCACTACCATCCTGTCACAACAGCCCACAATAACACTGCCTCACAGGGCAACAACATAACAATGATAACATTTGGCCACACCCGACCCAAAAGCATAAAAGGAAAGCATACATACCTTATGATCTTGATATCTCGTCTTGGATTTCTTCCAAGGGCTGAAATAAATGCGGGTATCTGGATCTCATGATCTCTTCCGCTTCCCATGTCATTTCCTCTCGTTTACTGCTTCTCCATAGAACCTTAACCGAGGCCACTTCTTTGTTTCTAAGCCTCCGTACTTGCCTATCTAATATGGCAATAGGTATTTCTTCATAAGTCAACTTTTCTGTCACTTGAACATCATTTACTGGGACGATCCTCGTAGGATCTCCAACGCATTTTCGAAGCATCGAGATATGGAACACTGGGTGAACAGACTCTAACTCCTGAGGTAAATCTAGCTCATAGGCCACTTTGCCTATTTTTCGCACAATCTCATATGGCCCAATGTATCGGGGACTAAGCTTCCCCCTCTTGACAAATCTCATAACACCCTTCATTGGCGACACTTTCAAGAACACCTAATCTTTCACTTGGAACTCTAAGTCTCTTCGACGATTATCCGCGTAGGACTTTTGACGACTTTGAGCTACCAATAATCGATCCTGTATGAGCTTAACCTTCTCTATGGCTTGCTGGACCAAGTCTGGTCCTATCAATTTAGCTTCTCCAGTTTCAAACCACCCGATTGGGAATCTACACTTTTGCCCATATAAAGCCTCATACGGTGCCATTTGAATGCTAGAATGATAACTATTATTGTAAGCAAATTCAATGAGTGGCAAATGATCATCCCAACTACCTCCAAAATCTATCATACATGCCCGTAACATATCTTCAAGAGTCTGAATAGTACGTTCAGCTTGTCCATCGGTCTGTGGATGAAATGCCGTGCTAAGGCTTACTGGGTCCCTAAACCCTCTTGGAAAGACTCCCAAAAATTAGCTGTAAACTGAGTTTCTCTGTCTGAGATAATAGATACTGGAACACCATGGAGCCTCATTATCTCTTTAACATACAGCTTTGCATAATCTTCTGCCACACAGGTCGTTCTGACCGGTAAGAAATGGGCTGACTTTGTGAGTCTATCTACAATCACCCATATAGAATCATACTTATGTCGAGAACGGGGTAAGCCTGTGATAAAATCCATGTTAATTACTTCCCACTTCCAAGTTGGGATTTCTATAGCCTGCAACAATCCGCCCGACTTTTGGTGCTCTATTTTCACTTGTTGACAGTTGGGACATTGAGCTACAAATTCTGCTATATCTTTCTTCATTCCATTCCACCAATATATATACTTAAGATCATGATACATTTTCATCGCTCCGGGGTGGATAGAATAACGGGAACAATGAGCTTCTCTCAAAATCTGGTGGCGTAGACCTGCCACGTCAAGAACACATAATCTGCCTCGACATCGGAGAACTCCGTCTCCCGAAATATCAAATAATGACTCCTCTTTCCGAGGGAGTGAATCTCTGTATTGCATTAGCATGGAATCCTCATATTGCCGCGCTTTCACTTCCGCCACTAGCGACGAAACTGCCGAATTCTGAATGGTAGTTCCCCGGCTACCCGAATCCATCACTCGGACTCCTAGACTAGCTAACTGCTGGAGCTCACGAGTCATTTCTCTCTTTTCTTGTCGTACATCACATAAAATTCCCATAGATCTGCGACTAAGAGCATCAGCCACCACGTTCGCCTTTCCGGGGTGATACAAGATATCAACGTCATAATCTTTTAGCAATTCCAGCCATCATCGTTGCCGCAAATTCAACTCTTTCTGCTTGAAGATATACTGAAGGCTCTTATGATCTGTATATATATCCACATGGACACCATATAGATAATGTCTCCATATCTTTAAAGCATGAACCACTGCGTCCAATTCTAGATCGTGGGTCGGATAGTTCTGTTCATGTTTTCGTAATTGCCTTGAAGCATATGCAATCACCTTACCATGTTGCATCAATACACAACCTAGCCCAATGCCTGAAGCATCGCAATATACAACATATCCTTCCAATCCCTTTGGAAATGTCAAGACTGGGGCAGAAGTCAACCTATCTTTCAACTCTTGAAAGCTACATTCACAAGCATCTGTCCATTGAAACTTTGCCGATTTCTGGGTCAACTTTGTGAGTGGGGCTGAAATAGAAGAGAAACCTTCAACAAATATTTGGTGATATCCTGCTAAGCCCAGAAAGCTATGAACCTCCATAGGAGTCGTGGGCCTTGGCCAAGTCTTCACGGCCTCAATCTTTTGACTATCCACTCGAATACCATCGGCTGCAACAATATGCCCCAGGAATGCCACTGAGTTATGCCAAAACTCACACTTGGAGAGTTTTGCAAACAACTCTCGAGTCCGAAGAACTCCAAGGACAATACGCAAATGATCCGCATGCTCTGCCTCAGATCTAGAATACACCAAGATATCGTTGATGAATACAATCCCGAATAAATCCAGAAAGGGCCTGAACACATTGTTCATCAAATCCATAAACACCGCCGGTGCATTGGTTAGCCTAAATGACATTACCTGGAAATCAAAATGACCATATCTTGTCCTAAAGGCTGTCTTAGTGATATCTTTCTCCCTAACTCTCACTTGGTGATACCCGGACCTCAAATCTATCTTTGAAAACCAATTGGCACCTTGTAACTGATCAAATAAGTCATCAATCCTCGAAAGAGGATATTTGTTCTTAATCGTCACTCTATTTAATTGCCGATAATCAATGCACATTCTCAAGGAGCCATCTTTCTTTCGGACAAACAATATGGGCGCTCCCCACGGGGACGAACTAGGCCTAATGAAGCCTTTCTCAAGCAAGTTTTTCAATTGCTCCTTCAACTCCTTCAGTTCTGCAGGTGCCATTCTATAAGGAGGGATAGATAAAGGCTTAGTGTTTGCCAACACATCAATAGCAAAGTCGATCTCCCGCTCGGGAGGAAGGCCTGGAAGCTCTTCCGGGAACACATCCGGAAATTCGTTTACTACAGGGACTGATTGAAGAGTGGGCGACTCAGCTTCTACATCTTGAACTCGCACTAAATGATAAATGCATCCTTTCGTGATCATTTTCCTTGCCTTTAGATAGGAAATAAACCTACCTTTTGGTGATGCCGTATTCCCTTTCCATTCTAAAACTAGTTCTCCCGGAATTTGGAAACGAACTATTTTCATTCTACAATCAACATTGGCATAACAAGAAGCCAACCAGTCCATGCCCATAATGACATCAAAATCTACCATCTTTAGTTCATGCAAGTAAACTATAGTACGGCGGTCACATATCACAACTACACAATCTCTATATACTCGGCTAGCTATTACTGATTCACCCACGGGTGTAGACACCTCAAAAGGTTTAATCGACTCCGGCTCGACTCTAAATCGACCCGCAATATATGGAGTAACATATGACAATGTGGAGCCCGGATCAATCAAAGAATATACATCATGAGAGAATACCGATAATATACCTGTGACCACGTCAGGAGAAGACTCAAGATCTTGGCGTCCAGCCAAAGCATAAATACGGTGCTGAGGACCGCTAGAAGTGGGAGCTCTCCCTCTGCTTCTACCATGGCCAACTGGCGCATGTGAACCTGGCCCCATAGGGCGTACAGATGCTGAAGACCCGGCTACCAACCCTGATGGATGGGTCCTACCTGTACCATGAACTGAGGGGAAATCACGCATAATATGGCCTGGTCGACCACATGAATAGCAAACATCTGAACCCATCCGGCATCTGCCCTAATGCAACTTCCCACACTGGGAACATCGTGGTGCGGGTGGCCTTGCCTGACCCGAATCATCTCTAAACTGAGACCCCGAATAACTCTGACTCGGCCCTGAACGAGTAGATCTATCAAATCTCTAACTTGAAAACCGTGGAGGTGCACTAGTCATAGAATAGCCTGCATGTCTGGGAAACTGCTGCCTGTGCCCACCTCGAAACTCACTCATCGGACCTGAAGATCTGGCCCTCTTGCTATGTCCCCTATCTTGCTCACGTTCACTTCTTTGCTGTTGCAAACTTTCTTCTAAGTTCTGAGCGTGGGTTTGAATGCGTGCAATATCCATACCGTCTTGAAGGGACGCAGTCAAGCATCTATCCATCAAATGTGGCCCTAGGCCTTT
The DNA here is from genome assembly GCF_019175385.1 of Lycium barbarum. Classification (NCBI taxonomy): domain Eukaryota; kingdom Viridiplantae; phylum Streptophyta; class Magnoliopsida; order Solanales; family Solanaceae; genus Lycium; species Lycium barbarum. Next base: position 84,871,239 of record NC_083343.1, read on the forward strand.
CACAAATCGGTGTACCCGGTCACCCATATCCGCTACCATGGCTGAAGCATACCTAGCCAAAGAGTTAAAGCGGAGACTATACTCTAGAGCACTCATGCTACCTTGCCTCAAATTTAAGAACTTATCGGCTCTAGCTTGCCGAACTTCCGGAGGCATATAGTGTCGGAGAAAAGCATCAACAAACTCTTTCCATACCGGGGGAGGTGCATTGGCTCCCCGTGAAGCCATCCAAACCGTATACCACTGGATCGAGACATCTCTCAATCTATATGACGCTAGCTCCACCGACTCGGTGTCTGAAGCATGTATCAATCGAAGCGTCCTCAACATACCATCAATGAAATTCTGAGGGTCCTCCTCCGGCTTTGCCCTGAACTTTGCCTCCGAGTCTGGGCCGCAACCAACTGAGTAAGCAAATGTATGGCCTCTTTTACATCTTGGCCTGAGGCATCCGGTGGAGGAGCTGGAGGTGCTAGAGCTGGGGCTGAGGCTCTCTCATTCTCCTCAGTAATAGGCACTGTCTAGGAGGACAGAGATTGAGCCGCACTCTGGGACTCACTTTCCTCTACTACCGGTGGCGGTGCTCTTTCAGCCCTCTTTTCTGCCACCGTCTTGCCCTTTTGGGCTGCTGTAGCCTTTCTCTTTCTAGGCATTTCTGAAATACACAACACACGATTAAGGAACAAGAATTTCTTACATCATAGCTCTACCGCACGATTCTTATGAAGAAAGAAGGTCATTCATTCCTAAAATGTCCGCAGCTTCTTGTTTATAAGTGTGGCACGCAACACACCTATAACAAAGACTCTACTAGACACGTCTCGTAGACACACCCTAGGACTGAACTACTCTGATACCACTTTTTTCACGACCCGACTAGGGGGCCGTGACGAGCACCCGGTGCTGTCCCACCCGGGCACCCCCTTGACATACTTTAACATAACATCTAGGTGAGCCATAAATCAAATCATGCATTCTAGTCATCCATCGTACTAGTCCCATTAGACGACAAAATGTCTTATATCATCATAGGCATCTATGCTACATCAATGTACATGGGCCGACGAGGCCAACAAAATAATATACAAAATATAGGCCGACAAGGCCAAACACATCCAACCACATACACGTGTCTACGAGCCTCTAAGAAGAGTATAACATATCACATGAGCGAGACAGGACCCCGCTATGCCTATAATCATGTACACAAAAGAATAAGTACCCAAAAGCTACTGCTCCGAATGAGATGGAGCTCTGCTATGTAATTTCTGAGAAAGCAGCTAAGGATCAAGTCTGTCTCCCTGTGCACCTGCGGGCATGACGCAGCGTCCACAAACAAAAGGACGTCAGTACGGAGAATGTACTGAGTATGTAAAGCATGATCAATATCGATATAGAAGCAAAATGAACAATCGTGAGAATTAGCACAAGATGGGAAACAGTAATCTCATCGTCACAGGCACTTACTTACCTTACATAGGAACTTTTCATTTCTAATGCGTATTTGTGTACATAGCTCCATACCCGTACCCGTAACCATTTACATATCCTTACTCACATTCATATCGTTTACATCTCATATACATAACATATTCATACTCATATAGATGTCATATACATAACATATATATATACAAATATAGCATGCCCGACCACGAGGGTTCGGTGTTTCATACATACTTGGCCAACCAAGGCTCAAGGTCATACATACCTGGCCCTACCAAGGCATCAGGGTGATTCGTACCTTCTGCAGAAGTGCGTGCGCGTTTCATATTCTTATACATACTCCATACATATTCATATACATATATTGTACCCGACATCATAAGCTCGGGGTCTTATTATAGCCCTTCATAGGCACATGTACATACAATAGCCCGTAGGCACCTTTAGCATCATATTATTCTCATCATCATTACTATCATTATCACTATTATCGTCATTCGTCACGTCTATCTTTCTAGGCGTACTCGTCATACGAGGGATCTAGTACAATCATAGTGTATCGAGGATCGTGAGCTTACTAGCTCGGAAGATCAAGTCATTTGAAGAAATCATAGTCTTATAGAAGATTTAGACGTTTGGCCAAAGAACCATGCCTTATGAAAGAAGGGTTAGCCTTACATACCTTTCCGATCAATTATTCTATACTTGCTTGTACTCCTCTAAAGCTTATGTGTCTACCTTCATTAAAATCGTGCTATCATTAGAATCGACAACTAGCACACATGGCTAAAGCTATAGAAAATCGGACAGCTTCTGCTTTATTTATGCAACGTTCCTCCATATCGTAATTCAACTCCCAAACATCAACAATACTGTCATGACCCGTCTGGAGGCTGCGACGGATACCCAGGGCTAACCATCGAGCACATTTCGTCCTGCTATCTATCATGTTCATTTTATAAAAACGTCTTTCACTTGGGAGCATAAGTAGTTTCACATGCACAAGCCTTTTGGTCATTGAAATAATAATATACATATACGCATAATCATAACATCGTGAGACCATACCCATACATACGTATCTACGAGCCTCTGCTAGAGTACTAGACATATGGATGGGACAGGACCCCGTCATGCCCAAAACATACATGTGCATTTTTATCAAAACATATTCATAGGCAACTCCGGAAAATGTAGTGTTCTCAATCAACTGACAGCTACTAGGAGTCTGGATCAAGCTCACCCCCCTGACTACCTGTTGGCATGAACACAGCGTCCAAATAAAACGGACGTCAGTACGAATGTTTTACTGAGTATGAGAGGCACAAGCAATAAAAATACATCAATGAAATAAGGAGATGTCAATGAAGAGCAACCTGTACTGACTGTGAATCATAAAGAGTTAACACATGCTGACTTGCTTTCGTAATCATTATCATCTCTTGTATACATAACACACACACACACACACACACACACACACACACACACACACATATATATATATATATATATATATATATTAACATGCCCGACCATATAGGTACGGTGTAAAAAAAATTCAATAACATTAGACCGCGTCCAGGCCTCCCGCGTTCGGGGTACCATCTCAAGCCGCCCACTAGTGGTGATCATGCCCAGCCCATTAGGCTCGGTGTAAAACATAGCAGCCCTCCTTAGCGGTGACATGCTCGGCCAAATAGGCGCGGTGGAATCTTTTCATTACAAAATCAATCATTACACATCACTAAGAAGCTATTACACCTCGGAAAATTTTTCGTTGGTACGCAAGTGAATGAACTAGTGATAAGTATGGGTGTATGATGTCCATGAGCAAGAAACGACGTTTGATGACCATAAGAGAGATTTCAAAGGTATCCGACGTAAGATGAGAAAGTTGGCTAAGATAAGGCAAAGTATGAGGTGAGCAATGCATGCAAATGGATGTGGATGATTGGAATGAAAAGCCTAAGAAATATGAAAAGTTGCAGATTTGCAATCTGCCCAGTGGTCGTAAAGTGCAAATACAGACCGTAAAATGGTATACGGTCCGTAAACTGCCAGGTCGTAAACTGGCATGCAAAACTTCAACTTTCTGCCAGTTGAGGAAATGGTAAAATACGACATGGTTTACGGACCGTAAAGAGATTTACGGCCCGTAAACCATGGTCGTAAATAACCATGCAAGCAGCCAAAGTTTCTGGTTTTTGAAAAGGTTAAAGACGACCGCGAGGGACGAACCGTAAAATGGAGTTTACGACCACTGTTCACCGCAACACAGATTTTGTAATTCATTAAATAAAGGGACCAACACTTGTTTTATTTCATTTCCACATTACACACCTTCTCTCTAAAACCTCTCTCTACATTTATTATCCAAGTTTTCAAGGATCATAAGTCATCAACAACATAAAACAAAGTGAATCAAGAGTAAGAACATCATCAAAGGTCATCCAAGTCAAGAAATCCAAATGGAGAAAAACTAGGGTTTTGCTTAAAGTGGAGTATTATCAACTAAAGCTTGTTCCTACAACTTCTAAGGTAAGATTCATGATATTTATATGATGTTTAAGATATTTGAGAGTTGAAATGCATGGATGGTAGAAACTATGGTCAACTAGGTCATGAATGATGAATAGTGACATTTTGAGGAATAGTTTGAATTGAATCACGAATGTTGTTGTGTTGTGATATGAATGTGTTATAAATGGTATTAAGATCATGAACTAGACACTTTTGACGGATGGATGAAGTTGGGTGTTATGACCTTGAATATGGATGAATTAGAAGCAAGTTGAGAAATCTAGATAATGTGAATGACTAATGGCCATTGTTATGATATTAATGAAGGTAGAAACGCTAACATTGGCAGGGGACGTGCAAGTGTAGAATAGTCCGACAAAAAGGTATGTAAGGCTAACCCTTCTTTCATAAGGCATGGTTCTTTGGCCAATTCTCTAAATCCTCTATACGCGTATGTTGCCTTCAATTGATAAATTTTCCGAGCTTGTAAGCTCACGATCCTTGATACATACTACGATTGCACTATGCTCCTCGTATGGCGAGTAGGCCATGACCTAGATGTAACGATAATGAAGAGGATAGTAATGAAGAGGATAGTAATGATGACGATAATAATGATGATGCTAAAGGTGCCTATGGGATATTATACGTATGTGTGCCTATACAGTGCTATAATGAACCTCAAACTTATAATGCCGGGTAGAATATATGTATATGAATGTATATATGTGTATGTATATGATTACGTAACGCGCGCACACATCTGCAGATGGTACGGATAACCCTGAAGCCTTGGTAGGGCCAGGTAGATATAACATTGAGCCTTGGTTGGCCAAGTATGTATGAAACACCGAACCTTATGGTCGGGTACACTATGTATGTATATAAGTGTATGGCTATGTATATAATATGAATATGAATGTGAAAAAACTATGTATATGAATGCGAATAGGGGCATGTATACGAATACGAGCAGTATTATGAAATACGCATGAGAAATGGAAAGTTCCTATGAAAGGCAGGTAAGTTCCATGATGATGATATTATTGTCTTCCCTCCTATGCCACTTCATATATTGTCTACGATGCTTCTATATTGATGTTGATCATACTTTACATACTCAGTACATTCTTCGTACTGACGTCCTTTTGTTTGTGGACGCTGCGTCATGCCCGCAGGTGCACAGGGAGACATATTTGATCCATAGCTGCTTATTCAGAGATTACATAGCGGAGCTCCATTTCCTTCGGAGCCATAGCTTTTGGGTACTTATTCTTTTGTGTATATAATTATAGGCATAGCGGGGTCCTGTCCCACTCATGTGATATGTTTTACTCTTCTTAGAGGCTTGTAGTCACGTGTATATGGTTAGATATGTCTGGGCTTGTCGGCCTATATTTTGTATGTCATTTTGTTGGCCTCGTCGGCCCATGTACATTGTTGTGGCATAGATGCCTATGGTGATTGAAGATGTTGTCGTCCAATGGGACTAGCTTGGTCGATGCTAAAAAATGTATGATTAATGATGTGGCTCACCTAGATGCAAGTCTAAGTGTAAGCTAAGGGGTGTCCGGGTGGGCTAGCACCGGGTGCTCGTCGCGGCCCCCTAGTCGGGTCGTGACAAAAGTGGTATCAGAGCAGTTCAGTCCTAGGGTGTGTCTACGAGCCGTGTCTAGTAGAGTTTTGGTTATGGGTGTGTTGCGCGCCATAGTTATAAACAGGAAGCTGCAGATATTTTAGGAATAAATGACCATCTTTCTTCATAAGAATCGTGCGATAGAGCTATGATGTAAGAAATTCTTGTTCCTTAATCGTGTGTTGTGTATTTCAGAGATGCCTAAAAAGAAAAAGGCTACAGCGGCCCAAAAGGGCAAGACGGTGGCTGAAAAGCGGGCTACAAGAGCACCGCCACCGGTAGTAGAGGAAAGTGAGTCCCAGAGTGCGGCTCAATCTCAGTCCTCCCAGACAGTGCCTATTACTGGGAAGCGTGAGGGAGCCTCAGCCCCAGCTCCAGCACCTCCAGCTCCTCCACCGGATGCTTTTGGCCAAGATGTGAAAGAGGCCATTAATTTGTTGACTCAGCTGGTTGTGGCCCAGACTCAGAGGCAAAGTTCAGGGCGTGGTGATAGGGCTGTTAGTGCGAGGGCCCGTGATTTCATTACTTTGAACCCTCCGGAATTCTTTGGGTCAAAGCCGGAGGAGGACCCTCAGGACTTTATTGACGGTATGTTGAGGACACTCCGATTGATACATGCTTCAGACACCGAGTCGGTGGAGTTAGCGTCATATAAATTGAGAGATGTCTCGATCCAGTGGTATACGGTGTGGATGGCTTCATGGGGGGCCAATGCACCTCCCCCGGTATGGCAAGAGTTTGTTGATGCCTTTCTCCGTCATTATATGCCTCCGGAAGTTCGGCGAGCTAGGGCCGATAAATTCTTGAACTTGAGGCAAGGTAGTATAAGTGCCCTAGAGTATAGCCTCCGCTTTAACTCCCTGGCTAGGTATGCTTCGGCCATGGTAGCGGATATGGGCGACCGGGTACACCGATTTGTAAAGGGCCTAGGGCCACACTTGATGGATAAATGCTTGACTGCGTCCCTTCAGGACGGTATGGATATTGCACGCATTCAGGCACATGCTCAGAACTTAGAAGAAAGCCTACAACAGCGGAGAAGTGAGCGTGAGCAAGACCGGGGACATAGCAAGAGAGCTAGATCTTCGGGTTCGATAAGCGAGTTTAGAGGCGGACACAGGCAGCAGTTCCCTAGACATTCAGGATATTCTATGACTAGTGCATCTCCACGGTTTCCAGGGCAGAGCCTTGATAGATCTGCTCGTTCAGGGCCGAGTCCCAGTTATTCAGGACCTCAGTTCAGAGATGATTCAGGCCAGTCAAGGCCACCTGCACCACGATGTTCCCAGTGTGGGAAGTTGCATTGGGGTCGATGCCGATTGGGCTCGGATGGTTGCTATTCATGTGGTCAACCAGGCCATATCATGCGTGATTTCCCCTCAGTACAGGGTAGAGGTAGGACCTAGCCATCAGGGTCGGCAGCCGGATCATCAGCATCTGTACGCCCTACGGGGCCAGGTTCACATGCGCCAGTCGGCCATGGTAGAGGTAGAGGGAGAGCTCCCACTTCTAGCGGTCCTCAGCACCGTATTTATGCATTGGCGGGACGCCAAGATCTTGAGTCTTCTCCTGACGTGGTCACAGGTATGTTATCGGTATTGTCTCATGATGTATATGCTTTGATTGATCTGGGCTCCACATTATCATATGTTACTCCATATATTTCGGGTCGATTTATAATTGAGCCGGAGTCTATCAAACCTTTTGAGGTGTCTACACCCGTGGGTGAATCGGTAATAGCTAGCCGAGTATATAGAAATTGTGTGATTGTGATTTGTGATCGTCGTACTATGATTGATTTGCATGAGCTAGAAATGGTAGATTTTGATGTCATTATGGGCATGGATTGGTTGGATTATTGTTATGCCAACGTTTATTGCCGGATGAAGGTGGTTCGTTTCCAGTTTTCGGGAGAACCAGTGTTAGAATGGAAAGGAAATACGGCATCACCAAAGGGTAGGTTTATTTCCTATCTAAAGGCAAGGAAAATGATCACAAAAGGGTGTATTTATCATCTAGTACGAGTTCAAGATGTAGAAGCTGAGTCGCCGACTCTACAGTCAGTTCCAGTGGTGAATGAATTCCCGGAAGAGCTTCCAGGCCTTCCTCCCGAGCGGGAGATTGATTTTGCCATTGATGTGTTGCCAGACACTAAACCTATATCTATTCCTCCCTACAGAATGGCACCCGCAGAATTGAAAGAGTTGAAGGATCAATTGAAAGACCTGCTCGAGAAAGGCTTCATTAGGCCTAGGTCATCCCCGTGGGGAGCACCCGTATTGTTCGTCCGAAAGAAAGATGGATCCTTGAGAATGTGCATTGATTATAGGCAGTTGAATAAGGTGACGATTAAGAATAAATATCCCCTCCCGAGGATTGATGACTTGTTCGATCAATTGCAAGGTGCCAAATGGTTTTCAAAGATTGATTTGAGGTCCGGGTATCATCAAGTGAGAGTAAGGGAGAAAGATATCCCCAAGACAACTTTCCGGACAAGATATGGTCATTTTGAATTCCGGGTGATGTCATTTGGGCTAACTAATGCGCCAGCGGTATTTATGGATTTGATGAATAATATGTTCAGGTCCTTTCTTGACTTATTTGTAATCGTATTCATTGATGATATTTTGGTGTATTCTAGATACGAAGCAGAACATGCGGATCATTTGCGTATTGTCCTTGGAGTTCTTCGAACTCGAGAATTGTTTGCAAAGTTTTCCAAATGTGAGTTCTGGTTGAACTCAGTGGTATTTTTAGGGCATATTGTGGCAGCCGATGGTATTCGAGTGGATAGTCAAAAGATTGAGGCCGTGAAGACTTGGCCAAGGCCCACAACTCCTACGGAGGTTCGTAGCTTTCTGGGCTTAGCAGGTTATTACAGGAGGGTCGTTGAAGGTTTTTCTTCTATTTCTGCACCACTCACAAAGTTGACCCAGAAATTGACAAAGTTTCAATGGACAGATGCTTGCGAACGTAGTTTCCAAGAGTTGAAAGATAGGTTGACTTCTGCACCAGTCTTGACACTTCCAGAGGGGTTGGAAGGATACGTTGTTTATTGTGATGCTTCAGGTGTCGGGCTAGGCTGTGTATTGATGCAACATGGCAAAGTGATCGCGTATGCTTCAAGACAATTGCGGAAACATGAGCAGAATTATCCCACCCATGATCTAGAATTGGCCGCGGTGGTTCATGTGCTAAAGATATGGAGACATGATTTATATGGTGTCCACGTGGATATTTATACAGATCATAAGAGTCTTCAGTATATCTTCAAGCAGAAAGAGTTGACCTTGCGACAACGACGATGGCTAGAATTGCTGAAAGACTACGGTGTTGATATTTTGTATCACCCCGGAAAGGCAAATGTTGTGGCTGATGCTCTTAGCCGTAGATCGATGGGGAGTCTATGTGATGTACGACCAGAAGAAAGAGAAATGGCCCGTCAGCTCCAACAGTTTGCTAGCCTAGGAGTCCGGGTAGTGGACTCAGGTAGCAGCGGAGCTACTATCCAGAATACAGCAGTCTCGTCGCTAGTAGCAGAAGTGAAAGAGCGACAATATGAGGATCCCATGCTAATGCAGTACAGAGATACACTCCCTCAGAAAGAGGAGTCATCATTTGACATTTCAGGAGACGAAGTTCTCCGGTGTAGAGGAAGATTATGTGTTCCCGATGTGGCAAGTTTACGCCACCAGATTTTGAGAGAAGCTCATAGTTCCCGTTATTCTATTCACCTCGGAGCGACGAAGATGTATCATGATCTTAAGTCTATATATTGGTGGAACAAGATGAAGAAAGATATTGCGGAATTCGTAGCTCAGTGTCCTAATTGTCAACAAGTGAAAATCGAGCACCAAAAGCCGGGTGCATTGTTGCAAGCTATAGAAATCCCAACTTGGAAGTGGGAAGTGATTAACATGGACTTCGTTTCAGGGTTACCCCGTTCTCGACGTAAGTATGATTCCATATGGGCGATTGTGGATAGACTCACCAAGTCAGCTCATTTCTTACCGGTTAGAACGACCTATGTGGCAGAAGACTATGCAAGACTTTACCTTAAAGAGATAGTGAGACTCCTTGGCGTTCCGGTATCTATTATCTCCGATAGAGGGACTTAGTTTACAACTAAATTTTGGGAGTCTTTCCAAGAGGGTTTAGGGACCCGAGTTAGCCTTAGCACGACATTTCATCCACAGACCGATGGACAAGCTGAACGTACTATTCAGACTCTTGAGGACATGTTACGGGCATGTATGATAGACTTTGGAGGAAACTGGGATGACCATTTGCCACTCATTGAGTTTGCTTACAATAATAGTTTTCATTCTAGCATTCAAATGGCACTGTATGAAGCTTTATATGGGCGAAAGTGTAGATCCCCGATTGGGTGGTTCGAATCAGGAGAGACTAAATTGATAGGGCCAGACTTGGTTCAGCAAGCTATAGAGAAAGTTGAACTCATACAAGATCGGTTGCTAGCGGCTCAAAGTAGTCAAAAGTCCTATGCGGATAATCGTCGAAGGGACTTAGAGTTCGAAGTGAAAGATTGGGTATTCTTGAAAGTGTCGCCAACGTAGGGCGTAATGAGATTTGGAAAAAAGGGGAAGCTTAGTCCCCGGTATATTGGGCCATATGAAATTGTACGAAAAATAGGCAAGGTGGCCTATGAGTTAGATTTACCTCCAGATTTGGAGTCAGTCCATCCAGTTTTCCATGTCTCGATGCTTCGGAAATGTGTTGGAGATCCTACGAGGATCGTCCCAGTGATGTTCAAGTGACAGAAAAGTTAACTTATGATAAAATACCCATTGCCATATTAGATAGGCAAGTACAGAGGCTTAGAAACAAAGAAGTAGCCTCAGTTAAGGTTCTATGGAGAGATAGCAAACGAGAGGAAATGACGTGGGAAGCAGAAGAGAGTATGCGGTCCAAATACCCACATTTATTTCAGACCTTGGAAGAAGTCCAAGACGAGACGTCAAGATTCTAAGGTATGTATGCTTTCCTTTTATGCTTTTGGGTTGTGTGTGGCCAAACTTTGTATGCTATTGTGTTGTAGCCCTGTGTGGCATCGATATTATAGGTTGTTGTGGCAGGATGGTAATGCCATATTACAGGGGAAAATCTGGCGAAATGTTTATAGAATCCCCGAAGACTTTAACATTCGAGGACGAATGTTCTTAAGGGGGGAAGAATGTTACACCTCAGAATATTTTCCGCTGGTACGCAAGAGAATGAACTAGTGATAAGTATGGGTGTATGATGTCCATGAGCAAGAAACGACGTTTGATGACCTTAAGTGAGATTTCAAAGGTATCCGACGTAAGATGAGAAAGTTGGCTAAGATAAGGCAAGGTGTGAGGTGAGCAATGCATGCAAATGGATGTGGATGATTGGAATGAAAAGCCTAAGAAATATGAAAAGTTGCAGATTTTCAATCTGCCCAGTGGTCGTAAAGTGCAAATACGGACCGTAAAATGGTATACGATCCGTAAACTGCCAGGTCGTAAACTGGCATGCAAAACTTTAACTTTCTGCCAGTTGAGGAAATGGTAAAATACGACATGATTTACGGACCGTAAACCATGGTCGTAAATCACCATGCAAGCAGCCAAAGTTTCTGGTATTTGAAAAGGTTAAAGACGACCGCGAGGGACGAACCGTAAAATGGAATACGTGGTCGTAAACTCAGTTTACGACCACTGTTCACCGCAGCACAGATTTTGCAATTCATTAAATAAAGGGACCAACACTTGTTTTATTTCATTTCCACATTACACACCTTCTCTCTAAAACCTCTCTCTACATTTATTATCCAAGTTTTCAAGGATCATAAGTCATCAACAACATAAAACAAAGTGAATCAAGAGTAAGAACATCATCAAAGGTCATCCAAGTCAAGAAATCCAAATGGAGAAAAACTAGGGTTTTGCTCAAAGTGGAGTATTATCAACTAAAGATTGTTCCTACAACTTCTAAGGTAAGATTCATGATATTTATATGATGTTTAATATATTGGAGAGTTGAAATGCATGGATTGTAGAAAATATGGTCAACTAGGTCATGAATGATGAATAGTGACATTTTGAGGAAAAGTTTGAATTGAATCACGAATGTTGTTGTGTTGTGATATGAATGTGTTATAAATGGTAATAAGATCATGAACTAGACACTTTTGACGGATGGACGAAGTTGGGTGTTATGACCTTGAATATGGATGAATTAGAAGCAAGTTGAGAAATCTAGATAATGTGGATAATGTGAATGACTAATGGCCATTGTTATGATATTAATGAAGGTAGAAACGCTAACATTGGAAGGGGACGTGCAAGTGTAGAATAGTCCGACAAAAAGGTATGTAAGGCTAACCCTTCTTTCATAAGGCATGGTTCTTTGGCCAATTCTCAAAATCCTCTATACGCGTATGTTGCCTTCAATTGATAAATTTTCCGAGCTTGTAAGCTCATGATCCTTGATACATACTACGATTGCACTATGCTCCTCGTATGGCGAGTAGGCCATGACCTAGATGTAACGATAATGAAGAGGATAGTAATGATGACGATAATAATGATGATGCTAAAGGTGCCTATGGGCTATTATACGTATGTGTGCCTACACAGGGCTATAATGAACCCCGAGCTTATAATGCCGGCTAGAATATAGGTATATGGATGTATATATATGTATGTATATGATTACATAACGCGCGCACACATCTGCAGATGGTACGGATAACCCTGAAGCCTTGGTAGGGCCAGGTAGATATAACATTGAGCCTTGGTTGGCCAAGTATGTATGAAACACCGAACCTTATGGTCGGGTACGCTATGTATGTATATAAGTGTATGGATATGTATATAATATGAATATGAATGTGAAAAGACTATGTATATGAATGCGAATAGGGGCATGTATACGAATATGAGCACTATTATGAAATACGCATGAGAAATGGAAAGTTCCTATGAAAGGCAGGTAAGTGCCATGATGATGATATTATTGTCTTCCCTCCTATGCCACTTCATATATTGTCTACGATGCTTCTATATTGATGTTGATCATGCTTTGCATACTCAGTACATTCTTCGTACTGACGTCCTTTTGTTTGTGGACGATGCGTCATGCCCGCAGGTGCACAGGGAGACATACTTGATCCATAGCTGCTTATTCAGAGATTACATAGCGGATCTCCATTTCCTTTGGAGCCATAGCTTTTGGGTACTTATTCTTTTGTGTATATAATTATGGGCATAGCGGGGTCCTGTCCCGCTCATGTGATATGTTTTACCCTTCTTAGAGGCTTGTAGTCACGTGTATATGGTTAGATATGTCTGGCCTTGTCGGCCTATATTTTGTATATAATTTTGTTGGCCTCGTCGGCCCATGTACATTGTTGTGGCATAGATGCCTATGGTGATTGAAGATGTTGTCGTCCAATGGGACTAGCATGGTCGATGCTTAGAAATGTATGATTAATGATGTGGCTCACCTAGATGCAAGTCTAAGTGTAAGCTAAGGGGTGTCCAGGTGGGCTAGCACCGGGTGCTCGTCGCGGCCCCCTAGTCGGGTCGTGACAAAAGTGGTATCAGAGCAGTTCAGTCCTAGGGTGTGTCTACGAGCAGTGTCTAGTAGAGTTTTGCTTATGGGTGTGTTGCGCGCTACACTTATAAACAGGAAGCTGCAGATATTTTAGGAATAAATGACCTTCTTTCTTCATAAGAATCGTGCGATAGAGCTATGATGTAAGAAATTCTTATTCCTTAATCGTGTGTTGTGTATTTCAGAGATGCCTAAGAAAAAAAGGCTACAGCGGCCCAAAAGGGCAAGACGGTGGCTGAAAAACGGGCTATAAGAGCACAACTACCAGTAGTAGAGGAAAGTGAGTCCCAGAGTGCGGCTCAATCTCAGTCCTCCCAGACAGTGCCTATTACTGGGAAGCGTGAGGGAGCCTCAGCCCCAGCTCCAGCACCTCCAGCTCCTCCACCGGATGCTTCTGGCCAAGATGTGAAAGAGGCCATTAATTTGTTGACTCAGCTGGTTTTGGCCCAGACTCAGAGGCAAAGTTCAGGGCGTGGTGATAGGGCTGTTAGTGCGAGGGCCTGTGATTTCATTACTTTGAATCCTCCGGAATTCTTTGTGTCAAAGCCGGAGGAGGACCCTCAGGACTTTATTGACGGTATGTTGAGGACACTCCGATTTATACATGCTTCAGATACCGAGTCGGTGGAGTTAGCGTCATATAGATTGAGAGATGTCTCGATCCAGTGGTATACGGTGTGGATGGCTTCACGGGGGGCCAATGCACCTCCCCCGGTATGGCAAGAGTTTGTTGATGCCTTTCTCCGTGATTATATGCCTCCGGAAGTTCGGCGAGCTAGGGCCGATAAATTCTTGAACTTGTGGCAAGGTAGTATGAGTGCCCTAGAGTATAGCCTCCACTTTAACTCCCTGGCTAGGTATGCTTCGGCCATGGTAGCGGATATGGGCGACCGGGTACACCAATTTGTAAAGGGCCTAGGGTCACACTTGATGGATAAATGCTTGACTGCGTCCCTTCAGGACGGTATGGATATTGCACGCATTCAGGCACATGCTCAGAACTTAGAAGAAAGCCTACAACAGCGGAGAAGTGAGCGTGAGCAAGACCGGGGACATAGCAAGAGAGCTAGATCTTCGGTTCCGACAAGCGAGTTTAGAGGCGGACACAGGCATCAGTTCCCTAGACATTCAGGCTATTCTATGACCAGTGCATCTCCACGGTTTCCAGGCCAGAGCCTTGATAGATCTGCTCGTTCAGGGCCGAGTCCCAGTTATTCAGGACCTCAGTTTAGAGATGATTCAGTCCAGTCCAGGCCACCTGTACCACGATGTTCCCAGTGTGGGAAGTTGCATTGGGGTCGATGCCGATTGGGCTCGGATGGTTGCTATTCATGTGGTCAACCAGGCCATATCATGCGTGATTTCCCCTCAGTATAGGGTAGAGGTAGGACCCAGCCATCAGGGTCGGCATCCGGATCATCAGCATCTGTACGCCCTACGGGGCCAGGTTCACATGCGCCAGTCGGCCATGGTAGAGGTAGAGGGAGAGCTCCCACCTCTAGCGGTCCTAAGCACCGTATTTATACATTGGCGGGACGCCAAGATCTTGAGTCTTCTTCTGACGTGGTCACAGGTATGTTATCGGTATTGTCTCATGATGTATATGCTTTGATTTATCCGGGCTCCACATTATCATATGTTACTCCATATATTGCGGGTCAATTTATAATTGAGCCGGAGTCTATCAAACCTTTTGAGGTGTCTACACACGTGGGTGAATCGGTAATAGCTAGCCGAGTATATAGAAATTGTTTGATTGTGATTTGTGATCGTCATACAATGATTGATTTGCATGAGCTAGAAATGGTAGATTTTGATGTCATTATGGGCATGGATTGGTTGGCTTCTGGTTATGCCAACGTTGATTGCCGGATGAAGGTGGTTCGTTTCCAGTTTTCGGGAGAACCAGTGTTAGAATGGAAAGGAAATACGGCATCACCAAAAGGTAGGTTTATTTCCTATCTAAAGGCAAGGAAAATGATCATAAAAGGGTGCATTTATCATCTAGTACGAGTTCAAGATGTAGAAGCTGAGTCGCCGACTCTACAGTCAGTTCCAGTGGTGAATGAATTCCCGGAAGAGCTTCCAGGCCTTCTTCCCGAGCGGGAGATTGATTTTGCCATTGATGTGTTGCCAGACACTAAACCTATATCTATTCCTCCCTATTGAATGGCACCCGCAGAATTGAAAGAGTTGAAGAAACAATTGAAAGACCTGCTCGAGAAAGGCTTCATTAGGCCTAGTTCATCCCCTTGGGGAGCACCCCGTATTGTTCGTCCGAAAGAAAGATGGCTCCTTGAGAATGTGCATTGATTATAGGCAGTTGAATAAGGTGACGATTAAGAATAAATATCCCCTCCCGAGGATTGATGACTTGTTCGATCAATTGCAAGGTTCCAAATGGTTTTCAAAGATTGATTTGAGGTCCGGGTATCATCAAGTGAGAGTAAGGGAGAAAGATCTCCCCAAGACAGCTTTCCGGACAAGATATGGTCATTTTGAATTCCGAGTGATGTCATTTGGGCTAACTAATGCGCCAGCGGTATTTATGGATTTTATGAATAATATGTTCAGGTCCTTTCTTGACTTATTTGTAATCGTATTCATTGATGATATTTTGGTGTATTCTAGATCCGAAGCAGAAGGCATGGTTCTTTGGCCAATTCTCTAAATCCTCTATACGCGTATGTTGCCTTCAATTGATAAATTTTCTGAGCTTGTAAGCTCACGATCCTTGATACATACTACGATTGCACTATGCTCCTCGTATGACGAGTAGGCCATGACCTGGATGTAACGATAATGAAGAGGATAGTAATGATGACGATAATAATGATGATGCTAAAGGTGCCTATGGGCTATTATACGTATGTGTGCCTATACAGGGCTATAATGAACCCCGAGCTTATAATGCCGGGTAGAATATATGTATATGGATGTATATATGTGTATGTATATGATTACGTAACGCGCGCACACATCTGCAGATGGTACGGATAACCCTGAAGCCTTGGTAGGGCCAGGTAGATATAACATTGAGCCTTGGTTGGCCAAGTATGTATGAAACACCGAACCTTATGGTCGGGTACTCTATGTATGTATATAAGTGTATGGCTATGTATATAATATGAATATGAATGTGAAAAGACTATGTATATGAATGCGAATAGGGGCATGTATATGAATACGAGCACTATTATGAAATACGCATGAGAAATAGAAAGTTCCTATGAAAGGCAGGTAAGTGCCATGATGATGATATTATTGTCTTCCCTCCTATGCCACTTCATATATTGTCTACGATGCTTCTATATTGATGTTGATCATGCTTTACAAACTCAGTAGATTCTTCGTACTGACGTCCTTTTGTTTGTGGACGCTGCGTCATGCCCGCAGGTGCACAGGGAGACATACTTGATCCATAGCTGCTTATTCAGAGACTACATAGCGGAGCTCCATTTCCTTCGGAGCCATAGCTTTTGGGTACTTATTCTTTTGTGTATATAATTATGGGCATAGCGGGGTCCTGTCCCGCTCATGTGATATGTTTTACTCATCTTAGAGGCTCGTAGTCACGTGTATATGGTTAGATATGTCTGGCCTTGTCGGCCTATATTTTGTATATCATTTTGTTGGTCTCGTCGGTCCATGTGCATTGTTGTGGCATAGATGCCTATGGTGATTGAAGATGTTGTCATCCAATGGGACTAGCATGGTCGATGCTTAGAAATGTATGATTAATGATGTGGCTCACGTAGATGCAAGTCTAAGTGTAAGCTAAGGGGTGTCCGGGTGGGCTAGCACCGGGTGCTCATCGCAGCCCCCTAGTCGGGTCGAGACAGAAGCATCTGAAAAGCGTATCATAACCTTATCACAACTTGACATTGTTTCATATTTATTTTTGGGGCATTCATTAAGCTTGGAGGACAACTACAATTGTATCGGGGTGACGTAGGTTGTGACCTCCGATTTTCCTTATGGGCACTCATTAACATCCTGCCTCACCCTAAAGGGGACAATCTATATGGTGAGTGTGGACAGTGGATAGCATCATTAACATTTTTCGGAACATCCTGTCATGAACATCTAGCACTTGCACGCTCTAAATCATTACCTTGTGTAGCAAATTAGGGTTATAGCCTTCCCGGTGTTGGAGAAATTCATGAAGGAGAAGGGAAATCATGCTACAAGATTCATGCCATAGAAAGAAAGGACTAGCCTCACATACCATTGTCGTTTAGCTAAGCTATGGTTCACTTGTTCTCCTTTCACGTCACGTCTCTACCTTCAAAAGAGAATTCGCATTAATGTTAGTTAATCGACTAAGAGAACGCGTCACTATTTCTAGAGAAAATTGGGCAGAACTTCCTTTGTTTATACTACTCTTCTCATAACCTATATCAACTCCCAACGCTAACAACTACATTCACAATATTGTAGTCAACAATCATCATTTATATGCATTAACCACAATCCACCACTTTTCTCCATTTTCCTCCACATTTATTCTTATAATTCATTATTGCGTTTTCGCATATATAATACTCATTTCCTGATACAAACGTCATTTATATCGTATTCACAATCACAACACATCAACATTCAAGATTCAATCCAACTACCATTCAACAATTTATGGCCCATTTGCTATGTCTTTCTTCAATTCAAGCATTTCATCATTTAATCTCTCAAACCATTGAAAAAGAGTCATAAAACTTACCTAATGATGGATGAACAGCTTTTGAGTGGAACTCCCTTCCTTGCACCAAAACCCTAACCCACTTCTCTTGAATTTTCTTGACTTAGATGAGCTTTTGATGGGTTTCATACACTTGATTCCATGGATTTGGTGTAGTTGATCATGGTTTTCTTTTGATTTCTTGTGGATGAATGGTGGAGAAAGTTCTTGAGAGTTCTTGAGTGTGGAGAGAATGAAAATGAAATGAAATAAAGTGAGGGAAGGGTCTTATATTATTTCATGAAATCAGTCCCAATCGAAATGTACGGAGCGATTGACGGAGCGTCGATAGGATCGACGGAGCGTCGATCTGGTCGTCGATGATGTTAAATTTCCAGTGAGCAATCTTTTATTTTCTTCATTTCGACGGTGAGAAGAATGGTCCGTCGATATGAACGACGGAGCGTCGATCTGTCCGTCGAGTGCTCTTTACCCCACATCAACTTTACGGTACAATCGACGAAGCGTCGACCTGTTCGATGGTACAAGGGACGGCCGTCGAACCCCATTTCACTGAACTGTGTCGGAGCTCATTCGACAAATCGTTCTTTCTCGCTGTTAACTCCTTTGGAATCTTAATTAGAGTTAGTAATAGTCCCTTCTGACTTGTGGCGACTTCATGTACGCCTTAACTCACGTTAGTCCCTTCACTGCTGAACAACCCCAAAGTATCGAGGTGTAACAAATACATTCACAATACCATAACAATGGCCATTAATTGTTTACATTAATCACAAGAATCGCAATTCAATTCAAATTATTTCTCAAAACGTCACTATTCATCATTCATGACCCATTTTCCTATACTCATCTAATGTCCATGCATTTTAACTCTCAAATACCTTAAATAACATATAAATACCATAAATATTACCTTAGATGTTGTAGGAATGAGCCTTGGTCAAAATACTCCACTTGAGCAAAAACCCTAGTTTTCCCTTTGATGAGTTTTCTTGACTTGAATGATTTTAATGGGTTTTCTTACACTTGATTCACTTGGTTTATGTTGTTGGTCACTAAAAACCCTTGAAAACTTGTGGAAATAAATGTATAGAGATGTTTTTAGAGAGAAGGGATGAAATGTGGAAATGAGATAATAAACTTGGATCCCTTATTTAATGACTTAAATCTGATCTGGAATAAACAGTACAGTGGTCGTAAACTGGGTTTACGGTCCGTATTCCAATTTACAGATCGTATTTTATGACCGTATTTAAGCATATCAAAATCCAGAAAGGCAGGCTGAAGACATAGTGATTTACGGTCTCAGTTTATGGGCTGTAAACCACTTTACGGTCCGTATTCCAGGTCGTTTTTAGCCATTTGATCATTTGGCAGAAAGTTGAATTTTTGGAAACTAGAATACGACATGGCAGTTTACGGACCGTATACCACTTTACGGTCCGTATTTCATTTTACGTGCAACTGGCCAAAATGCAGATCTGCAACTTTCCACATTTTCAGAACCTATAATTATTCATTATGGAGCATAACCTATCTCTTATTGCAATTACCTTCGGAATCACACTTAGGGTCGTCAAATGTTATTTCTTACTCATGAAAATATCGGATACTCGTACCCCTCGCGGGTCCATTCACTTGGGCAACAATGGAAGATTTTTCCGAGGTGTAACATAATATACCTGTAACAACATCAGGAGACGTCTCGCGGTCCTATCTACCAGCCAATGCATACACGCGGTCATTCCTCCCCCTACCTCGCCTTGCTGGCATTTGAAAAACCTACCCTGGAGGGCGCACTGCAGAAGAAGAGCCAGCCACAGACCCTATAGGCCAGACCATACCTGTACCAACCCCCATCGGGCACTCCCTCATCCTGTGGCTTGACTGCCCACAAGTATAGCAACCATCTGAGCCTAACCGAAATTGACCTGCATGTAACTTGCCACATTATGTACATCGTGGAAAAGGGGGCCTCGTCTAGCCTGACTCAAGCCGGTACTGAGAACCTGAAGCCCTAGAACTCTGGCCCGCTCCGGAATAAGAAGACCGGTAAAACCTCGGACTTGCAAATCGCAAAAGTGCACTCCCTGCCGACTGAAAAGAATACCTGGGATGCTGCTGTCTCTGTCCTCCCCCGAACTCACTAACCATATCGAAAGATATATCCATCTTACCACGGCTCCGGTCGCGCTCGCGCTCTATTCGTCGCTGGCGTTTACGATCCTCCAAAGTTTGTGCATACGCCTGTATACAGGAGATATCCATGCCTGGCTGTAATGCAGCAGCCGTGCACTCATCTATCAGGTGTGGCCCTAGCCCAGCCACGAAGCGATGAACTCTATCCTCCATCTCAGCCACCATAGATGGGGCATACCTGGCCAAGGAATCGAAGTGTACACAATACTTTTGCACATTCATACTGCCCTGCTCAATACGTAGGAACCTGTCTGCTGGGGCCCGTCGGACCTCTGGAGGCAAATAATGGCGAAGAAAAGCATCTGAGAACTCTCGCCATGCTGCTGGAGGGGTATTTTCTCCCCTAGATAACTCCCATGCCTGATACCACTGTATCGAAATATCCCGGAGTCTATATGAAGCCAACTCCACTGACTCGACCTCATCCGTATGCATAACCCTCAAAGTTCTCTGCATACCATCAATAAAATCTTGGGGGTCCATATTTTTCTTTACCACAGAAAAATCAGCAGGACCTAACCCAAGGAAGGACTTAACCCTCAAACTACTAGCCCTGTCTGCTGGGTCAACACCAACTCCCTGCCGCTGTGCCTGTGCGGCTACTAATCTGGTCAACAACCGTATAACATCCCGTACATCTTGGCCCTCTTCATCCGGCTGAGGAACTGGGGCTGGTGCTGGAGGCGGGGTATGCGATCTCTCAGACGGTCCCTCACTCTGAATCTCATCCTGGGCCCTCGCAGCCTGTCGAGTACGACTAGGGGCCTCACCGGCCCCTCTTTTGCCCTTCTGGGCCGCTGCAGCTTTCTTGCGGGGCATTACTGATGTTATATCCCGTAATCTTGCACTTTCGAAAAATTTGAAATAATTGTGACTTGTAAAAGATGAGACCATATTTTAATTTTATATATATATATATATATATATGTTGTTTATGAAAAACGTGGATGCGAAAATATGGAGGAAGGCCGAGGGCAAAATTGGGAAATTTTGGAAACTAACTTCGGGAATTACAAAATTAGCCACAAGTAATTGGGCTAAAAAAAAAGGAAAATAGAAGGCCCAATTTTAGGGGATGGCCGGCCATAGAAGAAAATAAAATGGGCCAACGCCATGTAAATTTCATCCATGTGATAATTTAATAAAAAGGGGGGCTAGTCTTCATTTTTATTCAAGAACTTTCAAGAACAAAAAAAAAAACAATAGAGAGCAAGAACTAGAGGGGTTCGACCATAAGAGAGAAAAGAAAGAAAGAAAAAATTTTATGCCATCAATCTTGGGTCCAAAAATTGTAATTTTCTTGTATTCCTACTAAGCTCAAGACCCTTTTCAACGTGGTATAATTTTTAAGGCAAGAAAGTGCTTTTGTTGGCAAGTCAGAAATTCTTGAGAAAGGTAAGATTTTACTTCCTTTGTCTTGGAAGATATATATATATATATATATATATATATATATATATATATATATATATATATATATATATATATATATATATATATGTTGTAGAATATGGAAATGAATATAGAGAATGAAATTTGTGTATTGTGGGTGTGTGTGTGTATGGCCGTGTGCATCAAGTTGGAGGAAGAACATGAATTAAATTATTTAGTATGTTAATTGTGTTGTTGTAGCCTTGTGATGTAAATGGAAGGTTAATGGTTCTAGTTGGTATGAGAAAATTGTTGTTAAGTTGTTGTCGGAAAGTATGTGATTTTATTATAGTTTATGTAATTATGGGAATGAAGTTGTAAGATGCAATTGTTGTTGTTGTTGATGAAATTGGAAGATAAAAATGTGTTGTGAATGTTCGTGTCGAAGATTGGAAGTTTCGGGTGAAGTATGGTTTTTGGCAGGATTGTGGAATATTTTGTAGAATTGTATGAAATGCTTATGAATTGTGTTTGGTTGATCTTGAATTAGTAATGAATATGTGAGCGTTGGAATTAGCTTGAAAATATGTAGTGAATTGAATGTTGATGAATTATGTAGAAAGGAAGACTACTAATGTTAGAATATGTCCTAAATTGACTATTGGTATTATTGGAATAATAGTTGGTATTGTTGTTGATATTTTGGCCGAGTTAAATTCTCGGATTTGTTGTTGATAATATAGCCGAGTTGGACTCTCGGGGATGGTAGCATTTACAGGGGAAATGCTGCCGAAATTTCTGTAGAAATAAGGTGTTGGTTGGAATTGAATTTTTAAGTGTTTGTACCTAATGTTTGGTGTGCATTAATGTTGTTGTAGACCTTATGGAGCCAAAGAGTTAAATTTGGATTGGCGTAGAAAGCGGGCAAGGTATGTAAGGCTTACCTTTCTTTCCTTCGGCATGATCTCTGTAATGAACAAATAACGTATATGTATGTCTCTAAAGAAAATTCTATTCCTAGAGCCACAAGGATGACCATCGTCTTTGACTCCCATAAGTATTCCATATGGTTTGATATGTATCTATGATGATGTCCGAAGAATTTAGTTGGTATATTTCCGAACGTTGTTCGAAAAGTAAATTGACATGACTTAAGTCTTTGATAAATAATTCAATATGTACACATGGTTCTAGAGTCTCTATTTGGTTTGGTCCATAATGATATTGGAAAGTTACTTAATATGTTTGTTACTTGAATTTCCAAATACGGTTTACGAAATGTTGTTAGAAGGCCCCATACCTCAAGGCTATATTTAATAAGTTCCGAGTTTGTCTACGATCCCTATGGGCCTAGTGTTACGAATATACGTAGTATCGTTAAGATTATTGCACAATTGAGTAATAAGCTAAGTATAAGAATTCATGACCTTAAGATAATTTTGTAAGCACTAATGTCTTTAACTTTTGTATACAATTTCGGCACTAATACGTTATATCTGTGGATCGGGCTGCACGTTCCGCAGCAACACACTGTATGATATCCTATAAGTATGCATGTATGAATCTGTTATATACGTATATGATATATGATGTCGGTACATTGATATGACTAAAGTTTGATTATTAAATGCTAGCACGTCGATTATTCTACTAAGTCTTTGATATACATTGATACGTACGTATGATTCCAAGAATGACTTCTGAAACGATTGTAGAGCGTTCTGTACTTCAAACGCTCGTAACTTTCGTATACTAATTCCGATTGACCCGAAACTTGTTTCTGAACCTTGAGATGTCGATAAGTATGTTTGTATATAAGCATGTTGTATCTCGAGTCTTGATTTACGTATACGGTTTCGCATTATTCTGTTCGTGCAAGTCTTAGTTTGGATTTCACTGAGCCCGGGCCAGGACATGTTATCGTGCACACTTCTCTACATTATTCACCGAGTCCCTCTCACTTGCGGGCCGGGACACGTTATATGTATATGTATGTGATGATATGATGATACGGGGATGGCGGCCAGGATGGCTCGTGATGACTTTATCCACCGAGACCCGCAATAGAGGGCCGGGACACGTTATGTATATGTGGTATATGATTCTGTCATGCATGATTCTGTTTACCGAGTCCCTCACAAAAGGGCCGGGACACGTTATATGTACACATGGTATGTGATGTTGATATGTCTAACCTTATTCACCGAGTCCCTCACTAAAGGGCCGGGACACGTTGTATATATATATATATATATATATATATATATATATATATATATATATATATATATATATATATATATATGTATGTATGTATATGTATACGTATATGATTCATGATTTGAGGTATACTACTTTGTTACACCAAAGAAAACGTATTGATGATTCTTTTTCACAGTTTTACTGGTTCTGTAGAGTTTCCATTTTTGGCTATGACTCCCCGTTCTGTATTTCATGCCTTACATACTCGGTACATTTTCCGTACTGACCCCCTTTCTTCAGGGGCTGCGTTTCATGCCCGCAGGTACAGACATTTATAGAGGTGATCCGCCAGCCTAGGGTACACATTCTGCTGTTCGAAGCGATCCTTTGATCTGGAGCCCACACTTTTGGTACAGATCTTTCTGTTGTACATATCTTTATGCTTATGACTATTTTGGGTACGGCAGGGCCCTGTCCCGTCATATGATTCTGTTGTCTGTATTAGGGGCCTGTAGACATGTATGAGGGTCATGGGTCGTGCTTGTTTAGTGATGTCTATTTGGTCTGCGTCCGGCTTTCTCCTACACTACGTAACTTGACCGGTTTATATGTTATGGTATAAGTAACGACTTAAATGATATGTATATGATTTTGTATGCACGGGATTCATAATATGTAAACGCAAGTGTAAATTGGTTAGTAAGTAGGTACGGGTGCCCATGTCGGGCACTAGTCGTGGCCTACGGGTTTGGGTTGTGACAGAAGTGGTATCAGAGCGGTTTGTCCTCGGAATGTCTACAGGCCGTGTCTAGTGGAGTCTTGTTTATCGGTGTGTTGTGTACCACATCTATAAACAGGAGGCTACAAGACATTTAGGGTGTTACCTTTCTTTGGATCTTAGATCGTGCGATAGAGCTGTGCTATTAGGATGACTCTTTTCTGATCGGCTGTTATATTTTTCAGTGATGCCTCCGAAGAAGGCGACGACTGCCCAGAAGGGTAAGCCAGTGGCAGGAGAGACCAGGCAGATGCAGAGGGTTATTCGGGCTAGTGCTCAGATTATGCCCGATAGTGTACCCCAGTCAGAGGGTTCTGCTACACCACCATCCAGGGAGCCTAGAGTGGCTCCACCAGTAGCTCCAAGGGCCCCAGCGCCCGAGCCTCCAGCTCCTCAGCCCGGGGCGGAGGATAGGGCGATGAGAGAGGCTGTACAGTTATTGACGAGGATAGTGGCAGGGCAGGCTCGCGGACGCGGGCTAGGGGATGACGATGCAGATAGGTGTGATAGCCTAAGGGTTCGTGAATTTTTGACTTGTGATCCCTTAGAGTTTTACGGGTCTAAGACCGAGGAGGACCCCCAGGACTTTATCCGACAGATGCAGCGTGCGCTGAGGTTAGTCAGGGCGTCTGAGACTGAGTCTGTTGAGTTAGCTTCGCACAGATTGCGAGATGTTGCGATTAATTGGTACGAGTCCTGGGAGCTGTCCAGAGGCGAGGGCGCCCCCCCAGCTGTATGGGACGAGTTTGTAGCCGGCTTTCTCGGCCATTTTCTGCCTCCCGAGGTGCGGCGAGCGAGGGTTGAGAGATTTTTGCACCTGAGATAGAGGGACAGGAGTGTCCGGGAGTATAGTCTAGAGTTTGACTCCCTGGCCCGATATGCACCTACCATCGTAGCGGATATGGCTGACAGGATACATCAGTACGTGATGGGGTTGGATGATTATCTGATTGACAGCTGTATAGCGGTGGCATCCCAGCCCGGGATGGATATTGCCCGGGTATAGGCATATGCCCAGGGGATGGAGGATAGACGCAGAGAGCGTCAGCCCGATAGAGATTACGACCGGGGCCAGCCCAAGAGGGCTAGATCAACTGGGTATTCTGGGGAGTTTCGAGGCGGACAGCCTCAACAGTATGTTAGACGGTCTTCTCAGCCAGCGCAAAGTGCACCCCCACGGCCTACCGGTGAGAGATTCGATAGTGTGGGATATTCAGGATCGGGCCAGAGCTCCAGGGCCCCAGATCCGCAGCGGAGCAGAGAGTTTGGTCAGACGAGGCTGTCTATGACAGTGTCCTCGGTGCGGCAAGCGTCACCCGGGGGAATGTCGTCTCATCACCGGTGCCTGTTTTTCATGTGGCCGCCAAGGCCATATTATGAGGGATTGCCCATTTAGAGGCGGCCCAGGTGGTTCAGCCCAGCTCACCGGATCAGTTGCTGGATCATCTTCTCCTTCTGTAGCTATGCGTCCGACACCGACAGGTCGCGGTAGAGGTCGAGGCGGAGTTCCCGGTTCTAGCGGTCCTTCGAACCGCACATATGCTCTAGCCAGCCGGCAGGATCAGGAGGCGCCACCAGATGTAATTACAGGTATATTACTTTCTTTTTTACGAAATGTATATGCACTGGTAGATATGATTTTCCCCTGGTTGCTAATAGAATTGGAATAAAACCCGAATTAATAAAACCGTCGGAGGCAGCTATCCATACAAGTAAAAGTGAATGTTGAGAATTTAAAAGGCTAATTTGGTAATTACGTAATCAGAAAAATCAAAGATCCTCCCTAGATCGGAGTGGGACCCGCTACGAGAACCTTCCGGAAAATTATTAAGACCCCGACTCGCCCTAGATTACGTGGCAAAGGTCATGTGGAGTAGTAGGTGCAATTATACCAGCATTAACGCATTAAAATGCATTAAAGTTTCGAAGTTAAGCGTGCTAGGCCCAGAGCAATTTTGGGATGGGTGACCCCCTGGGAAGGATACCAAAAATTTTCATAAATGCACATATAAAAGGCAGAGGGGAAATCTGGGATAACCTAAAGGAATTAGAATGTATCGAACGATTAGGAACCCTAAATAGGTCGGGTAGGCTAAGGCAAACTCGGCCGGTGAAGAAGAAGGAAGCGTAATATAGTTCTAGAATCAGAGTAAGTTTGAATAAGCGTTTGGAAATTTTTTGTGAGCAGGATGTTAGTAAATGTACGTGTATGCATACAACATCCCATTTATGACTGTATCGATCGACGGTGGGCCCCAGCAGCCAGTGTTGCGATATATGAAAGACATTAGCTGAACGAAATTCAAGAGACAAGTAAAGGGTGTGCTATAGGTGTTATGGAATAAACTGATACTGATTTCACCACAATAAGGTTAGAGGGTTCTGATACAACGATATTTGGAAAGAAAAGAAAAGTAAGTGAATGGAAGACAAGGAGATAGCAATTGTAACGTTTGAAAAAGTTTGAAGGAAAGAAAGAAAGCTCCTCGAAGTGTCACGAGACCCCCTGAGGTCAGTTGAACATTCGAGGACGAATGTTCTAAAGGGGGGGAGGATGTTATATCCCGTAATCTTGCACATTCGGAAAATTTGAAATAATTGTGACTTGTAAAAGATGAGACCATATTTTGATTTTGTTTAATATATATATATATATATATATATATATATATATATATATATGTTGTTTATGAAAAACGTGGATGCGGAAATATGGAGGAAGGCCGAGGGAAAAATTGGGAATTTTGGAAACTAACTTCGGGAATTACAAAATTAGCCACAGGTAATTGGGCTAAAAAAAAGGAAAATAGAAGGCCCAATTTTAGGGGATGGCCGGCCATAAAAGAAAATAAAATGGGCCAAGCCCATGTAAATTTCATCCATGTGATAATTTAATAAAAAGGGGGGCTAGTCTTCATTTTTATTCAAGAACTTTCAAGAACAAAAAAAAAATAGAGATCAAGAACTAGAGGGGTTCGGCATAAGAGAGAAAAGAAAGAAAGAAAGAAAAAATTTTATGCCATCAATCTTGGGTCCAAAAATTGTAATTTTCTTGTATTCCTACTAAGCTCAAGACCCTCTTCAACGTGGTATAATTTTTAAGGCAAGAAAGTGCTTTTGTTGGCAAGTGGGAAATTCTTGAGAAAGGTAAGATTTTACTTCCTTTGTCTTGGAAGATATATATATATATATATATATATATATATATATATATATATATATATATATATATATATATATATATATATATATATATATATATATATGTTGTAGAATATGGAAATGAATATAGAGAATGAAATTTGTGTGTTGTGGGTGTCTGTGTGTATGGCCGTGTGCATTAAGTTGGAGGAAAAACATGAATTAAATTATTTAGTATGTTAATTGTGTTGTTGTAGCCTTGTGATGTAAATGGAAGGTCAATGGTTCTAGTTGGCATGAGAAAATTGTTGTTAAGTTGTTGTCGGAAAGTATGTGATTTTATTATAGTTTATGTAATTATGGGAATGAAGTTGTAAGATGCAATTGTTGTTGTTGTTGATGAAATTGGAAGATAAAAATGTGTTGTGAATGTTCGTGTCGAAGATTGGAAGTTTCGGGTGAAGTATGGTTTTTGGCGGGATTGTGGAATATTTTGTAGAATTGTATGAAATGCTTATGAATTGTGTTTGGTTGATCTTGAATTAGTAATGAATATGTGAGCGTTGGAATTAGCTTGAAAATATGTAGTGAATTGAATGTTGATGAATTATGTAGAAAGGAATACTACTAATGTTAGAATATGTCCTAAATTGACTATTGGTATTATTGGAATAATCGTTGGTATTGTTGTTGATATTTTGTCCGAGTTAAATTCTCGGATTTGTTGTTGATAATATAGCCGAGTTGGATTCTCGGGGATGGTAGCATTTACAGGGGAAATGCTGCCGAAATTTCTGTAGAAATAAGGTGTTGGTTGGAATTGAATTTTTAAGTATTTGTACCTAATGTTTGGTGTGCATTAATGTTGTTGTAGACCTTGTGGAGCCAAAGACTTAAATTTGGATTGCCGTAGAAAGCGGGCAAGGTATGTAAGCCTTACCATTCTTTCCTTCGGCATGATCTCTGTAACGAACAAATAACGTATATGTATGTCTCTAAAGAAAATTCTATTCCTAGAGCCACAAGGATGACCATCGTCTTTGACTCCCATAAGTATTCCATATGGTTTGATATGTATCTATGATGATGTCCGAAGAATTTAGTTGGTATATTTCTGAACGTTGTTCGAAAAGTAAATTGACATGACTTAAGTCTTTGATAAATAATTCAATATGTACACATGGTTCAAGAGTCTCTATTTGGTTTGGTCCATAATGATATTGGAAAGTCACTTAATGTGTTTGTTACTTGAATTTCCAAATACGGTTTACGAAATGTTGTTAGAAGGCCCCGTACCTCAAGGCTCTATTTAATAAGTTCCGAGTTTGTCTACGATCCCTATGGGCCTAGTGATACGAATATACGTAGTATGGTTAAGATTATTGCACAATTGAGTAATAAGCTAAGTATAAGAATTCATGACCTTAAGATAATTTTGTAAGCACTAATGTCTTTAACTTTTTTATACAATTTCGGCACTAATACGTTATATCTATGGATCGGGATGCACGTTCCGCAACAACACACTGTATGATATCCTATAAGTATGCATGTATGAATCTGTTATATACGTATATGATATATGATGTCGGTACATTGATATGATTAAAGTTTGATTATTAAATGCTAGCACGTCGATTATTCTACCGAGTCTTTGACATACTTTGATACGTACGTATGATTCCAAGAATGACTTCTGAAACGATTGTAGAGCGTTCTGTACTTCAAACGCTCGTAACTTTCTTATACTAATTCTGATTGACCCGAAACTTGTTTCTGAACCTTCAGATGTCGATAAGTATGTTTGTATATAAGCATGTTGTATCTCGGGTCTTGATTTACGTATACGGTTTTGCATTATTCTGTTCGTGCAAGTCTTAGTTTGGATTTCACTGAGCCCGGGCCAGGACATGTTATCGTGCACACTTCTCTGCATTATTCACCGAGTCCCTCTCACTTGCGGGCCGGGACACGTTATATGTATATGTATGTGATGATATGATGATACGGGGATGGCGGCCAGGATGGCTCGTGATGACTTTATCCACCGAGACCCGCAATAGAGGGCCGGGACACGTTATGTATATGTGGTATATGATTCTGTCATGCATGATTCTATTTACCGAGTCCCTCACAAAAGGGCCGAGACACGTTATATGTACACACAGTATGTGATGTTGATATGTCTAACCTTATTCATCGAGTCCCTCACTAAAGGGCCGGGACACGTTGTATATATATATATATGTATGTATATGTATACGTATATGATTCATTATTTGAGGTATACTACTTTGTTACACCAAAGAAAACGTATTGATGATTCTTTTTCACAGTTTTACTGGTTCTGTAGAGTTTCCATTTTTGGCTATGACTCCCCGTTCTGTATTTCATGCCTTACATACTCGGTACATTTTCCGTACTGACCCCCTTTCTTCGGGGGCTGCGTTTCATGCCCGCAGGTACAGACGTTTATAGAGGTGATCCGCCAGCCTAGGGTACACATTCTGCTGTTCGAAGCGCTCCTTTGATCCGG
Organism: Lycium barbarum; assembly: GCF_019175385.1. Taxonomy (NCBI): domain Eukaryota; kingdom Viridiplantae; phylum Streptophyta; class Magnoliopsida; order Solanales; family Solanaceae; genus Lycium; species Lycium barbarum. The sequence goes on from NC_083343.1 coordinate 84,901,372, forward strand.
AGCCCACACTTTTGGTACAGATCTTTCTGTTGTACATATCTTTATGCTTATGACTATTTTGGGTACGGCGGGGCCCTGTCCCGTCATATGATTCTGTTGTCTCTATTAGAGGCCTGTAGACATGTATGTGGGTCATGGGTCGTGCTTGTTTAGTGATGTCTATTTGGTCTGCGTCCGACTTTCTTCTACACTACGTAACTTGACCGGTTTATATGTTATGGTATAAGTAACGACTTAAATGATATGTATATGATTTTGTATGCACGGGATTCGTAATATGTAAACGCAAGTGTAAATTGGTTAGTAAGTAGGTACGGTTGCCCATGTCGAGCACTAGTCGCGGCCTACGGGGTTGGGTCGTGAAAACTGAAATCAGAATAATTCATCAGAAGCGAACGCTTAACACGGGGCTCTATCGCACACTCTAAGAGAGAAAGAATGACATCATCCTAAATGTCCTGTAGCCTCCTATTTATGAGTGTGGTGCACAACACGCCCATAAACAAGACTCTACTAGAAACGGTCTGTAGACAACATAGGATGAAACTGCTCTGATACCACTTTTATCAGGACCCAAACCGATGAGTCATGACGGGAGTCTGACTTCTAGTGACCAAATGCCCCTGAATACTTATCTGAGACTTACTGAACATCAATGGCCCACAAATGGCGCAAACTAATCTCATAAAAGGGAAATATCAGAACTCTATACAATCTGCATATATATACACAACATGCGGAAGAACAGTGCAAGCGAGCTAGGATGCTACATATACTGTACACAAAAGAATAGAAGCCGACAAGGCTACATTATCTAACTACTACATACAACTATCTACAGACCTCTACTGAAATGAAAGCTGTAGAAAGGACGGGACAGGGCCTCGTCATACCCATATGCATACACATCTCAAAAGGGGCATACCAAAACTGACTGTAGCTCCAGATCGAATGGAGCGTACTGACCACTACTAGATCTAGAGGTCCTACTGAGCTGGACCACCTATCTGTCTCTCTGTACCTGCGGGCATGAACGCAGCCCCCCGAGCAACGGGGAGTCAGTACGGATAATATACCGAGTATGTAAGGCATAAAAACAACAACAATTATATATATATATATATATATATGAGAATCATGGATAAGATCTGAACCCACAAACTGAAATGACTGACTGCATGTACTTGTATGAACTAGTATCTGCCTAAATCTGCATAAATCTCCGTAACTGATAATGCCTCTGTGGGCACATAATATGCATGCTCATACCTATCAATGATGACCGTGCATCTATATGAGTGCGTATATAACGCTTGATGTATATGCGTATATAACGCCTGTAAGCCTCTATGGCATCTCGTCATATCATATTGGCTCCTCTGTGGCCATAATCAATATCATCATCATAGTAGTAATGCGTATATAACGCCAATATCTCTTCTCATATTTTGCATATATCTAATATTCGCGTGTATAACGCCTGATATGTGTGCGTATATAACGCCTTCTAGTCACAGGTAAATATACATAATACATAATAAATGTATTGCATGAATAAACTGTACGCACAAAACTGGCTACATAAGACTGGACCCATGAACCGAAGGATTACTCATACATTGGGTACATGAAAATTAAAGACTGAAGTACTCCGAATACTTCTAAGAGTAGAGTAGTATGGAATCTTGCTTACTTGCTTGTTGGATCATATCATAGGATCATGCCAAAAGAAGGAAAGGTTAGTCTTATCATACCTTGAAGCATACGCAATCACCCAACTTCTACCTCTTGAACTTGCAAGTCTACAATTAAGATAACATAGGGCGTAATTAGGCTATTTACTTCGCTTACTAGCCATCCCCAAATGCGTATAAAGCTCAACGAACTATAAGCAATAATTTCCTTGTAAGCTTACAACTCTCCAACTTCTCATTCGATCCCACATTAACTACAATACTCACATCAACAAGGGCAACACACACAAACACACACACACACACACATATATATATATATATATATATATATCAAATATACATAAACCCGTTTCCAATTATCTCCTAAAACAACCCTATATCACTACATTGCCCTTCATCAACTTAACACTTCCACAATTACCTTCTCTTCTCTTAACATCACTAAACTCTTGATAACCAACTTAAATATAAAGGTAGAAATCATTTACATACCTTGAGGGGTCAAGAATCCCAAGAATCACTTCAACTTCAACTCCCTAAACTCCACAACCTGAAGAAACCCTAGAAGCAACCTTCTTCTTCACCATCTCGGGTTTACGGGGTCCGGGTCTTGTCAAACTTCACTAATATGATGGAAAATATTGGGAGAGAATATATTAGGGTTTTATGATTTTTGGAAGGAGGAAAATATCAAATAGGGTCGTGGACCACCTATTTATACTTGGAATCCAAAAAGGCTATAGCGGTCCGGTTCGACGAGCGGGTCGACAGCCCGTCGATGTGTCGACGGTCCGTTGACTTGCCCGTCGACCTGCGCCTGTAGATGCATGGCTGCGGGATCCCATTGAGGCCGCACGTCGACGGTCCGTCGAACATGTCGACGACTCGTCGACGATGACTGGTGTCCTGCAGGTTATTCTGGTTCAGTTCCGATCGCGTCGATTCAATTCGCTCAACTTTTAACTCTATAGATTGCCAGGAATATCTGTTGGTACCCTTATACACGGGGTAAGACATTTTATACCTCCAAACTTTGGCTCGAGTCTCTATTCCAAGGGCATACTCGGCTAGGAAACCATAGGTTCTACCACTACGAACACGATGGGTGTAACAATTATCGCTAGCTGAACAAGATTACTAGTCGGACCAAGTGCCCTATGCCTTGTATTGATGATTTGTTTAATCAGCTTCAGGGTGCTTTGGTGTTTTCGAAGATTGATTTGCATTCAGGCTACCACTAGTTGAAGATCTGGGCGGAGGATATTCTGAAGACAGAATTTCGAACGAGATATGACCACTATGGGTTTCTAGTGATGTCTTTTGGACTTACCAATACCCCAGCTGCATTTATTACTTTGATGAATGACATCTTTAGGCCATTTCTTGATTCCTTCGTGATTGTGTTCATTGATGATATCTTGGTATATTCTAAGAGTAGAGAGGAGCATGAGAGTCATCTTCGTTCTATTCTTGGGTTGTTGAAGAAGTATAGCTTGTTTGGTAAATTTTCTACATGTGAGTTCTGGTTCGAGTTTGTAGTATTCTTGGGCCATGTTGTTTCTAAGGATGGGATTATGGTTGACCCATAAAAGATTGAGGCTGTAAGGGGTTGGGCAAGGCCCACTACTGTTACTGAGATTCAAAGTTTTGTGCGTTTGGCCAGCTATTACCATTGCTTTGTGAAGGGTTTTGCTTTATTGCTTCATCTTTGACTAGATTGACTCAGGAGGATATTCCCTTCCAGTAGTCAGATGATTGTGAGGAGAGCTTTTAAAAGCTCAAGCTTCTTTTGACTTTAGCCCTTATCGTAGCATTACCCGTGGAGGGTAAGGATTTCGCGGTCTATTGTGATGCCTCTCGTATGGGCTTGGGTGCTGTTTTGATGCAGGAGGGTAGAGTGATTGCTTATACTTCCCGTTAGTTGAAGATTCATGAGAAGAATTACCCTACCAATGATTTGGAGTTGTTGGTCGTGGTCTTCGCTTTGAAGATTTGAAGGCATTATTTGTAGGGTGTTCATTGTGTGGTTTTCACTGATCACCGTAGTCTTCAGCAGGTGTTTACCCAGAGAGATCTTAATTCCAGGAAGCACTGATGGATGGAGCTCCTGAAGGACTATGACATCTTTATTCCGTACCATCTCGGGAAAACCAATGTTGTGGCTGATGCCTTAAGTCGCAAGGCAGTGAGTATGGGGATTTTAACTCGTCTGATTATTTCTGAGAGTCCATTGGCCATGGAGGTTCAGACATTGGCTAGCAGTTTCGTTCGCCTTGATATTTCATCCCCAGGCAGGATTTTGGCTTGTGTAGAGGCGAGGTCATCCTTATTGGATCGGATCCGGACTCATCAGTTTGAGGATGCTCAGTTGAGCAAGATTCGAGATAGAGTTTTGAAGGGTGAGGCCAAGGTGGCCATGATTGATTCTGAGGGCATTTTAAGGATTAGAGGACGCGTGTACGTTCCTCATGTTGGTGATTTGATTCAGTTGATCTTATCTGAGGCTCATAGCTCTCGCTATTCCATTCATCTGGGGGCGACTAAGATGTACCGTGATTTTGAGACACCACTATTATTTGTGTCGGATGAAGAGAGATATAGTCGATTTCGTGGCTAAGTGTGGGAAATGTCAATAGGTAAAGTATGAGCACCAGCGACCCGGTGGTGTGCTTCATAGGATGCCCATTCCCGAGTGGAAATGGGAGAGGATTACCATGGATTTTATTGTGGGTCTTCTGAAGACCCTGGGCAAGTTTGACTCTATTTGGGTGATAGTTGATCGGTTGACTAAGTTCGCTCACATTGTTCCAGTTCAGGTTTCCTATACCGCAGAGAAGTTAGCCAAGTTGTACATTCGAGATATTATGAGATTGCATGGGGTTCCTATTTCTGTTGTATCTGATCAGGGTACTATCTTCACTTCCCAATTTTGGAGGGCATTTCATGAGGAGTTAGTTACCTGATTGGATCTTAGTACAACTATTCATCCCCAGACCAATGGCCGGTCTGAGAGGACCATCCAGGTGCTTGAGGACATGTTGAGAGCGTGTGTTATTGATTTTTTTGGTCATTGGGATCAGCACTTACCATTGGTAGAGTTTACATACAATAACCGTTACCATTCGAGTATTGGCATGGCGCCTTTTGAGGCTTTATATGGTAGGAGATGTAGACCTCTGGTTTGTTGGTTTGATGGATTCGAGACTCGACCTTGGAGTACGGATCTGTTGAGAGAGTCCCTTGATAGAGTGAGAGTTATTCTGGCCAAGATTTTGGCAGCTCAGAGTCGGCAAAAGCTTTATGCGGACTGGAAGGTCCGAGATTTGGAGTTTGCTGTTGGTGATCAAGTTCTATTGAAGGTTTCACTCATGAAGGGTGTTATGAGGTTTGGTAAGAGGGGCAAGTTGAGCCCCAGGTGTATAGGTCCATTTGAGATTGTTGATTGTGTGGGTGATATAGCTTATGAGTTGGCTTTGCCGCCAGGCTTGGCGGGGTTCATTCGATTTTTCATGTTTCGATGCTGAAGAAATACCATGCCGACGGTACCTATATTGCTCGTTGGGATTTCATATTAATCGATGAGAATTTGACTTATGAGGAGGAGCTTATCACGATCGTGGATAGGCAGGTTCGAAAGTTGAGGTCGAAAGAGATTGCTTCTGTGAAGGTGCAATGGAAGCACTATCCTATTAAGGAGGCTACTTGGGAGACCAAGTCCGACATGCGTAGCTAATATCCCCAGTTGTTCACTAATTTAGGTATTTCCCGTTTCTTTTCTCTTCTTCGCTTGAGGACGAGCGATGGTTCAATTGGTATTTGATATAATGACCCGTTTGATTGTTATAGTCTTTCTGGATTTTTTGCCATTTTCCGAGCTTAGTTAGCTCACTTTTGACCCGAGGGAACAGTTGGCACGCTTCCGGAGGTGTCTAGATCGGATTCGGGCAACTTTTTGTGAAATATGGGCTTAAAGCGAAAAATAGTTGACCCAAAGTTGACTTTTGGGCAAACGGACCTTTTTCGGAAATCCGTCGATTTCAAGAGGTCTGGATGGTCATTTAGAACTTGTGTGTATATCTGGTTCAGTTCCTAATGCACTCGGATGCATTTTGGGACTTGGTTTGGGAAATTAGAATTAAGGTATCGGGGGTTAACTCGGTCAACGAGACCTCCGTCGGGAATTTTGAGGCCACGAGCCCGTTTGTAGCATTTTTTTATGTGTGTCTATGTATGTGGTATGTGAGCATATGGCCTCGGGAATTAGTCCGAAAATCGAATTGAATTGTGAAAACTTGGGTGATTTCTAGTGTCGGGAGCCCGCTTTAGTGGCACCAGCACCGCGGCAGCGGTACCGCTGAAGCGGTCACCCTGCCGCTAGAGTGGTCCTAGCCAATTGTGCTTGATCGCTGAAGCGGTCAAGGGTGTTACACCTTAGAAAATTCCCCGTTAGCGTACAGTGAATAGGCTAGCGAAGAGTACGAGGTATACGATGATTTGCATAAGTAAGAAATAGCATTTGATGATCTTAATCGAGATTCAAAGACATTTAACCAAAAGGAAGAAGTTTGGTAAAGAAATGTAAAGAATATGTTATGTGTCGGGTAGGAATTATGGCCGACGAGTTAATGATGGAATAATGATGTCTTAGAGATGAGTAATGACGTCCCTTAAAATGGTATTGAGGTGTTAAACAAATGTTAAGAAGGTTCCATAAGGATTGGATATCAAACGAGTCGACGAGAACGAAATCGGAACAGCTAGGCATTATACGGCCCAACATACTGGCCGTATGTTAGGATGTATAATTATCCAAGAGGGGCATCACTCACTGGACCAAACATACGGCCCGTATAAAATGTACGGACCGTATGTTGGTCTGTATATGTTGGTCGGGACAGATTTCAACAATTAATATAAGGACCCCTCCCTCATTAATTCATTTCATTTTCACCCTCCTCTCCTCTAGAATCCTCTAGAACACTCTCCATTATTCATCCACAAGAAATCAAGGGGAAAACCATGATCAACTACACTAAATCCATGAAATCAAGTGTATAAGACCTATTAAAAGTTCATCTACACCAAGAAAACTCAAAGGAAGTGAGTTAGGGTTTTGGTGCAAGAAGGGAAGTTCTACTCAAGTGTTGTTCATCCATCATCCAAGGTGAGTTTTATGATCATTCTTGATTGTTTAAGGTGTTGAAAGTTAAAAACACTTGGATTGTAGAAAGACATAGAAAATGGGTCATAAATATGGGAATAGTGACATTGTTGGGTAAAGGTTTGAATTGAGTCATGACTATCGATGTGTTGTGATTGTAAATATGTTATTAATGACATTTAGACCATGGAATAAGTATCATATATGAGAAAACGCGATTGTGAGCTCTAACCATAATTGTGGAGAAATTGAAGGAAAATGGTGAATTGTGGGAAATGTAAATGAATGATGATTGTTGTTTGCGATATTGTGAATATTGTTATGAAAGTTTGGCAGTTGATATAGAATATGGGGAAAGTAGTAGAAACAAAGGAAATGTTTCCCAATTGTCCCTAGAAATAGTAAAACGTTCTTCTAGCCGATTAACTAATGTAGATGAGAATTCTCTTGAAGGTGGAAACGAGGGCATTGAAGGAGAACAAGCAAGCAATAGATTAGTTAAGCGTAAAAGGTATGTGAGGCTAGTCCTTTCTTTCTATGGGATGAATCTGATGGTATGATTCTCCTTCCTCTCCATGAATTCTCTATATATATACTGGAAAGTCAAGAGTCTATGATCATGAATAGCTATATGAGATAAGAGATACGTTATGAGTCCAATGATGATGATGATAAGCTTGAGCCTAAAGACTCTAGAGTTCATGATATGACGTTCCTATAGCGCTAATGATGTCATACACTCACCTCATACATTATTCCCTTCGAGGTGAGGCAGAATACCATTAAGTTAAGTATGTTATGCATTGTACACACTCACCTTATATACTACTTCCTTCGAGGTGAGGCAGAATGCTTGCGAATGCTTAATAATGAAATCGGGGGATCACGACTTTACGTCACCCCGATAAAGTATGGTTGTCCTTGAGTCTTCATGCATGTATTATGATGAGCATATTATGATGAGTATACTAAGATGAGCATACTATGATGAGCATATTATGATGAGTATATGTTGATGATATCACACCGTACCTATATGGACGGGCAGACACACACCACTATAGTGGGCAGCTTATACCCCGGACGCGGGAGGCCTGGACGCAGGTTAATTATTATCACACCGTACCTGTATGGACGGGAAACTTATACATTTGTACATTTATGCATATATGATATGATGATGATTATGAGTAAGTCAGCATGTGTTATTCCTTTTATAAGTGACAATCATATATAGTTGCTCCTTATTGATGCTTCATTTATCTCATTGACGTATCGTTGTTGTTTATGCCTCTCATAATCAGAACAATATTCGTACTGACGTCCGTTTTCTTTGGACACTGTGTTCATGCCCACAGGTAGACAGGGAGGTGAGCTTGATCTAGACTCGTAGGGGCTATTAGCTGACTTGAGAGCACTCCATTGTTCTGGAGGTGCTGTGATTATTATTTTGTGTATATTTGTATATTTTGGGCACGACGGGGTCCTGTCCCGTTTCTATGTCTAGCACTCTAGTAGAGGCTCGTAGATACGCAGCGTGGGCTATATGGTCTCACGAGGTTACTACTGTATATATATATATATATATATATATATATATATATATATATATATATATATATATATATTATCATTTTGATAGCTGAAAGGCTTATGTCTATAAAAGCATCTATGTTCTCAAATGAAAAATGGTTTTCTTATTATATGAGTATGATGAGTAGTAACGAGTGGTGCTCGGGGGTTAGCCATGGGTACCCGTCACGGCCCCTAGTCGGGTCATGACAAAGGGATCGCTGGAGCGGTCACAGCGTCGCCAAAGCGGGTGACGGGCAATGAGTATATTTAATGAAGTGTTAAAATCCCTTGGTGTATCATTTAATACCGTTACGAGATAGAGCTCTTGGGAACTGTTCTTGGAGAATTTTGGTGGAGATTCCTAGTGGGAAGTTCTCCTAATCCTCTTGCTAATTCACTTCTCCTAATCATCATAGATTCCTCTTTCCTTAGTAATTCCTTAGTAATGGAAGACAAAAGTGGATTTGATGAATGTTCTATCTAGACTTATTAGATGAAATTGATGGAGTTTATGCTAGATTTTGATGAATCTAAGTTTGTTAATCATATATCTTCCATTATTAGAGTTGAATTCTTGTAACGTGGCGTCGTATCTTGATGAAAATTTCCAGAAAGTTTCTGGAAATTTTCCCTGTGTTACGGTCTACTGTTACGGTCCGTAACATGAAGGGACGGACCCAAAATTGGGGGTTTTACTTGAAATCCGAAATAAGGGGAATCCATGAGTGAAATTAGCAATTAGTTGTTGGGTTTTGATCACCTAGTGCTAAATTTGATATTTTACTCCCGAATTTCCCATTTGACCTTGTGGGTCCCGTTTCCCCAAATTCTAGGGTTGGTTTGACCTAAATTGAATGATAGCAATATTAGTGTCGTTCTTCATGATTTCTAATCTAGATTTCGATTATGCCTAGACTTCTTTGATATTGAGGCTCAGCAGAAAGGCAAGGCAAATGAGTGATTTGTGGGTGTTTGCTGTTCGGCCATTCAGGTAGGTCATGGCTTACCCTTGGTGAGACTTCGTAAAGCAAAACATATAGTTAGATTATATTATCGGAGAAAGCAGGTGAACCTTCGGGTATGAAGTTGGGTTGGATATTATCCTAGGTTGGGCCCTGTTGTGTTATTAGGACTAGCCACCGTTGTGATTTGATTATTCTATTGTGTTAGCTTGATGCCACATGTTGTTAGTAGATATTGGAATCTGTTGTTCCATCTTGATTATGATATTGTTGGCGTACCCATTGTTGGTACTTGTGACACTGATATATTATTGGCGTACCCATTGTTGGTACTTGATGAAACACTGTGATGAGCTGGGCTCGGTTTTCAAATGAGAGTGACGTGAGAGTCCAGTATCCAATGTTAGTTCCGGAATCGTAGATTGAGGGAGTGCATGGACTCCGCAGATCCCCTAGGGTGGTGCCGGTGAGATCCCCCCCGTGGGCAAAGATCCGGGACAAGTGGCACTTAGACTTCACGAGTCACCTTGGGTTGTGCTACCGAGATGTCGATATTTCCGTCCGGAGTACATGTGTACACAACATTTGCATGACATTGCATTGCATCCATACATTATTGCATTGCATTGCATCGCGGCTTACATTGAGATAATTTGGTGTTGTACTTGTGATGTTGGATTCAGATTTGATATATTGAGGCTTGGCACCTTTGGGGTTAGATGCTCTACTTAGGTGATGATGTGTACTTGGCTTCAATTATGTTTGACTTATACCTGTTGGTTTATTTACCTATCTTGCTGTATTGTCTGAATTGTGTCAGCTATGCTTCGTCAGCCGATGATACCTACCAGTACCGTTGTTTTGTATTGACCTGCATTTGCTGCATTCCTTTATGATAGCAGAGTATCAGGTTGGGTTTGGTTCCATCTCCCGTGGTTGATTGTCGTCATCAGCATTGTTACGAATTTCTAGGGTGAGCACGAGACGTTCGCTGCCTTGAAGACTCTTCCTATTGCTATTTTGAGACAGACAGATTTATGTAATATTATTCCAGACTTGTATATGTTTCATTAGATGCTCTTGTATGACTTAGATCAGACCCTGGGGTATTTTTCCTTATTCCACACTATTCTATTATATATCATTGTGAGACTTACGTAATTATTATTTTTCGCTTGATTTATTTATTACTTACTTATTGTTGGTTGAGAGTTCGCTTACCGAGATGGGAAAGGTAAGTGACCGCACGGCTTAGTGGAAATGGGTCGTGACATGGGAAGTCTGGGAAACTTATCCAAGTTGCTGCAATAGATATTTCTTCTTCTGGTTTAAACCATGGGTCCCATATCAATGGTCTCATCTGACAATATCTCTCTTGAACTTTCAGGTAATATGCTGGAGTAGACAAGAATCTCACATAGTCCTCAAATAAAGACAAATGAATCAAGATATACCTTTCATCAATAAGGCCAATCGTGGCCTTTCCTTTGATGCCACATTGTATTGGCACGATATCTCTTAATTGTTTTATGTCAATGATGTCATAAGAAAATTTTCCCAGTATTGCATACTGTAAATCTTCCTTTAAAATCATCGATTGTATCTCCTTTGAATTCCATGTAATATATGGCTCTCCATCTTTGAATTGGATAGTTTTGGCTGGGATTGTAATCTGTGGTATGGTTTGAATTAGGGTAGTAGGTTTAAGAAGTTTGGCATATTTTGGTTGTGATGATTCCTCGGTAGGCAAGACTTTAGGATCGTTTTTGGGATTTTTTTTATCTGGGGTGTTTGGAGTAGTTAGAGGTGGAAAATTGGTATTGTAGGATGTTGTAGTTGTTATAGGAGCAGGTAAAGGTAAAGGTATTGGTGGTACATTATCCGGTGGAGGCTGTCCACCGGAGGAGGTGGCCATATGGCCGGTGGCGTTTACTTTAGCGGTAGGGTTTAGGTTTTAGGCTAGAGAGCGTTTTGTATGGTTAGTCAAAATTTTATACCGTACACTTTTATATTTTTTAACATGGAATTGTTGAAATAGTATACTTAGATGTCTAGGTTAATATGTTTTTTTTTTTTTAATTTCATACGACTATTAGAAAATCTAGATGCATGGATTTGATGATTTCAATGTGGGCAAGTTGATAATGTGTGTGTGAAACTATTTATATACCCCTTTACTATTGGAAAAGGGTCAAATATACCCCTCGTTACACTTTAGGTCCAAATATATCCCTGCCGTTATACTATTGGTTCAAATATACCCCTCCTCCGTTAAGTTTGTTCAAGATGGACATCCAATCCTACATGGCACTGCCATTTGATGAGGTGGATGCCTCGTGTGCCTCTAACCCATTTTAACCCTCCCTTCTATTTGTTCTTCCGCAATCAAAATTTCCTTCCCCTCCACCACCATTGCCACCGTTACCGCCACCATGACCACTTCAATTTATTTCTCTAACGTGAACGGTGAAACCTTATCTTACATCCAGTGGCTCAAATAGCAATAGATTGCTCCGGTAAGCACATGTGGCTCAAAATTTAATGCTCTGGTATTAGCATCAACTAGAGCCACTCCAATAGATTTACCTCCTTTTCCTTTAATTTCCACTCCGGTAAATACAGGGACGAATACCTTTGTCAAGAACTTCAACTTCAAACTTCTTGGTTTAGGAGCTTGATCAATATCTTTTTCAGGGTTTCTGGAGAGCAATGATGTCACACCCCACCCTTGGTAAGGCCTGATTGGCACCCGGCACCTTACAAGAACCGAGCGAACCAACTTATAACTTACATCCTTCGTGTCTCAAATGGAAACAATAAGATCAAGAGGCTAAATATGAACATAATATCATGCATAAGTAAATGTACAATAGACCTATGATGCCGACATTACTATTGTCACACTATGACTAAGCTGTACACAGGAGCTGTCTGCAAAGCCTCTATGAACATGATTGAAGTATATAAGTCAGGACAGGGCCCCCGACATACTCTCTTGTCACAAAAAAAAAAAAATTTACAACTCAGACTCGACAATGCTCCAGGAAGAAGTGGAGCCACCACTCGAGACCAGTACCCGAAGGCAGCCTACGATGAAAGATCCTCGTCTAGTCTATGTACACCTGCGGGCATGAACGCAGCGTCCACAAGAAGGGACGTCAGTACGAGCAATGTACTGAGTATGTAAGGCATGAATAGTAGTATGATAACATAATGAAGATAACATAAGATAAAGTAAGTAATTATACATCGTACTCTTCTTGAGATGTCTGTCATGTAAACTACCCGTCTACAGGAAAAACATTTCATACACATCCACACATACATATGCATTCACATACACTTACTATACATATATCTGTCATATCCGTACCCGGCCCTTTCGGGACTCGATGTTATCCGTACTCGGACCTTGCGGGACTCAATGTTATCCTTACTCGGCCCTTGCGGGACTCGATGTTAGTCGTACTCGGCCTTTACGGGACTCGATGTTATCCGTACTCGGTCCTTGCGGGACTTGATGTTACCCCCAACTGATCAGTGGGATGCAATGCATACATACATACATATACATAAAAATATATAAATGAAATCAACATCATCATTACCGTTATCATTATCAGTATATCCTTCCTTAGAAGATCAACTATCTTAAGGTGAAGTCGACGATATCATGGGAGTCTCGAGAATCATGAACTTAGATAGCATTGAAAATAGAACCGTCATCGCTATATCTCACCTCGAAAGAATAAGTATTATGAAGTGAGATCAATCACGAAGAATAGTCTCAAGATCATGAATAAGCTCAATAATATCGTAAGGATCATAAGATTCATAGACTTCTAGCATTTGTGGAAGCAAGGATATTATGGATATGGCACAAAGGTTTATAACAAAAGAATCATGCCTTTAGAAAGAAAGGGTTTAGCCTTAACATACCTTTTTGGTCTCCTTAACTTTAACTACTCAACTCTTGTCCTCCCAGGCTCGTAAATCTACATTCAAGAAAATTTATACTATTGTTAGACTCACCTTTATACGCTTGTCTTAGTCTTTCGAATAAATCTTTCTAGAATCTGCCGAAATTTCGGCAGCATCTCCCCTATATTCTTTACCTTCTCCAAATACCAAAACAACTCCCAAACAATACCAATAACATCAACAACCATATCAATACCAATATATTCCACAAAACATCCCACACGATGTTTCTCCAATATTCAAACCAACCATAACAACATCCATAATACCATAATCAAAGAATTATATTCAACTCTTTATGATTTTTCTCCTATGATTCTTTCCTTTCCAAGGAATTGCTAAACCTTTATATCATCTTAATCATGTAAATGATAGCAAGAACATATTTTATAGTAGAAGAACTTCACTTTATTCACCCTTTCCAAAATCAAGTTCAACACCACCTTAAGATGAAACAAGAACAATTATCTTCCATAAATTTTCCTTGAGGTTTTGATGTTAATATTCTCTCTTGATGATTTGGAAAGGTTATGAAAGATTATGGAGTATTATGGAAGATTAGGGAAAATTATAGAAAGTTAAGGAAAGTTATAGAACTCTAAAGTGTTCTCTAGAAGAGTGGAGGATGATAAAATGGTGAAATATCATGAAAATTAATGGGTTAGAGGGGTATTTATAGGTGTGATTCGGGCACTGTAGCATCACTGTAGCACGCGTTTCTACTCGGTTAGCTGAACTTGTAACGTCCATAATTCTGTACTCCGACATCGTATCGACGAGCGGTTTGTTGAGTTGGAAACTAGACTGGACAAACTTCATTTTAGGATTTTGGAATACCTTAAAACTCTTAATTTACTAGGAGATATACCCCTCCAAAATTGACCCAAAAATTCTGTCAACATTTTCCAAATTTTCGACAAACTTATTTTCTTCGATTTGCTCTATCCGGGAATCTTCCATAGCTTATTATATGAACTTAAACCCTCGTAACGATAAGGTTGGCGCATATAATATCATATATCCTTGAAGGTAACTCCAGTAACCGTACTTAGAACATCCAACACTTATAAATTTTCACGTACGAACCTACGGGGTGTAACAAATGATTGTCTCAGATACAAGATTGACTAATTCAAATTGATTGTTACACTATCACGGGATAAACAGATAATATAAATACTAGAAAGACCTCATCAAATGTCACTGAATGGAATCAGAATAAAGTTTCACTGTTCATGTTAGATATATAAATTGAGGTGGTCATGGTGGCGGTAATGGTGGAAATGGTGGTGGAGGGGAAGGGAATTTTGGAGGCAGAAGAACAAATAAAGAGGAGGGTAAAATGGGTTAGAGACACTGAGGTGGCATGCCATGTGGCATTCACCTCATCAAATAGCAGTATCACATAGGATTTGATGTCCATCTTGACCTCTGATTATTTGTATTTTTGAAAAATTACAAAACATAATATTATGATTTTATTGTTATAATAGGTAAAGTTCCGGTGAGTATACCTAAAATTAACCCGCATCTTTAAGTGTCATTCGAAAGATGTTGCAAGTAACAATTTTAAAAAGGAAAAAAAGAATTCACTTCAAAATATTCTAAAAATTACAAGGCAACTGATTTTGGTAGACTAAAACCTTTTATCAGTCAACATTTACTACAACGTACTATTCTGTAGGTTGTACAGGGACTGACAAAGATTGTGTGCTGGTTATTGGATCCCATCTCACAAAATTGGTTAGAGCTGTCGTTTGGATAAATTAAATAAAGGCAGACATTATAAGTCATTTTTGCAGAAACCATGTTTTAGTATTCAAAGTTCAAGAATTGGAAAGAAAATACCTCAAGTTACTATTAGCCATGGAAAGAGCATTGGAATGGTTAAGGCCACTTGTTGACTCCAAGAATTGGGAATATTGTGTTGTCTGGAAGTTGGATCTTGACCTTTCAAGGTAATAGTTTAAGTCTTTTTTACCTTCTTGAAATCTAACATGCATGGATGAGCTAGAAGGGTACAAAATGAATTCCTTCTGTCCAAAAATTATACTTTAATTGAATTCCAAGTATGTTACTTTTGAATTTCTCGAATCCCCTCGATAGAATTCATGGCTCTGCCATTGCTGAAATATATGGTGTTTGTGTGAATGACTAATGAACTCTTTTTTGTGTTTAGGTTTATAGAATGGATAGGATATTGCTGTTGTGGAGCTAATGGAGTTGATGTCAATGTAATGAAAGAACACTAGAAATTGATTACTCGTGTAGAGATAGCCAAGTGCAGCACCCTATTAGAACAAATGCTTGTGAGACTTTGACTCATTTTCCTCTTTCTATTTCCATTTAGTCAAGCTATGTTTCTATTCTTGATATTTTTACTTCCATTTTATTTATTTCAGGCTACATTACTATAAAAAAAATGGTAAAACAAGATTCAGGGAGAGGTTGTAACATCAAATGAACCTAAGTGGATTAATCAAGCTGAGATTTTCAATTCAAATTTGTCACATGTGAGTACAACTCTGATTTTTTTTCCATTTATTTACGCCTTAGCATATAAGTTAAAGTCTTTATCTAAATCTCAAGATTAATTTGAGAAATGTTTTAAATTGAATTCTTCGACTCATTACAGGAATTAAAGGGTACCCTGATATTCATCCCAGTTGCTGGTGGACTAGTTGAGCTCTACAATTCAAAGCTGGTAACAATCATTTCTCTATAGTATTTTAAGTTAATGTAAGATATGAGATAATGTGCTTCTGATAAGGTAATAAAAGTTGTTTGTTAAGCATATAATATCATAATGGAATTGATACAAAGGATTCAAATAACCTACCCTAATTAATTTTGGATTGACGTGTGGCTAATTAATTAAATAACCTAGTTATTTAATATTAAGAAGTACATTTAGTTTAAATGACCCTTGTTGGATTTACTTTCAGATGGACAAGGTTGCAATACTTGGTTGGAGATGCAATTGACTATATAAATGAATTGCAAGAAAAAGTGAAGTTATATCAGGCTGAACTCAATGAAATAGAAGCAAATGTTACCAATGATGGAACTGCTGAAGTGGGCCTATCATACATGAATGAAATGCCCAAAGTTACCGAACCAACAAATGAGAAAACACAAATTTCAACTAATACAACTGAAAGAATAAGAATGGAGGTGCTGGAAGTTGCTTGATTTCTTAATCCAATTATTCATCTTATTACTAGATTTTCTTTTTGTTTCCTTATATTGCTTTAAAGTTAAAATTAATCCTCATGCTGCCCTCAAGTCTTGTTGACATTTTGCTAAAGGGGCAAGTGGAAGTGAACCAGACTGGTGCAAAAGAGTTTTGGCTGATGGAGGATTTAATCAATTGATGGAGGCTATGGCCTATGCATTACTTAGGACTTGAAATAGTAAATGTGAGTTTTACCACTTCGGGAGGGAAGATCTTGAGCATTTTCAAAGCCAAGGTAAATTTCATTTCTCAAAAGCCGCTGAAATATAATCTACCAAGAAATGAATATCTTCTACCACCTGGGATCTCATTTGATGCACGTGTTTTGATCCTACGAAAATTTTGTTGCACTCATGTCGAATCCTCCATGTCATGACCCAAAATCACTTAGTGGTGCGGGCACCTACCATTTCCCACCTTGGTAGGCGAACCTATCCCTTAATCATTACTTCAACAACAGTAAAGTAAATATGACAATAGAACTATAAGTCTCAAACATAAATATAAATAATGGCGAAATACAATCCTAATACAACCCCAAGGAACTGGTCTGAATACAGTACAAGAGCCACTACTAATCAACTACAAGTTTGGAATAATATAAAGTCTCAAAATACGAATACTATCTCAGAATGCAAGAAAATACAAGTATAAAAGAGGTGTCTCGGGGCTGCGGATCCATCAAGCATACTTACCTTAGACACTCAACTGCAAGCCTCGGGATCAGTCGCTAAGAGTGGATGTGGAACCTGTTACGTACTCTGCACTCATAAAAGAATGCAGTAAGGTAGTATCAGTACAAACACTATGTACTGGTAGGTATCGAAGGCCGACAACAGTTAGCTAACATATATAAAAGAAGAAACTGAATAATAGACATGCTTGCAATCAAGTACAAACACTATCACAGTCCAAGAACAAACAACCCCCAAGTATAGAAGTATCAAGTCAGACTCCAAGAAATATGTGAATGTAGTGATAAGTAAATGTGCAATGCAATGCATTGGCCAAATATAATCTCCATACACACATGATACAGCCGGAATACCTCCACGCCTCGATAATCATAACCCATGGGGCACCCGCAAAGTTCATGTACCAGTCACTTCGTACACAACCCAGAGATGACTCCACAACACCAACCATACCACTAGCCATTCCGCATGCAGCTCAGAGATCGCTACGCTATCAAATGTGTTCCAAGAATCATGGATGTTTCCTTCTCACTTACTGTAACGACCCGCTTGGTCGTTATAGTCCTTTCGGCACTTATTGACCTTTCCCCAAGCCTGTTTAGCTCACATTTGACTCGAGGGGACCATTGACACGCTTCTCGAGGTGTTTAAATTTAATTCGGGTGATTTTTTGTGAAATTTAGGCTTTAAGCGAAAAAGAGTTGAATCAAAGTTGACTTTAAGGTAAACGTACCTTTTTCAAGAATTCATTGATTCCGAGAGGTCCAGATGGTCATTCAGAACTTGTGTGCATATCTAGTTCGATTTCCAATGCACTCAGGTGCATTTTGGGACTTGAGTTGGGAAGTTGGATGTCACGACCCAACCAGAGGGCCATGACAGGTACCCAGTATTGACTACCGAGCACCCCTTATCATGCTATCTATCGTTCAACCTGTACTGTCACGACTCAACCTGATAGCCATTTATCATACTCGCGGTTAGCATATTAAGGGCTTTTATAATTGCCAGACAAAATGCTGTATAAAACTGTCACATATGATGTCGCACACAAACCGGTCAGGCTATCGTAATGTAGGGAACTGCCAAAAGGTAATCCACACTGACACAACTGCACAATGACCACCCATGACCCACATACATATCTACAGGCCTTTAAGAGTAACAACAGTGTCATATGGTGGGACAGGGTCCAACCGTACCCTAATTAGACATATATACATATACATATTCACAACACAAGGATCTGTACTAAAAGCGTAGGCTCCGGAACAAGGGAGCACTTCAAGATAGCTGAATGGATGTCCTAGGCTGACGGGTCACCGTAACGAGCGTCGGTACCTGCGGGCATGAAACGCAGCCCCCGAAGTAAGGGGGTCAGTACGAAATATGTACCGAGCATGTAAGGCATGGAATACAGTAAAAAGGACCATATCTAAAATAGAGCCTTACCAGAAGCCAGTATAACTGTTAAAACATCAGTACATTTGCCTTATGAACTGAAAAATCATGTATATCAACATCATACATCATATATACATATAACGTGTACCGGCCCTCTTGTGAGGGACTCGGTGGATAAAGTCATGCATGTCATCATCATATATCATATACATATAACGTGTCCCGGCCCTCTAGTGAGGGACTCGGTGAATAGAATCATCATATGCCATCCTGGCCGCCATCCCCATGTCATCATATCATCATATACATATACATATAACGTGTCCCGACCCTCTAGTGTGGGACTCGGTGAACAATGCAGTGGAGTGCGCACGAGAACATGTCCTGGCCCGGGACTCAGTGAAAGACATATTGAGGCATGCACGAGCAGAGTAGTGAGAGACTATATGCATATAAATCAATTTTCAAGACTCGATAGAGAAGTACACTAATCGACACTTAAAGGATCATAAACACGTTTCGAGTGAATCCGAGTTAGCATATGAAAGTTAAGGACGTTATTCATTATAGAAACCTTTATGAACGTTCCGAAACAATCCGAGACCGTCTATGAAAGTTAAGGGCGTTAATCCTTATAGAAATCTTTTAGGAACAAAACTCTTTATGCCTTGCTCGTTATTCAATCATACAATAAGCTCGACCATACTAAACATGCTTATGTCAAGAGGTGAATAAGAATCATAAAGAAGCTCGGAATTAAGGAATAGAGTTACCCCAAGGTACATGTCATAACTTACTCAGCTCTAGGACATGCCAAAAGAAAGAAAGGGTAAACCTTACATACCTTGCCCGCTTCCTAAGCTAATTCGAATTTAAGTATCGGCTCTCGCAAGATCTACAACAACGTCAAAAGATATCAAACATTAGCTATAGGTATTTAGGAATCCGGTTCTAAGCTAGCAATTCACCTACAGAAATTTGGGCAGCATTTCCCCTATATTTTCAACCAACCCCGAGAATTCAACTCGGCCAAATCATCAACAACAATACCAACAACCACATTAACAACTTCAACGACTAATTCCAAATACATTCTAACGTTAACAATCCTTTCCACATAATTCGACGACATTCCATTTACATTCTAATTAACCACAACAACACAATCCGCAATCTTCCAACTCAATAAGAACAACAACAACACATTCTTTTCTTCCAAATTCATGAATCATACCAACAACCACACATTAACAACATCATTCATACAAATATAAGAAACCATGCTAATGTCACATTAACTTCTCCAACAATCCCACAACGATTACAACTTCATTTCTAGCCATCAAACCTTCATTTTTATCATGGGATCCACAACAACAACAATCAAAATACTAAATAAAATCAATTCATCACATCTTACCATCACAACCCTTATTCGGCCACAACCAACACACACATATTTCATGAATTCCATCCATTTCTACACACTACAACATGCACAAATCATCCATAACACATGCAAGAGAAGATTAAACCTTACCTTTTCCACTTGTCTTCTTGCTTGGCTAGGGTTTGTAGCTTGCAAAAGTGGATGTTTTGCTTGCTCCAACGACTACTTCACTTTACTAGGGACCTTCCAATTGGTTGATTTCCTAGAAGAAAATATTTTTTTGATCAATTTCTATGGCTCCAATGTTTCCTAGACATGGCCGAATGGTTCCCTCTTTTTTTTTTTTTTTTTTTCAAGCTTCTTCAAGTTTCTAGAGTTGGAAAAAGATGAATTATGAATCTTGCTTAGTCATCCCACATATATATATAATTTCATGACCTATATCAAGTGAACACATGCCCCACCTCATGGCTCAAGGCTATTGGCCAAGCCATGGGTGGGACCCACTTGAGCCACACGGCCATGGTGGCTCATTTTCCTCCTTTTTTCTTTCATTTCATTTCATGAAATAATTAATTCCTAATTACAAATTTTCCCTTAATATTCCATACCAATAATACCTATAAGCAATTTGTGCATTAAGGCAAAACCGGAAAAATAGCCTTGTCCTTAACTTATCGCGGTTGGCTTAAAATGTCCCAATGCACAAAATACGGGATATAACATCCTCCCCTCTTTAGAACATTTGTCCTCGAATGTTGAACTAATCTTATAGGTCTTATGAGCACTTCGGGGAACCCCCTTTTATGGCTAACACATACAGTTCATTCATCTATCAACATAACCAATTTAGGAGTTTAGATTACCTGTAGGTATAGGAAACAAGTTAGGATATTTCTTCTTCATCTCTTCTTCGGCTTCCCAGGTCATCTCCTCTCTGTTATTGTTTCGCCACAGTACCTTAACAGAAGCCACGTCTTTGGTACATAACCTTTTCACCTGACGATCCAGTATGGCTATAAGTTGTTCCTCGTAGGATAGCTCTTCTGTCACCTGGATATCATCTAGAGGAAACACTCTGGAAGGGTCCCCAAAGTATTTACGAAGCATAGACACGTGGAAGACTGGATGCACTGCGTCTAGCTCAGATGGTAACTCCAATTCATAGGCGACCTTGCCAACCCTACGGACAATTTGATAAGGTCCAATATACCTTGGACTGAGCTTTCCCTTCCTGCTGAATCTCATTATGCCTTTCATGGGTGACACTTTCAGAAATACCCAATCGCCAATCTGGAACTCTAAGTGTCGACGTCGATTATCTGCATAGGATTTCTCTCGACTCTGAGCTGCTAGTAGCCGTTCCCGAATGAGCTTCACCTTATCAACTGCTTGCTGAATCATGTCCGAGCCAATTAACTTGGTTTCGCCAACGTCGAACCAACCGATCGGTGACCTGCACTTCCTACCATACAGAGCCTCATACGGTGCCATCTGGATGCTGGAATGGTAGCTATTATTATAAGCAAACTCAATAAGTGGTAAATGATCATCCCAGCTACCCTTGAATTCAATAACACAGGCCCACAGCATATCCTCTAGCGTCTGAATAGTACGCTCGGCCTGTCCATCAGACTGCGGGTGGAAGACGGTACTAAGACTTACCTGGGTCCCCAATGATCTCCAGAAGTTGGCTGTAAACTGGGCACCTCTGTCGGATATAATAGACGTGGGAACTCCGTGAAGTCTTACTATCTACTTAATATATAACCTTGCATAGTCTTCAGCTGAGTAGGCAGTCCTGACTGGAAGAAAATGGGCTGATTTTGTCAGCCTATCAACAATAATCCATATGGAGTCATACTTCCGTGGAGTGCGTGGTAAACCTGTAATGAAATCCATATTGATTACTTCCCACTTCCAAGTCGGAATTTCCATCTCCTGTAACAACCCACCAGGTTTCTGATGCTCGATCTTAACCTGTTGGCAATTTGGGCACTGAGCAACAAACTCTGCGATGTCCCTTTTCATACCATCCCACCAATATAAGCATCTGAGGTCGTGGTACATCTTTGTTGATCCCGGATGAACAGAATAGCGGGCATAAGGTGCTTCTCCCATCACTTGTCGCCGCAGCCCCGCAACCTCAGGTACACATATTCTGCCTTTATGTAGTAGCACTCCATCCGGTGTAATCTCAAACGGAGTCTTCTCTCTTTCAAGGGTTGTGTCTCTATACTGTGCCAGAACAGGATCCTCGTATTGACGTCGCTTTATTTCTTCCATAATAGAGGATTCAGCAACTTCTCGGACAAAAACCCCAGTGTCTCCAGAATCAGCTAAACGGACTCCAAGACTAGCTAGCTGGTAAATCTCACGAACCATTTCTTTTCTTCCGGGATACACGTCCATCAGGCTGCCCATAGACTTACGGCTGAGTGCATCTGCTACTACGTTGGCTTTTCCAGGGTGATATAGAATATCAACATCATAGTCCTTCAGCAACTCTAGCCACCTTCTCTGCCGCAAATTCAGCTCCTTCTGCTTAAAGATATACTGAAGGCTCTTGTGATCTGTATAAATATTGACATGGATGCCATACAGTTAATGTCTCCATATTTTTAAAGCATAAATTACTGCTGCTAGCTCCAGATCATGAGTAGGAAAATTTCTTTCACGCTCTTTAAGCTGCCGGGAGGTGTAGGCTATAACCGTACCATGCTGCATTAATACACAACCTATCCCAACACCGGAAGCATCGCAATAAATGGCATAACCGTCTGGTCCTTCAGGGAGAGTCAAAACTGGAGTTGTAGTCAACTTTTCTTTCAGCGTCTGGAAGCTTCGTTCACAGGCATCAGTCCACTGGAACTTAGCTGCCTTCTGAGTCAGCTTCGTTAATGGCGCTGCAATTGAAGCAAATTTCTCCACAAATCTCCTATAATATCCTGCCAATCCCAGAAAACTGCGTACCTTAGTAGGGGTCGTCGGTCTCGGCCAAGCCTTTACGGCCTCAATTTTCTGTGTGTCCACCCGAAGGCCATCAGCTCCAATGATATGCCCCAAAAATGCCACTGAAGTCAACCAGAATTCGCATTTAGAGAATTTAGCATACAGTATCTGGTGCCGGAGTACCCCAAGCACCGCCCTCATGTGATTAGCATGCTCCTCTTCTGATCGTGAATAGACTAGGATATCATCAATAAATACAATTACAAACATATCTAGGAACGACTTGAATACTCGATTCATCAGGTCCATGAATACTGCTGGGGCGTTGGTCAACCCAAAAGACATCACCCTAAACTCGTAGTGCCCGTATCGGGTCCTGAATGCGGTCTTTGGAATATCTGCCTCTCTTATCCGCACCTGATGGTAGCCTGACCGCAGGTCTATCTTCGAGAAACACTTAGCGCCCTGCAATTGGTCAAATAAATCGTCGATCCTGGGGAGGGGATATTTATTCTTTACAGTCACTTTGTTCAGCTGCCTATAATCAATACACATCCGTAGCGATCCATCTTTCTTTCTCACAAACAATACCGGTGCTCCCCAAGGTGATGTACTGGGCCTGATGAAGCCCTTCTCTAACAAATCCCTCAGCTGCTCCTTCAATTCTTTCAGTTCCGCAGGTGCCATTATGTAGGGAGGAATAGATATAGGCTGCGTATCTAGCAGTACATCTATCGTAAACTCTATCTCCCGCTCAGGAGGAAGACCTGGAAGCTTGTCTGGAAATACATCTGGAAATTCATTGACTACCGGGACCAACTGAAGAGTGGGTGCCTCTGCTTTCGTATTATGCACACGAACCAGATGATAAATATACCCTTTCTTAATCATCTTCCTGGTCTTGAGGTATGAAATAAACTTACCCCTCGGCGATGCTGTACTTCCCGTCCACTCTAGAATGGGTTCTCCTGGAAACTGGAAGCGAACTACTTTCTTCTGACAGTCGACGTTGGCATAACAAGAAGCT
Source organism: Lycium barbarum (assembly GCF_019175385.1). Taxonomy (NCBI): domain Eukaryota; kingdom Viridiplantae; phylum Streptophyta; class Magnoliopsida; order Solanales; family Solanaceae; genus Lycium; species Lycium barbarum. The sequence goes on from NC_083343.1 coordinate 84,925,451, forward strand.
AACCAATCCATACCCATAATAACATCAAACTCAGTCATATCCAGCTCTATCAGATCCGCTTTGGTGCAACGGCCACATATATCTACGGAACAATTTCTATATACTCGTCTTGCTATAACAGAATCTCCTACCGATGTAGCTACCTCGAACGGCTCTATCGGTTCGGGTTCTATTCCAATTCTACTAGCAACCAGGGGGGAAATATATGATAAAGTAGAGCCTGGATCTATCAATGCATATACATCTCGGAAGAAGATCAATAATATACCTGTAACCACATTTGGTGACGCCTCCTGGTCCTGTCGGCTGGCCAAGGCATATATGCGGTTCGAAGGACCGCTAGAACCGGGAGTTCCGCCACGACCTCTTCCGCGGCCTCTTTAAGGTTTTTAACCACTCCGCATACTCTAATTTCCTGTAGACTTCCCTAACTTCTTATTTGTCTCTTATGTTTACATTTATAGAGCCTTTAGTACACTTCTCAGGGGGTCACCCATCCTAAGATTTCCCTCTCCCCAACACGCTTAACCTCAAAATTCCGATGAAATTCGGTGCGTTAATGCTGGTATGATTGCATCCACCTCACCGCATGACCTCCATCACATAATCTGGAGCAAGTCGGTGTCTTAACAACTTCCAAATTATTCTCGTAACGTGTCTCCCTCTGAACTAGAGAGGGTCTTTTACTTTTCTGACTATACAATTATCGTGTTAGCCTTTTAACTCCTCAATATTCACTTTTCGTCTATATGTGTGACTACCTTTCATCCGAGGTTTCCAGATTCCCACTGGTGGCGGAGACACCTTAGTCGCCGGTACTTATAAATACTGGATCATCGGCCCTTTTGGGTTTCCGCTGGCCACTATTTAATAATACTCTACGAAAGTTACACATACATAGAAAGTTCCAAAGAGAACTCATATACTTGTAACCGACCGGTCTCTAGTCTGATCTGGTGGGATGCCATGTGAAGTGTGCTCCTCATCATCGTCTGCCCGCCATCCGCTCGTCTGACCTTCGTCATCGCTCGCATTTGAATCTGAGGAGTATAAATAACTGGGCAATTCCTGGTTTACTGACGGCCAGGATAGGGGACTGGAGTAGTCCGTAACACTCACCGGGGAGGCCTGTCTAACGCAGTGCTCCACCACAGGAGCAGCTGGCATGGCCCCGGAAATCTCCTCCTCCGGTGTCCTAGAAGAATACTCGGATGGATCTGTATCGTTACTTTCCTCTGCGGGGTCTTCCTCCCTGGGAGTCAGAAACTCTGGAGGAATCGTTGCCGGATCCTTCGAAGGATCAGTCTCAATAGAATAGCTAAGGCTCCTCTTACTCAGTCCTGGAGATACTCTAGGGGCCTTCTTAGCACCCCCACTATCTGAAGCTGACCTCTTCATCTTTCGTTAATCTACAATCACCTACAGGAAAAAGAATCAGAAGCGATCTTCCTGGATACTTACGCCATTGCTCTCTTTTGGGCATCGCTGTAGACACAACAATTCGTTAGAGAGGGACCATCCTAATAATACAGCTCTATCGCACGATCTAGAGTAAGAAGGGAAGATGACATCCTAAATGTCCCGTAGCTTCCTGTTTATAGATGTGGTGCACCACACACCGATAAACAAGACTCTACTAGACACGGCCTGTAGACATTCCGAGGATGAACCGCTCTGATACCACTTCTGTCACGACCCAACCAGAGGGCCATGACAGGTACCCAGTATTGACTACCGAGCACCCCTTATCATGCTATCTATCGTTCAACCTGTACTGTCACGACTCAACCTGATAGCCATTTATCATACTCGCGGTTAGCATATTAAGGGCTTTTATAATTACTAGACAAAATGTTGTATAAAACTGTCACATATGATGTCGCACACAAACCGGTCAGGCTATCATAATGTAGGGAACTGCCAAAAGGTAATCCACACTAACACAACTGTACAATGACCACCCATGACCCACATACATATCTACAGGCCTCTAAAAGTAACAACAGTGTCATATGGCGGGACAGGGCCCCACCGTACCCTAATTAGACATATATACATATACATATTCACAACAGAAGGATATGTACCAAAAGTGTAGGCTCCGGAACAAGGGAGCACTTCAAGATAGCTGAATGGATGTCCTAGGCTGACGGGTCACCGTAACGAGCATCGGTACCTGCGGGCATGAAACGCAGCCCCCGAAGAAAGGGGGCCAGTACGAAATATGTACCGAGCATGTAAGGCATGGAATACAATAAAAAGGATCATATCTAAAATGGAGCTTTACTAGAAGCTAGTATAACTGTTAAAACATCAGTACATTTGCCTTATGAACTGAAAAATCATGTATATCAACATCATACATCATATATACATATAACGTGTCCCGGCCCTCTTGTGAGGGACTCGGTGGATAAAGTCATGCATGTCATCATCATATATCATATACATATAACGTGTCCCGGCCCTCTAGTGAGGGAGTCGATGAATAGAATCATCATATGCCATCCTGGCCGCCATCCCCATGTCATCATATCATCATGTCATCATATCATCATATACATATACATATAACGTGTCCCGGCCCTCTAGTGAGGGACTCGGTGAACAATGCAGTGGAGTGCGCACGAGAACATGTCCTGGCCCGGGACTCAGTGAAAGACATATTGAGGCATGCACGAGCAGAGTAGTGAGAGACTATATGCATATAAATCAATTTTCAAGACTCGATAGATAAGTACACTAATCGACACTTGAAGGATCATAAACACGTTTCGAGTGAATCCGAGTTAGCATATGAAAGTTAAGGACGTTATTCATTATAGGAACTTTTATGAACGTTCCAAAACAATCTGAGACCATCTATGAAAGTTAAGGGTGTTAATCCTTATAGAACTCTTTTAGGAACAAAACTATTTATGCCTTGCTCGTTATTCAATCATACAATAAGCTCGACCATACTAAACATGCTTATGTCAAGAGGTGAATAAGAATCATAAAGAAGCTCGGAATTAAGGAATAGAGTTACCCCAAGGTACATGTCATAACTTACTCAGCTCTAGGACATGCCAAAAGAAAGAAAGGGTAAACCTTACATACCTTGCCCGCTTCCTAAGCTAATTCGAATTTAAGTATCGGCTCTCGCAAGATCTACAACAACGTCAAAAGATATCAAACATTAGCTATAGGTATTTAGGAATCCGGTTCTAAGCTAGCAATTCACCTACAGAAATTTGGGCAGCATTTCCCCTATATTTTCAACTAACCCCGAGAATTCAACTCGGCCAAATCATCAACAACAATACCAACAACCACATTAACAACTTCAACGACTAATTCCAAATACATTCTAACGTTAACAATCCTTTCCACATAATTCGACGACATTCCATTTACATTCTAATTAACCACAACAACACAATCCGCAATCTTCCAACTCAATAAGAACAACAACAACACATTCTTTTCTTCCAAATTCATGAATCATACCAACAACCACACATTAACAACATCATTCATACAAATATAAGAAACCATGCTAATGTCACATTAACTTCTCCAACAATCCCACAACGATTACAACTTCATTTCTAGCCATCAAACCTTCATTTTTATCATGGGATCCACAACAACAACAATCAAAATACTAAATAAAATCAATTCATCACATCTTACCATCACAACCCTTATTCGGCCACAACCAACACACACATATTTCATGAATTCCATCCATTTCTACACACTACAACATGCACAAATCATCCATAACACATGCAAGAGAAGATTAAACCTTACCTTTTCCACTTGTCTTCTTGCTTGGCTAGGGTTTGTAGCTTGCAAAAGTGGATGTTTTGCTTGCTCCAACGACTACTTCACTTTACTAGGGACCTTCCAATTAGTTGATTTGCTAGAAGAAAATATTTTTTTGATCAATTTCTGTGGCTCCAATTTTTCCTAGCCATGGCCGAATGGTTCCCTTTTTTTTTTTTTCAAGTTTCTTCAAGTTTCTAGAGTTGGAAAAAGATGAATTATGAATCTTGCTTAGTCATCCCACATATATATATATAATTTCATGACCTATATCAAATGAACACATGCCCCACCTCATGGCTCAAGGCTATTGGCCAAGCCATGGGTGGGACCCACTTGAGCCACACGGCCATGGTGGCTTCTTTTCCTCTTTTTTTTTTCATTTCATGAAATAATTAATTCCTAATTCCAACTTTGCCCTTAATATTCCATACCAATAATACCTATAAGCAATTTGTGCATTAAGGCAAAATCGAAAAAATAGCCTTGTCCTTAACTTATCGCGGTTGGCTTAAAATGTCCCAATGCACAAAATATGGGATATAATATTGGAATTGAGGTATCGGGGGTTGACTTGGTCAACAAGACCTCCATTGGGAATTTTGAGGCGACGAGTGCGTTCGTAGTGTGTTTTATGTGGATCTGTGTTTGTGGTTTATGAGCAGATGGCCTCGGGTATTAGTTGGGATTTCAGATTGAGATTGTGATTATTTTTGGGGAAATCTGGTGCTGGTGTCTGCTTCGGCGGCACCATTACCGCCTCGGCGGTATCGCCAGAGCGGTGGTATTGGCCGCTATGGCGGCCAAGTGCAATTGAAGGCTGACCGTCACGGCGGTCTAAGTGACCGTCGAGGTCATCCCGTTGCCGCAGAAACGGTATTGGGCATGGTTATTTCATTAATTGTGTATTAAAATCCCTTAGTCCCTCATTTATTACTATTCGGAAATCTAAGCTATTGGGAGCAAATCTAGGGTATTCTTGGAGGAAATTCGTGCTGGTAAGTCGTTCTAATCCCTTTACTATTCCATGGTCCTTAATCACCTTAGAATCCATTTATCTTGATAGTTCATTAAGAGATTGAGGATTAAAAAAGTGGGCTTATTGAGTTATTATTTCTAGGCATTCTGAGGTACAGGTTGATCTTTCTTATCTTATGTTATATTCATATTCTCATTATGTTGCTATTCATGCATTACATACTCGGTACATTATTTGTACTGACATCCTTTTATTTGTGGATGATGCGTTCATGCTCGCAAGTAGATAGAAAAACAGTTCAAGCCCTTAGGTTGACTTCTCTGCGGTTGTACAGGAGCACTCCATTTGTTCTGAAGTTGCAGTCAGTTGGTATGGTTCTTTTGTGTATAGATTGGTATGGCGGGGTCCTATCCCGTCCTTATTGTGTTATGTACTCCAGTAGAGGCTCGTAGACAGATATGCACAGTTATATGTCCTATAATCTTCTCGTTCCGTATTTTGTCGAATCATTATATTTTGATAGCCTTGTCAGCTTGTATACTTAGGTTCAGCCTGATGACGTTGTATATTATCTTTTGGGCTTGTGTCCTATACACCTTATGGTATCTATGAATTAGCATTATGGCCCACTCAGGTATGGATATGAGATGTATGTATGTTTTGTGGTGCTCGGTAGGTTAGCTTCGGGTGCCCGTCATGGACCTTCGGTTGGGTCGTGACATAGGATATGTTAGATGAATTTAGAAGGATACATGATAACTCGTTGTGATGCTCAACTCCAATGCACCCTGAAAAGCATTAATTACTTTGAGAGAGTGCGGACAAAAGTGTTGAAGAATACCCAAAAATAAATCAAAAGGCATGTCAAAATATTCCTTTAAATGCAGAGAAATATTTGATGATATGTATGTGAAGGTGTATGTGGACTATTTTCATGCACAATCAAAATTAATTCATGAACAAGTACAAGGTTTCAAGACCATATTGCACAGTGTCAACTCTGGACAATAAGATTATTCTTTATAGATGAACCTTTGAGAACTGAAAAGAACATTCTTATGTTGTACATTAATCAAAAATGTCGGATCAAGATGTATGAAAGTGTCGCCGACAACAACTTGCAGTGTAATAACTCTTCAAACATAAGTTCAACCATGACAAATATATTATCAAACAAATCACAATATTGGTAATATCGCATAAACATGTATGTTATTCTTTCATGTATAATTTTTATAAACTTGAAACCTTGATTTAATAGTATTGATATTATTTTATAAAATAGTGTACCATATAACTCAGCATATGTGTGTGACCCATGTGAGGGGAAACTAGTTAAATAAAATCACAACCAGATTTAATATGCTTTAATTCTCCGACTTTTTAATTTTTACTATTTTTTCGGCACAAGCACATGATCAATAAAATTTATAAAATATCATTTTACATCACCAAATTTAATTTTTTGAACCATAATCCTAGGAAAGTATAATCTTTAGCTCATCTTCATAGAAAATCCCGTTACTTTCTAGGTCCCATCATTGTCTTTGAATTCAACTATATATATATATATATATATATATATATATATATATATATATATATATATATATATATATGTTAACTGTTGCGCACAATATCTATAGGCCGAATTGGTGTAAATTTCCAAGAGTTTTTCAAACTCGAAAGGTAATTTAAAATAAATGAGGCTTATAATCTTGGATATTGGGCTTCCTTCAAAGAAAAAATTCCAAAGTTTTCTTAAAAGTATTCTGATCAAAATTAAAAGTTATACATGGGGAATCACACATAGATTATTATTAGTACAAATAATTATAGTACGACATGACCTAATAATATTTTGGTTTAGCAAAAGTTGAAATTGTACCAATCACTGAAACCATATATTGAATGGTAAGACGCTATCACGACCCTAATGACAGATCGTGCGGGCACCTACCCTATCTCACCTGGTAGGTGAACTCGTGCCTTTCTTAACGTCCAACACAACATAAGAAAGTAAATAAGAAGGTAAGTAGTCTTAAATGATACATAGATAATCATGCGGAAATACAACAACCACCCAAGGAATCTGGTCTGAATAGTACAAGAGCAACTAAGTGCATCTGTCGAGAAAATACATGTCTGAAAATAAAACATTTGTCTCAGAATTGACATAAGAACAGAGGGATAGAAGAATCTTTGCACAGCGGATCGGAACATGGCTCACCCTGGAAACTCCAACTGACAGCCTCGGGAACTCACCCACAATGGCCTGAGGTGGAATCTATAACAAACTCCGCACTCAGAAAAGAATGTAGCAAGGTATAATCAATACAAACAACTAGTACTGGTAGGCATCATAGGTTGACAACAATTAGATAACTTATATACAATAAAGAAACTTAAAGATAGGCATATAAGCAGTCAAATGTAGTCACTAAGCACATCCACGTAAGACTTGCAGTAATGTGAACCATACTAGATCTCAATAATCTATAGTCGTAGCCTAGGCGAAAACCTCTAGTCCTCCAATCCATCAAGTGTCTAGGTAAGTGATTACCAAGCAAGCAACATCTCAAATGAATCATCAATCAAGGAATCAATACTGAAACGCACCATGCAATACAATAAGTGGAACAACCAGAATCTGATATATGAGTGGATGCAATATGAATGCATGTGCGATGCAATGCAATGCACTGGCTAACTGTCTCATACCGTACACATATGCTACAGATGGAAACCTTCACGTCTCTATAGTCATGACCCATGGAGGACCCACTAAGTCCATGTACTAGTCAATCCACCACACAGCCCAGAGATGACTTCCACAACACCAGCCACTTCTCGCACAGCCTAGAGCTAGCTTCCACATCATTATCCATTCCGCACACAAACCAGAGATGGTTACTATATCAAATCTATCCATAGTCACCCCCGCACACAGCCTAGAGATGACTTTCATCCTTCACTTTCTCCATTGGAACCACATCATAGTATCATGAGAAATGCAGGATGAAATGCATGCATGAATGTCAAATTCAACAAAAATCACGTGGGTGAATAAACATAACAACATACGTAAATCAACTACCAATACAAACTTATTCCCAAATTTGTACAATGCCACGTCCGGAACAATTTCCCTTCAGACCACATAGGTAACACCAAATAATATATGCAGGAGATGCCCTATGAAATAGGTATGTAGCTAACACCATAATAAGAAGCCTCAGATGTTTCACTTTCCCTTTTATCATTATTAATATCAAATCATAGTTCATATCAATGAATCATGTAGAATGTGTATGAATGATATGCATGATATCAATCTCAAGTGTAAATCATTATCAAATCTCATTCGCGTCTCTACATGAGCACATATCACAATTTCAATACCGAATACAGTTCTTCCTTCTTTAATACTAAATGACTACCTAAGTGCAAGACGAACCTAAAAATATCCATCCCAACTTTATACCTGAAGGATTAACATGCTTTCTCCGTCAATAACTAACTTCTACAAATGCTTCTGTCACAACCCAAATTCCAAAATCGTGATGGCACTAGACCCCCCCCCCCTCCCCCCATTTTACTAAGCCAACACAAGCCATTAACATACCATTATTAAGCGAAAAACTAAAAGCGGAAATAAATTATACAAGTCAATTTTCAAGTCTTAAACAATCCTAAATAACATACTTAGAACTTATTATACTTATCCCCAAAATCTGATGACTCTCATACAAGGAGTATAAATAGTTTGAAATACATAAATAGAATTGTCTGGAATGAGAAAAGACAGAATATAAATGATGGAGGAGAGTCCCGAGTTGTCCAGAACCATGGTGCTCACCCCGATCTCTCAACAAAGGCTCTAGCGGGCAACCTGGTAGTCACGAGCTTTGCTCGTGCTGGGGACCGAATCTGCACACAAAAAGGTGCAGCAAGTGTAGCGTGAGTACAATAATCAATGGGTACTCAGCAGCATCGTTAACGGACCCAGTCCAGAACGGAGACGAGGGTTAGTTTACGATACCACAACCACACTAGTTTGCCATTAGTCCAAGATACAAGATAATCATATTTTAACAGTTAAACTCACGTAGCAGATATGAATCAAGATAAGGCAAGCCAGGTATAAATATTCACAACAACGACATAAAGAATGAATGAATATGATGTAAATGCAATGCAAGGCCTTTATTCCACTTCTCAATATGCACATGTTCGAATGCCAACGAATCGCGACCCATGGGGGGCTTATGAGTGCCATATACCACTGCTCCGAAAAGTCCTCGGATCATGGTTTCCATATATCATGTCTCAATAACCTATCACTTAGCTGACTGGACACATTTGTCAACGGAATGTGCTAAAGCATCATCACTCGTCTGGAACTAGATCCCTTCGGACTCATAATCATATCCTCCAATAGTATGCATGAAATACTTATTAAGTATAAATATGGCATACATCAAGTCATGAACAAGTATATAAGCATGAAATCCATCCTTAAGTTCTCAATATCATAAAGGCTTCACCTTTTCACTTCCTTTTCATTTCAATGAGGATATATGAGTGATATGCACACAAACATATAAGACACGCAATAATGAAGAAAGACAGAAAGTACGGGTGTAACACCCCGAAATTTCTAAACTAACACTTGAATTTTCGATTGACCATATCTTGATAGTAAAGGTATATTTTACTTTGTGCTTGCTGAACGTGAATTTGATGATATTTGGAACTTGTTTGAAGTGTTATGGTGTAGTTATGTAAAATACTCCTATTATTATTATCTTAGTAAATTAAGAAATGGAATAAATATTCAATATTTTGGGCAGCCACCTTTTCTTCCATCCTTATCCAAGGAATATATAATACCTTTTGGGGCTCATATCTCTCCACCTTCTCAAAGGAGACCCCGAAACTCCTCTCCTCTCATCAAATTCTCCCACTAAATCACCAACAAGTCTTGTTTTGGTTGAGCCACAAGCTACTCCACACTTTTGAGGTAAGTTTCCCAAAACCATTTTTGAACTGGATAGTTGTTAGTATTGGCAGCATATATCCTTGTATAAAATATCATTTTCAGTGAGCCAAGATGATCTGGAAAACTATTTCATAGATCTACAACTTTTGTTCAGCCTCCAAAACCTAGTTTTGCTTGTATTTACTCGAAAAGGGGTGATGAAGTACAGGGCAGGTGCTGCCCAGATTCTGTTTTACAAACCCTCCATGTACTACTGTTAGTATTTTGGGCATATAATTTTGTACGAAATTGATATTGGGTGATTTAAATTTCTCTAGGACCCCAAGACATTTACCTACAATTTTCATTAAGACTACGAAATCTATTTTTGCCGTTTACCCCTTTGAAATTGAGCCACAATACAAGACAGTAGTACTGTCAAGAATTTCTGTTTTAATAGTTTAGGGTGATTTTCACTGGTATCATGTTTAGTTTCGACGTGCTGAAACCATTGAACGTAAATAGATATTTTATTGTGTATTTAAGGTATATATATACTCTTGTACAAGCTAAGAGAAATTGGCTAAGGAAGTCAATATATTTACTTGATTGTTGCTTTGGGGATTTATAACTTCTTGATGTTTGTTTGAGCTTTAGAAGCACTAAAGCTCCAAGATTTGCACCTAAACTTGCACTTTTCTTTCAATTTATTTTGTTTGAGATATTGTGAGAAGCTTGAATTTTGGTGAAATAGTATCTACTTTAAATTGTTGTCATATGGATTTTGTTGCTACTTTAATAGTTTACTTGCTTTGTTGGTTGAGAAAGAATATCTTGAGACACTTCAATATGACAACATTATCATTGAGGGTATAATTTTTTAATTGAGTTATGAGTATGTTAAAATCACATTGGTGTTATGTGAAGTATTTTTGTAAGATGACTTAATTCGCCCACACATACGGATTACTTGAGCATTTTTGCATTCTTGTCGGGACATTGTCCTTCTTATGATAGTGACCTTGCTACTTATAATGACATACATCACGGTATTGTTCAAATCTTTACCATCTTGACTTTTGATTTACATTTCATCTTGACGATGGACTTTTGTCCATTTTCGAGTATGAGTGGATAGCCACTTTCAACATGGCTCTTGATTATCGTGATTATTGTGAGATGACCCTTCTTGATTTCGGATCTTGCCCATCTTGACTTTGGATTTACATTGCGTCTTGATGATGGACTTTTGTCCATTTTTGAGTACGAGTGGAAATCCACTTTCAACATGGCTCATGATTCTCTTGATTATTGGGTGACGACCCTTCTTGATTTGGGCTTCGGTCCTTCTTGTTATTTGATTATACTTGATGTGATGGCATGACGTGTGTGTTGCGCGAAATTAACTAACTGAAAGACTTTCTCGGATTATCTTAGGAAGCTTTCTTGACACTAGAGACATGAATATTGTTATTTGGAACTACTTCTTGGGTTGATATTTGATTCTCTTGAATATAGTATACAACTTACTTTGATAAGTCTGTTCCTTGAATTTAGTTCTTGGACTCATTTTTGATACGTATCTCACTATTAAATTAACTAATTGAATGACGTTTCATGAATTAGCTTCGAAAGCTTTCTTGAAACTTGGTATTTGAAATATTAGTATCTTGAACTATCTTATGGCTTGGTGGTTCTCTTGAAATATCGTACATTGATTAAGTACTTCATGATAAACCGGATAATCTTATGTCTTGAATTTACTTCTTGCACTCATATTTGATACATAGCTCACTATTTAATTAACTAATTGGTGAACCTCTTTGAATTAGCTTTGGAAAGCTTCTTGACATTTGAGATTTTGAATATTGATATATTGAACTATTTTATTATTTGATATTTGATTCTCTTGAAACAATTGTACCTTCATTTATGTACTTGATCGTGATTTTGATATGCTTATTTCTAGAATTTATTTTTGTACCCCTTACATAGAATACTTTTTGATATGAAGTGCTAGTTAAGTTTATGTGCCGCTAAGCTTTATGCTTAGCGATAGTTTGTTACTATCGTAGGTGATGTTCCGAGGGAGATTTAAGGATGGCCATTTGAAGTAAACTCTTTGGAAGCTTAGATGAAGATCACATTTGCATGCGCATGTTCATTTTGTATACTTTTTGGGACTTGTATATGATCCATGTGATACACTAAAATATGCACTGTAGAATGAAATTTGGGTCATGATGTTGTATTTTGAAACTTGTTCACATGGGCCTATTTCCGCTACTAAATTATTGTGAGTATCTTATTAAATACATTTCTTTTGAACGTTGTAAGTATGAATTTTTTTTTTGTTTCGTAAGTGGCATCCGCCCAAAAGGGGAGCTACAACGGGCATCAGACTCCAATCACAGATCCAAAGGATAGTAATAATCTATCAGCTAGTGCCCAAAGTATAACATTCAGACCAACTATAAAATTGAAAGTATGCATATACCCTTATCATGAAGACCGGTATCCGATACAAGTGCTCCCCACCTCACAAGTATCAGAACCCTCTTAATTAAACCCTGTCCCTCTTATTAGGTTTATTTTAGCAACCACACATTCGAGAAAGAGTGCAAGGTCTCAACTTGCCTGAAATGACGAATCTCGAATCACAACACCCTCTTATCGATCTGAATAATCTCCAAATGATCAATGTCTAGTCAAATAGGGATTATACGTTAGAATACGAGTCTATCAATACCCATATTGCAACATAAATCCGAATCCCAAATTAAACCCTAAAATTAGGATTCTGAATCCAAAAGGGGAAAACTGTAAATTGAACCTCGAATCGTGTTCGTCATACTCAATATAACTTATATACCAAAAATCATCCATTAATAATCACTAATTCATGCTCAATTACCAAACCCCCCAATTCTTAGGTTTGGTTCCAAAACCCTTCCATTTCCCCTTTAATTCAAGCATTCTAAGAATGGGTTGTGAACTTAAATCATGGGAATAATCAAACTACCAAGTTAGAATACTTACCTAATGGTTTTCTCCTTGAAATCTCTTAAATATCCTCCAAATTCTCTTTCAAGACTTAAGGGTTTAGAATGAAATGTCTAAGGATGAAACATACTAAAGGCTTGTTCTGTTCAGTGATTTCTTGCTCTTGCGCACTCAGTCTAGCACCTGCGCACACACTTCGATGGAAGAAACCTCGCTAAGGCGGAACCTCGAGATATATCTCAGGCTTCGCGGCAGAGAAACCCTACTAGCAAAAACGGTGTCGCTCCTGCGGAAAAGTCGTTCTAGGGGCGAAAACTGGCCAAGTCACCGGAAGCTCGCTCCTGCGGGCCTCCTCTCGCTTGGGCGATTCTGCAGGGGATAAACCCCCTTGGCCAAAGCAAATACACCAGATCCAGCAAAATCTTATTTTTGACTCTCACACCCTGAAATCTCGAGACTCTCCCGGAACCTCCTCGATACAAACCAAATATGCAGACATCTGCTAAAATGCGCTACAAACTCACTCACGCATTCAGAATTTCCAAAAGAGGTCTCGTTGACCAAGTCAAACCCGAACAGCCAAAAACCAACTTTCCAACCAAATTACCAAAATGCCCTTGAGTCCCTCGGGAACCGAACCAAACACATACCCAGCCTTATTCGACGTTCCGGAGCTGATAGAATTGACGAAATTTTCAAAATGATGTAAATACCCCCGATGATGCCTAAAGACAGCCTAACACTTGACGATTCTTCAACTTAGTAAATTTCCAACTTAAGATAGTTCAACCATCTCGGGAATTATGCAAACCACACCCATTACAGAACAAACCAAAACAACCAAAGGGGTGGGTCCACAAGGGAAAATAGTTAATAAAAGTAAAAAAAACTAAAACAACCTAACAGGTCGTTACAGCTTGGCTAAGTGAAGTCTAACCGAAAGGTAAGCCGTAACCTACCTCGCTGCCAAGCTGGTTGTCACGACCTAGCTAGGGGCCGCGACGGGTACCCGGGGCAAGCCACCGAGCACCACTCACTCTACCACTCATCTTGCTCACTTAAGGCCCTTTTATCAACTTCATACACGAATTATAGGAAAAACATATTTTAGATAGAAATAATAATGCTTTATATACACTCGCCTCTCGGCCATCAAAATAATATATATATATATAATAACATCTTGTGAGACCATCTAACCCACACTGTGTATCTACGAGCCTCTACTGATAGACTGAATACATATAGACGGAATAAGACTCCGTCGTGCCCAAAATATGCATATATACCAAAAGGGGAATCACAAGCACCTCTGAACAATGGAGTGCTCTCAATCAGCTGACAGTTACTATGGATCTGGATCAAGCTCACCCCCATGTCTACCTGTGGGCATGAACACCGCGTCCAAAGAAAACGGACGTCAGTACGAATATTGTACTGAGTATGAGAGCCATAAACAATGACATAAGACAATGATATAAAGAGAATATCAATATGAAGCTTCTGGATCTGACTGATATACATAAGGAAAGTAATGCATGCTGTCTTACTCATACTCATCATCAAATCATATATGCATAATGTATAAGCTGCCCGTCCATGTCGGATCGGTGTAATAATCAATAACATTTGCCCGCGTCCAGGCCTCCCGCATCCGGGGTACCATCTCATGCCGCCCACTAGTGGTGTCTGCCCATGCCAATTGGTCATGGTGTATCCGTATAGCTGCCCGCCTTAGCGGTGACTGCCCGGCCAACTAGGCGCGGTGTAATATTATCATGACATGCTCATATTATTATAGTACATGCGTAAAGCTCAAGATCAACTATACTTTATCGGGTTGACGTAAGGTCGAGATCCCCCGATTTCATTATGGAACAATTAGTGACGTTTTCTGCCTCACCTTGAAGGAATTAGCACATAAGGTGAGTGTGAGTAATCAATAACATCTTCATTACAGCATATCTCTTATCTTATATAGGCATCTATAGATATAGGCTTTTAGCTTTTCAGAATACATGAACTCATAAAGAGGAAAGGAATTTATACCATAGGATTCATGTCATCGGAAAGAAAGGACTAGCCTCACATACCTTTGTCGTTTAGCTAGGCTATCGTTCACTTGATCTCCTTTGATATCACGTCGCTACCTTTACGAGAGAATTCGAACTAGTATTAGTTAATAGACTTAAGAAAAACGTCACTATTTCTAGAGAAAATTGGGAAGAACTTCCTTTATTTATACTACTTTTCCCATAGTCCATATCAACTCCCAACATTCTCAACAACATCCACAATATTACAATCAACAACCATCATTTATATATATTCACCACATTCCACCATTTTCCTCCAATTTCTCCACATTTATGGTTATAGCTCGTTATCGCATCTTCTCATATATAATACTCATTTCATGGTCTAAACATCATTTACAACGTATTCCTGATCATAGTACATCAACATTCATGACTCCATTTAACTACCATTCAATTTGTTATATCCCGTATTTTTTTTATACGACAGATTATTCGTAAGTTAGGCAAATCAAAGAAAATAAGTTCGTCAAGGTTCAAAATTACATGAATGAAATACGGTCCAAGCTATAACGACCCGTGTTCTTGGACTAGGAACATATGACAAAATATATTTTCTACCCATCCCAATATTTACGTTAGTATATGTGTAAACTTCCTTAAGATATATTTTTGATTTATTGGTATTTTAATATATGGATCCAAAATTAATGTAGTATGTCCGTATGTTCCACTACACAATCATATAATAGATATGGAATACTTTAATTATTCAGCATGTCACATTATTCTATTACTTAGTGGACCTAATATGACCATATGGTCTTCCACTAAAGACCAAATACGGTCTTCAAGAATAGTGTGCAAGTGAGGCATTGAATTGAGTTAAATATTAGACCAAATATACTCCACATGGGTTAGAATATTGTGAGAAGCTTGAATTTTGGTGAAATAGTATCTACTT
Organism: Lycium barbarum; assembly: GCF_019175385.1. NCBI lineage: Eukaryota > Viridiplantae > Streptophyta > Magnoliopsida > Solanales > Solanaceae > Lycium > Lycium barbarum. Next base: position 84,941,224 of record NC_083343.1, read on the forward strand.
TAAATTGTTGTCATATGGATTTTGTTGCTACTTTAATAGTTTACTTGCTTTGTTGGTTGAGAAAGAATATCTTGAGACACTTCAATATGACAACATTATCATTGAGGGTATAATTTTTTAATTGAGTTATGAGTATGTTAAAATCACATTGGTGTTATGTTTAGTATTTTTGTAAGACGACTTAATTCGCCCACACATACGGATTACTTGAGCATTTTTGCATTCTTGTCGGGACATTGTCCTTCTTATGATAGTGACCTTGCTACTTATAATGACATACCTCATGGTATTGTTCAAATCTTTACCATCTTGACTTTTGATTTACATTTCATCTTGACGATGGACTTTTGTCCATTTTTGAGCATGACTGGATAGCCACTTTCAACATGGCTCTTGATTCTCTTGATTATTGTGTGATGACCCTTCTTGATTTCAGATCTTGCCCATCTTGACTTTGGATTTACATTGCGTCTTGATGATGGACTTTTGTCCATTTTTGAGTATGAGTGGAAAGCCACTTTCAACATGGCTCATGATTCTCTTAATTATTGGGTGACGACCCTTCTTGATTTGGGCTTCGGTCCTTCTTGTTATTTGATTATACTTGATGTGATGGCATGACGTGTGTGTTGGGCGAAATTAACTAACTGAAAGACTTTCTCGGATTATCTTAGGAACCTTTCTTGACACTAGAGATATGAATATTGTTATTTGGAACTACTTCTTGGGTTGATATTTGATTCTCTTGAATATAGTATACAACTTACTTTGATAAGTCTGTTCCTTGAATTTAGTTCTTGGACTCATTTTTGATACGTATCTCACTATTAAATTAACTAATTGAATGACGTTTCATGAATTAGCTTCGAAAGCTTTCTTGAAACTTGGTATTTGAAATATTAGTATCTTGAACTATCTTATGGCTTGGTGGTTCTCTTGAAATATCGTACATTGATTAAGTACTTGATGATAAACCGGATAATCTTATGTCTTGAATTTACTTCTTGCACTCATATTTGATACATAGCTCACTATTTAATTAACTAATTGGTGAACCTTTTTGAATTAGCTTTGGAAAGCTGCTTGACATTTGAGATTTTGAATATTGATATATTGAACTATTTTATTATTTGATATTTGATTCTCTTGAAACAATTGTACCTTCATTTATGTACTTGATCGTGATTTTGATATGCTTATTTCTAGAATTTATTTTTGTACCCCTTACATAGAATACTTTTTGATATGAAGTGCTAGTTAAGTTTATGTGCCGCTAAGCTTTATGCTTAGCGATAGTTTGTTACTATCGTAGGTGATGTTCCGAGGGAGATTTAAGGATGGACATTTGAAGTAAACTCTTTGGAAGCTTAGATGAAGATCACATTTGCATGCACATGTTCATTTTGTATACTTTTGGGGACTTGTATGTGATCCATGTGATACACTAAAATATGCACTGTAGAATGAAATTTGGGTCATGATTTTGTATTTTGAAACTTGTTCACATGGGCCTATTTCCGCTACTAAATTATTGTGAGTATCTTATTAAATACATTTCTTTTGAACGTTGTAAGTATGAAATTTATTTTTGTTTCGTAAGTGGCATCCGCCCAAAAGGGGTGCTACAACGGGCATCAGACTCCAATCAAAGATCCAAAGGATAGTAATAATCTATCAGCTAGTGCCCAAAGCATGACATTCAGACCAACTATAAATTTGAAAGTATGCATATACCCTTATCGTGAAGACCGGTATCCGATACAGGTGCTCCCCACCTCACAAGTATCAGAACCCCCTTAATTAAACCCTGTCCCTCTTATTAGGTTTATTTTAGCAACCACACATTCGAGAAAGAGTGCAAGGTCTCAACTTGCCTGAAATGACGAATCTCGAATCCCAACACCCTCTTATCGATCTGAATAATCTCTAAATGATCAATGTCTAGTCAAATAGGGATTGTACGTTAGAATACGAGTCTATCAATACCCATATTGCTACATAAATTCGAATCCCCAAATTAAACCCTAAAATTAGGATTCTGAACCCAAAAGGGGAAAACTGTAAATTGAACCTCGAATCGTGTTCGTCATACTCAATATAACTTATATACCAAAAATCATCCATTAATAATCACTAATTCATGCTCAATTACCAAAACCCCCAATTCTTAGGTTTGGTTCCAAAACCCTTCCATTTCCCCTTTAATTCAAGCATTCTAAGAATGGGTTGTGAACTTAAATCATGGGAATAATCAAACTACCAAGTTAGAATACTTACCTAATGGTTTTCTCCTTGAAATCTCTTCAATCTCCTCCAAATTCTCTTTCAAGACTTAAGGGTTTAGAATGAAATGTCTAAGGATGAAAGATACTAAAGGCTTGTTCTGTTTAGTGATTTCTTGCTCTTGCGCACTCACTCTAGCACCTGCGCACCCACTTCGACGGAAGAAACCTCGCTAAGGCGGAACCTCGAGATATATCTCAGGCTTCGCGGCGGAGAAACCCTACTAGCAAAAACGGTGTCGCTCCTGCGGAAAAGTCGTTCTGGGGCGAAAACTGGCCAAGTCACTGGAAGCTCGCTCTTGCGGGCCTCCTCTCGCTTGGGAGATTCTGCAGGGGATAAACCCCCTTGGCCAAAGCAAATACACCAGATCCAGCAAAATCTTATTTTTGACTCTCACACCCTGAAATCCCGAGACTCTCCCGGAACCTCCTCAATACAAACCAAATATGCAGACATCTGCTAAAATGCGCTACAAACTCACTCACGCACTCAGAATTTCCAAAAGAGGTCTCGTTGACCAAGTCAAACCCGAACAGCCAAAAACCAACTTTCCAACCAAATTACCAAAATGCCCTTGAGTCCCTCGGGAACCGAACCAAACACAAACCCAACCTTATTCGACGTTCCGGAGCTGATAGAATTGACGAAATTTTCAAAATGATGTAAATACCCCCGATGATGCCTAAAGTCAGCCTAACACTTGACGATTCTTCAACTTAGCAAATTTTCAACTTAAGATAGTTCAACCATCTCAGGAATTATGCAAACCACACCCATTACAGAACAAACCAAAACAACCAAAGGGGCGGGTCCACAAGGGAAAATAGGTAATAAAAGAAAAAAAAACTAAAACAACCTAACAGGTCGTTACAGCTTGGCTAAGTGAAGTCTAACCGAAAGGTAAGCCGTAACCTACCTCGCTGCCAAGCTGGTTGTCACGACCTAGCTAGGGGCTGCGACGGGTACCCGGGGCTAGCCACCGAGCACCACTCACTCTACCACTCATCTTGCTCACTTAAGGCCCTTTTATCAACTTCATACACGAATTATAGGAAAAACATATTTTAGATAGAAATAATATTGCTTTATATACCCTCGCATCTCGGCCATCAAAATAATATATATATATATATATATATATATATATAATAACATCTTGTGAGACCATCTAACCCACACTGTGTATCTACGAGCCTCTACTGATAGACTGAATACATATAGACGGAACAAGACTCCGTCGTGCCCAAAATATGCATATATACCAAAAGGGGAATCACAAGCACCTCTGAACAATGGAGTCCTCTCAATCAGCTGACAGCTACTATGGATCTGGATCAAGCTCACCTCCCTGTCTACCTGTGGGCATGAACACAACGTCCAAAGAAAACGGATGTCAGTACGAATATTGTACAGAGTATGAGAGGCATAAACAATGAAACAAGACAATGATATAAAGAGAATATCAATATGAAGCTTCTGGATCTGACTGATATACATAAGGAAAGTAATGCATGCTGTCTTACTCATACTCATCATCAAATCATATATGCATAATGTATAAGCTGCCCGTCCATGTCGGATCGGTGTAATAATCAATAACATTAGCCCGCGTCCAGGCCTCCCGCATCCGGGGTACCATCTCATGCCGCCCACTAGTAGTGTCTGCCCATGCCAATTGGTCATGGTGTATCCGTATAGCTGCCTGCCTTAGCGGTGACTGCACGGCCAACTACGCGCGGTGTAATATTATCATGACATGCTCATATTAATATAGTACATGCGTAAAGCTCAAGATCAACTATACTTTATCGGGTTGACGTAAGGTCGAGATCCCCCGATTTCATTATGGAGCAATTAGTGACGTTCTGCCTCACCTTGAAGGAATTAGCACATAAGGTGAGTGTGAGTAATCAATAACATCTTCATCATAGCATATCTCTTATCTTATATAGGCATCTATAGATATAGGCTTTTAGCTTTTCAGAATACATGAACTCATAAAGAGGAAAGGAATTTATACCATAGGATTCATGCCATCGGAAAGAAAGGACTAGCCTCACATACCTTTGTCGTTTAACTAGGCTATCGTTCACTTGATCTCCTTTGATATCACGTCGCTACCTTTACGAGAGAATTCGAACTAGTATTAGTTAATTGACTTAAGAAATACGTCACTATTTCTAGAGAAAATTGGGAATAACTTCCTTTATTTATACTACTTTTCCCATAGTCCATATCAACTCCCAACGTTCTCAACAACATCCACAATATTACAATCAACAACCATCATTTATATATATTCACCACATTCCACCATTTTCCTCCAATTTCTCCACATTTATGGTTATAGCTCGTTATCGCATCTTCTCATATATAATACTCATTTCATGGTCTAAACATCATTTACAACGTATTCCTGATCATAGTACATCAACATTCATGACTCCATTTAACTACCATTCAATTTGTTATATCCCGTATTTTTTTTATACGACAGATTATTCGTAAGTTAGGCAAATCAAAGAAAATAAGTTCGTCAAGGTTCAAAATTACATGAATGAAATACGGTCCAAGCTATAACGACCCGTGTTCTTGGACTAGGAACATATGACAAAATATATTTTCTACCCATCCCAATATTTACGTTAGTATATGTGTAAACTTCCTTAAGATATATTTTTGATTTATTGGTATTTTAATATATGGATCCAAAATTAATGTAGTATGTCCGTATGTTCCACTACACAATCATATAATAGATATGGAATACTTTAATTATTCAGCATGTCACATTATTCTTTTACTTAGTGGACCTAATATGACCATATGGTCTTCCACTAAAGACCAAATACGGTCTTCAAGAATAGTGTGCAAGTGAGGCATTGGATTGAGTAAAATATTAGATCAAATATACTCCACATGGGTCAGAATATTGTTGGTCACGTGTAGAGCTTAGGAAGAGCATATGTATATTTTATATGACTCATAAGACTAGCAAAATCCTCATTGCATCTTCAACAACATAAACTAGAGAGAGAGAGAACATAAGCCATGGCACTCACGGCCATGGCTGAGCAAAATTGAAGCTCAATTTTTGTGATAAAAAAATTAATATTACAAGGTAATTCAACCCTTTAAAAGGTCCATAGCAACGTGGGATTGATCTTAGGGGTAGCAAGATTGAGTTAATTGAAGTCATCAAATTCTAGCCAAGTTAAGAAGCCAATTTGTTAAGGTAAGGGCTGCTTGTTTTCTACACATTTTAGTAGGAATGTGGACATGTTGTGAATGTGTAAATGTGAATTGCATGTATGAAATTATGTGTGTTGATATGAATACAAATTGAATCCATGAAATTATGTGTATTGATGTTGAAGCCGTAGGGGCTGTTTTATGTGAAATGGTAAACTGATTTTATTTAGTATTTTTGATTGTTGCTATCATAAATTACATAGTAAAAAGAAAAGAACTAGAAAGTTAAAGGTGAAGTTGTGTTGAAATGAACATGTTGTGATTCTTGTTGAAATTGTAAATTGAGGCCGTGTAGGGACTGTTTTGTGTAGAAGGTGGTGAACTGATTTTACTTGGTATTTTGATTATTGTTGTTGTTAATTTTATGATGAGGATGAAGGTATTTAATGGTTAGAGTTGGAGTTAAATTTGTTTGTGGGCTGTTGTAAGGATTATAGTGATAATAATGTAGCTTATTGCATATAAATAGATGGTGTAATTGTCGTGTGGCTGCTGTTGTATTTTACCAAAATTAGATGAAACGATTGTATGAAATAATGTATAAGAAGTGTGTGTGGGCTGCTTGGTGTATTGTAGCTGTTCGTTAGAATTTCGGGCATCTTTATGTTTTTGGTTAGCGGGCTGTTTTGATACGTTGTTGTTGATCTTGTTGAGCTTGGAAGATTAATGATAGTTAAGATTATACATTGTGTTTATGTTGGTTGGGCTGTTGTAGGTTGTTTCGATGAAAACGTTAAGATTATGGATCATTAAAGATAACTTGAATAAGTAGTAGTCGTATGTGGATGGTATTCGAACATTTTGAATGTGGGCTGTTTGGAATATTGTGTGGGCTGTCCGGAACGTTCTCGAATATTATCTTGAGTAGTCTCGGATTAGAAATTGAACGTGTGGTTATTAATGTTGGCTTGGTTGTTATGTGGTTGGTTTGAAAGCAAGGGAAACGTCGTCTAATTATCTAGAAAGGAATTAGTAACGTTAGAATACGTTTTGAATCTCCCCGTAGTTTAACCGTAGCTCTTGATGTCTTAATATAGGTTGAAATATTATTGGGCAGCGTATACATATTGTGTGGCGAATAAACGCTAAAGGTATGTAAAGTTGACACTTCTTTCTCTTTTTTGGCATGATCCTTACAAAACGAATAGACGATATGTATATGGTTCCAAAGAAGTTCCTATTCTTACAGCCACTAGGATGGCTAATGTTCTTGATTCTCAGAATTTGATTTATTATTATTTTGATATGTACATATGATTTCAAAGTTCCATTTTGATAAAATCCACAGGGACATCCGAAGGTACTTGATATGGTAATGATAGTTCGTTTTGAGTATTCCATTGAGTCTTGATAATGTTTAAAATTGCATATGGTTTCTCACTACTCTGCTTGTGCATGCCTTAATATATCATTCACCGAGTCCCGGGCCGGGTATGTTATCGTGAACAGTTTCACTGCATTGTTCACCGAGTCCCTCACTAGAGGGCCGAGTACGGTATATATATATGATGATATGATGACATGATGATGAAATGATGATATGATGATATGATGATATAATGACATGTTATGGCGGCCAGGAGGGCATATGATGACTTTATTCACCGAGTCCCTCACTAGAGGGCCGGGTACGGTATATATGTATATGATATATGATATTGACAAGCATGATTATGTTTCAAAGGCAAGTGTTGTGGTATTCTGAACATTTTACTTGTTTCCTGTACTCCTTATTACAGATATGCTCCTTTTACTGTATTTCCCGCTTTACATGCTCAGTACATATTCCGTACTGACCCCCTTTCCTCGGGGGCTGCGTTTCATGCCCGCAAGTGCAGATACTCGCTTTGGTGATCCGCCAGCTTAAGATTTCCCTTTTGCTATCTCGGAGAGCTCCGTTATTCCGGAGCCCAGATTTTGGTACAGATCTTTTTTGTTATATATGTATATGTTGTCTAGGGGTACGACGGGGACCTGTCTCGTCATATTTCACTGTTGAAACTCTTAGAGGTCAGTAGACATGTATGTGGGTTGTATTTAGATGTGATCAGCTGTGTGTATGATCAGTACGCGTGTTCTATCTTTGTAGCAGCCTTGCCGGCTTGCATATGTTGTCATGTTGTGATAGCAGCCTTGTCGGCTTACTTGTGTTATTGTTGCGTAGTGGCAGCCTTGTCGGTTGGCGTATATATATATAGTTGGGACGTTCCCACATGTTATGACAACCTTGTCGGCGTACGTACTGCGTTATCAGTTGTAGTTGTGACTCCTTAGGAGACAGGTTGCGGCACATATTTATACTTTTATGTGACAGCTCCGAGACTATGCTTTGGCCTTCATAAGTTCCATGTTATGTTTGTGTTGATTGATCATATAGCTAACAGGCGTGTCTACGGGTGTCCAGCTCGGGTACTAGTCACGGCCTACGGGGTTGGGTCGTGACAAAAGTGGTATCAGAGCGGTTCATCCTCGGAGTGTCTACTGACCGTGTCTAGTAGAGTCTTGTTTATCTGTGTGTTGTGCACCACATCTATAAACAGGAAGCTACAGGACATTTCGGATGTCATCTTTCCTTCTTATCTTAGATCGTGCGATAGAGCTATATTATCAGGAAAATCCATTTCTAACAGACAACTATGTTTACAGCTATGCCTCCGAAGAAAGCGACAGCTGCCTAGAAGGGCAAATCGATAGCAGGGAATACTAGCCAGACACAGAGAGTTACCGGAGCTCATGCCCAGTCTATGCCTGAGTTTGGGTTCCAGTCCGCGAGTTCTGCTACATCGTCACCTCCAGAGGAACCCAGAACAATGACAGCTCCAGGTCAGGGGGCGGCTCCACCGCCAGCTCCCAAGTTCCCAGCACCTAAGCCTCTAGCTCCTCAGCCAGGGGCGGAGGATAAAGCTATGAGGGATGCAGTTCAGTTGTTGACTAGATTAGTGGCAGGACAGGCTCGCAGGCAAGTATTAGGGGTTGATAAGATAGATAGACATGACAGTCTGAGAGCCCATGACTTTTTAAGCTGCAATCCTCCAGAGTTTTTTGGGTCAAAGCCCGAGGATGACCCGCAGGAGTTCGTTCGGCAGATGCAGCGTATGCTGAGGTTAATTAAGGCTTCTGAGACTGAGTCTGTTGAGTTAGCTTCGTATCGACTGCGGGATGTAGTCGTCAATTGGTATGAGTCGTGGGAGTTTTCAAGGGGCGCGGATGCTCCTCCAGCAGTGTGGGATGAGTTTGTGGAGGCCTTCCTTGGCCATTTTCTGCTTCCAGAGATGCGGCGAGCTAGAGTTGACAGATTCTTACGTCTGAGGCAGAATGGTAGGAGCGTTAGGGATTATAGTCTCGAGTTTGATTCGTTGGCCAGATATGCGCCTATTATTGTAGCTGATATGACCGATAGGATGCATCGATATGTGATGGGGTTGGATTGTTATTTGGTTGATAGCTGTATGGTAATGGCCTCCCATCCAGGGATGGATATTGCTCGAGTACAGGCGTATGCCCAGGGGATGGAGGACCGGCACAGAGGGCGTCAGCCCGATAGAGATCATGACCGGGGCCAGCCCAAGAGGGCTAGATCAGCTGGTTATTCTGGTGAGTTTCGAGGCAGGTAGCCTCAACAGCAGCATAGTAGATATCCTTCTCGGCCAGCACGGAGTGCACCTCCGTAGTTCTCGGGTAGGAGATTTGATAGTACAGGGTATTCAGGAGCCGGTCAGAGCTCCAGGGCTTCAGGTTCGCAGGTGGCCAAAGGTTCGAGTCAGTCGAGGCCACCCTTACCTCGGTGTTCTCGGTGTGGTAGACCCCATTCCGGGGAGTGCCGTATCGCTACTGGTGCTTGTTTTTCTTGTGGCCGTCAAGGCCATATTATGAGAGAGTGTCCCTATGGGGGTAATCCAGGTGGTGCAGCTCAGCCTACTGTGTCAGTTGCTGGTTCATCTTCTTCTGTGGCTATGCGCCCTATGGGGCAGGGTTTCCAGGTACTAGCAGGCCGTGGTAGTGGTCGTGGAGGAGCTTCTAGTTCCAGCGGTCTTTCGAACCGCATATATGCTTTGGCTAGTAGACCGGATCAGGAGGCGTCACCTAATGTGGTTATAGGTATGCTATCGGTTTTCTCTCGAGACGTGTATGCATTGATAGACCCAGGTTCCACATTATCGTATATTTCTGCATTTGTTGCTAGTAGAATTGGGATAGAACCTGAATTGATAAAACCATTTGAGGTAGCTACACCAGTAGGAGATCCTGTTATAGCAAGACGAGTATATAGATATTGTTCGGTGATCATATATAGTCATTGCACCAAGGCAGATTTGATAGAGCTAGATATGACTGAGTTTGATGTTATTATGGGTATGGATTGGTTAGCTTCTTGTTATGCTAACGTTGATTGTAGGGGCAAGATAGTCCGATTTCAGTTCCCAGGAGAGCCGATTATAGAGTGGATGGGAAATACAGCATCGCCGAGGGGTAAGTTTATTTCATACCTCAAGGCAAGGAAGATGGTCAGAAAGGGTTATATTTATCATCTGGTACGGGTACACGACCTGAAGGCAGAGGCGCCGACCTTTCAGTCAGTGCCGGTAGTTAGCGAGTTTCCCGATGTATTCCCAGATGAACTTCCAGGCCTTCCTCCTGAGCGTGAGATAGAGTTCACTATAGACGTATTACCAGACACTCAACCCATATCTATCCCTCCTTACAGAATGGCACCTGCAGAACTGAAGGAGTAACTGAGAGATTTATTAGAAAAGGGCTTCATCAGGCCCAGTACATCACCTTGGGGAGCATCGGTATTATTTGTAAGGAAGAAAGATGGGTCGCTGCGGATGTGTATTGATTATAGGCAGCTGAATAAAGTAACAATAAAGAATAGGTATCCCCTCCCCAGGATCGATGATTTATTTGACCAGTTGCAGGGTGCTAAGTGTTTCTCGAAGGTAGACTTGCGCTCAGGTTATCACCAGGTGCGGGTAAAGGAGGCAGACATTCCAAAGACTGCATTCAGAACCCGATACGGGCATTACGAGTTTAGAGTGATGTCCTTTGGGTTGACTAATGCTCCAGCAGTGTTTATGGATTTGATGAACCGAGTGTTCAAGCCATTCTTTAACCTGTTCGTGATTGTAGTCATTGATGATATTCTGGTTTATTCACGATCAGAAGAGGAGCATGTAGATCATTTGAGGGCGGTACTTAGGGTGCTTCAGCACCAGAAATTGTATGCTAAGTTCTCCAAATGTGAATTCTGGTTAACTGCAGTAGCATTCTTGGGGCATATTATTGGAGCTGACGGCATTCGGGTAGATACACAGAAGATCGAGGCGGTGAAGACTTGGCCTAGACCAACAACACCTACTGAAGTACGCAGTTTTCTGGGACTAGCAGGGTATTACAGGAGGTTCGTAGAGAAGTTTGCCTCAATTTTAGCGCCTTTAACAAGGCTAACCCAGAAGGCAGCTAAGTTCCAGTGGACCGATCCTTGTGAGCGGAGCTTCCAGTTGCTGAAAGATAAGTTGACTACGGCCCCAGTTCTAACTCTCCCTGAGGGACCAGGTGGCTATGTCATTATTGTGATGCTTCTGATGTTGGGTTAGGTTGTGTGTTGATGCAGCCTGGCAAAGTTATAGCCTATGCCTCCTGACAGCTCAGAAAGCACGAAAGCAATTATCCCACCCATGATCTGGAGTTAGCAGAGGTGATTCATGCTTTAAAAATATAGAGAAATTATTTATATGGTGTGCATGTTGACATTTATACAGATCATAAGAGTCTCCAGTACATCTTTAAGTAGAAGGAGCTGAATTTGCGGCAGAGGCGGTGGCTAGAGTTGCTGAGGGACTATGATGTTGACATTCTATACCACCCAGGGAAAGCAAATGTCGTAGCGGATGCACTCAGCCGTAAATCTATGGGTAGTTTGGCAGATGTACAACCAGAGCAGAAGGGCATAGTCCGTGAGATTCGCCAGTTAGCTAATTTGGGAGTCCGTTTGGCTGATTCTGATAATGGCAGGGTTTCTGTTCGGGGAGTTGCTGAGTCCTCTATCATAGAAGAGATAAAGAGACACCAGTACGAGGACCCTATTCTTGGACATCATAGGGATGCAACTCTTCAAAAGGAAGAGACCCCATTTGAGGTTGCACCTGACGGAGTGCTACCATACAAAGGTAGATTATGTGTACCTGAGGTTGCAGGGTTATGACAATAGGTGATGGGAGAAGCACACTATGCCCGTTATTCTGTTCATCCACGATCAACGAAGATGTATCATGACCTCAGATGCTTGTATTGGTGGGATGGCATGAAGAAGGATATAGCAGGGTTTGTTGCTCAGTGCCCGAATTGTTAACAGGTTAAGATCGAGCACCAGAAGCCTGGGGGACTATTACAGGAGATGGAGATTCCGACCTGGAAATAGGAGGTGATCAATATGGACTTCGTCACAGGTTTACCTCGCACTCCACAAAAATATGACTCTATGTGGGTCATCGTTGATAGGTTGACAAAATCAGCCCACTTTCTTCCAGTCAGGACTACATATTCAGCTGAGGATTATGCCAGGTTGTACCTTAAGGAGATAGTGAGACTTCACGGGGTTCCCACAGCTGTTATCTCTGATAGAGGAGCCCAGTTCACAGCTAACTTCTGGAGATCTTGCCAGGAGGGATTGGGGACACAAGTGAGTCTCAGCACGACATTTCACCCTCAGACTGACGGACAGGCCGAGCGTACCGTTCAAACGCTACAAGATATGTTATGGGCCTGTGTTATTGATTTCAGGGGTAGCTGGGATGATCACTTGCCACTTATTGAGTTCGCCTATAATAACGGCTACCATTCGAGTATTCAGATGGCACCGTATGAGGCCTTGTATGGGAGGAAGTGCAGATCACCTATTGGCTGGTTTGATATTGGTGAGACCAAGTTGATAGGCCCAGATATGATTCAGCAGGCTGTTGATAAAGTGAAGCTTATTCAGGAGAGATTACTAACAGCCCAGAGTCGATAGAAATCATATGCACATAATCGACGTCGACACTTAGAGTTTTAGGTTGGTGACTGGGTGTTGCTGAAGGTGTCGCCCATGAAAGGTGTTATAAGATTTGGCAGGAAAGGGAAGCTAAGCCCGAGATACATTGGGCCTTATCAGATTGTCCGTAGAGTAGGCCAGGTTGCCTACGAGTTAGACCTACCAGCTGATTTGGAAGCAGCGTATCCAGTCTTTCACGTGTTAATGCTTCGCAAATGTATAGGCGATCCTTCCAGAGTATTCCCCGTAGATGATATCAGAGTGATAGAGGAATTATCCTACGAGGAGCAGCCTATAGCCATACTTGATCGGCAGATTAGGAGGTTATGAACTAAGGATGTGGCTTCCGTCAAAGTATTATGGCGAAACAACAATAGGGAAGAGATGACCTGCGAAGCTGAGGAGGAGATGAAAAACAAGTATCCTTACTTGTTCCCCATGCCTACAGGTAACTTAAACTCCTCACTTAGTTATATTGATTGCCAAATAAAACAATATGTTATGACGATAAGGGAAATCTTTCCAAAAGTTCTTTTAGAACCTTACGGGACCAATTCAACATTCGAGGACGAATGTTCTAAAGGGGGGAAGGATGTTATATCCCGTATTTGTTTTATACGACAGAATATTCGTAAGTTAGGAAAATCAAAGAAAATAAGTTCGTCAAGGTTCAAACTTACTTGAATGAAATACGGTCCAAGCTATAACGACCCGTGTTCTTGGACTAGGAACATATGACAAAATATATTTTCTACCCATCCCAATAGTTATGTTAGTATATGTGTAAACTTCCTTAAGATATATTTTTGATTTATTAGTATTTTAATATATGGATCCAAATTAATGTAGTATGTCCGTATGTTCCACCACACAATCATATAATAGATATGGAATACTTTAATTATTCAGCATGTCACATTATTCTATTACTTAGTGGACCTAATATGACCATATGGTCTTCCACTAAAGACCAAATACGGTCTTCAAGAATAGTGTGCAAGTGAGGCATTAAGTTGAGTTAAATATTAGACCAAATATACTCCACATGGGTTAGAATTCTGCTGGTCACGTGTAGAGCTTAGGAAGAGCATATGTATATTTTATATGACTCATAAGACCAGCCAAATCCTCATTTCATCTTCAACAGCATAAACTAGAGAGAGAGAGAACATAAGCCATGTCACTCACGGCCATGGCTGAGCAAAATTGAAGCTCAAGTTTTGTGATCAAAAAATTAATATTACAAGGTAATTAAACCCTTTAGAAGGTCCATAGCAACGTGGGATTGATCTTAGGGGCAGCAAGATTGAGTTAATTGAAGTCATCTAATTCTAGCCAAGTTAAGAAGCCAATTTGTTAAGGTAAGGGCTGCTTGTTTTCTACACATTTTAGTAGGAATGTGGACATGTTGTGAATGTGTAAATGTGAATTGCATGTATGAAATTAGGGGTGTTGATATGAATACAAATTGAATCCATGAAATTATGTGTATTGATGTTGAAGCCGTAGGGGCTATTTTATGTGAAATGGTAAACTGATTTTATTTAGTATTTTTGGTTATTGCTATCATAAATTACATAGTAAAAGAATGAAAAGAACTAGAAAGTTAAAGGTGAAGTTGTGTTGAAATGAACATGTTGTGATTCTTGTTGAAATTGTAAATTGAGGCCGTGTAGGGACTGTTTTGTGTAGAAGGTGGTGAACTGATTTTACTTGGTATTTTGATTGTTGTTGTTGTTAATTTTATGATGAGGATGAAGGTATTTAATGGTTAGAGTTGGAGTTAAATTTGTTTGTGGGCTGTTGTAAGGATTATAGTGATAATAATGTAGCTTATTGCATATAAATAGATGGTGTAATTGTCGTGTGGCTGCTGTTGTATTTTACCAAAATTAGATGAAAAGATTGTATGAAATAATGTATAAGAAGTGTATGTGGGCTGCTTGGGGGTATTGTAGGCGTTCGTTAGAATTTCGGGCATCTTTATGTTGTTGGTTAGCGGGCTGTTTTGATACGTTATTGTGGATCTTGTTGAGCTTGGAAGATTAATGATAGTTAAGATTATACATTGTGTTTGTGTTGGTTGGGCTGTTGTAGGTTGTTTCGATGAAAACGTTAATATTATGGATCATTAAAGATAACTTGAATAAGTAGTAGTCGTATGTGGATGGTATTCGAACATTTTGAATGTGGGCTGTTTGGAATATTGTGTGGGCTGTCCGGAATGTTCTCGAATATTATCTTGAGTAGTCTCGGATTAGCACTTGAACGTGTGGTTATTAATGTTGGCTTGGTTGTTATGTGGTTGGTTTGAAAGCAAGGGAAACGTCTTCTAATTATCTAGAAAGGAATTACTAACGTTAGAATACGTTTTGAATCTCCCCGTAGTTTAACCCTAGCTCTTGACGTCTTAATATAGGTTGAAATATTATTGGGCAGCGTATACATATTGTGTGGCGAATAAGCGCTAAAGGTATGTAAAGTTAACACTTTTTTTTTTTGGCATGATCCTCACAAAACGAATAGACGATATGTATATGGTTCCAAAGAAGTTCCTATTCTTAGAGCCACTAGGATGGCTAATGTTCTTGATTCTCAGAATTTGATTTATTATTATTTTGATATGTACATATAATTTCAAAGTTCAATTTTGATAAAATCCACAGGGACATCCGAAGGTACTTGATATGATTATTATTTGAATTTGCAAATGATAGTTCGTATTGAGTATTCCATTGAGTCTTGATAATGTTTAAAATTGCATATGGTTTCTCACTACTCTGCTCGTGCATGCATCAATATATCTTTCACCGAGTCCCGAGCCGGGTATGTTATCGTGCACAGTTTCACTGCATTATTCACTGAGTCCCTCACTAGAGGGCCGGGTACGGTATATATGTATGATAATATGATGACATGATGATAAGATGATGATATGATGATATAATGACATGTTATAGCGGCCAGGAGGGCATATGATGATTTTATTCACCGAGTCCCTCACTAGAGGGCCGGGTACGGTATATATGTATATGATATATGATGTTGACAAGCATGATTATGTTTCAAAGGGAAGTGTTGTGGTATTCTGAACATTGTACTTGTTTCCTGTACTCCTTATTTCAGATATGCTCCTTTTACTGTATTTCCCGCTTTACATGCTCAGTACCTATTCCGTACTGACCCCCTTTCCTCGGGGGCTGCGTTTCATGCCCGCAGGTGCAGATACTCGCTTTTGTGATCCGCCAGCTTAAGATTTCCCTTTTGCTATCTTGGAGAGCTCCGTTGTTCCGGAGCCCAGATTTTGGTACAGATCCTTTTTGTTATATATGTATATGTTGTCTAGGGGTACGACGGGGCCCTGTCCCGTCATATTTCACTGTTGAAACTCTTAGAGGTATGTAGACATGTATGTGGGTTGTATTCAGATGTGATCAGGTGTGTGTATGATTAGTACGCGTGTTCTATCGTTGTAGCAGCCTTGCCGGCTTGCATATGTTGTCATGTTGTGATAGCAGCCTTGTCGGCTTACTTGTGTTATTGTTGCATAGTGGCAGCCTTGTCGGCTGGCGTATATATATATAGTTGGGACGTTCCCACATGTTATGAAAGCCTTGTCGGCGTACGTACTGCGTTATCTGTTGATAGTTGTGACTCCTCAGGAGACAGGTTGCGACACATATTTAAACTTTTATGTGACAGCTCCGAGACTGTGCTTTGGCCTTAATAAGTTCCATGTTATGTTTGTGTTGATTGATCATATAACTAACAGGCGTGTATACGGGTGTCCAGCTCGGGCACCAGTCACGGCCTACGGGGTTGGGTCGTGACACAATTGTAACACTATTTACTCATTCAAGACCCATTTTCCATGTCTTTCTACAATTCAAGCATCTTAGTTTTCCAATACCTTAAACAACGTGATAAAGTCATGAAACTTACCTTAGATGATGGTTGAATAAGTCTTGAGTAGTAATGCCTTCTTTTCACCAAAACCCTACTTCACCTTTCTTGGGGTTTCTTGAGGTAGATGACCTTTACTTGCATTTCATACACTTTGTTTCATGGATTTAATGTTGTTGATCTTGATGTTCCTTTGATTCTCTTGGATGAAGTGTTTTGGAGAATATTCTAGAGTGTTCTTTTATTGTGGATATGGGAAATGAAATAAAATGAGGTTAGGGTCCCTTTTTAATACTCAAAATCTGATTTTTAATGAACAACAGTCGGGGTGTACAGGGGCCGTAAACCACAGTTTACGGACCGTATACTGGCTTACGGTCCGTCCTCCACGGTCGTATTTAAGCATATCAGAAACAGAAAGGTTGGCTGGAGATCCTGGAAGTTTACGACTCAGTTTACGGGCCGTATTTCGATTTACGGTCCGTATTCTGGGTCGTATTTTACCATTTCAACATTTAACAGAAAGTCGAAATTTTTGAAATGTTGAAGGACGATGGCACTTTACGGTCCGTAAATCACTTTACGACCACTGGGCTGAAATAAAATTCCGCAACTTTCTTATTTCCAAAAACTCATAATTAGCCATTCCCTACTTAGTAAAACATCGCACACTCATACCCTTCATTGGTCTATTCA
The DNA here is from genome assembly GCF_019175385.1 of Lycium barbarum. Classification (NCBI taxonomy): domain Eukaryota; kingdom Viridiplantae; phylum Streptophyta; class Magnoliopsida; order Solanales; family Solanaceae; genus Lycium; species Lycium barbarum. Next base: position 84,958,391 of record NC_083343.1, read on the forward strand.
TTGTAGGCTCGCGAAAAATTTCCGAGGTGTAACATTCTTCCCCCCTTTTGGAACATTCGTCCTCGAATGTTAAACACTTGGGATTCTACGAAAATTTTGCCAGAGTTTCCTCTGTAATCTTGCGCTACCAACCTGTCACAACAGCCCACGATATCACCGCCTCACAGGGCTACATCACAATATCAACACATCTATGGCCACACAAGACCAAGAACATAAAAAGTAAGCATACATACCTTATAATCTCGGCATATCATCATGAACCTCTTTTGGAGATTGGAATAAATGCGGATATTTGGCTTTATATTCTCCTCCACTTCCCAAGTCATTTCTTCCCGATTGTTGTTTTGCCACAAGACCTTCACTGAAGCTACTTCTTTGTTTTGAAGTCTTCGCACTTGTCTATCTAAAATGGCAATAGGCACTTCTTCATATACTAGTTTCTCCGTCACTTGGACATCATCAACCGGAACTATTCTTGTTGGGTCTCCAATACACTTGCGGAGCATCGAAACATGAAAAACTGGGTGCACTGACTCAAGCTCTGAAGGCAAGTCCAATTCGTAGGCTACCCGACCCACCTTACAGATAATTTCATAAGGTCCAATATATCGTGGGCTCAACTTCCCCTTTTTACCGAATCTCATTACCCCTTTCATTGACGATACTTTCAAGAATGCCCAATCATTGACCTGAAATTCCAGATCTCGCCGGCGATTACCTGTATAAGACTTTTGGCGGCTCTGGGCTGTTAGCAATCGATCTTGAATCACCTTAACTTTTTCTACCGCTTGCTGAATCAATTCGGGGCCTATCAATTGTGCTCCTCCTGTTTCAAACCATCCAATCGGGGATCTGCATTTCCTTCCATACAAAGCTTCATATGGAGCCATTTGAACACCGGAATGATAGCTATTGTTGTAGACAAATTCAATAAGAGGTAAATACTCATCCCAACTACCGCCAAAATCCAACACACATGCTCGTAGCATATCCTCCAAAGTCTGAATAGTGCGTTCGTCTTGTCCATCGGTCTGTGGATGAAATGCCGTGCTAAGCTTAACTTGAGTACCTATACCTTCTTGAAATGACTTCCAGAACTTAGCTGTAAATTGGGATCCTCTGTCTGTAATAATGGCTAATGGAATTCCGTGAAGTCGCACAATATCTTTCAAGTACAACCTAGCATAATCTTCCGCGGAATACGTGGTTCTGACTGGAAGAAAGTGAGCTGCTTTGGTCAATCTATCCACGGTCACCCATATTGAATAGTATTTGCCTCTGGAGCGAGGTAATCCTACAATGAAATCCATATTAATTTCTTCCCATTTCCATGTAGGAATTTCAATTGCATGCAATAAGCCCCCTGGCTTCTGATGTTCGGCTTTCACTTGTTGGCAATTTGGACACTGTGCTACAAATCCTGCTATGTCTCGTTTCATGCCATCCCACCAATACAGCAATTTGAGATCATGATACATCTTAGTTGCACCTGGATGAATAGAGTACCGAGAATAGTGTGCTTCCTCTAAAATCCGTTGGCGTAATTCTGCTACATCCAGCACACATAGCCTGCCTCGATATCTAAGGACTCCATCTACGGAGGCTTCGAATGGAGACTTCTCTTTTTCACAAGAGACGTCCCTGTAATGACACATTTATGGATCTTCATACTGGCGTTCTTTTATCTCCACATTCAAGGGCGAGACCGTAGTATCATTGACATTAATTCCTGCATTACCCGAATCAATTACACGTACTCCAAGGTTTGCTAATCGATGGAGCTCACGAACCATTTCTTTCGTTTCTGAAGGAACTCCACATAAACTGACCATGGATCGGCGGCTAAGCGCATCAGCTACCACATTCGCTTTTCCGGGGTGGTACAAAATATTCACATCGTAATCCTTCAGTAATTCTAACCACCGCCTCTGCCGCAGATTTAACTCCTTCTGCTTGAAAATATATTGGAGACTTTTGTGATCTGTATAAATATCAACATGCACCGTATACAAATAATGTCTCCACATTTTCAAGGCATGGATGACTGCAGCTAATTCGTGGTCATGAGTTGGATAATTCTGTTCATGTTTCCGCAACTGTTTCGAAGCATATGAAATAACCTTCCCATGTAGCATTAATACACATCCTAGTCCCACACCGGAGGCATCACAATACACGACATGGCCATCCGGCCCTTCGGGAAGTGTTAACACTGGAGCTAAAGTCAATCTGTCTTTCAACTCTTGAAAACTACGCTCGCAAGTGTCATTCCACTGAAATTTCGCCGACTTCTGGGTTAGCTTCGTCAATGGAGCTGAAATAGATGAAAATCCCTCTACGAATCTTCTATAATAACCTGCTAAACCCATAAAACTACGGACTTCTGTAGGTGTCGTAGGCCTTGGCCAAGTCTTTACAGCTTTAATTTTCTGAGTGTCGACTCGGACGCCATCATCTGAAATAACATGGCCCAAAAATGTCACAGAATTCAGCCAAAACTCGCACTTTGAAAATTTTGCATATAATTCGCGAGCTCGAAGAATGCCAAGAACAATTCTCAAATGATCTGCATGCTCTGATTCTGTGCGAGAATATACCAGAATATCATCAATAAACACTATCACAAACAAGTCCAAGAGTGGCCTGAACATATTGTTCATTAAATTCGTGAACATTTTCGGAGCGTTAGTCAACCCAAACGACATCACTCGGAATTCATAGTGGCCATATCTTGTCCTGAAAGATGTTTTAGGAATGTCCGCTTCTCTAACTCTCACCTGATGATAACCCGATCACAAATCTATTTTAGAAAACCATTTGGCACCTTGCAATTGATCAAATAAGTCATCAATCCTTGGAAGAGGATATTTGTTCTTCACCGTCACCTTGTTCAACTGCCTGTAATCGATACACATTCGTAGAGAACCGTCTTTCTTCCTTACGAACAATACCGGTGCTCCCCACGGTGATGAACTAGGCCTAATGAAACCCTTCTCGAGTAAGTCTTTCAACTGCGTCTTTAGCTCTTTCAATTCTGCCGGAGCCATTCAATAAGGAGGAACAGAAATAGGCTGGGTGTCCGGCAACACATCGATGGCAAAATCAATCTCTCTTTCTGGAGAAAGTCCTGGAAGTTCGTCTGGAAACACATCTGGGAATTCATTCACTACCGGAACTGATTGAAAAGTTGGTGGCTCCGCCTCGGTATCATGAACTTGAACTAGATGGTAAATGTATCCCTTGGCTATCATCTTTCTTGCCTTAAGGTAGGAAATGAACCTACCTTTTGGAGAAGCTGTATTACCCTTCCACTCAAGCACGGGCTCTCCCGGGAATTGAAATCGAACCATCTTCGTCCGGCAATCGACATTAGCATAGCATGAGGCCAACCAATCCACCCATAATTACGTTAAAATCAAGCATTTCCAGCTCAATCAAATCAGCTTTTGTTCGGCGATCACATATGACAACTACACAATTTTTGTACACTTTCCTCGCCATTACCGGATCACCAACCGGAGTGAATACCTCAAAAGGTCTAATTGGCTCGGGTTTCACCCCAATACAGTCAGCAACATACGGAGTAACATAAGATAAGGTAGAACCCGGATCGATCAGAGCATATACATCACGGGAAAATATAGTTAATGTACCTGTGACGACATCTGGGGAAGACTCAAGATCCTGTCGCCCGGCTAAAGCATATACGTGGGGCTGAACAGTACCTGAAGTAGATGCTCCCCCTCTGCCCCTGCCTCTACCTGCTGTAGTCTGAGAAGTCTGTGCTGTCAGGCGTACTGAGGAAGACCCAGCTGCTGATCCCGTAGGCTGAGTCCCAACTCTACCTCTTGCTGAAGGGCAATCTCTCATCATATGACCAACCTGCCTGCAAGCATAGCAAGCATCCGAACCCTGACGATAGTGTACGGAATGTAGTCTACCGCACTGGCTGCACCGTGGCACTGAGGGTCTCCTCTGACTAAAGTCTCCCCTAAACTGAGAATTTGAGACCCTCGAACTCTGGCCCTGTCCTGACTGAAAAGAACGATCAAACCTCATGTCTGAGAATCTGGGAGGCGCACTAGTCGCTGACTGACTTGAGTGCCTATATTGCATCTGTCTCGGTCCCCCTCTATACTCACCGCTGGCTCCCATAGATCTAGCCTTCTTACCTTGTCTTCTGTCACTATCACGATCACTTCTTTGCGGCTGTTGTCGTTCCTCAAGATTCTGAGCATGGGCCTGTATTCGGGAAATATCCATCCCGTCTTGCAAAGAGGCCGTCAGACAATCTCTAAACAAGTGTGGCCCCAAACCACTCACAAATATATCGACTCGGTCTCCCATGTCGGCCACCATAGTTGGGGAATATCTAGCCAAAGAATTGAATTGCATACTATACTCTCGGGCACTCATGCTTCCTTGCTTTAGATTCAAGAACCTGTCCGCTCTAGCTCGACGGACCTCGGGTGGCAAATAATGACGAATAAAAGCATCCACAAATTCTTGCCAAACCGGAGGAGGCGCGTTCTCTCCCTTTGATGCTACCCAGTTGTTGTACCATAATACCGCCACATCGCGGAGTCTATAAGAGGCCAACTCCATGGATTCGGTCTCGGAGGCATGAATAATCTTTAAGGTCCTCAATATTTCATCAATAAAGTTTTGCGGATCTTCGTCCGGCTTCGACCCAAAGAACTCCGGAGGATTTAAGGTCATAAAATCACGAGCTCTCGTGCTAGCTGAACGATCGCTCGGGCCCGCATTCTGTCGTTATGCCTGGGCGGCAACCAATTGGGTCAATAAATGTATGGCCTCAGTCACCTGTTGACCCGAAGCACCCGCTGGAGGAATCGGAGCCGATGCTCCCCCTTGCTCTTCTACATTGGGCGGGGCCTCATTTTGTGATTCTCCCTCTTCTACATTCGTCAGAGGCTCTCTTTCCGCCCGTCTTTTTGTCGTAGCTTTGCCCTTCTGGGCAGCTGTAGCTTTTCCCTTTCACGGCATTCTGAAATCATAACACACTTTTAGAAAGAATGGAATCTTATACGTGGCTCTATCGCACGATCTCATAGAAGAAAGATGGTCATTTTCCTAAATGCCCTGTAGCCTCTTGTTTATTGATGTGGCGCGCTACACACCTTAAACAAGACTCTACTAGACAAGGCTCGTAGACACTTCCTAGGACGCACTGCTCTGATACCACTTTTGTCACGACCCAGCTAGGGGCCGCGACGGGTACCCGGGGCTAGCCACCGAGCACCACTCATCTTGCTCACTTAAGGCCCTTTTATCAACTTCATACACGAATTATAGGAAAAACATATTTTAGATAGAAATAATAATGCTTTATATACACTCGCCTCTCGGCCATCAAAATACTATATATATAATAACATCTTGTGAGACCATCTAACCCACACTGTGTATCTACGAGCCTCTACTGACTGACTGAATACATATAGACGGAACAAGACTTTGTCGTGCCCAAAATATGCATATATACCAAAAGGGGAATCACAAACACCTTTGAACAATGGAGTGCTCTCAATCAGCTGACAGCTACTATGGATCTGGATCAAGCTCACCTCCCTGTCTACCTGTGGGCATGAACACAGCGTCCAAAGAAAAAGGACGTCAGTACGAATATTGTACTGAGTATGCGAGGCATAAACAATGAAACAAGACAATGATATAAAAAGAATATCAATATGAAGCTTTTGGATCTGACTGATATACATAAGGAAAGTAATGCATGCTGTCTTACTCATACTCATCATCAAATCATATATGCATAATGTATAAGCTGCCCATCCATGTCGGATCGGTGTAATAATCAATAACATTAGCCCGCGTCCAGGTCTCCCGCGTCCGGGGTACCATCTCATGCCGCCCACTAGTGGTGTCTGCCTATGCCAATTGGTCATGGTGTATCCGTATAGCTGCCCGCCTTAGCGGTGACTGCCCGGCCAACTAGGCGCGGTGTAATATTATCATGACCTGCTCATATTATTATAGTACATGCATAAAGCTTAAGATCAACTATACTTTATCAGGGTGACGTAAGGTCGAGATCCCCCGATTTCATTATGGAGCAATTAGTGACGTTCTGCCTCACCTTGAAGGAATTAGCACATAAGGTGAGTATGAGTAATCAATAACTTCTTCATCATAGCATATCTCTTATCATATATAGGCATCTATAGATATAGGCTTTTAGCTTTTCAGAATACATGAACTCATAAAGAGGAAAGGAATTTATACCATAGGATTCATGCCATTGGAAAGAAAGGACTAGCCTCACATACCTTTGTCGTTTAGCTAGGCTATCGTTCACTTGATCTCCTTCGATATCACGACGCTACCTTTACGAGATAATTCAAATTAGTATTAGTTAATTGACTTAAGGAATACGTCACTATTTCTAGAGAAAATTGGGCAGAACTTCCTTTATTTATACTACTTTTCCCATAGTCCATATCAACTCCCAACGTTCTCAACAACATCCACAATATTACAATCAACAACCATCATTTATATATATTCACCACATTCCACCATTTTCCTCCAATTTCTCCACATTTATGGCTATAGCTCGTTATCGCATCTTTTCATATATAATACTCATTTCATGGTCTAAACATCATTTACAAAATATTCATGATCATAGTACATCAACATTCATGACTCCATTTAACTACCATTCAATTGTAACACTATTTACTCATTCAAGACCCATTTTCCATGTCTTTCTACAATTCAAGCATCTTAGTTTTCCAATACCTTAAACAACGTGATAAAGTCATGAAACTTACCTTAGATGATGGTTGAATAAGTCTTGAGTAGTAATGCTTTCTTTGCACCAAAACCCTACTTCACCTTTCTTGGGTTTTCTTGAGGTAGATGACCTTTACTTGTATTTCATACACTTTGTTTCATGGATTTAATGTTGTTGATCTTGATGTTCCTTTGATTCTCTTGGATGAAGTGTTTTAGAGAATATTCTAGAGTGTTCTTGAATTGTGGAGATGGGAAATGAAATAAAATGAGGTTAGGGTCCCTTTTTAATACTCAAAATCTGTTTTTTAATGAACAACAGTCGGGGTGTACAGTGGTCGTAAACCACAGTTTATCGACCGTATACTGGTTTACGGTCCGTCCTCCACAGTCGTATTTAAGCATATCAGAAACAGAAAGGTTGGCTGGAGATCCTGGTAGTTTACGACTCAGTTTACGGGCCGTATTTCGATTTACAGTCCGTATTCTGGGTTGTATTTTACCATTTCAACATTTAACAGAAAGTCAAATTTTTTGAAATATTGAAGGACGATGGCACTTTGCGATCCGTAAATCACTTTACGGGCCGTAAATCACTTTACGACCACTGGGCTGAAATAAAATTCCGCAACTTTCTTCTTTCCAAAAACACATAATTAGCCATTCCCTACTTAGTAAAACATCGCACACTCATACCCTTCATTGGTCTATTCATTGTAGGCTCGCGGAAAATTTCCGAGGTGTAACACTGGTGCCACGAATAATCAGATCTGAGCCTTGCCCTTCCGAAGAGCCTCTGAAAACTCAATGTCTAGCCATTATCAAATTCTAAGTTAGAAACGGGAAACAAAAGTACCCATATTGCTATATATTCTTTTGAATCAAAATCAACTAAGTAAAAGAGGGAAATCGGACCCACAAGGGTAAAATGAGTATTGTAAAGATGGAATAGGTAACCCAATATTCTAGAAGTTCAATTTTACTCTCCAATTGCTAGTTTAGCTAAAGTATTGGTCAATTTCATCATTAAAAGAAAACTCCCAAAATTAGACATAAACCCTAGCTTTTCCATATTCAATTTCTCAGCTAGGATGGAAGATTCAAGCCTATTGGTTACTAATTAATGAAATTCCATGCTTAGATTAGTCAAACCCATCAATTAATCTCACATTTGAAGCCTAAAGTTCAAATAGCAATGTTAAGGTTAAAACTCATCTTCTTTCATTAGTTTTCTAGATTTCCACCATTAATTTAAGCTTAGGAAAGGTAAATAATGGATAACAAGGTTAGAGAGACTTACCCCAAGAAGAATCCACTCAGAAACACCTCAAATCGCCCTTGAAACACTTAGGAGAAATAATTTTGGGAATGGGAAATGAAGGGTTAAACTTAACATTTAATGAATGCTGGAACAGCGGCTTCCGCCCCAGTGGAAGACGTCCGCTATCACGTATCCGCTCTAGCGGAATACCGTCCACTGGAGTGAATTCCCATGGAACCCACATCTTCATGCCCATGGACTAGGTCTCGCTGAGGCAGGTCCGCCAGCGCGCACCCAGTCTCGCTGAGGCGAGACACTAGACACCAGAATTTTCTTGGTATTTCACCAAGTTCTTCCCAAATCTCGATAATCACCGAGACCTCCCAAATCAAACCAGACAGGTATACATACATAAAAATATGCTACAAACTCACTCGTGGTCTCAGAATTTCCATCGGAGGTCTATTTGACTGGGTCAACACCCAATGGCCAAAAACCAACTTTCACAACCAATTATCCAAAATGCTTCTAAGAGCCTGGGGAATCGAACTGAACATCCCACCAAGTTGTAATCGACCTTTCGGACCTCATGGAAGTGACGAATTTATGAAAAAGGTCAATATAATGACAAGTCCACTGTTGGTCAATGATTTTTCACTTTAAGGTTGTAATTCTAATAAGGCATCATAAAACTCGCCTGATTACCTCAAAAATCGTACCGGCTATCCTTACGGGTCAAAATCATACAAACAGGTCTTGGGGAAAGGTCAACGAGGGTAACTGGTCAGAAGTGCAATAACGACCAAACAGATCGTTACCGACGCTCAATGCTCGTAGCTTCTTCCAAAGTCGAGTAATACTTGTACCCTTGAAAGCTTTATTTTTCTCTTATAAAGATTTCTTCATTTTTCTGTACATAATGATATCATTGTGTAATTAGCAAATTTATCACTTACCCAAGTAAAAATATTCTTCTATAAGAAATACTTGATTTAATTATTTTGTGAGTAATTACAAAAACCTATACATGATTTTTGAGATGCGGTTTGTATTTTTCTGGCTGTTGAATTATGTTGCAGGTCAAGAAAAATGGTGGCGAGAGGGTAGGTAGATTCCTACTTGCACGAGGTATTTACATTAAATTAAATAATTTGATCATAGCAGTGGAAAGTTGAAATAAGCATACATATCATCCACATGGTTAGGCCATAAATTTTTGAAAGACAGATGCATGTCTTGTATTTATTGATTTGATGTAAATATCTAGTGTAAACAAGTTTTAAACAAGAAAGGGGAAGGAGCCCAGAAGAAGTGGATGTTGTATGGAAGAGATGGGAGTAAGGAAATTAGTTGTATATATTCAACAGGATAACGTTTGTGCAAAAAAATTCAAGATATACAACCAACACACAATTGGTAAATGCCATGACCCAAAAATCATGATAGCCGCGAGGGCACCTACCCTAACCCATAGGCAAATCCAAATGAATTCCTAAATATTTTAACCAATTATTATTTAGAAAAAAGTTTGAGAACATGGCATAGTCAGTAAAAGCGTCAATGTGCAGCAAACTAACTCATTGTCACAACCCAACCCACCATGACCGACACCCATACTAACTCCTAGTGGGCGAACTAATACGCTTAACCATCTACTCATTCAAGTCCATTTTTACTTAGTCAATTCATCCTGTTCCAATAAATTAAATGCAAGATTTAAATCAAAAGCAGTCATGCCATAAAACAATAATGTAAGTGCAGAAGTCCTAACTATTACAATCCCAAATTTCAAAAGTCAATGTACAAAGAATCTAATCCAAAACATGTCTAAGGAATCCATACTGTCTGAAATAAATAAACGTCAATGTATGGAATTTAAATAGATGTTAAATAAAGGAAGATCTTCGGGCGGCTTGGCACAAATAAAAGCTCAGCCTCAATCTGTCAGTTAATGGCCTCAAGCTAAATGTGTAACATCCCATAAATCCGTATGAAATATGAAAGTGTTATACGAGTCGTTTTGAACCTTATAAGTTAGGTTATGTTCACAATTCAGGACTTAGAGACCAAAACGGGGAGTGTTAGGATGAAAAATCCCATTTCGACGGTAATTGGGGGACTTTAAGACAAAGTATGCCCCGTACTTCAAAGTACAACCCGTACTCTGTGGGCGTTCTTTGGTCTTTGCAAATCTGAACTCTCTGGAAATTTAGGGGAAGTACGACCCGTAATTTAAAGGACGCGGCGTCCTTTCTACCCGCCCTTTCCCCGTGTCTCAACTATTGTTTAATGGAATTTTCTTAGAAGTACGGCCTGAAAGAACGTCCCATCCTTCTTGGACGTACTCCTCCGGTGTCCATCAGAAACTATAAAAATGTGGGTTCTGTTAATTTTGTCACTTTTCACCTGTTCAAAAACCCTAAGCACGAAAATTACTTCTCAAAACCTCCTATTTCAAGGGAGTAGCAAGATAATCTAATTCAAGGGAATTCAAGCTAAGGTTTAAGTGATTCTCCTCTAAGAAAGTAATTTGTTGAAATACATTAAGGTATGTCTCTCTTTTAAAAACCTTATTTTAGATGCATGTCTTCTTTTCAAAAGTTCTTTATTGAATAGAGAGGTGAACTTCTCATACTTTAAGAACCCTAATTCATGTTTTGATTGTGGTTGGTGTGCGTGAGAGGATAAGCCCAAATTAAACCTTTATTGTATTATCCTCTATATACGTATGTGAAATCATAATCGTTTTCATCTGTAAGAGATGGTCAATAAGGATGGCTAAGGGATGGTAATAATGTTTTCATATTGAACTATGGCATTGAAATCTTGGTTAAAGAAGTGTAAACGTTTTCAAGACATTTTTGAAATAGTTTATCTTTACGATATGGAATAATGAACTTTAATGCTAATTGATGGTGTGACTACTTTGAGACAAATTGTGAATCGACTTCTATGCTATGAACTTTATCGTTGTGTTTGTCCTAGCTACTCGAGAGGAAGGGTAGCCACTATGGATCCTAGTGTGGTAATTGCCTAGCCATTCGGGAGGAAGAGTGGTCACTTCTGGGTTCGCCACTCGGAGTGCAGTTTATGCCTAGCTATTCGGGAGGAAGTATACCCACCGAGAATTACATATTTCGGTGTGGTGCACTATGTTTAGGGAACCTCTATAGTAATCCCTTCGATGTAATTGATTCTTGGGCCTGTATTGGCATGTGTGATATTCTTATTCTTTCATGGAACTGTTGTTGATAATAATGATCAATTTGAAAGGCATATTTGAAAGTTGTAAATTGACAAGAGGCTTCTTAATCGGTGTTGATAATGCTTACTGAGATACACAAGTTGAATAACAGTTTTTACATTTATTTCACATGGTTTTCAGAACTGATTTCTTTAAGTATTATTGTACTATATTTGCGTATTACTTGTTGTCCTCGAGGCACACACTAATTACGAAGTACTCATGCATACCATTGATATTTTTGATGGTATGTTAGGTAACAGAGAAGAGCAGGTTCTTGATACTTTAGGCCCTTAGGAAGGACTTGTTGTTGTTGTTGACTTGGTGAGCCCACATGTTCATTCGTGGGACACCCTTTTTACATTTAATTATTATTATACTTTTAGCGGGCTATGTCCCGATGTGTCAAGCAATTATTCTTTATCTTAAAAGCTCCATAGTTTACATTCTTGTGGGTAGTTGTCGAGTTGTTTAACTCTGAGGCATGTAATACGTTTTGATTATGTTTTATGACATTAATGACTTCCGCTAATTTAGTTCATATATCACGACTCGTTTGAATTTGTTTTATAAATTGCTGGAAGTGATATTGAACCTTGCGGGTTCAGGTGTTAATATTGCATCGTTTAGGTTCTTCTGATGTTGTTCATGATGTCGGATGCTGGTCACATCTAGGGTGGGGTTTGGGGCGTGACAAGCTTGGTATTAGAGCCTAGGTTTAAATATGTCCTAGGATTAGTGTTGGTGTCTGTGGAGCTGTGTCTAGTGGAGTTTTCCTTGTGCAGCCTGACCACCTACATGACCAAGAAACTCCTAGGACATTTATAGGTGTTTCCTTCTCATCTTGATTCTAGATTGTGCTGTAGAGCTTGAAGTCCTTTTAGGATCGTTCTAATTCACTCGTTAATTCATGCCTTGCAGAAATGACTTTGATGCGATCCAAAAATGGTAATTGAGGACAACCCATGAGAGCTAACCGAAATCTCGGGGGCGCGAATGCTGGTAACGGTAATGATATTAGAATCAAGCACCGCCTGCTCCTGCTGTTCTAATTACGGGTGTGCCTAAGATTGGTACGATGCAAACTGCTATTCAAATGTTGACTGCATTGGTTACGGCTCAGCAACAGCAAGGAGGTGTGGAACCCCATGGTAGAGGCAGACCGAAGCAATTCCTAGACTTAAAGTCACCAGAGTTCTTCGGGTCACGAAAGGTGGATGACCCCTAACACTTTTTTAGATGAGACTTTCAAGTTGTTGAGGGCAATGGATGCCCATGATTCCGAAGCTGTAAGGCTTGTTTCTTATCAGCTGAAGGATGTTGCTCATGCCTGGTCTGAGATGTGATGCTGCTTTAGCTTCGACATGGGCTGAATTTGAAGAGGCGTTCATGGAAAGGTTTTTGTCTGATGAGGAGAGATTTGCTATGGCTACGAAATTTGAAAAGCTGGAATGTTATATCCCGCATTTTGGTACTTAGGGATAATTTAAGATAATTGCGGGAAGTTAAGAGCAAGGCCATATTTTTATTTTGTTTAGCACGCAAGTTGTTTATAAAAATTTTGAAGTGAAAATATTAAGAAAGGTCAAGGGCAAAAAGGGAAATTCGCAATATGACTCATGAAAATATGGAGGAAGGCTAAGGGCAAATTTGAAATTTGAAAAAAAAATGCAAAAAAAAATGTGCTTGGAAATTAAAGGGGCCACTTGGGCCGTTCAATTGGAGTGGGCTTAGGCCCAACTAGAAGCCTAATGGACAAGAATAAAAAGATGACTAAGTCATCTTATTCATTTCATTTTCTAGAAATTTCAAGAACTCAAAGAACAAAAGAAGGAGGAGAAAAATAAAAGGGGCCATTCGGCCACCTTCAACTCCAACAAAAATCTTGGAAATTTTTTATCAAAAATTATTTTCTTCTAGCCAAACAATCCATTGAAGGGTCCTTAACAAAGTGGAGTGGTTATTGAAGCAAGAAAAACCTATATTCATACAAGTTGTAAGTTCTATCCAATTGAAGAATCAAGGAAAAAGGTAAGGTTTAATCCTTTTCCTATATGTTATGGATAATTATGTATGTTGTAGTATGTGAAAGTGGATGAAATTCATGGAAATATGGACACTTGTTGTGGCCGTGTAAGTATGTGTGTGTGTAGGAAATATGATTTAATTATTTTATCTAGTATTTGATTGTTGTTGTTGTTATGGATGATTTGTATATGTTGTAGAGTGAAGAAATGGATGAGATATATGAAACTATGGATGTAGTGTTGTGGCCGTGGGGTTGCTATGTGATGTAGAAGAGAATGAATCAATTTTATCTAGTATTTTGGTTGTTGTGTTGTAGATTCCATGATGTTAAATGAAGAATTAATGGTTTGAAAGGAAGTTGTAATCGTTGAGGGAATGTTGAAGAAGTAATGTAACACTAGCATGAATTTTTATATTTGCATGAATAATGTTGTTAGGGAGTAAGTTGTTGGGTTGTTGTGATTGAATTTGAAAGAAGAAGTTAGGTTGTTATTGTTCTTATTGAAGTTGGAAGGTCTCGGGTGGAGTAGAATGTTGATTGGGTTACTTGAAATGTTATGTGAATTGTTTGAAGTATTCTTGAATCATGCTAGAATGTATTTTGGGTAAATTGTTGAAGTTGTTAGTATGATTGTTGGTATTGTTGTTGATGTTTTGGCCAAGTTGAATTCTCGGGGATGTTGAATATATAGGGGAGATGCTACCCAAATTTCTGTAGAAAAGTGTTACTTTAAGATTTAACTCCTAAGGGCTTATGGTTAATGTTTGGTATTTGTGACCAATTGTAGATTTTGGGAAGTTCGGAACTTGAGTTTGGATTAGCGTAAGGAGCGAATAAGGTATGTAAAGCTCTACCTTTCTTTCTTTTGGCATGTCCTAGTCCTAATAGGCTATGATACGAGTCTTGGGGAAAACTCCATTCTTAGAAATCCGAGCATAATTACGACCCTTATTCATTTCAATGTAATTGAATTATGAACTTTATGCTTTGATATGCTTTGATGAAAAATAGCTTAAACACTTTTTACTTCTAAAAGAGTCTTGTGCCATAAAACGTCCGTAACTTTTACAAATAGAATCGGATTACCTTGAAGCGTTCGTAGATGACTCCATAAGGCCTAATGTCCATAATTCACGTACGTCACCTCGACTTGACCCGAGGTGGGCCCACAATTCCCGAAACCTTCTTGTATTGTTCTATTTGACCTATTTCCGTGCGATAATTAAAAGAAACCTTTGGTTATTGTTCCGACTACTAAATGATAGTTGTTTTAACTATTCCATTGAATCCTGTGATATATTTTGATATGTACAAATGATCTCAGAAGTTTTTCTTTGACATAATCCGTCGTAACATCCGAAAGGTACGTACTATGACTATCGTCTGATTTCTTTTCTAAATGACCTATCATTCGGACTATTCTATCGAGTCTTTCTAAATATTTTATGATGCATATAGTTTCTCAGTACTCTACTCGTGGATGCCTCAATGCTTCCTTCACTGAGCCCGGGCCAGGATATGTTATCACGCGTAATCCACTGCATTTTTTGCCGTGCCTCGATGTGAGGGGGCAGGTATAGCATGTACATGGGTCCGGAGTATGATGTGCCATGTACATATATTCTGATGGTTGATGATATGATATGATATGTGTACATTCTGATATTTGATGATATGATATGATATGGCCATCTGATATGTTATGATATGTTACGGAGCTATTCCCTACTCTGGAGTATGATGTGTTGTGGCGCCAGTGATGGGGTGGCGACCACGTTCTGTTCACCGAGTCCCATAATGGGGCCGGATATGGCATATGTTCTGACATGCATTACCTATGTTTTATGAGTAAGGAATTTTGATACTCTGGTTATTGCACTTATTTTCTGTACTCCTTGTTCAGATTATAATTCTGTTTACTGTATCTCATGCTTTACATACTCAGTACATATTCCGTACTGACCCCCTTTCCTCGGGGGATGCTGTGAAGTTACTATAGAGGACGTTCCAGCATAATTGGCAAGCTCCATTTGCTCCTGGAGTGTTGCCGAGTCAGAGTTTGTATGTATGTTTTTTTATGGATTGATGTTAGAGACTTTGCAGACAGAGTCGTGGGTATAGTATGTCGGTTGTGTAAGCGGCTTCATCGGCCGATATGTCATTCTGTATTATGTGATAAATTCTATATGATCACAGATTCTGTTTGATTTGGAAAGCATCGAAAAAGAATATTTTGAAAGTTTAGTATGTATTTTATCTTTATTTGATTTAAAAGTCTAATAAGGTTATGTGTGCCCTAAATGTCTGTTGGTTCGCTCGGCTCCGGATGTGGGGTCGGGTGCCCATCACTCCCTAGTGGAATTAGGGTGTGACATGGAACAGGGTAACAAGTCGGTTCATGAGTATAGTTTGGATTTCACCCGTCTGTCAAAGTATGCTTTATACATGATTCCGACTGAAAAACATAGGTTGACTCGTTTTGTGAAAGGCTTGGTACCACGTATCAAGTCTACCTATGCTGCTGCTATGTCTCCTATTTGCACTTTCTCATCTCTGGTTGGGTTTGTTGAACAACAAGCGAGTTGGCAAAATGAGAAGAGGGTGGATCGAGATCAGAAGAAGAAGGCCCGATCTGCAGGTGGTTTCAGTGGTAATAATTACAAGGGTGGGCAAAGTAAAGGGTATGCTGCTCAGTCTGGTGCATATTTGAACGCCAGTGTGCCTTCTGGTAGGCAAGGTCAAAAGACTAAAAACGCAAGCTAGTTCTCCCAGGGTAGTAGTCGGTTCGCTGTATGGGAAGATCGTATCTGTCATCATTGTGGTATTAGGGGCCACCTTAAGCGGTAGTGCAGAAAGTGGCTACGCGAGATGGATGCTATGTATAACCAAAAGAATGATTCGCCTAGTTCTACGTCTGCTAAAAATCCGCCTGCTGGTAATACTAACAATAATAATCAGAATGCTTGTAATAATGGCAAAGAAAAGAAAGTTGATAACACTTCTGGTGGAGGGACAGCTCGGCTTTATGGGTTGACACGTAGGGAGGCAGCTGAGGCTTCTGATCTTGTGGTTACAGGTATCCTTACTATCTATTCTCATGATGCTTATACATTGATTGATCCGGGTTCAAATTTATCCTATGTCACCCCTTAATTCGCTCTTAATATGGGTATAAAAGCCAAACCTTTGTCGGAACCCTTTGCTGTTGATACGCCTTTTGGTGTTCCTGTTATTGCTTCTAGAGTGTATAAAAATTATGTTGTTGTGATTAGGGGACGTGAGACCGTGGCTGAATTCTATGAACTTGAGATGGTGGATTTTGATGTAATTATGGGGATGGATTGGTTGTCCGGGTGTTATGCTAATGTGGATTGTCGCCACAAGTTAGTTCGTTTCGTCTTTCCCGAGGAGCCTGTTATTGTGTGGGAGGGTGAAATTGCTAATTCAAGGGGTAGATTTATTTCCTATCTTAAGGCTTATAAAATTATTACTAAGGCGTGTATTTACCATTTGATTGCTGTTAATGATACAAAAGCCGCAGTACCTGAATTTGCATCTGTTCCCATAGTTAGTGATTATCCCAAAGTGTTTCCTGAAGGTCTTTCTGTTATTCCTCCTGATAGAGTTATTGATTTTGGGATTGATGTTATTCCTCACACCCAACCTATTTCTATTCCACCTTATCGTATGGTTCCAGCCGATCTAAGGGAATTAAAAGATCAGTTAAAGGAATTGTTGGACTAGGGTTTCATCCGACCAAGTTCCTCACCGTGGGGTGCTCTAGTATTGTAACAAAAGAAAGATGGTTCCTTTAGAATGTGTGTTGATTACCGTCAGCTTAATAAAGTGACCATTAAGAATAAGTATCCCTTGCCTAGGATAGATGATCTGTTTGACCAACTTCAGGGTGCTAAGTTCTTTTCAAAGATTGACCTGAGGTCTGGGTATCACCAATTGAAGATAAAGGAGGAGGATATCCCAAAAACTGCTTTCCGTACTCGTTATGGGCACTTTGAGTTTCTAGTCATGTCCTTTGGGTTGACTAATGCGCCTGCTGCATTCATGGATTTGATGAATCGTACGTTTAAGCCTTATCTAGACCGCTTCATTATTATGTTTATTGATGATATTTTGGTGTACTCTAAAAGTCGTGAGTATCATGCTAATCATTTGAGAATGACTTTGACAATACTTGAGGAGAACGAGCTTTATGCAAAATTCTCTAAGTGTGAATTCTGGCTTGAGTCTGTCGCTTTCTTGGGTCATGTGGTGACTGGTGATGGCATTAAAATAAACCCTCAGAAAATTTTAGCGGTTAAGGATTGGCCTAGACCAACTAGTGCGACTGAAATTCGTAGTTTCTTGGGTTTGGCAAATTATTACCGAAAGTTTGTGGAAGGCTTTTTGTCAATAGCCTCTTCATTGACTAAATTGACACAGAAGACTTCTAAGTTCCAGTGGTCCAAAGCTTATGAAAAGAGTTTCCAAGAGCTTAAGACAAGGTTGACTTCAACTCCTATTTTGACTTTACCTTCTGGGTCTGTGGATATGTGGTGAATTGTGATGCTTCTAGAATTGATTTGGGTTGTGTATTGATGCAGAACAGTAAGGTTATTGCTTATGCTTCGCGATAGTTGAAGAAGCATGAGAAGATTTGCCCAACTCATGACTTGGAGTTGGCTGCCGTGGTATTTGCCTTGAAATTTTGGCTCCATTATTTGTATGGTGAGCATTGCGATGTTTTTACTGACCATAACAGCTTGCAATACATCTTTAAGTAGGGAGAGTTGAATCTCAAACAGAGGAGATGGTTGGAGTTGTTAAAAGATTATGATTTGAATATTTTGTATCATCCTGGTAAGGCTAATGTGGTTGCTGATGCTTTGAGTAGAAAATCTATGGGCACGTCGGCTTATTTGCGCGTTCATGACATGCCCATGGGGAAGGACATTTGAAGACTTGCTAGTCTTGGGGTCAGACTTGATGAAATTGAAGATGGAGAGTTAGTGGGAATCACTCCATCATGGTCTGACATTGTGGAAAGGATTAAATCCAAGCAATATGGTGATGAGCTTTTGGCAAAGCTGAGAGATGGAGTGGAAAGGGGTGAGTACACTTCATTTACCATTGGGACTGGCGATAGTGTTCTGCGGTTGCAAGGGCGATTGTGTGTTCCTGATGTCGATGGTCTTTGATAAGAATTAATGATGGAAGATCATAGTTTCAAGTATTCGGTTCATCCGGGATCCACCAAGATGTATAAGGATTTGAAACAACACTATTGGTTGAACAGCATGAAGGTTGATATTTCTAACTTTATGGCTAAGTGTTTAAACTATCAACAGGTTAAGGCTGAACATCAAAGGCCTGGAGGCCTGGCTTAGAATATTGAGATTCTGTAGTGGAAGTGGGAGGAGATCAATATGGATTTCATTGTAGGTTTACCCCGCACAAAGGCCAAGTTTGATTCGATTTGGGTGATAGTGGATAGACTCACAAAGTCTGCCCATTTTCTCCCTGTGAAGACGTCGTTGTTACACCTCAGAAATTTCCCCGTGAACGTACAATGAATAAACTAACGAAGAAGACGAGTATACGATGTTTTAATAAGAAGGGAATGACGTTTGACGACCCTAAGTAAGATTTCAAAGGCAATGGGAATAAGAGGTAGGTTATGCGCCCAACGACTATTTATAGGTTTTGAAAATGTGAAAAGTTGCAGATTTGCACTTTGGTCTCGTCGATGAAATACAGACCGTAAAGTGGTATACGGCCCGTAAATTGCCATGTCGTATTTCAACTTACAAAACTTCGACTTTCTGCCAAAGACTTGAATGGTTAAATACGACTTGAAAACGGACTGTAAACTGAAATACGGCCTGTAAACTGAGTTCGTAAATCACCATGTCCTCAGCCTGACTTTCTGGTTCTGTCATCCTTTAATACACCCATAGAATACAGACCGTAAACTGGAATACGGACCGTAAACTAGGTTTACGACCACTGTGCACTTCAACTACTGTTTATTTCAGATCAGATTTTAAGTTATTAAAAAGGAGACCTAAGCTCATTAATTCATTTCATTCCCACGATACTTCTCTCTAGAAACCTCTAGAATATTCTCCACTCTTTATCTACAAGAAAACAAAGGAGATCAAAGATCAACATCAAGAATCCAAGTGAATCAAGTGTATGAAATTCATCAAAGTTCATCCAAGTTAAGAAATTTCAAGAGAAGTAAACTAGGGTTTTGGTGCAAGAAGAGTAATACCACTCAAGGCTTGTTCCTGCAACATCTAAGGTAAGTTTTATGTCATTTACATGTTATTTAGGGTATGGAAGAGTTGAAACACTTGGATTATAGAAGGATGTAAGAAATGGGTCATGAAAGTGTGAATAGTAGCAATGTTGAGTAAAGGTTTGAACTGAGCCATGATCATTGATAATTTGTGATTATAAAAATGTTATGAATGACATTTAGAACATGGAATAAGTATCCTATGTGAGAAAAATGCAACAATGAACCATGACCATGATTATGGAGAAATTGAAGACAAATTGTGAAATACGAATATTGTAAACGAATGATGAGTGTTGTCTATCATATTGAGAATGTTGTTATGAACATTTGAGAGTTGATATAGAATGTGGAGAAAGTAGTATAAACAAAGGAAATGCTGCTCAATTTTTCCCTAGAGATAGTAGCTCGCTTTTATAGCCAACTAACTAACGTTAATGCGAAATTCTCTCTTGAAGGTAGAAATGTGACATTGAAGGAGAACAAGCAAACGATAAACTAATTAAACGAGAAAGGTATGTGAGGCTAGTCCTTTCTTTCTAATGGCATGAATCCTATAGCACGACTTTCTTTCCTCTTCATGAATTCCTACATTCCGGAAAGCTAAAAGTCTACGTCCATGAATAGCTACACAAGATAAGAGATATGCTATGAGTCCTATAATGATGATGATGAGTTAAAGTATGGAGATTCTAAAATGTATGATATGATGATCTTATGATGTTAATGATGTTATTTATTGCGTACACTCACCTTATATGCTAATTCCTTCAAGGTGAGATAGAATGTCAATGAATGCTCCACAATGAAATCGGGGGATCACGACCTTACATCACCCCGATAAAGTATAGTTGTCCATGAGCCTTATGCATCATATATGATAGAGGTACGCAATTCACTACTCATTTTTGGGCATCCTTTCAGGAAGGTTTAGGAACTAGAGTAAACTTGAGCACTGCCTTTCATCCTCAAACTGACGGGAAGGCAGAGAGAACTATTCAGACGTTGGAAGATATGTTGTGAGCCTGTGTGATAGATTTTGGAGGAAATTGGGATAAACATTTACTCATGTACAATTCGCGTACAACAACGGCTGCCAAGCAAGTATTCAAATGGTTCCTTATGAGGCTCTTTATGGGAGGCGTTGTTAGTCTCCAATTGATTGGTTTGAACCAACTGAAGTAGAATTGTTGGGTTCGGATTCAATTCATGAAGCAATCGAGAAAGTTAATCTTATTGTGCAATGACTCAAGACAGCTCATAGTAGATAGAAGTCTTATACGGATATGAGGCGACGTGAGCTAGAGTTTTCTGTTGATGACAAAGTGTTCTTAAAGGTGTCGCCGATGAAGGGGGTAATGCAGTTTGGAAAAAAGGGGAAGCTTAGTCCTTGTTTCATTGACCCATATGAGATTGTTAGGAAAATTAGGACGGTGGCTTATGAATTGAAGTTGCCATCCGATATGGCCATGGTGCATCCGGTGTTTCACATTTCGATGTTGAGGTTGTACAAACCTAACCCTTCCCATGTGTTGAACCTTGAATAGATTGAAATTAATGAAGGGTTATCCTGCGAAGAAGAACCGGTTCAGATCCTAGATCGTCAAGTTAGAAGATTGAGGACGAAGGATGTGGCGTCGGTTAAAGTGTTGTGGCGGAACCATAATACTGAGAAAGCTACTTGGGAAGCGGAGGAGGACATGAAGAAAAGATATCCTCAATTGTTCCCTATGGCAGGTATGAGCTTGTCACGACCCAACTAGGTCCATGACGGGTACCCGGGGCTAACCACCGAGCACCGCTTGTACCATTACCCATCGTACACATCAAACGTTCATTCATTAATCTTGTACTCATATCATAGGAAAAACCATTTTTTTCACTTCGAAACATAATTACCTTTATATACATAAGTCCTTCGGCTATCAAAGTAATGTACATACAATAAGGACATCGTGAGACCATACTACCCACACATACGTATCTACGAGCCTCTACTAGAGTACTAGACATATGGACGGGACAGGACCCCGTCGTGCCCAAAACATACATGTACACAAAATAGTAAGTCAATGGCACCTCCGGAACAATGGAGTGCCCTCAGAGTCTGCTAGTAGATCCAATGAATCTGGGTTGCCTCCCTGTCTACCTGTGGGCATAAACATAGCGTCCAAAGAAAACGGACGTTAGTACGAGCAATGTACTGAGTATGTAAGGCGTGGATAATAACATGATAAGAGCATGAGGGATAACATAAGATAAAAGAACCGTTCATTTCTCATAATACTTCTTAAACATTCGTCATACGTACTTACCCCTTTATTCTCCTAGAGATACACTTATTACATCCACATGCTTACATATGCAATAACTTACAATGCAGTATAGCCACGCACCCGGCCATATAGGCTCGGTATCACCCGTACTCGGCCCTCCCGGGACTCGATAGTATCCGTACTCGGCCCTCTCGGGACTCGATGCTATCCGTACTCGGCCCTCCCGGGACTCGATGCTATCCGTACTCGGCCCTCCCGGGACTCGATAATATCCGTACTCGGCCCTTCCGGGACTCGATGCTATTCGTACTCGGTCCTCCCGGGACTCGATGCTATCCATACTCGGCTCTTCTGGAACTGGATGTTATCCGTACTTGGCCCTTCCGGGGCTCGATGCTATACGTAACTGAGCAGTGGGAGTGCTATGCATACATACATACATATACATAAAAATACATAAATGAACTCAACATCATCCTTAGCATTACCATACATCTATCATTAAAGCATACATTATAACATTGAAGGAAACTATGAAGATGTCGGGGTGACATGAGGTCATGGACCCCCGATTACATTATGGCGTAATCATAATCATCATATCCTACCTTGAAAGGACTAACGTTTTAAGGTGAGTGTACATAAGAAAAAACATCAATGGAACCATACTAAGAATCATTAACTTCATGGGCATCATATCTCACTTTAGGATTCTTTAGACTTACTCTCATCATCATCATCCATTATCATACTCGTGTCTTAGCTCTTTTCTTTATCTTTTACATATGTCGTTCCTTATAGGCATAAACTCATATTTTTTGTTATTTAGGATGATCATGGAAAAATGGGAAGATTCATGCCATAGGAGTCATGCCATAGACGAAAAGGGTTAGCCTTACATACCTCTTTCGTTTAGCTATTCTATCGTTTGATCGTTCCCCTTCGATGCTCCCGTTTCTACCTTCAAGAAAGTTCGTATTGACATTAGCTAATCGATTATAAGAACGTGCTTACTAAAGCTAGAGAAAATTGGGCAGCATTTCCTTTGTTTATACAACTTTTCTCATATTACATATCAACTCCCAAACGTCAATAACAATATCCATAATATCAGACTCAATAATCTTCATCAACCATACATTATTCAATTCTCCTACTTCCATTTCAAGGGCATCCATAACCATGGTCATAATACAACATTACCTTCATCCCTATATAATGTTTCTCCTATGTTTGTAATGTCATTTATAACATAACTATACTCGTAACATACAAAGAATCATGATTCATATTAAGCTACTACTAAAAAACGTCACTATTCTCATATTTGTAACCCATTTTTTATTTCCTTCTATAATCCAAGTCTTTCAACCCCTCAATACTCTAAATAACATGAATTGATAATTAAACTTACCTTTGATAGTGTAGGAATGGGTTTTGGATAACAATACTCCACTTGAAGAAAAACCCTAGCTTCAATCCAAGAGATTTCTTGACTTCAAGCAACCCTCAATAGCTTCCTTACACTTGATTTCCTTGGTTTGATGAAGTTGATTCTTGTTTAGTCATAGATTCCTGTAAAAGAAGTGTGTGGAATATTCTATAGGGTTAGAGAGAAGTGGAGAAGTGAGGGAAATGAAAATAATAACATGAGGTCTTATATTTATATTTGGAAAATCTGACTCGTCAGGAAGTTATACGGACACTTATACGGTCCGTATAAGTGACTGTGAAATCACTCCAAAACATCGCATTTCTGTAACGATTATACGGCACATTATACGGTCCGTATAAGTGACCGTATAATCCCATCAGTGAGGTCTTAACTATGATGATTCTACGGACCATTATACAGACCGTATAATATTACACAGACCGTATAATTTGTCGTATAATCTATCTCTTCTCCGATTTTGTTCTCGTCACTTCGTTTGATCTCCAATCCTTATGGAACCTTCTTGATACTTGTTTAACACCTCATTAACGATCTAAGGGATGTTATAATTCTTCTCCAAGACATCATTAGGTCATCATTAACCCGGTACTTGTAAATATTTCTCGATACATAACGTATACCTTGCCTTGCTTGGAAAACTTTATTCTCTTACTTCGAATGTCTTTGAAATCTCATTTAAAGTCATCAAATCCTACTTCTTACTTATCGAAACATCGTATACTTCGTGCCCTTCGTTAGTCTATTCACTGTGCATGAACGAAAATGTTTTCGAGGTGTAACAGAGCTAGCGCTTTAATTATTCTTAGATGAATCATTTGTGGTTGTTTGAAGCAACTTGTGGTTTCAGGAATACCTTCTAGGCTATGATTCTCATTCGAGGACGAATGAGCTTAAGAGGGGGATAATGTAACATCCTGTAAATTCGTATGGAATATGAAAGCGTTATACGAGCCGTTTTGAACCTTATAAGTTAGGTTATGTTCACAATTCGGGACTTAGAAACCAAAACGGGGAGTGTTGGGATGAAAAATCCTATTTCAATAGCAATTGGGGGACTTTACGATAAAGTACGGCCCGTACTCTGTGGGCATTCTTTGGTCTTTGCAAATCTGAACTCTCTGGAAATTTTAGGGGAAGTACAGCCTAGAAGTACGGCCCGTACTTCAAAGGATGGGACGTCCTTTCTGCCCGCCCTTTCCCCGTGTCTCAACAATTGTTCACTGGAATTTTCTTGGAAGTATGGCCTGAAAGAATATCCCGTACTTAGAAGTACATCCTGTCCTTCTTGGACTTACTTCTCTCGCATCCATCAGAAACTATAAAAACGTGGGTTCAGTTAATTTTGTCACTTTTCACCTGTTCAAAAACCCTAAGCACGAAAATTACTTCTCAAAACCTCCTATTTCAAGGGAGTAGCAAGATAATCTAATTCAAGGGAATTCAAGCTAAGGTTTGGGTGATTCTCCTCTAGGAAAGTAATTTGTTGAACTACAATAAGGTATGTCTCTATTTTAAAAAACTTATTTTGGATGTATGTTTTCTTTTCAAAAGTTCTTTATTGAATAGAAAGGTGAACTTCTCATACTTTAAGAACCCTAATTCATGTTTTGATTGTGGTTGGTGTGCGTGAGAGGATAAGCCCAAATTAAACCTTTATTGTATTATCCTCTATATACGTATATGAAATCATAATCGTTTTCATCTGTAAGAGATGGTCAATAAGGATGGCTAAGGGATGGTAATAATGTTTCATATTGAACTATGGCATTGAAATCTTGGTTAAAGAAGTGTAAACATTTTCAAGACGTTCTTGAAATGGTTTATCTTTACGATATGGAATAATGAACTTTAATGCTAATTGATGGTGTGACTACTTTGAGACAAATTTTGAATCGGCTTCTATGTTAGGAACTTTATCGTTGTGTTTGTCCTAGCTACTCGAGAGGAAGGGTAGCCACTATGGATCCTAGTGTGGTAATTTCCTAGCCATTCGGGAGGAAGAGTGGCCACTGCCAGGTTCGCTACCCGGAGTGCGGTTTATGCCTAGCTACTCGGGAAGAAGGATAGCCACCGAGAATTAAATATTCCGGTGTGGTGCGCTGTGTTTAGGGAACCTCTATGGTAATCCCTTCGATGTGATTGATTCTTGGGCCTATATTGTCATGTGTGATATTCTTATCCTTTCATAGAACTATTGTTGATAATCATGATCAATTTGAAAGGCATATTTAAAAGTTGTAACTTGACAAGAGGCTTCTTAATTGGTTTATTATAATGCTTACTGAGATACACAAGTTGAATAACTCTTTTTCCATTGATTTCACATGGTTTTCAGAACTGATTTCTTTAAGTATTATTGTACTTTATTTCCGTACTACTTATTGTCCCCGAGGCAT
This sequence comes from Lycium barbarum, assembly GCF_019175385.1. Lineage (NCBI taxonomy): Eukaryota > Viridiplantae > Streptophyta > Magnoliopsida > Solanales > Solanaceae > Lycium > Lycium barbarum. Next base: position 84,984,131 of record NC_083343.1, read on the forward strand.
TCACTAAGTGCGAAGTCCTCAGGCATACCATTGTTGTTTTTTATGGTATGTTAGGTAACAGAGAAGAGTAGGTTCTTGATACTTCAGGCGCTTAGGAAGGACTTGTTGTTGCTGCTAACTTGGTGAGTCCATATGTTCATTCGTGGGACATCCTTATTACATTTAATTATTATTCTAGTTTTAGCGGGCTGCGTCCCGATGTGTCAGGCAATTATTCTTTATCTTAGAAGCTCCATATTTTACATTCTTGTGGGTAGTTGTCGAGTTGTTTAACTCTCGGGCATGTAATACGTTTTGATTAAGTTTTATGACATTAAGTCTCTTCCGCTAATTTAATTCATATGTCACGACTCATTTGAATTTGTTTTATAAACTGCTGGAGGTGATATTGAACCTGGCGGGTTCAAGTGTTAATAGTGCATCGTTTTGGTTCTTCCGAAGTTGTTCATAACGTCGGATGCCGGTCACTTCTAGGGTAAGGTTTTGGGCGTGACAAAATTTGAGGTCGAGTAGCAGTCACAAGATCATAATCTGCACTCAAAAGAATGCAGAAAAGTAGTATCAGTACAAACAATATGTATCAGTAGATAACACTATGCTCCTTGAAAACTGTGTTGGAGTTTTATGAATAAATAATTCGGACTAAGTGTTTAAAAACAGGGCTTACTGTCCCCGTCGACCGCTGTAGCGTCTTGCTATAGCGGGCAAGGGCTCGCTATAACAAGACCTCCAACTTTGTCCGCTTCCGTTGCGGCAAGGGCAGACCCGCCATAGCGCAAGCGCTACAGCGGTCTAGTGTCCGCTGTAGCGGACACCCACAGTTCCCATATGTCCGTGACGGCGAGGATCACGCCGCTACAGCGGCCTCGCCGTAGTGGTATACTGTCTGCTACAGCGGTGCCACTGAACCAGTAGGCTCGCTAATTCCACCAGTTTTTTACTCTACCACACAACACTTCATCCGAGGTCTCACAAACACAAATAAACATGCACGTTAATGTAAAAACAACACACGGACTCACCCGTGGCCTTGGAATCCCCAACGGAGGTCTAATTTCCTACATCACCCCCCCAATGGACTCAACGCAACCAAACTATGATAAAAACTAAGCTAAATTTTCAGTTCTTAGACTTCTACATTTGAGTTTCTATAAGCTCGTTTTACCCTTGCAAGGGTTCTTTTTGGTAGGGTGATCCTAGATTTTCCATAATGACTGGGCGGGTCCTTATATCATATACAATTGAAACATCGTTAGTCCCCGAATGGACAAGAATGAGGAATCTAGGAAAAGGGTACCTGTCTCGGGGAAAAGCTAAGGATACTTGCTACGCATATCCGAATCTGTTTCCCAAGTAGCTTCCTCAATTGGGCGATTCTTCCACTGAACTTTCACGGAGGCTATTTCTTTCGACCTCAACTTGCAAACTTCTCTATTTAAGATAGCAATAGGCTCTTCCTCATAAGTCAAGTTCTCATCTAGTAAAACAGAATCCCAACGGATTATGTACGAACCATAACCATGATACTTCTTCAACATCGAAACGTGAAATACCGGATGAACACCTGATAAGCCCGGAGGTAAAGACCACTCATAAGGTACCTCCCCCACACGCTTGAGAATCTCAAATGGCCCAATAAATATCAGGCTAAGCTTGCCCCTCTTCCCAAACCTCATCACACCTTTCATGGGTGAAAGTTTCAACAGAACTTTTTTTCCTTCCATAAACTCAAGATCTTGAACCTTTCGGTCTGCATTCTCCTTTTGCCTACTCTGTGCTACCAAAAGATTTGCTTGAATCACCTTCACCTTCTCTAATGACTCTCTCAGAAAGTCCGTACTCCAAGGTCTCACCTCAAACGCATCGAGCCAACCAATAGGAGACCTACACCTTGCCCCATATAAAGCCTCAAATAGGCCATGTCGATGCTCGAGTTATAGCTATTGTTATATGCGAACTCTGCCAATGGTAAGAACTGATCCCAGTGGCCACCAAAATCTATCACACAAACCCGAAGCATATCCTCAAGAACCTGAATAGTCTGCTTAGACTACCCGTCAGTCTGAGGGTGGAAAGCTGTACTAAGGTCCAACCTTGTACCCGATTCCAAATGCAAATACTGCCAAAAATGAGATGTAAAAGTCATGCCTCTATCGAATACGATGGAAATAGGAACCTCATGTAGTCTAACAATCTCACGAATGTATATCTTGGCTAATTTCTTAGCGTTATAAGTTATCCGAAACGGAATAAAATGAGCAGACTTAGTCAACCTGTCGACAATAACCCATATAGAATCAAACTTCCCCAATGTCTTCGGAAGACCAACCGCGAAATCCATTGCTATTCTTTCCCACTTTCACTCAAGAATGGGCATCTTCTGAATTGTATCCCCAGGTTTTTAATGTTCATACATTACTTGTTGGCAGTTCAAACACTGAGCAACGAACTCCACTGTGTCGCGCTTCATCCTAGCCCACCAGTAATGTAGTCTCAAGTCTCGATACATCTTGGTAGCGCCAGGATGAATGGAATACCTCGAACTGTGAGCCTCTACTAGAATTGTCTTGATCAAATCACCCACACGTGGAACACAAACTCTCCCCTTAATCCGTAACACCCCCTCTTCGTTGATCACGGCCTCCTTGCCTTACCACGCAACAACTTGTCACGAATTTCACACAACTTAGCATCCTCAAACTGTTTAGCCTTAATCTGCTCCAGAAACAATGACCTAGCCTTAATATAAGAAAACATTCTGCCCGTGCTAGACATATCCAGCCTCATAAGACTGTTAACCAGAGTCTGAACCTCTCTAGCTAGCGGCCGCTTCGAAGAGATCAAACAAGCTAGACTTCCCATACTGGCTGACTTCCTACACAACGCGTTAGCCACCACATTTGCCTTACCAGGATGATATAGAATGGTGATGTCATAATCCTTTAGCAAATCCATCTATCTCTGCTGGCTAGAGTTCAGATCCCTCTGAATGAACACATTCTGTAAGCTGCGGTGATCAGTGTACACCTCACAACGGACACCATACAAGTAGTGCCTCTAAATTTTCAGCGAAACACCACTGCTGCCAGTTTCAAGTCATGATTAGGATAGTTCTTCCCATGCACCTTCAACTTCTAGAAGCGTAAGTAATCACCTTCTTTTCTTGTATCAAAACAACACCCAAACCAGAGCGTGAAGCATCACAATAAACAACAAAATTCTTGACCTTCACGGGCAATGCTAGAATGAGAGCTGTCGTCAACAAGGTCTTGAGCTTTTGAAAGCTCTCCTCACACTCGTCGGACCACTGAAACCGTGCCTCTTTCTGAGTCAAACGGGTCAAATGAGAAGCAATAGAGGCAAACCCTTCACAAACCGACGATAATAGCTAGCCAGACCCACAAAACTATGTATTTCGGTCATTGACGTGGGCTTAGTCCAATCCCTGACTGCCTGAATCTTCTGCAGATCCACCCTTCGAAATTACATGCCCTAAGAAGGACAGAGAAGACTACCAAAATTCACACTTAGGGAACTTGGCATACAACTTATTTGCCTGAAATACCCCAAGAGCAATCCTCAAATGTTTCTCATGATCCTCCTTACTTCTAGAATACGCCAGGATATCATCAATGAACACTATCACAAAATGTTACACCTCAGAAATTTTCTGTTGGTACACAAGTGAACGAAATAGTGAGGAACGACATTTGATGACCCTAGTTGAGATTTTAAAGATGTTAGAGATGAGGGAAGAGGATTTCCAAGAGAAGGCGAAGGCATTTGATAAGTATCGAGAAGGAATTACGAGCAACGAGTTAGCAAGGACTTAATGATGCCTTGGAGAAGAGTTATAATGTCCCTTAGATCGATAATGAAGTGTTGAACAAGTGTTAAGAAGGTTCCACAAGGATCGGAGATCAAACAAAGTGACGAGAATAAGTTCAGTGGACTGATGGGTTATACGGCTCATTATACGGACCGTATAATGGATCGTAAAACCATCACAGAGAAGGTTGCTCGCTGGTGGGATTATACGATCAGTTATACGGACCGTATAAATTTATACGGACCGTATAATGAGACCGTAAAATGGTCACAGTGAAGGGGTGCAAGGCAGCCCCATTTCACGGACGATTATATGGACCGTATAATGTTATACGGACCGTATAATGGGTCCCGACATATCAGCTGTATGTCATTAAATAAGGGACCAAGTTCACAAAATCATTTCCACATTTCTTTCCTCTCTCTAAAATCTCTCTCTACATTTATTATACAAGATTTCAAGGATTATTAGCCATCAACAACATCAAATAAGGGAATCAAGAGTAAGAACCCATCAAAGATCATCTAAAGTCAAGAAAGCCAAATGGAGGAAAACTAGGGTTTTGCTCAAGGAGGAGTATTATCAACTAAGGCTAGTTTCTACCACTTCTACGGTAAGATTCATGATATTTACATGATGTTTAGGGTATTGGAGAGTTAAAATACATGGATTGTAGAAAATATGGTAAAATGGGTCATGAATGATGAATAGTGACATTTTGAGGAATAGTTTGAGTTGAATCATGAATGTTGTTGTGTCGTGATATGAATGTGTTATAAATGGTATTAAGATCATGAACTAGACACTTTAGGAGAATGGACGAAGTTGGGTGTTATGACCTTGAATATGGGTAAATTAGAAGCAAATTGAGAAACCTAGACAATGTGGATGACTAATGGCCATTGCTATGATATTAATGAAGGTAGAAACACTAACTTTGGAAGGGAACGTGCAAGTGTAGAATAGTCCAACGAGAAGGTATGTAAGGCTAACCCTTCTTTCATAAGGCATGATTCTTGGCCAAATTCCTAATTCCTCTATATGAGTATGTTGTCTTCACATGATTGATATTCCGAGCTCATAAGCTCACGATCCTTGATATGTGCTACGATTGTACTACGCTCCTCACATGACGAGTAGGCCAATAATGTAGACGTAACGATAATGATAATGATAATGATAGTAATAATGATGCTAAAGGTGCCTATGGGCTATTATATGTATGTGTGCCTATGAAGGGCTATAATGAGACCCCGAGCTTATAACGTCGGGTAGAATATATGTATATGAATATGTATAAAGTATGTATATGATTACGTAATGCGCGCACACCTCTGCAGATGGTACGGATAACCCTGATGCCTTGGTAGGGCCAGGTATGTATGACCTTGAGCCTTGGTTGGCCAAGTATGTATGAAACGCCGAACCTTCATGGTCGGGCAAGTTATGTATATGTGTGTATACATGTGAGTACGTTATGTATATGAGATGTAAATTATTATGAGAGTAATTAAGTACGGATGTGGATGTATGTATACAGATACGCAGTAGAAACGGAATGCCCATATGGAAAGCAAGTAAGTGGCATGATGATGATATTGTTGTCTCCCCTCCTATGTTACTGCCTAAGTTGTCTATTATGCTTCTATATTGATGTTGATCATGCTTTACATACTCAGTACATTCTTCGTACCGACGTCCTTTTGTTTGTGGACGCTGCGTCATGCCCTCAGGTGCACAGGGAGACAGACTGGACTCATAGTTGCTTATTCAGATATTGCATAACAGAGCTCCATCTCATTCGGAGCCATAGCTTTTGGGTACTTATTCTTTTGTGTACATAATTATGGGTATAGCGGGGTCCTGTCCCTCTCATGTGATATGCTATACTCTTAGAGGCTCGTAGTCACGTGTATGTGGTTAGTTATGTCTGGCCTTGTCGGCCTATATTTTGTATATCATTTTGTTGGCCTCGTCGGCCCATGTACATTGTTGTGGCATAGCTGCCTATGATGATTAAAGATGTTGTCGTCTAATGGGACTAGTATGATTGATGCTTAGATATGTATGATTAATGATGTGGCTCACCTAGATGCAAGCATAAGTATAAGTTAAAGGGTGCCCGGGTGGACTAGCACCGAGTGCTCGTCGCGGCCCCCTAGGCGGGTCGTAACAAAAGTGGTATCAGAGCAGTTCAGTCCTAGGGTGTGTCTACGAGCCGTGTCTAGTAGAGTCTTGGTTATGGGTGTGCTGCGCGCCACACTTATAAACAAGAAGTTGCGGACATTTTAGGAAAATGAATGACCTTCTTTCTTCATAAGAATCGTGCGATAGACCTATGATGTAAGAAATTCTTGTTCCTTAATCGGGTGTTGTGTATTTCAGAGAATGCCTGTAAAGAGAAAGACTACAGCAGCCCAAAAGGGAAAGACGGTAGCAGAAACGCGGGCTGGAAAAGCACCGCCACCGGTAGTAGAAGAAACCGAGGCCCAGAGTGCGGCCCAATCTCAGCCCTCCCAGACAATGCCTATTACTGAAGGGCGTGAGGGAGCTTCAGCCCCAGCTCCAGCACCTCCAGCTCCTCCACCGGATGCATCTGGCCAAGATTTAAAAGAGGCCATACAATTGCTTACATAATTGGTTACTGCTCAGAGTCAGCGGCAAGGTACGAGGCAGGGTGACAGGGCTGTTAGTGCAAGGGCCCGTGATTTCATTACTTTAAACCGTCCGGAGTTCTTTGAGTCAAAGCCGGAGGGGGATCCTCAAGACTTTATTGATGGTGTGCTAAGGACGCTCCGGTTGATACATGCTTCGGACACCGAGTCGGTAGAGCTAGCGTCATATAGATTAAGAGATATCTCGATCCAGTGGTATACGGTATGGATGGCTTCACGGGGAGCCAATGCACCTCCTCTAGTATGGCAAGAGTTTGTTGATGCCTTTCTCCGTCATTATATGCCTCCAGAAGTTCGGCGAGTTAGGGCTAATAAATTCTAGAACTTGAGGCAAGGCAGTATGAGTGCCTTAGAGTATAGCCTCCGCTTCAATTCCTTGGCTAGGTATGCTTCAGCATGGTAGCGGATATGGGCGACTGGGTACACCGATTCATAAAGGGCCTAGGGCCACCCTTGATGGATAAATGCTTGACTGCGTCCCTTCAGGACGGTGTGGATATTGCACGGATTCAGGCACATGCTCAGAACTTAGAAAAAAACCTACAGCAGCGGAGAAGTGAACGCGAGCAGAATAGGGGTCATAGTAAGAGGGTCAGATCTTCAGGCCCAATGAGTGAGCCCAAAGGCGGACACAGGCAGCAGTTTCCTAGACATTCAGGCTACTCTATGACCAGTGCACCTCCATGGGATTCAGGCCAGAGATTTGATAGATCTGCTAGTTCGGGGCTGAGTCCGAGTTATTCAGGACCTCAGTTTAGAGATGATTCAGGCTAGTCAGGGCCACTTATGCCACGATGTTCCCAGTGCGGGAAGTCGCATTGGGGTCGATGCCGATTGGGTTCAGATGTATGCTATTCATGTGGTCGACCAGGCCATATCATGCGTGATTGCCCCTCAGTACATGGTAGAGGTAGGACCCCGCCATCAGGGTCGGTAGCCGGATCTTCGGCATCTGTACGCCCTACGAGGCCAGGTTCAAATGCGCCAGTCGGCCATGGTAGAGGCAGAGGGGGAGCCCCCAGTTCCAGCGGTCCTCAGCACCGTATTTATGCTTTGGCTGGACGCCAAGATCTTGAGTCTTCTCCTGACGTGGTCACAGGTATATTATCGGTATTCTCTCATGATGCATATGCTTTGATTGATCCGGGCTCCACATTATCATATGTTACTCCTTATATTGCAGGTCAATTTATAGTTGAGCCGGAGTCGATCAAACCTTTTGAGGTGTCCACACCCGTGGGTGAATCGATAATAGCTAGCCGAGTATATAGAGATTGTGTAGTTATGATTTGTGATCGTCGTACCATGATTGATTTGCACGAGCAAGAAAAGGTAGATTTTGATGTCATTATGGGCATGGATTGGTTGGCTTCTTGTTATGCCAATGTTGATTGCCGAATGAAAATGGTTCGCTTCCAATTTCCGGGAGAACCAGTCTGTCACGACCCAACCCCGTAGGCCGTGACTAGTACCCGATCTGGGCACCCAAACACATCTATCCAATGCTATCTCAACTGTTATCAAACGCATTCAAGTATAAAGCAGAAGCCGTCAAGGCTATATTTCAAATTTAGATAATTTCTAGAAAAATTTTGGCAGAGTTTCCTTTGTTTTACAGACTATCCAAAATAACCCTGCGCACAGAAAATACCAACAAAGGCCACACCGGCCAACAAAGCAGGATATAAACATATGCGGACCGGCCGCCGCGGCGAATGGGGTCGCCCCAAACACAACATGTACACACATCCGTGCAGAAAGACCCTAACCCACAAATATATCTACAGGCCTCTAACAGACATACAGAGTCATATGACGGGACAGGGCCCCGCCGTACCCGGAGTTGCCATACATACAGAATATACAGAAGACAGAATCATAATAGGGCACAGGAACATGGTCGCCACTCCTGCCTTTGGCGCCACAACATATCATATTTCAGAAGATTTCATATCTTCGAACATCTCCGTCACATAACACATCATATCATAACCACGGTAACCCCGGGGACAGATCACACGCCGGGAAACCGGACACATCATACTTCGTAACATATACACGGTAACCGGGAACGACATATACCACAGTACCCCGGAACCGGACACATCATACTTCGGAATTCATACATGGGACCCAGCCCCCGACAAGGGACTCGGCGGCCCATCCGCACGATATAAACCGGCCTGGGATCCGGTGAAAGGAAGCATTGAGACATCCATGAACAGATTAGTGAGAAACCACAGACATACAGATCATTATACAGACTCAATCAAACTGAAGTATGCCAAGCGGCGAGTCAAATCAAAGTATCCGAATAGTGTGCATAATACGCGCCTATATCCTACTCGGGAAGTCACGATAGATTATAACCAGAATCAGATCTCCAGATGTCAAAACCATTTTGTAAGATTTATATAAAAATATCGTCATATCATGATTAGAATGTTAATCCAGGTGTTTTCTGAGAAAGGCGGACAGAAACAAAGTAGTTAAAGTTATGCAGAAAGTATCGGGCCTTGTGGGCCCACCTCGGACCAACCCGAGGAGACGTACGAAAATTACAGATAGTAGACCTTATGAGGTCGTCCATAATCATTTGGAAGTGTTCCGACTCCGTTTAGGAAAGTTTCGTACAAAAGTTCACTTTAAAGGCATTTTTATAAGGAAATGGTTTCAATCGTACTGGATGAATTGGAGCGGATTTCCATCTCGAATTCCGAGGAACGGAGTCGTATTCAAGGCTCGCTGCCGAGCCTATTACATTCAGAACATGCCTATGAATAAAGGGGTAGGCTTTACATACCTCGATTGCGCCTTACGCTCGCTTGGCTTCAATTCCAATTTCGTCCAAAATCTAGAAATGGTCAAGTTTACCAATTGTTAATTCCAAACTTTAAGACTCCAAACTTAATACATACTTGCCTACCGAAATTTCGGCAGCATTTCCCCTATATATATAACGTCCCCGAGACTTAGCTCGGCTTAATTTATCAACACAACAACCCAGAAACCACATCAATAACAACAACATGCATTACAACACACAATATGGCATCACTAGCCATCTTTCCGGCATAACGAAACATCTTTCGTTTCAACCTTACATTTCCAAACCAAACTTATTATTTTGATATTCATCACCCATCAAGGTCATTATAACACGATGCAGAGGCATACCATACCATTCTCACAAGATATACATAAGATATACAAACATACAAACTTTCCATCAAAACCACAATTTATCCAATTCTCCTAACCTTCAACTTACAAGTTCATATTACATTTCCATCTTCCAAATTCATCAACATTAATCATAATTTGCCTCTTGATACTTTCATTTCTATTTTTACATAAACCATAACAAAGTTGCATGTTTTCCTACAACAACTTAATAACCATTTTTCCATGACAATAAAGATTATTATCTTTCCATTCATTTCACCATAACACACTTAACATACTAACAAAATTAAATTCACACTCCATCATCCACACACCACACGGCCACATACTATATTCTCCAACTTTCACTAATTCATTCCACTTTCATTTCTAATACAATTTCTACCATAACTACACTAGATTTCAACAAAAAATCAAGTCATTATGGACATGCAATTCATGCATACACACGGCCAACTTTCAAACAACATACCCACTTTACAAACTTCCATATTTCCATACACTCTACTCAATTCTACATATTACAACATAAACCAAACTTAATAACATAAGAAAATGAATTGTTTCTCACCTTTTCTTCAAGTTTTCCACTTGCTACAAAATCACTTTCTTGCCAAAATACTTACACCATCTTGTAGAGGGTCTTGGACTTGGTAATAATTTCACAAGAAATGAATTTTTGGACCAAGGATTAAGTTCCAAGAATTTTCCTTTTTTTTTTCCTCTCTTTCTCTCTCACCCGAACCCTCTCCTCTTTTTTTGTTCTTGCTTTGCTTTATTTTTCTTGAAGGTTCTATGGATAGGGATGCATATATATAATATCACATAATTAAATTATGTACTTGGGCCATTTTCACACACCATGGCTGGTTGGGCTCCCTTGTTGGGCCTTGTTTCTCTTATTTTTTTTTTTAGTCCACTTGGCTATTTTTTTGTAATTCATGGCACAAGTTTCCAAAATTCCAACTTTTCCCTTGGCCTCCTTTCGTAATTCCACACCAATGTATTCATAACCGACACATTCGTTCCAAGCAAGGTCCAAATGTGGCCTTGTCCATTACAAGCCAAATTGTTTCGAATTTTTCGAATATGCAAAAATGCCGGATGTAACATCCTCCCCCCCTTTAGAACATTCGTCGTCGAATGTTAAATTGACCTCATGGGGCGCCATACTACTTCGGGAGGGTTATTTTTATAATTGTCCTTTGTTGACTTTCCGACATGGCTTCTTCACCAACATGATGGAGTAATTCTTCACATTACTGACTCATATGCTTTTATAACATATCTTCTCATATCCCACACAGTCACTGGGCCAAGAATTATATTCCAGTAACAGATGAATGCTTTTCGCTCTCTCACAGACGTTGTGTCCCTTCTTCCTTTCCTTCAAAGTCTTTCAAACATGCATTTCATGCATTTCGACACTTACCACACGTGCCCAACTCAAACGGCATCGGAGACACTTTTCTGTTCACTTTCATCTGGGGTTTCTAGATTCACACTGATGGTGGGGACATCTCAGTCGCCCTTGCCTTTAATCACTAGGTCTCTAATCCTTTTTAAATTTCCGTCGTCGTCATTGAACAACACTTTTACAGATATCATATACACATCGAAAATTCTAGGAAACTTATATACTCATAACTGATCAATCTCGGGTCTAACCTGGGGAGCTGCCGTGGGAACTATGTCCCTCATCATCATCATCCGTCTGACCCCCACTCGCCTGGCCCCCGCTATTACCTGCATCTGAATCGGAGGAGTATAGGTAGCCCGACAATTCCTGGTTCACGGATGGCCAGGACAAAGGACTCGAGTAGGGCGTAACACTCTCCGGAGAAGCCTGTCTAACATAATGCTCCACTACAGGAGTTGCTGGCATGCCCTCGGGAACCTCCTCTTCCGGCGTCCCAGAGGAATGCTCTAGTGGTTCAGCATCGAGGCTATCCTCCTCCCTGGGGTAAGAAACTCTGGAGGTATCGTCACTGGGTCCTCCGAGGGGTCGGTATCATAACTATCTTCCCTGGGATCCTCTGCTCTGGGGATCAGAAACTCTGGAGGAATTGTCTCTGGATCCTCCGAAGGGTCTGTCTCAATCGAGTAGCTGGGGATCTGCCTACTCAGTCCTGGTGATATCCTAGGGGCCTTCTTAGCACCCCCATCCCCCTCATCAGAAGCACTCATCTTCATTCTTTATTAACCTACAATCACATGCAGGAAGAGGGTCAGAAACATTTTCCCCAAATACTGACACTTCTGCTCTTTTGGAGCCTCGCTGTAGATACAGCAGTTCGTAGGGGAGAATCATCCTAATCGTACAGCTTTATCGCACGATCTAAGAATCCAAAGAAGGGTAACATCCTAGATGCCCTGTAGCCTCCTGTTTATAGATGTGGTGCACAACACACCGATAAACAAGACTCTACTACACACGGCCTGTAGACATACCGAGGACTAACCGCTCTGATACCACTTTTATCACGACCCAACCCCGTAGGCCGTGACTAGTACCCGATCTGGGCACCCAAACACATCTATCCAATGTTATCTCAAATGTTATCAAACGCATTCAAGTATAAAGCAGAAGCCGTCAAGGCTATATTTCAAATTTAGATAATTTCTAGAAAAATTTTGGCAGAGTTTCCTTTGTTTTACAGACTATCCAAAATAACCCTGCGCACAGAAAATACCAACAAAGGCCACACCGGCCAACAAAGCAGTATATAAACATATGTGGACCGGACACCGCGGCGAATGGGGTCGCCCCAAACACAACATGTACACACATCCGTACAGAAAGACCCTAACCCACAAACATATCTACAGGCCTCTAACAGACATACAGAGTCATATGACGGGACAGGGCCCCGCCGTACCCGGAGTTGCCATACATACAGAATATACAGAAGACAGAATCATAATAGGGCACAGGAACATGGTCGCCACTCCTGCCTTTGGCGCCACAACATATCATATTTCAGAAGATTTCATATCTTCGAACATCTCCGTCACATAACACATCATATCATAACCACGGTAACCCCGGGGACAGATCACACGCCGGGAAACCGGACACATCATACTTCGTAACATATACACGGTAACCGGGAACGACATATACCACAGTACCCCGGAACCGGACACATCATACTTCGGAATTCATACATGGGACCCAGCCCCCGACAAGGGACTCGGCGGCCCATCCGCACGATATAAACCGGCCCGGGATCCGGTGAAAGGAAGCATTGAGACATCCACGAACAGATTAGTGAGAAACCACAGACATACAGATCATTATACAGACTCAATCAAACTGAAGTATGCCAAGCGGCGAGTCAAATCAAAGTATCCGAATAGTGTGCATATACGCGCCTATATCCTACTCGGGAAGGCACGACAGATTATAACCAGAATCAGATCTCCAGATGTCAAAACCATTTTGTAAGATTTATATAAAAATATCGTCATATCATGATTAGAATGTTAATCCAGGTGTTGTCTGAGAAAGGCGGACAGAAACAAAGTAGTTAAAGTTATACAGAAAGTATCGGGCCTTGTGGGCCCACCTCGGACCAACCCGAGGAGACGTACGAAAATTACAGATTATAAGGCAATGGTTTCAATCGTACTGGAAGAATTGGAGCGGATTTCCATCTCGAATTCCGAGGAACGGAGTCGTATTCAAGGCTCGCGGCCGAGCCTATTACATTCAGAACATGCCTAAGAATAAAGGGGTAGGCTTTAGATACCTCGATTGTGTCTTACGCTCGCTTGGCTTCAATTCCAATTTCGTCCAAAATCTAGAAATGGTCAAGTTTACCAATTGTTAATTTCAAACTTTAAGACTCCAAACTTAATAAATACTTGCCTACCGAAATTTCGGCAGCATTTCCCCTATATATATAACGTCCCCGAGACTTAGCTCGGCTTAATTTATCAACACAACAACCCAGAAACCACATCAATAACAACAACATGCATTACAACACACAATATGGCATCACTAGCCATCTTTCCGGCATAACGAAACATCTTTCGTTTCAACCTTACATTTCCAAACCAAACTTATTATTTTGATATTCATCACCCATCAAGGTCATTATAACACGATGCGGAGGCATACCATACCATTCTCACAAGATATACATAAGATATACAAACATACAAACTTTCCGTCAAAACCACAATTTATCCAATTCTCCTAACCTTCAACTTACAAGTTCATATTACATTTCCATCTTCCAAATTCATCAACATTAATCATAATTTGCCAGTCAAAATGCATGGCCGGTTGGGCTCCCTTGTTGGGCCTTGTTTCTCTTATTTTTTTTTTGAGTCCACTTGGCTAATTTTTTGTAATTCATGGCACAAGTTTCCAAAATTCCAACTTTGCCCTTGGCCTCCTTTCGTAATTCCACACCAATGTATTCATAACCGACACATTCGTACCAAGCAAGGTACAAATGTGGCCTTGTCCATTACAAGCCAAATTGTTTCGAATTTTTCGAATATGCAAAAATGCCGGATGTAACACAGTCTTAGAATGGACAGGGAATACGGCGTCACCAAAAGGTAGGTTTATTTCCTATCTAAAGGCAAGGAAGATGATCGCGAAAGGATGTATTTATCATCTAGTGCGAGTTCAAGATGTAGAAGCTGAGTCGCCGACTCTTCAGTCAGTTCCAATGGTGAATGAATTTCCGGATGTATTCCCGGAAGAGCTCCCTGGCCTTTCTTCCGAGCGGGAGATTGATTTTGCTATTGATGTGTTGCCAGGCACTAAACCCATATCTATTCCTCCTTATAGGATGGCTCCCGCAGAATTGAAAGAGTTGAAGGAGCAATTGAAAGACTTGCTTGATAAAGGCTTCATTAGGCCTAGTTCATCCCCGTGGGGAGCACCCGTATTATTTGTCCGAAAGAAGGATGGCTCTTTGAGAATGTGCATTGATTATCGGCAATTGAATAAAGTGACGACCAAGAACAAATATCCCCTTCCGATGATTGATGACTTATTTGATCAATTACAAGGTGCCAAATAGTTTTCAAAGATTGATTTGAGGTTCGGGTATCATCAAGTGAGAGTTAGGGAGAAAGATATCCCTAAGACAGCCTTCAGAACAAGATATGGTCATTTTGAGTTTCGAGTAATGTCGTTTGGGCTAACTAATGCGCCGGCAGTATTTATGGATTTGATGAACAATGTATTCAGGCCTTTTCTGGATCTATTCGTGATTGTATTTATCGATGATATCTTGGTGTATTCTAGATCTGAGGCCGAACATGCGGATCATTTGCGTATTGTCCTCGGAGTTCTTCGAACTCGAGAGTTGTTTGCGAAATTTTCCAAATGTGAGTTTTGGTTGAACTCAGTGTCGTTTCTGGGGCATATTGTTGCAGCTGATGGTATTCGAGTGGATAGCCAAAAGATTGAGGCCATGAAGACTTGCCCAAGGCCCACGACTCCTACAGAGGTTCGTAGCTTTGTAGGCTTAGCAGGTTATTACAGGAGATTCGTTGAGAGTTTCTCTTCCATTTCTGCACCACTCACAAAGTTGACTCAGAAATCAGCTAAGTTTTAATAGACAGACACTTGCGAACGTAGTTTCCAAGAATTGAAAGACAGATTGACTTCTGCCCCAGTCTTGACACTCCCAGAGGGATTGGAAGGATATGTTGTTTATTGTGATGCTTCAGGCGTCGGGCTAGGCTATGTATTGATGCAAAATGGTAAGGTGATTGCGTATGCTTCAAGGCAATTATAGAAACATGAAAGGAATTACCCAACACATGATTTAGAATTGGCTGCGGTGGTCCATGCATTAAAGATATGGAGACATTATTTATATGGTGTCCATGTGGATATTTATACAGATCATAAGAGTCTCCAGTATATTTATAAACAGAAAGAGTTGAATTTGCGGCAACGACGATGGCTGGAATTGTTAAAAGATTATGATGTTGATATCTTGTATCACCCCGGAAAGGCAAATGTTGTGGATGATGCTCTTAGCCGCAGGTCTATGGGGCGTTTATGTGATGTGCGACGAGGAAAGTGGGAAATGACTCGTGAGCTCCAGCAGTTAGCTAGTCTAAGAGTTCGGGTGATGGATTCCGGTAGCCAGGGAACTACTATTCAGAATTCAGCAGTTTCGTCGCTAGTAGCGGAAGTGAAGGCGCGACAATATGAAGATGCCATGCTAGTGCAGTGCAGGGATGCCCTTCCTCAGAGAGAGGAGTCATCATTTGACATTTTAGGAGACGGAGTTCTCCGATGTCAAGGCAGGTTATGTGTCCCCGATGTGGCAGGTCTACGCCACCAAATATTGAGAGAAGCTCATTGCTCCTGTTATTCTATCCACCCCGGAGCGACGAAAATGTATCATGATCTTAAGTCTATGTATTGGTGGAATGGGATGAAGAAAGATGTAGCAGAATTCGTAGCCCAATGCCCCAACTGTCAACAAGTGAAAATAGAGCACCAAAAGCCGGGCGGACTGTTGCAAGCTATAGAAATCCCAACTTGGAAGTGGGAAGTGATTAATATGGACTTCATTACAGGGTTACCCCGTTCTCGACGTAAACATGATTCTATATGGGTGATTGTGGATAGACTCACCAAGTCATCCCATTTCCTACCGGTCAGGATGACCTATGTGGCAGAAGACTAAGCCAAGCTTTACCTTAAGGAGATAGTGAGACTCCATGGTGTTCCAGTATCTATCATCTCCGATAGAGGGACTCAGTTTACAGCTAAATTTTGGGAGTCTTTCCAAGAGGGTTTAGGGACCCAAGTTAGCCTTAGCATGGCATTTCATCCACAGACTGATGGGCAAGCTGAACGCACCATCCAGACTCTCGAAGATATGTTACAGGCCTGTATGATAGATTTTGGAGGAAGTTGGGATGATCATTTGCCACTCATTGAATTTGCTTACAATAATAGTTATCATTCTAGCATTCAAATGGCACCGTATGAGGCTTTATATGGGAGAAAATGTAGATCCCCAATTGGGTGGTTTGAAACTGGAGAAGCTAAATTAATAGGGCCAGACTTGGTCCAACAAGCCATAGAGAAAGTCAAGCTCATACAAGATCGGTTGCTAGCGGCCCAAAGTCGTCAGAAGTCCTATGCGGATAATTGTCGAAGGGACTTGGAGTTCCAAATTAAAGATTGGGTATTCTTGAAAGTGTCGCTAATGAAAGGCGTTATGAGATTTGGCAAAAAGGGGAAGCTTAGTCCCCGGTATATCTGGCCTTATGAGATTGTGCGCAAAATAGGCAATGTGGCCTATGAGTTAGATCTACCTCCAGATTTGGAGTGAGTCCATCCAGTTTTCCATGTCTCGATACTTCGAAAATGTGTTGGAGATCCTACGAGGATCGTCCCAGTAAATGATGTTCAAGTGATAGAAAAGTTAACTTATGAAGAGATACCCATTGCCATATTAGACAGGCAAGTACGGAGGCTTAGAAACAAAGAAGTGGCCTCGGTTAAAGTTCTGTGGAGGAATAACAATCGAGAGGAAATGACATGGGAAACGGAAGAGAATATGCAATCCAAATACCCACATTTATTTCAACCTTTGGACGAGGGCCAAGATGAGACGTCGAAATCACAAGGTATGTATGTTTTCCTTTTATGCTTTTGGGTAGTGTGTGGCCAAATTTTAAGTGCTATTGTGTTGTGGCCCTGTGAGGCATCGATATTATGGGTTGTTGTGACAGGTTGGTAGTGCCATATTATAGGGGAAACTCTGGCGAAATTTTTGTAGAATTCCCGAGCACTTTAACATTCGAGGACGAATGTTCTTAAGGGGGGAAGAATGTTACACCTCGGAAATTTTCCGTTGGTACGCAAGTGAACGAACTACTGAGGAACGACATTTGAAGACCCTAGTTGAGATTTTAAAGATGTTAGAGATGAGGGAAGAGGATTGCCAAGAGAAGGCGAAAGCATTTGATAAGTATTGAGAAGGAATTACGAGCAACGAGTTAGCAAGGACTTAATGATGCCTTGGAGAAGAGTTATAATTTCCCTTAGATCGATAATGAAGTGTTGAACAAGTGTTAAGAAGGTTCCATAAGGATCGGAGATCAAACAAAGTGACGAGAATAAGTTCAGTGGACTGATGGGTTATACGGCTCATTATACGGACCGTATAATGTTAGACGGACCGTATAATGGATCGTAAAACCATCACAGAGAAGGTTGCTCGCTGGTGGGATTATACGGTCAGTTATACAGACCGTATAAATTTATACGGACCGTATAACGAGACCGTAAAATGGTCACAGTGAAGGGGTGCAAGGCAGCCCCATTTCACGGACGATTATACGAACCGTATAATGTTATACGGACCGTATAATAGTTCGTATAATGGGTCCCGACAGATCAGCTGTGTGTCATTAAATAAGGGACCAAGTTCACAAAATCATTTCCACATTTCTTTCCTCTCTCTAAAACCTCTCTCTACATTTATTATACAAGATTTCAAGGATTATTAGCCATCAACAACATCAAATAAGGGAATCAAGAGTAAGAACCCATCAAAGATCATTTAAAGGCAAGAAAGCCAAATGGAGGAAAACTAGGGTTTTGCTCAAGGAGGAGTATTATCAACTAAGGATAGTTTCGACCACTTCTAAGGTAAGATTCATGATATTTACATGATGTTTAAGGTATTGGAAAGTTAAAATACATGGATTGTAGAAAATATGGTAAAATGGGTCATGAATGATGAATAGTGACATTTTGAGGAATAGTTTGAGTTGAATCATGAATGTTGTTGTGTCGTGATATGACTGTGTTATAAATGGTATTAAGATCATGAACTAGACACTTTAGGAGAATGGACGAAGTTGGGTGTTATGACCTTCAATATGGGTAAATTAGAAGCAAATTGAGAAACCTAGACAATGTGGATAATGTGGATGACTAATGGCCATTGTTATGATATTAATGAAGGTAGAAACGCTAACATTGGAAGGGAACGTGCAAGTGTAGAATAGTCCGACGAGAAGGTATGTAAGGCTAACCCTTCTTTCATAAGGCATGATTCTTGGCCAAATTCCTAATTCCTCTATATGAGTATGTTGTCTTCACATGGTTGATATTCCGAGCTCATAAGCTCACGATCCTTGATATGTGCTACGATTGTACTACGCTCCTCACATGACGAGTAGGCTTATAATGTAGACGTAACGATAATGATAATGATAGTAATAATGATGCTAAAGGTGCCTATGGGCTATTATATGTATGTGTGCCTATGAAGGGCTATAATGAGACCCCGAGCTTATAACGCCGGGTAGAATATATGTATATGAATATGTATAAAGTATGTATACGATTATGTAACGCGCGCACACCTCTGCAGATGGTACGGATAACCCTGATGCCTTGGTAGGGCCAGGTATGTATGACCTTGAGCCTTGGTTGGCCAAGTATGTATGAAACACCGAACCTTCATGGTCGGGCAAGTTATGTATATGTATGTATATATGTGAGTACGTTATGTATATGAGATATAAATGATTATGAGAGTAATTAAGTACGGATGTGGATGTATGTATACGGATACGCAGTTGAAACGGAATGCCCCTATGGAAAGCAAGTAAGTGCCATGATGATGATATTATTGTCTCCCCTCCTATATTACTGCCTAAGTTGTCTAATATGCTTCTATATTGATGTTGATCATGCTTTACATACTCAGTACATTCTTCGTACTGACGTCCTTTTGTTTGTGGACGCTGCGTCATGCCCGCAGGTGCACAGGGAGACAGACTGGACTCATAGTTACTTATTCAGAGATTGTATAGCAGAGCTCCATCTCATTCGGAGCCATAACTTTTGGGTACTTATTCTTTTGTGTACATAGTTATGGGCATAGCGGGGTCCTGTCCCGCTCATGTGATATGCTATACTCTTAGAGGTTCGTAGTCACGTGTATATGGTTAGTTATGTCTGGCCTTGTCGGCCTATATTTTGTATATCATTTTGTCGGCCTCGTCGGCCCATGTACATTGTTTTGGCATAGCTGCCTATGATGATTAAAGATGTTATTGTCCAATGGGATTAGTATGATTGATGCTTAGAGATGTATGATTAATGATGTGGCTCACCTAGATGCAAGCATAAGTATAAGGTAAAGGGTGCCCGGGTGGACTAGCACCGGGTGCTCGTCGCGGCCCCCTAGGCGGGTCGTGACACAAAAGAATCTAAATAGGGCTTAAAAACACTATTCATCAAATCCATGAACGCAGCTGGGGGCATTAGTAAGCCCGAAAGACATAACCAAGAACCCATAGTGCCCATACCTGGTCCTGAAGGCTGTCTTAGGAACATCTTCTGCCTGAATCTTTAATTGGTGATGCCTGATCTTCAGTCAATTTTAGAGAACACATAAGCTCCCTGAAAATGATCAAACAAATCGTCAATATGGGGGATGGGATACTTGTTTCGGATTGTAACCTTATTCAACTGACGATAATCAATACATATGCGCATAGACCTGTCCTTCTTTTTAACAAACAACACAAGAGCACCCCAAGGAGAGGCCCTTGGGCGAATAAACCCCTTACGCAAGAGATCTTGCCATTGCTCTTTTAATTCCCTTAACTCTGATGGCGCCATCCTATAGGATGGAATAGTGATAGGATAAGTCTCTGAATCTAAATCAATCCGAAAGTCAATGTCACGGTCAGGTGGCATACCTGGCAAGTCCGCGAGAAACACATCCGCAAACTTGAGTATCACTAGAGCTGAATCAATAGGTGGACTATCTGTACTGGTATCACAGATATGTGCCAAATAAACTAAATAACCCCTCTCTACTAGCTTCTTAGAACGAATGAAGGAAATAACTTTCTTAGGAAGGGGACTAAGGTTACCATTCCACTCAAGTCTAGGTACCCCGAGCATAGCTAAGTTAAATGTTTTAGCGTGACAATCTAGAATCGCATAATGCAGGGACAACCAACTCATGCCCAAGATGACATCAAAGTCTACCATGTCTAGGATCATTAAATCTGCCCAAATACTATATCCCATAAATATAACAGGCAAAATCGGTAAACTTTATCTACTACCACTGAATTCCCGACCGGAGTAGATACATGGATAAGGATATCAAGTGTATCACAAATCACATCCAAACCCATAGCAAAATATGAAGACACGTATGAAAAAGTACAACCCGGATCAAATAAAGTAGATGCCATCTGTTTACAGAATGAGATAATACCTGTGATGACGGCATCGGAGGCCTCAGCCTCGGGTCTGCCTAGGAAGGCATAAAAGTGACCGCGCCCTCTTGTAGCCTGTTACTTATTGTGATTACCCTGTCCAATCTGAGCCCTGCCCCTACCCGTGGTGTGGCTGCCCCGCTCTGCCTGTGCATGGTCCTTGCCTCCCCTATCTAGTGCGAATAGAGCTTGGGGAGCCTGATACTGAGTCCCCTGACCACCCTGTTTGAGTCTGGGGCAAAACCTCTTAAAATGCCCTCGCTCACCATACTCGTAACAAGAACCGTCCAGCGTAGGTCCCTGAACAGCAGCTGATGAAGTGGTATAACCCCTATGCTCTTGGTAGCTGGGCTGCACGCCCCCATGATGACCTGAAGAATGATAATTGGCCCCTGATGGGCCCACAACAGACACATGCATAGCGGACCGAACCGAACGCCCTTAATACACCTGAAAACTCTGACCCCTAGAGAAGGAGTTGCTAAAATTTCCACTCTTTCGAGCCTTCTTCTCTGCCTGATTTGCATAACCTTCCTATCTAATACCCTCAATAACACGAACATGTTCCACTACCTTCTGGAATGAAGCCCCAGCGGCTACAAGCTGAAGAGCTAATAGCTGAAGTCCAGTGTTCAATCCTTTCACAAAACATCTGATCCTATCCTCCTCAGTAGGCAGCAACTAAAGAGCATATCGGGACAAGGAATGAAAACGGGACTCATAAACTGCAACAGACGATTTCCCTTGATCAATATTACCAAACTCATCCTTCTTCCTGTCCCTCAAGGTATGCAACACATACTTCTCCAAAAACACTGAATAGAACTGAACCCACGTCAACGGAGGTAACCCAGCTAGCCTGCACTCCACATATGCTTCCACCATAACTTGGTGTCACCCAAGAATTGAAAAGTCACAAACTCAACACCATACTTGTCCACCCCCCATCTTATGAAGCCTCTCATGAAAATCTATGATGAACTCGTACGCATTCTTTGACTCAGTACCATAGAAAACTGGAGGATTCATCTTAGTGAACCTCCAAAATAAATCATGCTTCTCACCGGTAATCACCGGCCCTGCAACTGGCCCCAGAAATGACTTGAAACACGAAACTTCATCGAAGCAAGGAGCCACGGCTGCAGCATTTTGAACTCTATCCGGACCTGGGGCTGCTATCCTTGCACCCCTACCTACTTGAACGGCCGGTATCGATCCCCTCTGTGCAAACCCATGTAAACAGTTCAGCACCCGAGCCATCGCATCTAGTAAACCTAGAGCAGCTGCAGCCCATGGCCGAGTTGGCACTGTCTCTAGCTGAGCTGGTGCGGCTGCATTTCCCGTGGCCTCATTAAGGGACACTGGAGGCACGGGATCAACTGCTGGAACTTCGCCCCCAACCGGCGCTGCTCCTATACCTCTGCCTCTACTCTGGCTGCTGCTGCGCGTGTTCTCACCATCTGTGAGAGAATGAAGGATGGTCAGATACCAATTTGAATCATCAAATACCAATTAGAATCAAGTTTCCCGAAAGAAAGAAAGAAAAGGGATTTCCTAGTGTCGATAACCTCCCGAAGATAAGTACAGATGTCTCCGTACCGATCCATAAGAATCTACTAGACATGTCCTGTACGATGAGATCGATGAGCCTAAGGCTCTGATACCAACTCCATCATGACCCAACCCGCCATGACAGGCACCCACGCTAACTCCTAGTGAGCGAACCAATACTCTTAACCATCTACTTATTCAAGAATAGAAGCAAGATCTTCGGGTGACCTGGCACGAATCGAAGCTCACCCTCAATCTGTCTACAAATGGCCTCAAGCTAAATATGAGGTCGAGTAGCAGTTTTTGGATCACAATCTGCACTCAAAAGAAAGTAGCAAGGTAGTATTAGTACAAACACTATGTACCCGTAGATATCATAGGCCAACTAAGATTAGTATCATGCATGAATTATAAAATCAATAAAATAAATAGACAAGACAAAAGCACATAAGCAGATAACCAACGCCAAGTCAACCAATGATATTAACAAATCCAGTCCACCCAATGATATTAACAATCAAGTCAGCGGAAGCAAGAAATGGAATAGACCGCACAACAACACTCTCAGTCACTAAGCCACTGATCACTCGTGTACATACATGCTAATTGGTGTCTTTGCCCAATAGCTATGACCTGCAAGGGACCCATGGTGTCCATGTACCCTTGCTTCAAAATCTTACCTCATATCACAAGCTTTTAACTTAGGCCACATCCGCACCCCTTGTCAAATATGCCCAAAATCTAGGTCACATCCTCACACCCTTTCGAATTCGCCTTTTCAATATATATATATATATATATATATATATATATATGTCACATCACTTTTAATGAGCGATTATCAAGTAGTATATCATTTTCATCAAGAAGATGATATTAACTTCTCACCACAATTGGCATCAAATTACAGATTACCACATATCGAATAATGGCATTTAGCCCACATTAGCACTCAATCAACAACATATAGGAATTCCAACCACACATTATGCCTGAAGACTAGACATGCTTTCTCCCATCAATCTCATAACACATACAATCAACTAATCAAAGTCTAACTCAAGTAAACCGTAACCTATCTCAACTGCAGAGCTGGAATAATGCGAATCACTCCGCTATAGCCCTTCTCTTCCGTGATGCCTCGAAATGCTCAAAGTCTAGTAATTAAGATACTAAATAAGTCACAATCACTCTAGTCAACAATATCAATTCAATGAGCACCCTTCCACTTTATCCCTTTCTAATGGGTGAATGCTTACTAGGTATAAATCATTCTAACATTAGCCTTAGTAACCATAAACTATCAATTCACTAAGTTATTCAATCATGTTATCTCTTACAAGCAATGTCTATGGTCAAGTTACCATCTTTATGAAACCTAAGTCTCAATTCTCGTAGTTCATGTCTCTAACGGTTTAATTCTTGATTAGAAAGTGATAACCCATGCCTTTAGATGATAAACTCACCATAATATTCATAACCCACCAACTATTAAAGGTCTATTGAGTTCTAGGGTTACTAGTCTCAATTCACCATTGTAGACCCATTAGAATGATCATAATCTTAGAGATTAATGTTTAATAAAGGAAGGAAGGGTTAAGACTTATCTCTCCAGAATATTCTTGTCCTGGCCTTAGAATTTCACCCTAGGTGCTCCTTGGAAACTGTGTTGGAGTTTTATGAATAAAGAATTTGGACTAAGTGTTTAAAAACACGACTTACTGTCCCCGTCGACTACTGCGTCGGTCGTTCTGTCTGCTGCAGCGGTCTCACTATAATAGGGCAAGGGCCCGCTGTGGCGGACCTCTAACTTCGACCACTTCCGCTACAGCGAGCACGAACCCGCCATAGCGTAAGCTCTATAGTGGTCCAGTGTTCGCTGAAGCAGACACCCATAGTTCCCATATGTTTGCGACAGCGAGGATCACGCTGCTACAGCGGCCTCGCCGCAGCAGTACACCGTCCTCTGCAGCGGTGCCACTGAACTAGCGGGCTTGCTAATTCTACCAGTTTTTCACTCTACCACACAACACTTCATCTGAGGCCTCACAAACACAAACAAACTATACACATTAATGTAAAAACACCATACGGACTCACCTGTGGCCTCGGAATCCCCAACGGAGGTCTAATTTCCTACGTCACCCTAATGGACTCAACACAGCCAAACAATAATCACAAACAAGCCAAGGTTTCAGCTCTTAGACTTCTACATTTGAGTTTCTATAAGCTCGTTCTACCCTTGGAAGAGTTCTATTTGGTAGGGTGATCCTAGATTTTCCATAGCGATCGGGAGGGTCGTTACATCATACACCTTTCAAAACCTACAGTCATAATTACGAGAGCTTCTAATACAGAGTACAAGTCTGACAATCTACATGTTGTATGGAAAGAAAAGACTTAAAATAAGACAGAGCTAGAGTCTGGTGTTGCGGAATAGCCAGCAGCTCATCCTGGTAACTCCAATAGCAACTCCTAAAAAATCGGTGGTATCTCAGCCACTAGTCATGCTCAAATTTGAACTTGCACACAGAGAGTGCAACAAGTGTATAGTGAGTATGAAAAACACATATGCTCAGCAACATCATTGATCGATCCTAAACTGAAGCGATGGCGAGGGTTGGTCATTCCAAAAGCTTACCTCCACACATTGTTAATAACCAGTTCAAGTAGATTATAAAGTCATTTTAAACAACCACTAGATAAAAATAGTATACAAATCAAGTAAGTAATTGAAACCACCATTTAAAATAAGAAATGCGTTCACAACAAGGAAGGTTCAATGAATCACCAAGTAAACAAATATAGCCCGGTTCTTCCAAAGAACCCATGAACAAGTTAAATCATGAGAATGAATCAAATAAAGATGAAATGCGATGGCCAAATTGCACCAGTAAACACACACTCCTATAGTAGATTTCACATGACCCTTGGGGAACACACGATGTCCATATACTCACTGGAATACTTGAACTCCTAGATCACATTGGGTATCCAAACAATGTTGGATATAACACTATTACTCCATCCAATACCATATCATATCAGGCCTCCTTGGGCCATTTCCATATGCCTCATCAAATAAAGTATGCCAGATATATCATATGAAGCATGAAATGAATATATATCTAACTAGTAACAACACTGAACCAACGAAATGCTATGAATAGCTCATTTTCATCATTTGGATGACGTTCGGAGTTATGCATGCATAAATAATCAATGTAATGAAGATTCATCAAGTTTGGCTAGAGCAAGCTCAAATACACCACGACAATGAAGTCAATTTAGAATCGACCATCTAATGCCTATATTCTTTGGAATTCTCGACTATGTCGTTTCCTTGACGAAAGAAAATATCTAATAAAAAATTGATTAAAACTCCCAAGTACAAGAAAAAACATCAAACTGAAGTTTAAAGATGCACTTAAATATTAAAACATTTGTAAGAGAATAAATTAAAGTTTGCTTACTATGCATCATGAATTATTTTAATATAGCTCATGGGATTATCAACCTCACCACCACCACCATGCTTCACAAATTCAGTTGGGGTGAAGAACCTCCCATGGAAAAAGCATACTATTAAAACTTGCTTGTCTTGTCCAAAACTATAGAGGATCCCTTCTGTCACCATTCCATTTATTGTTTCGTCAAAAGTTATCACACGAGGCATTGTACTTAGGAGATCATTAGTATCCATCAACGCTACAGCCTTATGAGAGTGCTTAACTTTCTTCAAAGGCTTTTCGCCATTGCCTTCTGGAAATGCCCTTTTCTATATTGGATTTGGCAGCAGAGTGAACAAGGGCTTTTTCAGGTCATGGAAGCACAACTCCTTTACTTTTTGTCATGATTGGAGGGTTGGGAGAAAAAGTTGAGTTACCTTCTTTGTTGGTGTATGGTGTAGACTCTAATACTGCAAGAAGATTAAAAGAGAAATTTAATTAATGTTAGTAGCTACTTGGTATTTATTCTATATTCTAGTTCTAATCTTTTTTTTTTCTTTCTACTTCGTCTCTAAGATATCATGACTACATGAAAGATAAGTGTGAGCTGATGGTTCATCTTAAATGTACTCCTCAGTTTTCTTTCTTACCTCAGTCTAAGTTTATTATTAGTGTCCTTTAATCGAACAAAGAAGGAAAAAGATTGAAAGAAAAACTAAATATCTAAAAAGCTTTATTTTTTTCAACAAAGGGAAAAACGACATTATAAAGACCAGTCTAGGTAGTTTATTCGCATATGGAAATTTAAATAAATAATGTATCCAAAAATATTAACTAAGTTTAAGAAAAAACCTTAAAAAAAAAATTAAAGGGATTAGGGCATTAAGAGTAAATAATTACGTAGATCATAGCAAAAATAAAAAAAATACATAGGGCATAAACATTCATAAACAGGATGAAGTAATTGTGACAACCTACAATCACCTAACACCGAAAAACTTGAGGAAAAAAAAAAAGGATTACCAACATACCATATACTCCAGATCTGTTAAGCATGTCAGATCTTATAGCTTTCGTAGCACGCTGAAAAGTAGCATTATTGACAACAACGGCCCTAATTTGTGAAAAAGGCCGTGGCATTGGAGTTTCTTTAGGATATTCACAATTATAAGAGCCGCCGAGTGAGAGATTGAGATCAATTTCTTATTCATCACTTGTACAAGTAGGAATTTTACCTTGTCTATTTTGCGAGGAGTTGAGGATTAATTTTGAAACTTTGTTACCCTTTGGTGAAGCCATAGAGCACTGCGAGAAAGAATTAATTAGATAATGAAGGCGCGATTATTGAAAACTGAAAAGTTTAATTTTAAGCAAAAAAGATATAGTAGAGATCATATAGATGCACCATATCAATTTAGAAAACAAAACAAATTAATAAATAAATATTGATTCTATTGATTCAAGAACTTAAATCATATATGCAGTTAATGTACTAATGAAAAACATCATATGTCTAAATCCCTAGCTAAGAGTTACAAGAGGAAAATAAGTGATCATCAGTCTACTTACGCTTCAAGTTGTGTAGTACTTAAAAGAAGAACCCCAGAAACTTAAACTAATTTGAACAACTCGAATAAGAAAATAAAGAAGCAACCATGCGAAAAGAATTAGAAAAATGAAGAACTCCGGTGCAGTTTCAAAGGAAGAACTAAGGATTATATAGTAGACGTAAAGAAAAAAGTAAAATAAGGAGAGAATTTTACCATATTTACCCTTAAAACTTTTATTATTTTATCAACTTCTACAAATAAAGCCTTGTAATAAAGAAAACAAAAAGGGGTATTATGGGCATCAAATGTTAAATGCATGTTGATGAGCTATGGTTGAAGCCGTGAAAAGCTATCTACAAATCTAATGCATTGTTTGACCAATTTATTATGCAAATCTAAGCAAAATAGAAACAATCTAGACATTTAAGGAAAAGCTTGCCTTATATACAAGTGGTAAAAGATTAGTTTAGTTAATACAATCTACATTTAAAGAAGAGGTCGGGTTATTGCACAATTAGGACTCAACAATACAGGTCATGGATATATGATCAAGAACATGTCATATTTTTAAGAATAAGCAATACACGTTTAAACTTAAGAGAATGTCCACTGACAAATAAATAATATGAAAAGATAATATCTCACGTGATGGTGTCATGGTGGGTCTTTAGAGAACATGACAACGCTATTTTTGTGCTTCCATTTATATCATACCTTCGTATTGTAATTTGCTTTGTTTTAAGAACGAGAGTGAAATGGGGGTTAAGTTGAATAAATATGAGCAGAGTAAAGTGTGTTTAATACATCAGTAACTGAAGGGGCTTGTAACCTATACATAGTTTACTTGGATTAAGTTTGAATGCGTCAAGATGGATTAAATAATAATTTGATACCCAACCTATCCAATTTAAGACGACTCTTTTATCTTTTATGTCAGGCGGCTAGTAGTTTGATTGAGCTTGATAAAAAAAAAGAGAAAAGGAAATAGTATAATTATGGGAAAAAAGGTTCTCTTGAGAAATTATTTGTAAAGCCCCATAAATTTTAAGAATTAATATCTATTAATTCCTAGGTTAATGATATGATTTAAATATCCTCAAGGGTCGAATCAATAGAGATGTAATTTTAGCCTGATAAGGTAAAGATGGTGTGAGTTGGAAATGCATGGAAGTATTAAAATTTCCACAATAAGTCAAAAACTGAAGTTGAAGATGCAGCTATATAGACATCAGGGCCCTTTATGCTTTCTTAGTCTTGGAGACGAGGTAGAGAACTCTTATCATTGCAGGTAGCGGGTCAACGAGCCCGTGTTTCCAGGTGATTTGGAGAACGGGCTTCAGAAGGCCAATGTAATGCAACGACCCGCTTCGTCGTTATAGTCTTTCCGGTGCTTTCGCTCCTTTCCCGAGCTTGATTAGCTCACTGTTGACCCGAGGGGACCGTTAACACGCTTCCCAAGGTGTTTAGATTTGATTCATGCGACTTTTTGTGAAATTTGGGCTTATAGCGAAAAAAATTTGACTTTTAGGTAAACGAACCCTTTTCGGGAATTCATGGATTCCAAGAGGTCCGGATGGCCTTTTAGAAATTGTGTGTATATCTGGTTCGGTCCCAAGGCACTCAGATGCATTTTACGACTTGGGTTGAGCGGAATTATGGTATTGGGGGTTGACTCGGTCAATGAGACCTCTGTTAAGAATTCCGAGGTCATAAGTGCGTTCGTAGCGTGTTTTTATGTGTCTGTGTATGTGGTTTGTGAGCAGCTGGCCTTCAAGTTGGAGTGTAAAACTTTGGAAGTTTCTGGTGCCTGCTTTGGCGGCACCAGCACCGTGACAGCGATACCGCTGAAGCGGTCTGTGCCGTTTGGCATGACCGCATTAGCGGAGATGGGACCGGTGGAGCGGTGATATGGTCGCGAAAGCGGGTGACTGGAAGTTAGTTCATTAAATGAAGTGTTAAAAGCCTTAAGTCCCTCATTTATTTCCATTCCGAAAATTGAGCTCTTGGGAACAATTCTAGAGGATTCTTGGAGAAGATTCTTGGTGGTAAGTCCTTCTAATCCCCTTGCTATTTCATAATCCCTAATCATCATAGAATTCTTTCCAACTTGGTAGTTCAATAAGTAATGGAATATTAAACGTGAGTTCAATGGAAATTCTATTTGGGTTGCTAAAAGATGAAATGGATTGGGTTTATGCTAGATTATGATGTATCTAAGGTTGTTAATCATATACCTTCCATTATTAGTGTTTAATTCTTGAATTTAAGAGTTAGGGTTTATACCAAAAAAATTTGCTTGGATTTTGAAATTAGGTGAATCCAATTAGTTGATGGGTTTTGATCATCTAGTGTTTAATTGGATAATTTACTCCTGAATATTTCATTTTGCCCATATGGGCCCATTTTCCCAAATTCTAAGGTTGGTTTTTAACCCAATTTGAATGATAGAAATATAGGTATCGATCCTCATGATTTCTAATCTAGATTTCGAATATGAATAGATTTTCTTGATCTTGAGGCTCAGCGAAAAGGGAAGGCTAAGGAGTGATTGTTGATATTTTTGTTGTTTGGTTATCCAGGTAGATTATGACTTACCCTTGGTGAGACTTCGTGTCGCGAAACATATATTTAGATGATATTGTCGGACACAGCATGTAAACCTTCGGGTATGAAGTTGGGTTAGATATTGTCTTAGGTTAGGCCCTGTTCTGTGATTGGGGCTAGTCACCCCATTGTGTTGTGACTTGATTGTTCTATTATTGTTGTCTTGATGCCACTTGGTGATTGTAGATATTGGAGACTATTGTTGTATCTTGATCATGATATTGTAGTATCTTGCTTGTAGACATTTGATACAAGGATAGTGTTCTTTATGACTTGTGTCTTTTTTCATGATACTGTTGGCGTACCCATGCGTGGTACTTGTGCTATTGATCTAATTATTGATGTTGGCTCATACATTGCACGCATTCTCATCCTTCATGATATACTGTTGATACATTGATGATACTTGGGGAAACACTGTGAAGAGCAGGGTCAATTTGGATGAGAGTGACATGAGAGTCCTATATCCGATGGTCGTCCCGGAATCGTGGATTGAGTGGTAGCAGTTATCGAGGTTTGTGCTGGAGCCGTGAGGTACATGGACTACGTGGGTCCCCTTGGTGGGTGCTGATGAAAATCCTCCATGGGTAAAGATTCAGAGTCTCGTCTGTCTATTGGGAAAATATCCGGCACGAGTAGCACTTAGACTTCGTGAGTCACCCAGGGTTGTGCTACCGAGACGTGAAGTTTTCGTTCGGAGTACATGTGTACACAACATTGCATAGCGTTGCATTTTCATGCATACATTATTGTATTGCATTGCATTATGGCTTATATTGTAATGATCTAGTGATTTACTTGTGTTAATTGGACTCAGATTGGATATATTGCGACTTGGCACACTTGGGTTTAGATGATACAATCTAGGTGATGACGTGTATTTGGTTATGACTTGTGCTTGACTTATACTTGATGACTTATCAGCTTATCTTACTTTATTGTCTGAATTATGTTAGCTATACTTAGTCGGCCTATGATACCTACTAGTACTGTGGCTTTGTACCGACCTGCACTTGCTGCATTCTTTTATTAATGCAGAGTTCCAGGTTGAATCTTCCTCCATCTCCCGTAGCAGATAGTCGCTATCAGGACTACTTAGAGTCTACAGGGTGAGCACGAGACGTCCGTTGCCTTGAAGACTCTTCTTATTTATGTCTTACTTTTCATGTTGAGACATATTCAGACTTGATGTATTATTATATTCCAGACTTGTATATTTATAGTTAGATGCTCTTGTATGGATTAGACTAGACTCTGGGGGTGTATTTTCTTATTTCAACACTTGCTCTATATTATTATCAACAAACTTACGTGATTTATTCTCTTCCGCTTAATTAATGGTTTATTTACGTTTTTACTATCGATGGGTTGAGGGTTGGTTTACCGAGGTGGAAAAGGTAAGTGCCCGCACGACTTAGTTGAATTGGGTCGTGACAGTTGGTATCAGAGACCTAGGTTACCTGGTCTATAATATAAGAGCGTGTCTAATATAGTCGCGTGGATCGGTACGATGAGCTCCTTACTTATTTGCGAGAGGCTATAGGACATTTGAGAATTCTCACTTTCTTTTATTCTTTCGTGCTACTTTATTCTAATTGGTATCTGTAACAATGAAGTTGGTATCTGACTCTTATCTCTTCTCTCACGGATGGTAAAGACTCGAGCTATTATAGCCCGAGGTCAGGTGCCAAAACCCGCAGCTATGGCTGGCAGCATAGGGCGAGCAACAGCCAAAGGGCGCAGTAGAGCTAGAGGCCTCGAGGCTGCCTTGCTAAGGGTAGGGCACCTGCGGTAGGAAAGCAGCGTGAGAGATCTCCATCTCCAGAGCCCGAGGATCAGCAGGATCGAGACCAGGCCGCTGAGGGTGGTGTGGCCCCAGCACGGACACAGCCCGAGATTACTTCTGATCAGACTATGCAGGATACTATGGCTCGTGTTCTACTCCATCTATATGCCTAGCAGGCTGCTGCTACTGCTACTACTCCTGACGAAGGTTCACAGACCAGAGTTGGGGCGCAGAGACCTACTCGAGCAGCACACCCCGCTATAGCCATGGCTTCCCGTATTAATACAGTGCCAGCCTCAGGTGATGATCTTAGGCCCGTGGAGGGTGCTGTTATGACAATATTTGATCAGCACCTTTTTGAGAGGTTTAGGAAGTTAGAGCCGCCGAGGTTTTCAGGTACTTCTTCTGAGGACACTTATGAGTTCATCTTGGATATGCATGAGTTGCTACATAGGATAGGGATCGTCGAGTCCCATGGCGTTGACTATGTGTCCTTTCAATTGCGGTGACGGGAAGACTTGGTGGAGGTATTTTGTTGCTTGCAGACCTCAGGGTTCTCCTCCCCTGACTTGGACTCAATTCTACCGGGCCTTCCTTGAGAAGTATATGCCTCGGTCTTTGAGAGAGGTGCGTAGGGAGGAGTTTCTACATCTACAGCAGAGGGGTTTGACTGTGGAGGCCTATTTGACTCGCTATCTGTATCTGGCCCATTATTCTACTCCCTTGATCCATACAGAACCTGACAGGATTAGGCATTTTGTTAGTGGGTTGGTCGGTCCTCTTCAGATTCCTTGCCTTCAGATGGAGGCCATGGGGGCTTCCTTCCAGTCCATTGTCGAGTATGCTTCTTTGGTTGAGGCTGCTAAGGCTCGTGCATTTGGAGGTAGTGGTGATAAGGAGTAGTGTCAGACTGGGAGTTATGGTGGTTCTAGTTCAAGGGGCGCCGATCGGTCTTCTAGGCCCTATTAGCCATATTTCGGCTGCCCTGTGAACTCAACTTTGCAGGCTTCCTCCAGTGAGCCACCCAGACAGAGAGATCCTCAGAATTCTTTTTGTCGACCGGTAGACAGGGTTGTTTCATTCGGGTCCTCAGCTTCAGTTTATCAGACTTCGCCCCCTCTGATCTGTTTTTCATGTAGAGAGGTTGGGCATATTGCTTGGAGATGTTCCCGACCCAGACGGGATTATTAGCCACATAGGACTCCGACATTATATGGTGGTAGAGGTAGTACTTCTCAGGGGGGCGGTGCTCAGTCCGGCTGCGGTAGTTCTGAGGGTTCTAGAGGTGGATCCCAGGAAGCTAGAGGTGAGTCCCAGAGTACGAAAAGGGGGATATCAGACTGGACGTGGTGGGGCCCATTGTTTCTCATTTTCGGGTCAGCCCGAGACAGAGGCCTCAAATGCTGTTATTTCAGGTGCCATTTCTGTCTGCCATAGAGCAGCATCTGTGTTATTTGATCTTAGATCCACTTAGTCATATGTGTCTGCATATCATGTCGTTGATTGGGATTTGCCTTGTGATAGCATAGCTATACCTGTTCATGTGTCAACTCTAGTTGGAGATTTTGTGGTCTTCGATCGAGTTTATCGGTCCTGTTTGGTAACTATCATAGGGTATGACAGTTGGGTTGATTTGATGATTCTTGATATGGTGGACTTTGATATTATCTTGGGTATGACCTGGCTTTCTCCTTATGACGCGATATTGGACTGTCACGCCAAGATAGTTACTTTAGCCATGCCGGGCATTCCTAGTCTCAAGTAGAGGGGTACTACTAGTCCCGCTCTGAAGAAGATCATTTCCTTCCTTCAGGTAAAGACATTAGTCAATAAGGGGTGTTTGGCTTATCTGGCTCATATGCGTGACACGATTGTTGCATCTCCACCCCTTGAGTCCATTCTTATTGTGAGCGAGTTCGCGGAGGTATTCCTGTCTGATCTTCCGGGTATGCCACCCAATACATTGACTTCTATATTAATTTGGATACGGGCACTCGCACTATTTCTATTCCGCCATATCGGATGACACCTGCCGAGTTGAGAAAGCTTAAGGAGCAGTTACAGGATTTATTAAGCAAGGGGTTCATTAGACCGAGTGTCTCCCCTTGGGGTGCTCCTGTGTTATTTGTGAAGAAGAAAGATGGAACCATGAGGATGTGCATTGACTATCGCCAGCTGAACATGGTTACTATTCGGAACAAGTGTCATATATCTCGTATTGATGACTTATTTGACCAGCTTCAAGGTGCTTCAGTGTTTTCGAATATTGACTTATGTTCAGGCTACCACCAGTTGAGGATCAGGACTGAGGACATTCCGAAGACAGCCTTTCAGACGAGATATGGACACTATGAGTTTCTGGTAATATCTTTTGGGCATACCAATACCCCATCTGCATTTATGACTTTGATGAATGGCATCTTTCGGCCATTCCTTGACTCCTTCTTGATTGTGTTTATTGATGATATCTTGGTGTATTCCAAGAGTAGAAAGGAGCATGAGAGCCATCTTCGTACTGTTCTTGAGCTGTTGAAGAAGCATAGCTTGTTTGCTAAGTTTCTGAAGTATGAGTTTTAGTTGGAGTCTGTGGCATTCTTGGGCCATGTTGTGTCTAAGGATGGGATATGGTTGACCCACAGAAGATTGAGGTGGTGAGGGGTTGGGCGAAGCCCACTACCATTATCGAGGTTCGTAGTTTTATGGGTTTGGCCAGCTATTATCGTCGCTTTGTGAAGGATTTTGCTGCTATTGCATCATCTTTGACTAGATTGACTCAGAAAGATGTGCCCTTCCACTGGTCCGATTATTGTGAGGAGAGCTTCCAAACGCTCAAGCTTATTTTGACTTCAGCCCCGATCTACCCATTGAGTGTAAGGATTTCACAGTCTATTGTGATGCATCCCGTATGGGTTTGGGGGCTGTGTTGATACAGGAGGGTAGAATCATAGCTTATGCTTCTCGTCAGTAGACGATTCATGAGAAGAATTACCCTACCCATGATTTGGAGTTGTTGGCCGTGGTCTTTGCTTTGAAGATTTAGAGGCATTATTTGTACGGTGTCCATTGTGAGGTTTTCACCGATCACCGTAGCCTTCAGCATGTGTGTTACACCTCCAAAAAATCTTCCGTTGGTTCGCAAGTGAATGAATTAGTGATAAGTACGAGTGTACGTTGTTTCCACGAGTAAGAAATAACATTTGACGACCCTAAGTGAGATTCCGAAGGCAATCGCAATAAGAGAGAGGTTATGCCCCATAATGAATAATTATAGGTTTTGGAAATGTGAAAATTTGCAAGTTTGCATTCTGGCCAGTTGGTCGTAAAGTGAAATACGGACCGTAAAGTGGTATACGGTCCGTAAACTGCCATGTCGTATTTTGGCTTCCAAAACTTCAACTTTCTGCCAAATGAGCAAATGGTTAAAAACGACCCAAAATACGGACCGTAAAGTGGTTTACGGCCCGTAAACTGCGTCCGTAAATCACCACATCTCAGTTTGAGTTTCTCGTTCTGATATGATTAAATACGACCACGAAGGACGGTCCGTAAACTGGAATACGGACCGTAAACCAAGTTTACGACCACTGGGCACTTCAAATTAGATTTTTAAGTCATTAAATAAGGGGACCAAGGCTTATTTCATTTCACTTCTACATCATACCCCTTCTCTCTAGAACATCTCTCTACATATATTCCACAAGAATTCAAGGATATTTGGTGATCAACAACATAAATCAAGGGAATCAAGTGTAAGAAAACCATCAAGATCATCCAAGATCAAGAAATCCAAATGGAGATAAAGTAGGGTTTTGCTCAAAGTGGAGTATTATCAACTAAAGCTTGTTCCTACAACATTTAAGGTAAGATTCATGATATTTCTATGTTGTTCAAGGTAGTTAAGAGCTGAAATACTTGGATTGTAGAAGAGTATAGAAAAATGAGTCATGAATATGGAATAGTGTCATTTTGAGAAATAGTATGAATTGAGCTATGGGTCTTGATGTATTGTGATGTAGATACGATATAAATGATGTTGAGAACATGAGATGCACAATGTATGTAAATGGGCGTCGTGTGTGTTATGTCCATGGTTGTGGATGAATTGAATGTAAGTCTAGAAATATGGATAATGTGAATGAGTAATGACTATTGTTATGGCACCGTGAATTTATTATTGACATTTGGGAGTTGAGATACGTTATGGAGGAGATGCTATCCGATTTTCTCTAGTTTTAGTCATAGATGCTAGCTATCGATTCTAATGATAGTATGACTTTAATGAAGGTAGAAACGCGATCGTTGAAGGGGAACGTACAAGTGATAAATAGTCGAACGGAAAGGTATGTAAGGCTAACCCTTCTTTTAAGGCATGGTTCTTTGGCCAAACATCTACATCCTCTATACGTGTATGTTGTCTTTCAAATGATTTGATCTTCCGAGCTTGTAAGCTCATGATTCTTGATACGCTATGATTGTACTAAGTTCCTCGCATGACGAGTAGGCCTATTAAGGTAGATGGAATGAATGATGATGATAGTGATAATGGTATTGATGATGGCTATCATGATAATAACGATGACGATTATGATAATGGGGTTAAAAGTAAAGATGCTTATGAGCTATTGTGTATATGTATGACTATTATGGAACACCGAGCTTATATGGCCGGGTAGTATATGTATAGATGTATATGTATGTATATTTACGTAACGTGCGCACACCACTGCAGTTGGGTATGGACAACAATAATCCTTGGTAGGGCTAGGTACGTGTAACACTGAGCCTTGATTGGCCAGGTATGTATGATCACCGAGCCTATATATGATCGGGTACGTGAAACACCGATCCTACGTGGTCGGGTATGTTACATAAGGATATGTATGAAACACCGATCCTACGTGGTCGGGTATGCTATGTAAATGCTATGTGTATGATGTGATTATGTATATGATATGAATACGAATATGATATGACTATGTAAATGAATGTGAATAAGGGCATGTATAAGAATACGAGCACAAATATGATACGGGTATTATGGTAGAATACGGATAGTGATGTATATACACAAATACGTATTAGCAAGGGAAAGTTCCTATGAAAGGAAAGTAAGTGCATATGATGATGATATTGCCATCTCCCATCCTATGATATTTCTTATGTTGCTATCTATGCTTCTATGTTGATATTGACTATGCTTTACATACTCAGTACATTCTTCGTACTGATGTCCTTTTATTTGTGGACGCTGCGTCATGCTCGCAGGTGCACAGGGAGACAAGCTCGATCCATAGCTACATTCTCAGAGACTACACAGCAAAGCTCCATTTCCTTTGGAGCCATAACTTTTGGGTACTTATTCTTTTGTGTACATAATTATAGGCATAGCGGGGTCTTTTCCCGTTTATGTGATATGTTATACTCTTCTTAGAGGCTCGTAGACATGTGTATGTGGTTAGATGTGCTCGGCCTTGTCGGCCTATATTTTGTATACCATTTTGTTAGCCTCGTCGGCCCATGTACATTGATGTGGCATAGATGCCTATGATGATATAAAGGGGTTGTTGTCCGAAAGGTCTAGTATGATCGATGGATAGAAATGTATGTTTTACTATGTGGCTTAGTTAGGTGTTATGTGCAATTATGTCAAGGGGTGCCCGGGTGGGATAGCACCGGGTGCTCGTCGCTGCCCCCTAATCGGGTCGTGACAAAAGTGGTATCAGTGCAGTTCAGTCCTAGGGTGTGTCTACGAGCCGTGTCTAGTAGAGTCTTTGTTACGGGTGTGCTGCGCGCCACACTTATAAACAAGAAGCTGCAGACATTTTAGGAATGAATGACCTTCTTTCTTTATACGAATCGTGCGATAGAGCTATGATATAAGAAATTCTTGTTCCTTAATCGTGTGTTGTGTATTTCAGAAATTCCTAGAAAAAGAAAAGCTACAGATGCCCAAATTGGCAAGACGGTGGCAGAAAAGCGGGCTGAAAAAGCACCGCCACCGGTAGTAGAGGAAGGTGAGTCCCAGAGTGCGGCTCAATCCCAGTCCTCCCGTTCAGTGCCTATATTAGAGGAGCGTGAGGGAGCCTCCGCCCCAGCTCCAGCACCTCCAGCTCCTCCACCAGATGCTTCGGGCCAAGATGTGAAATAGGCCATTAATTTGCTGACTCAATTGGTTGCGGCCCAGACTCAGAGACAAAATTCAAGGCAAGGTAATAGGGCTGTTAGTGCAAAGGCCCGTGACTTCATTACTTTAAACCCTCCGAAATTCTTTGGGTCAAAGCCGGAAGAGGACCCTCAGGATTTCATTGATGGTATGTTGAGGATGCTTCGATTGATACATGCTTCGGACACCGAATCGGTGGAGTTAGCGTCATATAGATTGAGAGATGTCTCGATCCAATGGTATAAAGTCTGGATGGCTTCACGGGGAGCCAATGCACCTCCCCCGGTAGTGGCAAGAGTATCTTGATGCTTTTCTCCAACATTACATGCCTCCAGAAGTTCGGCGAGCTAGAGCCGATAAGTTCTTAAATTTGAGGCAAGGTAGCATAAGTGCTCTAGAGTACAGTCTCCGCTTCAATTCCTTGGCTAGGTATGCTTCGGCCATGGTAGCGGATATGGGCGACCGAGTGCACCGATTTGTAAAAGGCCTAGGGCCACACTTGATGGATAGATGCTTGACTGTGTCCCTTCAGGACGGTATGGATATTACACGCATTCAGGCCCATGCTCAAAACATAGAAGAAAGCCTGCAACAGCAAAGAAGGGAACGTGAGCAAGATAGGGGCCATATCAAGAGGGCCAGATCTTCGGGTCCGATGAGTGAGATTAGAGGTGGGCATAGGCAGCAGTCTTCCGGGCATTTAGGCTACTCTATGACCAGTGCACCTCCACGGTTTTCAGGCCAGAGATTTGATAGATCTGCTCGTACGGGGCCGAGTCCGAGTTCTTCAGCGTCCCAGTTTAGAGGTGATTCGGGTCAGGCAAGGCCACCCATACCACGATGTTCCCAGTGTGGGAAGTTGCATTGGGGTCAATGCCGATTGGGTTCAGATGGTTGCTATTCATGTGGTCGGCCAGGCCATATCATGCGTGATTGCCCCTCGGTTCATGGTAGGGGTAGGACCCAGCCTTCAGGGTCAGTAGCTGGATCTTCATCTTCTATGCGCCCTATGGGGCCCAGTTCACATGCGCCAGTTGGCTATGGTAGAGGCAGAGCGAGAGCTCCCAGTTCTAGCGGTCCTCAACACTGTATTTATGCTTTGGCTGGACGCCAAGATCTTGAGTCTTCTCCTAACGTGGTCACAGGTATATTATCAGTATTCTCTCATGATGTATATGCTTTGATTGATCCGGGCTCCACATTGTCCTATGTTACTCCATATATTGCGGGTCGATTTAAAATCGAGCCGGAGTCGATCAAACCTTTTGAGGTGTCTACACCCGTGGGTGAATCGGTAATAGCTAGCCGAGTATATATAGATTGTGTAGTTATGATATGTGACCGCCGTACTATAGTTGACTTGCATGAACTAAAGATGGTAGATTTTGATGTCATTATAGGCATGGATTGGTTGGCTTCTTGTTATGCCAATGTTGATTGTAGAATGAAGATGGTTCGTTTCCAGTTTCCGGGAGAACCAGTTTTAGAATGGAAAGGGAATACGTCTTCACCAAAAGGTAGGTTTATTTCCTATCTAAAGGCAAGGAAGATGATCGCGAAAGGATGTATTTATCATCTAGTGCGAGTTCAAGATGTAGAAGCTGAGTCGCTGACTCTTCAGTCAATTCCAATGGTGAATGAATTTCCGGATGTATTCCCGGAAGAGCTCCCTGGCCTTCCTCCCAAGCGGGATATTGATTTTGCTATTGATGTGTTACCAGGCTTCAGAACCAGATATGGTCATTTCGAGTTCCGGGTGATGTCATTTGGGCTAACTAATGCACCGGGAGTATTTATGGATTTGATGAACAATGTGTTTAGGCCCTTGCTGGATTTATTCGTGATCGTATTTATTGATGATATCTTGGTGTATTCTTCGAACTCGAGAGTTGTTTGCAAAGTTTTCCAAATGCGAGTTTTGGTTGAACTCAGTTGCATTTCTGGGGCATATTGTTGCAGCCGATGGTATTCGAGTGGATAGTCAAAAGATTGAGGCCGTGAAGACTTGGCCAAGGCCCACAACTCCTACGGAGGTTCGTAGCTTTCTGGGCTTAGCAGGTTATTACAGGAGGTTTGTTGAAGGATTTTCTTCTATTTCTGCACCGCTCACAAAGTTGACCTAGAAATCAGCTAAGTTTCAATGGACAGATGCTTGCGAACGTAGTTTCCAAGAGTTGAAGGATAGATTGACTTCTGCCTCAGTCTTGACACTCGCAGAGGGATTGGAAGGATATGTTGTTTATTGTGATGCTTCAGGTGTTGGGCTAGGCTGTGTATTGATGCAACATGGTAAAGTGGTTGCGTATGCTTCAAGGCAATTGCGGAAACATGAGAAGAGTTATCCGACCCATGATCTAGAATTGGTCGCAGTGGTTCATGCATTAAAGATATGGAGACATTATTTATATGGTGTCCATGTGGATATCTATACAGATTATAAGAGTCTCCAGTATATCTTCAAGCACAAAGAGTTGAATTTGCGGCAACGACGATGGTTAGAACTGCTAAAGGATTATGATGTCGATATTTTGTATCACCCTGGAAAGGCAAATGTTGTAGCTGATGCTCTTAGCCGCAGATCGATGGGAAGTTTATGTGATGTACGACCATAGAAGAGGGGAATGACCCGTGAGCTCCAGAAGTTAGCTAGCCTAGGAGTTCGAGTGGTGGACTCAGGTAGCAGGGGAGCTACTATTCAGAATTCAGCAGTCTCGTCGTTAGTAGCAGAAGTGAAAGAGCGACAATACGAATATTCCATGTTAATGCAGTACAGAGATACACTCCCCCAGAAAGTGGAGTCATCATTTGATATTTCAAGAGACGGAGTTCTCCGCTGTCGAGGCAGGTTATGTGTTCCCAATGTGGCAGACTTTCGCCACCAAATAATGAGGGAAGCCCATTGTTCCCGCTACTCTATCCACCCCGGAGCGACGAAAATGTATCATGATCTCAAGTTTATATATTGGTGGAATGGGATGAAGAAAGATATAGCAGAATTTGTGGCTCAATGTCCCAACTGTCAACAAGTGAAAATCGAGCACCAAAAGCCGGGTGGATTGTTGCAAGCTATAGAAATCCCAACTTGGAAATGGGAAGTGATTAACATGGACTTCATTTCAAGCTTACCCCGTTCTCGACGTAAGTATGATTCCATATGGGTGATTGTGGATAGACTCACAAAGTCAGCTCATTTCTTACCCGTCAGAACGACGTCTGTGGCAGAAGATTATGCAAAGCTATATGTTAAGGAGATAGTGAGACTCCATGGTGTTCCAGTATCTATTATCTCCGATAGAGGGACTCAGTTTACAGCTAATTTCTGGATGTCGTTCTAAGAGGGTTTAGGGACCCAAGTGAGCCTTAGCACGGCATTTCATCCACAGACCGATGGACAAGTTGAACGTACTATTCAGACTCTTGAAGATATGTTACGAGCATGTATGCTAGGTTTTGGAGGAAATTGGGATGATTATTTGCCACCCATTGAATTTGCTTACAATAACAGTTACCATTCTAGCATTCAAATGGCACCGTATGAAGCTTTATATGGGCGAAAGTGTAGATCCCCAATCGGGTGGTTTGAAACAGGAGAGGCTAAATTGATAGGGCCAGATTTGGTCCAGCAAGCTGTAGAGAAAGTTAAGCTCATACATGATTGGTTGTTGGCAGCCCAAAGTCGCCAAAAGTCCTATACGGATAATCGTCGAAGAGACTTGGAGTTCAAAGTAAAAGACTGGGTATTCTTAAAAGTGTCGCCTATGAAGGGTGTAATGAGGTTTGGCAAAAAGGGGAAGCTTAGTCCCCGATACATTGGGCCTTATGAGATTGTGCGAAAAGTGGGCAAGGTAGCCTATGAATTAGATCTACCTCCGGATTTGGAGTAAGTCCATCCGGTTTTCCATGTCTCGATGCTTCGGAAGTGTGTAGGAGATCCTACTAAGGTCGCGCCAATAAGTGATGTACATGTGACCGCCGGTTGGGTTGGTCCAACCAAGAAAGGCATGGGGCTTTTGGGCCGAGCTAGGCTACCTAGTAATTTACAACCACCACTCTATCTAGCCTAAGGAAAAGTTATCTTATGAAGAGATACCCATTGCCATAATTGATAGGCAAGTACGGAGGCTTAGAAACAAAGAAGTGGCCACAGTTAAGGTTTTATGGAAAAGCAGTAAACGAGAAGAAATGACATGGGAAGCGAAAGAAAGTATGCGATCCAAATACCCTAATGTCACGACCCAGTTAGGGGCCGAGGCGGGTACCCGGAGCTAGTTACCGAGCACCGCTCACTCTACTACTTATCTTGCTCATTTAATATTCTTTTATCAATTTACATACCAGTTGTAGGAAAATCATAATTAAACAAACATAAATAGTTTATATACAATTGCCTTTCGGCCATCAAAATAATATACACGCATATGAAAACGTGTTGTGAGACCATCTAACCCACACTGCGTATCTACGAGCCTCTACTAACATACTGTATATACATGGACGGAACAAGACTCCTTCGTGCCCAAAATATACATATATACCAAAAGGATAATCCTAAGCACCTCCGGACAATGGAGTGCTTTCAACCAGCTGACTGCTACTGAGGATCTGAGCCAAGCTCTCCTCTCTGTCTACCTGTGGGCATGAACACAGCGTTCGAAGA
The DNA here is from genome assembly GCF_019175385.1 of Lycium barbarum. Taxonomy (NCBI): domain Eukaryota; kingdom Viridiplantae; phylum Streptophyta; class Magnoliopsida; order Solanales; family Solanaceae; genus Lycium; species Lycium barbarum. The sequence goes on from NC_083343.1 coordinate 85,026,834, forward strand.
AAGGACGTCAGTACGAATGTTGTACTGAGTATGAGAAGCATAAAAAATGAAAGAAAACATAAACAACATAGTGATAACATCAACGTGAAATATCTGGATCTGTCTGATAATCATAAAGGAAATCATGCGTGCCATCTTACTCATACTCATCCTCATAACATATATGCATCATATGCAAGCTTCCCGTCCATGTCGGAACGGTGTGATAATCAATAATATTAGCCCTCGTCCAGGCCTCCCGCGTCCGGGGTACCATCTCATGCCGCCCACTAGTGGTGTCTGCCCATGCCCGAAGGTCATGGTGTATCCGTATAGCTGCCCGCCTTGGCGGTGACTGCCCGGCCAACGAGGCACGGTGTGAAATGCTCATGTCATGCTTATCATAAAATGCTCATAATAATAATATACTCATCATAAAATACTTATCTCATTGTAATACATGCATAAGGCTCAAGATCAACTTTATTCTATCGGTGTGACGTAAGGTCGTGATCCCCCGATTCCATTATGGAATAACTATTGATACTCTGCCTCACCTTGAAGGAACTAGTACATAAGGTGAGTGTAAGCGATAATTAACATCATCATTATACTAGCATCATCATATCGTATTCCTCATCTTATATAGACATTAAGGAGTTAGACTCTTAGCCTTTCAGACTACAAGAACTCATGAAGAGAATAGGAATTTCGTGCTACAAGATTCATGCCATCAGAAAGAAGGGACTAGCCTCACATACCTTGGTCGTTTAGCTAAGATATCGCTCACTCGTTCTCCTTCAATATCGCGTCGTTACCTTCATAAAGAATTCGTATCAACATTAGCATACTAATTACAAGAACGCGTCGCTAATTCTAGGAGAAGTCGGACAGCGCTTCTCTTGTTTATACTATTTTTTTCCATGTTTTATATTAACTCCCAACATTCATATCATTACTCACAATATCGAAATCAACAATCGTCGTTTACGTACATTTAGCAAAATCCACCATTTTTCTCCAATTTCCCTCATAATTAGCCTTATGACTCGTCCTTGCATTTTCATGCGTTTAACGCTTGTTTCATGATATAAACATCATTTATAACGTATTCGTATTCACAACACTTCAACATTCATAATTCAATCCCACTATCATTCATTTATGGCACTATTCACTCAGTAATGGTCCATTTCTATGTTCTTCTACATTTCAAGTGTCTAAGCTTTTCAATACTTCAAACAACATAGAGTGATCATGAAACTTACCTTGGATAGTGGTTGAACAACCCTTGAGTTGAAATTCTTCACTTAAACAAAACCCTAGTTCACCTTCTTGGGAATTACTTGACTTAGATGATCCCTTGATGTGTTCTTGCACTTGATTTCATAGGTTTTGTGTTGTTGATCTTTAGCTTTCCCTTGATTCTCTTGGATTCTTATGGAGGAAGTATTTGGAGAGTTCTAGAGTGTTCTTGAGTTGTATGAATGAAGAATGAAATAAAATGAGGCCTAAGTTCCTTTTAATAACTCAAAAGCTGATGTTTAATGAATTCTCGTCGGGTGAACAGTGGTCGTAAACTGCAGTTTACGGACCGTATTTTGATTTACGGGTCGTCCACTGTGGTCGTATTTAAGCATTCCAAAAACAGAGAGTTTGGCTGGTGGACATGGCATTTTACGACCTGGTTTACGGTCCGTAAACCAGTTTACGGGCCGTAAACTGGGTCGTATTTAACCATATTCAACATTTACAGAAAGTCTTGGCTGAGGGACCTGGTGGTTTACGACCTGGTTTACGGTTCGTAAACCAGTTTACGGGCCGTATTCTGGGTCGTCTTTAACCATTTCAACACTTAACAGAATCTTGAGATTTTTGACGCAATGAAAGACGATTGCACTATACGGTCCGTAAATCACTTTACGACCACTGGGTGAAAATTTTTCTGCAACTTTATTATTTCTAAAAATGCAAAATTAGCCATTCTCGACTTAGTAAAACACCATACACTCAAGTCCTTCATTGTTCTACTCATCACACAAGTACGGAAAAATTTCCGAGGTGTAACATTCTTCCCCCCTTTTGGAACATTCGTCCTCGAATGTTCGACACTCGGGGATTCTAGAAAATTTTTGCCAGAGTTCCCTTTGTAATTTGGCACTACCAATTTACCATAACGACTCATAATATCATCGCCTCACAGGGCTATGTCACAATATCAACACATTTATGGCCACACACGACCAAAAACATAAAATTAAAACATTCATACCTCATATCGTCGACGTCTCATTTTGAATCTCTTCTGGTGATTGGAACAAATGGGGGTACATAGATTTCATCTTTTCCTCCGCTTCCCAAGTCATTTCTTCCCGATTATTGTTTCTCCATAGCACTTTGACTAAAGCAACCTTTTTATTCCGAAGCCTTCGCACTTGTCTATCCAAAATAGCAATGGGCACTTCTTCGTATGTCAACTTCTCTGTCACTTGTACATCATCAATCAGAACAATCCTCGTGGGGTCTCTAATACACTTGCGGAGCATCGAAACATGGAATACTGGGTGTACAAATTCGAGCTCTAAAGGCAAGTCCAACTCATAGGCTACTCTTCCCACCTTGCGGATGATTCGATAAGGTCCAATGTATCTTGGACTCAATTTCCCCTTTTTGCCGAACCTCATTACTCCCTTCATTGGTGAAACTTTCAGGAATACCCAATCATTAGCTTGAAATTCTAAATCCCATCGGCGGTTGTCCGCATAAGACTTTTGGCGACATTGAGCTGTTAACAGTCGGTCTCGAATCACTTTAACCTTTTCAACTGCTTGTTGGACCAAGTCGGGGCCTATCAATTGTATTTCCCCGGTTTCAAACCATCCAATTGGAGATCTGCATTTTCTTCCGTATAAGGCTTCATACGGAGCCATTTGGATACTGGAATGATAGCTGTTATTATAGGCAAATTCAATAAGAGGCAAATGCTCATCCCAACTACCATCGAAGTCCAGCACACATGCTCATAGCATATCTTCTAAGGTCTGAATAGTGCGCTCGGCTTGCCCGTCGGTCTGTGGGTGGAACGCCGTGCTGAGCTTAACTCGAGTACCTAGACCTTCTTGAAAGGACTTCCAGAACTTGGCTGTGAACTGCGCCCCTCTATCCGTGATAATGGCCAAAGGAATACCATGAAGTCGTACAATCTCCTTGAGATACAATTTAGCATAGTCTTCCGCTGAATACGTAGTCCTGACGGGGAGAAAATGAGCTGCTTTTGTGAGCCTGTCCACGATCGCCCATATAGAATCATACTTCCCTCGCGTACGGGGTAATCCTACCACAAAATCCATATTAATTTCTTCCCATTTCCACGTAGGAATTTCCATTGCTTACAATAAACCTCCTGGCTTTTGATGTTCGGCTTTCACTTGCTGACAATTTGGACATTGGGCTACAAACCCTGCTATATCTCGCTTCATGCCATCCCACCAATATAGCAACTTAAGGTCGTGGTACATCTTGGTTGCACCTGGATGAATAGAATACCGGGAATAATGTGCGTTCTCTAAAATCCGTTGGCGTAAGTTTGCCACATCCGGTACGCATAACCTGCCCCGATATCTCAGGACCCCTTCTATGGAAACTTCGAATGGAGACTTTTCTTTTTCGTGAGCTAGATCTCGATAATGACTTAGCTAGGAATCCTCATATTGTCGTTCCTTCACCTCTAGATTCAATGATGAAACTGTGGGGTCATTGATGCTAATACTTGCATCTCCTGCATCAGTCGCACGTACGTCGAGACTTGCTAGTTGATGGAGCTCACGAACCATTTCCTGCTTTTCCGAAGGAACTCCACATAAACTACCCATCGATCGGCGGCTAAGTGCATCTGCCACTACATTCGCCTTCCCTGGATGATATAGAATGTTCACATCGTAATCCTTTAGTAATTCTAACCATCGCCTTTGCCGCAGGTTCAAATCCTTCTGTTTGAAAATATATTGGAGGCTTTTGTGATCCGTATAGATGTCAACACGTACACCATACAAGTAGTGCCTCCATATTTTTAAGGCATGGATAACCGCGGCCAATTCGAGATCATGAGTCGGATAATTCTGTTCATGCCTTCGCAACTGTCTCGAGGCATATGCAATGACTCTCCCATGCTGCATTAATACGCATCCTATTCCCACACCGGAGGCATCACAATATACGACATAGCCATCGGACCCTTCTGGAAGTGTTAGCACTGGCGCTGAGGTCAACCAGTTTTTCAACTCTTGGAAACTACGCTCACAGGCATCATTCCACTGGAATTTAGCCAACTTCTGAGTTAACTTCGTCAATGGGGCTGAAATAGATGAGAAGCCCTCTACAAATCTCCTGTAATACCCTGCTAACCCAAGCAAACTACGAACTTCCGTAGGTGTCGTAGGCCTTGGCCAAGTCTTCACAGTTTCTATTTTCTGAGTGTCGACTCGGATACCATCATCTGAAATAACATGACCTAGAAATGCCACGGATTTTAGCCAAAACTCGCACTTCGAAAACTTTGCATACAATTCCCGATCTCGAAGAACGCCAAGAACAATTCTTAGATGATCTGCATGTTCTGACTCTGTGCGAGAATATACCAGGATATCGTCGATAAACACTATCACAAAAAGATCCAAGAACGACCTGAACACATTATTCATTAAATTCATGAACACCGCCGGGGCGTTTGTCAACCCAAACGACATCACTCGGAACTCGTAATGGCCGTACCTCGTTCTGAAGGCTGTCTTGGGAATGTCTTCTTCTCTGATCCTCACTTGATGATAACCCGATCTTAGGTCTATCTTAGAAAACCACTTAGCACCTTGTAATTGATCGAACAAGTCGTCGATTCTGGGAAGGGCATATCTGTTCTTCACAGTCACTCTGTTCATCTGTCTATAATCGATACACATTCGTAGCGACCCATCTTTCTTTCGCACGAACAAGACCGGTGCTCCCCACGGTGATGAACTGGGTCTAATAAAACCCTTCTTGAGTAAGTCTTTCAACTGTGCCTTTAGCTTTTCAACTCTGCTGGAGCCATTCGATAGGGAGGAATAGAAATAGGCTCGGTGTTGGGTACTACATCAATAGCAAAATCGATTTCCCTTTCTATAGGAAGGCCTGGTAACTCGTCAGGAAACACATCTGGGAATTCATTCACTACCGGGACAGATTGGAAAGTTGGCACTTCTGCTTCCGTGTCATGAACCCGAACTAGATGACAAATATAACCCTTGGCTATCATCTTTCTCGCCTTAAGGTAGGAAATAAACCTACCCTTTGGGGAAACTGTATTACCCTTCCACTCGAGTATGGGCTCTCCCGGAAATTTGAATCGAACTACCTTTGTCCGGCAACAAACATTAGCATAGCATGACACCAACCAGTCCATACCCATAATTACGTCAAAATCTATCATCTCAAGTTCAATCAAATCAGCCTTTGTCTGACGATCACGTATAATGACTACACAGTTCTTATATACTTGCCTCGCTATTACAGGATCACCAACCGGAGTGAATACTTCGAAAGGTTTAATTGGCTCGGGTCTCACCCCAACACAATCAGCGATATACGGAGTAATATATGAGAAGGTAGAACCTGGATCAATCAGAGCATATACGTCATGGGAAAATATAGTCAGGGTACCTGTGACAACATCTGGGGAAGACTCGAGATCCTGTCGCCCAGCTAAAGCATACACACGGGGCTGAACAGCACCTGAATTAGATGCTCCCCCTCTACCTCTGCCTCTACCTGCTATAGTCTGAGGAGTCTGTGTTGTCGGGCGTGCTGAAGAAGAACCCGCTGCTGAACCTGTAGGCTGAGTCCCAGCTCTATCTCTCGCTGAGGGGCAATCTCTCATCATGTGACCAACTTGCCCGCAAGCATAACAAGTATCCGAACCCTGACGACACCGTCCGGAATGTAATTTGCCATACTGGCTACACCGCGGTACTGGAGGTCTCCTCTGACTAACATCTCCCTGATACTGAGAACTTGGGGCCCTCGAACTCTGACCCTGCCCTGACTGGAAAGAGCGATCGAACCTTCCGTCTGAGAATCTGGGAGGCGCACTAGTCGCGGACTGACCTGAGTGCCTGGGATGTGTCTGTCTCGATCCCTCTCTATACTCACTGCTCTCTCCCATAGATCTAGCCCTCTTACCTTGTCTTCTGTCACCATCACGATCACTTATTTGCTGTCGTTGTCATTCCTCGAGATTCTGAGCATGGGCCTGTATCCGGGAAATATCCATCCCGTCTTGCAAGGAGGCCGTCAAACAATCTCTGTACAAATGTGGCCCCAGACCACTCACAAATCTATAGATTCTGTCTCCCATGTCGGCCACCATAGTCGGAGCATATCGAGCCAATGAGTTGAATTGCATGCTATACTCTCGGGCACTCATACCCCTTTGCTTTAAATTCAGGAACTTGTCCGCTCTAGCTTGGCGGACTTCGGGTGGCAAGTAGTGACGAATAAAGGCATCTACAAACTCTTGCCACACGGGAGGTGGAACATTTTCTCCTCTTTTTATCACCCAATTCTTATACCATAACACCGCCACATCGCGGAGTCTATAAGAAGCCAACTCCACGGATTCGGTCTCGGAAGCATGGATAATCTCTAAAGTCCTCAACATCTCATCGATAAAATTTTGCAGATCTTCATCTGGCTTTGACCCAAAGAATTCTGGAGGATTTAAGGCCATAAAGTCACGAGCTCTCGTGCTAACTGAACGATCCCTTGGACCCGCATCCTGTCGTTGTGCCTGAGCGGCAACCAATTGTGTCAATAAATGGATGGCCTCGGACACTTGTTGACCCGAAGCACCCGGTGGAGGAATCGGAGCTGAGGCTCCTCCCTGCTCTTCTACATTGGGCGCGGCCTCACTTTGCGATTCGCTTTCCTCTACATTTGCCGGAGGCTCTCTTTCCGCCTGCCTTTTTGTCGTAGCTTTGCCCTTCTGGGCAGCTGTAGCTTTTCCCTTTGGCGGCATTTTCTGAAACCATAACGCACTTTTAGGAATAACATAATCCTAAGCATGTTTCTATCGCACGATTTCATGAGAAGAAGGATGGTCATTTTCCTAAATGCCCTGTAGCCTCTTGTTTATTAGCGTGGCGCGCAACACGCCATAAACAATACCCTACTAGACACGGCTCGTAGACACTTCCTAGGACGAACTGCTCTAATACCACTTCTGTCACGACCCAGTTAGGGGTCGCGACGGGTACCCGGAGCTAGTTACCGAGCATCGCTCACTCTACTACTTATCTTGCTCATTTAATATTCTTTTATCAATTTACATAACAGTTGTAGGAAAATCATAATTAAACAAACATAAATACTTTATATACAATTGCCTTTCGGCCATCAAAATAATATACACGCATATGAAAACGTCTTGTGAGACCATCTAACCCACACTGCGTATCTACGAGCCTCTACTAACATACTGTATATACATGGACGGAACAAGACTCCGTCGTGCCCAAAATATACATATATACCAAAAGGATAATCCTAAGCACCTCCGGACAATGTAGTGCTTTCAACCAGCTGACTGCTACTGAGGATCTGGGCCAAGCTCTCCTCTCTGTCTACCTGTGGGCATGACCACAACGTCCGAAGAAAGGACGTCAGTACGAATGTTGTACTGAGTATGAGAAGCATAAACAATGAAAGAAAACACCAACAACATAGTGATAACATCAACGTGAAATATCTGGATCTGTCTGATAATCATAAAGGAAATCATGCGTGCCATCTTACTCATACTAATCCTCATAACATATATGCATCATATGCAAGCTGCCCGTCCATGTCGGAACGGTGTGATAATTAATAATATTAGCCCGCGTCCAGGCCTCACGCGTCCGGGGTACCATCTCATGCCGCCCACTAATGGTGTCTGCCCATGCCCGAAGGTCATGGTGTATCCGTATAGCTGCCCGCCTTGGCGGTGACTGCCCGGCCAACTAGGCATGGTGTGAAATGCTCATGTCATGCTTATCATAAAATGCTCATAATAATAATATACTCATCATAAAATACTTATCTCATTGTAATACATGCATAAGGCTCAAGATCAACTTTATTCTATCAGGGTGACGTAAGGTCGTGATCCCCCGATTCCATTATGGAGCAACTATTGATACTCTGCCTCACCTTGAAGGAACTAGTACATAAGGTGAGTGTAAGAGATAATTAACATCATCATTATACTAGCATCATCATATCGCATTCCTCATCTTATATAGACATTAAGGAGTTAGACTCTTAGCCTTTCGGACTACAAGAACTCATGAAGAGAATAGGAATTTCGTGCTACAAGATTCATGCCATCAGAAAGAAAGGACTAGCCTCACATACCTTGGTTGTTTAGCTAAGATATCTCTCACTCGTTCTCCTTCAATATCGCGTCGTTACCTTCATAAAGAATTCATATCAACATTAGCATACTAATTACAAGAACGAGTCGCTAATTCTAGGAGAAGTCGGACAGCGCTTCTCTTGTTTATACTATTTTTTTCCATGTTTTATATTAACTCCCAACATTAATAGCATTACTCGCAATATCGAAATCAACAATCATCGTTTATGTACATTTAGCAAAATCCACCATTTTCCTCCAATTTCCCTCATAATTAGCCTTATAACTCGTCCTTGCATTTTCATGCGTTTAACGCTTGTTTCATGATATAAACATCATTTATAACGTATTCGTATTCACAACACTTCAACATTCATAATTCAATCCCACTATCATTCATTTATGGCACTATTCACTCAATAATGGTCCATTTCTATGTTCTTCTACATTTCAAGTGTCTAAGCTTTTCAATACTTCAAACAACATAGAATGATCATGAAACTTACCTTGGATTGTGGTTGAACAACCCTTGAGTTGAAATTCTTCACTTAAACAAAACCCTAGTTCACCTTCTTGGGAATTACTTGACTTAGATGATCCCTTGATGTGTTCTTGCACTTGATTTCATAGGTTTTGTGTTGTTGATCTTTAGCTTTCCCTTGATTCTCCTGGATTCTTATGGAGGAAGTATTTGGAGAGTTCTAGAGTGTTCTTGAGTTGTATGAATGAAGAATGAAATAAAATGAGGCCTAAGTTCCTTTTAATAACTCAAAAGTTGATGTTTAATGAATTCTCGTCGGGTGAACAGTGGTCGTAAACTGCAGTTTACGGGCCGTATTTTGATTTACGGGTCGTCCACTGTGGTCGTATTTAAGCATTCCAAAAACAGAGAGTTTGGCTGGTGGACATGGCAGTTTACGACCTGGTTTACGGTCCGTAAACTGGGTCGTATTTAACCATATTCAACATTTACAAAAAGTCTTGGCTGAGGGACCTGGTGGTTTACGACCTGGTTTACGGTCTGTAAACCAGTTTACGGGCCGTATTCTGGGTCGTCTTTAACCATTTCAACACTTAACAAAATCTTGAGATTTTTGAGGCAATGAAAGACGATTGCACTTTACGGTCCGTAAATCACTTTACGGGCCGTATAGTGCCATATACGACCACTGGGTGAAATTTTTTCTGCAACTTTATTATTTCCAAAAATGCAAAATTAGCCGTTCTCGACTTAGTAAAACACCATACACTCAAGTCCTTCATTGTTCTACTCATCATACAAGTACGGAAAAATTTCCGAGGTGTAACACCTAATTTATTTCAGCCCTTGGAAGAAGTCCAAGATGAGACGTCAAGATTTTAAGGTATGTATGTTTTCCTTCTTATGCTTTTTGGGTCGTGCGTGGCAAAACTTGTATGCTATTGTGTTGTGGCCCTGTGAGGCATCAATATTATGGGTTGTTGTGACAGGATGGTTGTGCCATATTATAGGGGAAACTCTGGCGAAAGTTTTATAGAATCCTCGGAGACATTAGCATTCGAGGGCGAATGTTCTTAAGGGGGGAAGAATGTTACACCTCGGAAAAATCTTTCGTTGGTACGCAAGTGAATGAACTAGTGATGATTACGAGTGTACGATGTTTCCACGAGTAAGAAATAACATTTGACGACCCTAAGTGAGATTCCGAAGGCAATCGCAATAAGAGAGAGGTTATGCCCCATAATGAATAATTATAGGTTTTGGAAATGTGAAAAGTTGCAAGTTTGCATTCTAGCCAGTTGGTCGTAAAGTGAAATACGGTCCGTAAACTGCCATGTCGTATTTTGGCTTCCAAAACTTCAACTTTCTGCCAAATCAGCAAATGGTTAAAAACGACCCAAAATACGGACCGTAAAGTGGTTTACGGCCCGTAAACTGCGTCTGTAAGTCACCACATCTCAGTTTGAGTTTCTCGTTCTGATATGATTAAATACGACCACGAAGGACAGTCCGTAAACTGGAATACGGACCGTAAACCAAGTTTACGACCACCGTAAAAGTAAAGATGCTTATGAGCTATTGTGTATATGTATGACTATTATGGAAGACCGAGCTTATATGGCCGGGTAGTATATGTATAGATGTATATGTATGTATATTTACGTAACATGCGCACACCACTGCAGTTGGGTATGGACAACACTGAGCCTTGGTAGGGCCAGGTACGTGTAACACTGAGCCTTGGTTGGCCAGGTATGTATGATCACCGATCCTATATATGATCGGGTATGTGAAACACCGATCCTACGTGGTCGGGTATGTTACTTAAGGATATGTATGAAACACCGATCCTACGTGGTCGGGTTTGCTATGTAAATGCTATGTGTATGACGTGATTATGTATATGATATGAATACGAATATGATATGACTATGTATACGAATGTGAATAAGGCCATGTATATGAATATGAGCACAAATATGGTACGGGTATTATGGTGGAATACGGATAGTGATGTATGTACACAAATACATATTAGCAAGGGAAAGTTCCTATGAAAGGCAAGTAAGTGCATATGACGATGATATTGCCATCTCCCATCCTATGCTATTTCTTATGTTGCTATCTATGCTTCTATTTTGATATTGACTATGCTTTACATACTCTGTACATTCTTCGTACTGACATCCTTTTGTTTGTGGTCGTTGCGTCATGCCCGCAGGTGCACAGGGAGACAGGCTCGATCCATAGCTACATTCTCAGAGACTACACAGCAAAGCTCCATTTCCTTCGGAGCCATAGCTTTTAGGTACTTATTCTTTTGTGTACATAATTATGGGCACAGCGGGGTCCTATTGTTACACCTCGGAAATTTCTCTGTACTTGTATAATGAGTGGAATGATGAAGAGTTTGAGTGAATGATGTTTTATTAAGTCGGGAATGGCTAATTAAGGATTTTTGGAAATAAGAAAGTCGCGGAAAACTTTTCAGCCCAGTGGTCGTATATGGCACTATACGGCCCGTAAAGTGATTTATGGACCGTATAGTGCAGTCGTCCTCCAGCTTGTCAAAAATCTCAACTTTCTGTAAATTGTGAAAATGGTTAAATACGACTTGGAGGACGGCCCGTAAACTAGTTTACGGACCGTAAACCTCAGTCGTAAATTGCCATAATCCCTAGCCAAACTTTCTGTTTCTGGGATGATTAAAAACCACCATGGAGGACGGAACGTAAACCACAATACGGTCCGTAAATTGCAATTTACGACCACTATTCATCCCGACAAGAATTCATTAAAGATCAGGTTTGTGATTTTTAAAGGGGACTTAAGCCTCATTCCAACTCATTATTCATTCAACCAACTCAAGAAACTTCTAGACCTCTCCACATACTTCATCTATAGAAACCCAAAGAATCAAAGGGAACATCAAGGTCAACAACACTAATTTCATGGAATCAAGAGTAAGAACACAATAAAGGATCATCTAAGTGAAGAAATTTCAAAGAAGGTGGGACTAGGGTTTTGTCTAATTGAAGTATTTCAACTTAAGGATTGTTAAACCATCATCCAAGGTAAGTTTCATGATTATTCCATGTTGTTTGAAGTATTGGAAAGCTTAGACACTTGAAATTTAGAAGAACATAAAAATGGGTCATTATTGAATGAATAGTGACATAAATGAATGATAGTGGAATGGTACTATGAATATTGAAGTGTTGTGAGTACTCATACGTTATAAATGATGTTTATATCATGAAACAAGCATTAAATGCATGAAAACGCAAGGATGAGCTAGAAGTAGAAATAAGGGAAATTGGAGGAAAATGGTGGATTTTGCCAAATGTACGTAAATGACGATTGTCGATTATGATATTGCGAGTAACATTTTGAATGTTGGGAGTTAATATAAAACGTGGGAATAGTGGTATGAGCGAAGGAAGCATTGTCCGACTTTTCCTAGAATTAGCGACGCGTTCTTATAGCTAGCTACTAATGTTGATACGATTTCTCTTATGAAGGTAACGACGTCATATCGACGGAGAACAAGTGAGCGATATCTAAGCTAAACGACCAAGGTATGTGAGGCTAGTCCTTCTTTCTAATGGCATGAATCTTTTAGCTTGAATCCCTATTCCGTCCATGAGTTCTTACATTCTAAGAAGTTAAAAGCTTATACCTATGAATGTCTATATGAGATGAGTTATATGATATGATGACACTAGAATGATGATGATGTTATTCCCTGCCTACACTTACCTTATGTACTAGTCCTTTCAAGGTGAGGCAAAATGTCCATAATGATTCCATAATGTAACTGGGGGATCACGACCTTACGTCACCCCGATAGAGTAAAGTTGATCAGGAGTCTTATATACGCATTATGATAAGATAAGTATTTTATGATAAACATATTACAATGAGTATTTACATTAAGTATGTCATGTTTGCATTCACACCGGGCCTAGTTGGCCGGGGAGACACCGCTTCGGCGGGCGGCGATACGGATACACCACGACCTACGGGCGTGGGCAGACACCACTAGTGGGCGGCATGAGATGGTACCCCGGACGCGGGAGGCCTGGACGCGGGCTAATGTTATTGATTATCATACCATTCCGACATGGACGGGCAGCTTGCATATGATGCATACATGTTATGATGATGAGTATGAGTAAGACAACATATATTACTTCATTTATGATTATCAGTCAGATTCAGTTGTCTCATGTTGATGTTATTCCCCTATTATTAATGTCTTCTTTAATTATGTATGCCTCTCATACTCGGTACAATATTCGTACTGACGTCCTTTCTTCGGACGCTGTGTTCATGCCCACAGGTAGACAGGGAGGAAAGCTTGGCCCAGGTCCTCAGTAGTTGTCAGCTGATAGATAGCACTCCGTTGTTCGGAGGTGCTTATGGCTATTCTTTTGATGTACATTCATATATGCATATTTTGGGCACGACGGAGTCTTGTTCCGTCTATGTATTCATTTGGTTAATAGAGGCTCGTAGATACGCAGTGTGGGTTAGATGGTCTCACAAGATGTTTTCATATGTATGTATATTATTTTGATGGAGAAGAGGCAAATGTATATAAAGTATTTATGTTTCGATTAAATATGATTTTCCTACAATTGGTAAGTAAAATTGATAAAAGAGTATTAAATGAGCAAGATAAGTAGTAGAGTGAGCGGTGCTCGGTAACTAGCTCCAGGTACGCGTCGCGGCCCCTAGCTGGGTCATGACAGAAGTGGTATGAGAGCAGTTCGCCCTAGGAAGTGTCTACGAGTCGTGTCTAGTAGAGTCTTGTTTATGGTGTGTTGCGTGCCACGCTGATAAACAAGAGGCTACAGGGCATTTAGGAAAGTGACCATCCTTCTTCTCATGAGATCTGCGATAGAGCCATGTCCAGGATTATATCATTCCTAAAAGTGCGTTATGGTTTCAGAAAAATGTCGTCGAAAGGAAAAGCTACAGCTGCCCAGAAAGGCAAAGCTACGATGAAGAAGCGGGCAGAAAGGGAGCCTCCGGCAAACGCAGAGGAAAGTTAATCGCAAAGTGAGGTCGCGCCCAATGTAGAAGAGCAGGGAGGAGCCTCAGCTCCGATTCCTCCACCGGGTGCTTCGGGTCAACAAGTGTCCGAGACCATACATTTATTGACACAGTTGGTTGCCGCTCAGGCACAACGACAGAATGCGGGCCCAAGTGATCGTTCAGCTAGTACAAGAGCCCGTGATTTGCTTACTCTAAACCCTCCAGAATTTTTCGGGTCAAAGCCGGATGAGGACCCACAAGGTTTTATCGATGAGATGTTGCGGACGCTGAAACTTAAGCATGCTTCTGAGACCGAATCCGTGGAGTTGGCCTCATATAGACTTCGCGACGTGGCGTTACTATGGTATAAAAATTGGGTGATATCAAGGGGAGAGAACGCACCACCTCCCGTTTGGCAAGAGTTTGTAGATGCCTTTATTCGTCATTACCTGCCACCTGAAGTCCGCCGAGCTAGAGCGGACAGGTTCTTTAATTTGAAACAGGGAAGCATGAGTACCCGAGAGTATAGTATGCAATTTAGCTCATTGGCTCGGTATGCTCCGACTATGGTGGCTGACATGGGAGACCGAGTCTATAGATTTGTGAGTGGTTTAGGACCACACTTGTTCAGAGATTGCCTGACAGCCTCTTTGCAAGATGGGATGGATATTTCCCGGATACAGGCCCATGCTCAGAACCTCGAGGAATGACAACGACAGCAGAAAAGTGATCGTGACGGTGACAGAAGACAAGGTAAGAGGGCTAGATCTATGGGGGAGAGCAGTGAGTACCGAGGGGGACTGAGACAGATGCATTCCAGGCACTCAGGTCAGTCAGCGACCAGTGTACCTCCCAGATTCTCGGATAGGAGATTTGACCGTTCTTTTCAGTCAGGTCAGGGACAGAGTTCGAGGGCCTCAGATTCGCAGTCTAGGGGAGACTTTAGCCAGAGGATACCTTCAGTACCGCGGTGTAGCTAGTGTGGCAAATTACATTCCGGACAGTGTCTTCAGGGTTCGGATGCTTGTTATGCTTGCGGGCAGGTTGGTCATATGATGAGATATTTCCCTTCAGGGAGAGATAGAGCGGGGACTCAGCCCACAGGTTCAGCAACGGGTTCTTTGTCAGCTCGTCCGACCGCACAGACTCCTCAGACTACAGCAGGCAGAGGCAGAGGTAGAGGGGGAACATCCACTTCAGGTGTTGTTCAGCCCCGTGTGTATGCTTTAGCTGGGCGACAGGATCTTGAGTCTTCCCCAGATGTTGTCACAGGTACCTTGACTATATTTTCCCGTGACGTATATGCTCTGATTGATCCGGGTTCTACCTTCTCATATATTACTCCGTATATCGCTGATTGTGTTGGGGTGAGACCCGAGCTGATTAAACCTTTCGAGGTACTCACTCCGGTTGGTGATCCTGTAATAGCGAGGAAAGTATATAAGAACTGTGTAGTCATTATATGTGATCGTCAGACAAGGGCTGATTTGATTGAACTTGAGATGATAGATTTTGACGTAATTATGGTATGGACTGGTTGGCATCGTGCTATGCTAATGTTTGTTGCCGGACAAAGGTAGTTCGATTCCAATTTCCGAGAGAGCCCATACTTGAGTGGAAAGGTAATATATCTTCCCCAAAGGGTAGGTTTATTTCCTACCTTAAGGCGAGAAAGATGATAGCCAAAGGTTATATTTGTCATCTAGTTCGGGTTCATGACACGGAAGCGGAGGTGCCAGCTTTCCAGTCTGTCCCGGTAGTGAATGAATTCCCAGATGTGTTTCCCGACGAGTTACCAGGCCTTCCTCCAGAAAGGGAGATTGATTTCGCCATTGATGTATTACCAAACACCGAGCCTATCTTTATTCCTCCTTATCGAATGGCTCCAGCAGAACTGAAAGAGCTAAAAGCACAGCTAAAAGATTTACTTGAGAAGGGTTTCATTAGGCCCAGTTCCTCGCCATGGGGAGCACCAGTCTTGTTCCTAAGGAAGAAAGACGATTCGTTACGAATGTGTATTGATTACAGACAGCTGAACAAAGTGACGGTGAAGAACAGATATCCCCTTCCTAGAATTGACGACTTGTTCGATCAATTGCAAGGTGCTAAATGGTTCTCTAAGATAGATCTGAGATCGGGTTACCATCAGGTGAGAATTAGGGAAACGGATATTCCCAAGACTTCCTTCAGGACAAGATATGGTCACTACGAGTTTCGAGTAATGTCGTTCGGGTTGACGAATGCCCCGGCAGTGTTCATGAATTTAATGAATAATGTGTTCAGGCCGTTTTTGGACCTTTTTGTGATAGTGTTCATCGACGATATTTTGGTGTACTCTCGCACAGAGTCAGAACATGCAGATCATCTAAGAATTGTTCTTGGCGTTCTTCGCGATCGGGAATTGTATGCAAAGTTTTCAAAGTGCGAGTTTTGGCTTAATTTTGTTGCATTCCTGGGTCATATTATTTCAGATGATGGTGTTCGAGTTGACACTCAGAAAATAGAAGCTATGACGACCTGGCCAAGACCGACGACGCCTACAGAACTTCGTAGTTTCCTTGGGTTAGCAGGATACTATAGAAGATTTTTAGAGGGCTTCTCATCTATTTCATCCCCATTGACAAAGTTAACCCAGAAGTCGGCTAAATTGCAGTGGAGTGATGGCTGTGAGCATAGCTTCCAAGAGTTGAAAATAGGTTGACCTCAGCGCCAGTGCTAACACTTCCAGAAGGATCAGATAGCTATGTAGTATATTGTGACGCCTCCGGTGTGGGATTAGGATGTGTATTGATGCAGAATGGGAAAGGTATTGCATATGCTTCGAGACAGTTGCGAAAACATGAACAGAATTATCCCACTCATGATCTTGAGCTAGCTGCAGTCATTCATGCATTGAAAATGTGGAGACACTACTTATATGGTGTGCACGTGGACATCTATACGGATCACAAAAGCCTTCAATATATTCTCAAACAGAAGGAGTTGAACCTGCGGCAAAGGCGATGGTTGGAATTACTGAAGGATTACGATGTGAACATTCTATATCACCCAAGGAAGGAGAATGTAGTAGCGGATGCACTTTGCCGCCGATCGATGGGTAGTTTGTGTGGAGTTCGTTCGGAAAAGAGAGAAATGGTTCGTGAGGTCCATCGGTTAGCAAGTCTCGGCGTACGGCCAATTGATTCAGGAGATGCAGGTATTAGCGTCAATGACCCCACAGTTTCATCATTAAATCTAGAAGTGAAGGAAAGGAAATATGAAGACCCTCAGTTAAGCCACTATCGTGATCTATCTCAGGAAAAGGAAAAGTCTCCATTCGAAGTTTCCATATAAGGGGTTCTTAGATATCAAGACCGGCTATGTGTACCGAATGTGGAAAACGTGCGCCAACGGATTTTAGAGAAAGCACACTATTCCCGGTATTCTATTCATCCAGGTGCAACCAAGATGTACCACGGTCTCAAATTGATGTATTGGTGGGATGGCATGAAGCGAGACATAGCAGAATTTGTAGCACAGTGCCCAAATTGCCAGCAAGTGAAGGCCGAGCATCAAAAGTCAGGAGGGTTATTGCAAGCAATGAAAATTCCTACGTGGAAATGGGAAGAGATTAACATGGATTTTGTGGTAGGACTACCCCGTACGCGGGGGAAGTATGATTCTATATGGGTGATCGTGGATAGACTCATGAAAGCAGCTCATGTTCTCCCCGTTAGAACCACATATTCAGCGGAAGATTATGCTAAATTGTATCTCAAGGAGATTGTACGACTTCACAGTATTCCTTTGGCCATTATCACAGACAGAGGGGCACAGTTCACAGCCAAGTTCTGGAAGTCCTTCCAAGAAGGTCTAGGTACCCAAGTTAAGCTCAGCACGGCGTTCCACCCGCAGACCGACGGACAAGCCAAGCGTACAATTCAGACCTTGGAAGATATGCTACGAGCGTGTGTGCTGGACTTTGGTGGTAGTTGGGATGAGCATTTGCCTCTTATTGAATTTGCCTATAATAACAGCTATCATTCCAGTATTCAAATGGCCCCGTATGAAGCCTTATATGGAAGAAAATGCAGATCTCCAATTGCATGGTTTGAAACCGGAGAAGTACAATTGATAGGCCCCGACTTGATCCAACAAGCAGTTGAAAAGGTTAAAGTGATTCAAGACCGACTGTTAACAGCTCAAAGTCACCAAAATTCTTATGCAGATAATCGCCGACGAGACTTGGAATTTCAAGTGGGCGATTGGGTGTTCCTGAAGGTATCGCCGATGAAGGGAGTGATGAGATTTGGCAAGAAGGGAAAGCTAAGTCCCAGATATATCGGACCCTACCAAATCATTCGCAAGGTGAGTCGAGTAGCCTATGAATTGGACTTGCCTTCAGAGCTCGAATCCGTGCATCCAGTATTCCATGTTTCGATGCTCCGCAAGTGTATTGGAGACCCAACGAGAATAGTTTCGGTTGATGATGTGCAAGTAACAGAGAAGCTCACATACGAGGAAATTCCCATTTCCATTTTGGACAGACAAGTATGAAGGCTTCGGAATAAAGAGGTTGCTTCAGTCAAAGTTCTATGGCGGAACAATAATCGGGAAGAAATGACTTGGGAAGCGGAGGAGAAGATGAAATCTATGTACCCCCATTTGTTCCAATCCCCAGAAGAGATTCAATATGAGATGTCGATGGTGTAAGGTATGTATGTTTTAATTTTATGTTTTTTGTCGTGTGTGGCCATAAATGTGTTGATATTGTGATATAGCCCTGTGAGGCGAAGATATTGTGGGTTGTTGTAATGGGAAGGTAGTGTCCAAATTACAAAGGAAACTCTGGCAAAATGTTTCTAGAATTCCCAAGTGTCGAACATTCGAGGACGAATGTTCCAAAAGGGGGGGAGAATGTTACACCTCGGAAATTTCTCCGTACTTGTATGACGAGTGGAATGATGAAGAGCTTGAGTGAATGATGTTTTATTAAGTCGGGAATGGCTAATTAAGGATTTTTGGAAATAAGAAAGTCGCGGAAAAGTTTTCAGCCCAGTGGTCGTATATGGCACTATACGACCCGTAAAGTGATTTACGGACCGTATAGTGCAGTCGTCCTCCAGCTTGTCAAAAATCTCAACTTTTTGTAAATTGTGAAAATGGTTAAATACGACTTGGAGGACGGCCCGTAAACTGGTTTACGGACCGTAAACCTCAGTCGTAAATTGCCATAATCCCCAGCCAAACTTTTTGTTTCTGGGATGATTAAAAACGACCATGGAGGACGGACCGTAAACCACAATACGGTCCGTAAACTGCAATTTACGACCACTGTTCATCCCGACAAGAATTCATTAAAGATCAGATTTGTGATTTTTAAAGGGGACTTAAGCCTCATTCCAACTCATTATTCATTCAACCAACTCAAGAAACTTCTAGACCTCTCCACATACTTCATCTATAGAAATCCCAAAGAATCAAAGGTAACATCAAGGTCAACAACACTAATTTCATGGAATCAAGAGTAAGAACACAATAAAGGATCATCTAAGTGAAGAAATTTCAAAGAAGGTGGGACTAGGGTTTTGGCTAATTGAAGTATTTCAACTTAAGGATTGTTCAACCATCATCCAAGGTAAGTTTCATGATTATTCCATGTTGTTTGAAGTATTGGAAAGCTTAGACACTTGAAATGTAGAAGAACATAAAAATGGGTCATTATTGAATGAATAGTGACATAAATGAATGATAGTGGAATGGAACTATGAATATTGAAGTGTTGTGAGTACTCATACGTTATAAATGATGTTTGTATCATGAAACAAGCATTAAATGCATGAAAATGCAAGGATGAGCTAGAAGTAGAAATAAGGGAAATTGGAGGAAAATGGTGGATTTTGCCAAATGTATGTAAATGACGATTGTCGATTATGATATTGTGAGTAACATTATGAATGTTGGGAGTTAATATAAAACGTGGGAAAAGTGGTATGAGCGAAGGAAGCGTTGTCCGACTTTTCCTAGAATTAGCGACGCGTTCTTATAACTAGCTACTAATGTTGATACGAATTCTCTTATGAAGGTAACGACGTGATATCGACGGAGAACAAGTGAGCGATATCTTAGCTAAACGACCAAGGTATGTGAGGCTAGTCCTTCTTTCTAATGGCATGAATCTTTTAGCTTGAATCCCTATTCCTTCCATGAGTTCTTACATTCTAAGAAGTTAAAAACTTATATCTATGAATGTCTATATGAGATGAGTTATACGATATGATGACACTTGAATGATGATGATGTTATTCCTTGCCTACACTCACCTTATGTACTAGTCCTTTCAAGGTGAGGCAAAATGTCCATAATGATTCCATAATGTAACTGGGGGATCACGACCTTACGTCACCCCGATAGAATAAAGTTGATCATGAGTCTTATATACGCATTATGATAAGATAAGTATTTTATGATAAAAATATTACTATGAGTATTTACATTAAGCATGTCATGATTGCATTCACACCGGGCCTAGTTGGCCGGGCAGACACCGCTTCGGCGGGCGGCGATACGGATACACCACGACCTACGAGCGTGGGCAGACACCACTAGTGGGCGGCATGAGATGGTACCCCAGACGCGGGAGGCCTGGACGCAGGCTACTTTTATTGATTATCATACCGTTCTGACATGGACGGGCAGCTTGCATATGCTGCATACATGTTATGATGATGAGTATGAGTAAGACAGCATGTATTACTTCATTTATGATTATCAGTCAGATTCAGTTGTCTCATGTTGATGTTATTCCCCTATTATTGATGTCTTCTTTCATTATGTATGCCTCTCATACTCGGTACAATATTCGTACTGACGTCCTTTCTTCGGACGCTGTGTTCATGCCCACAGGTAGACAGGGAGGAGAGCTTGGCCCCAGGTCCTCAGTAGCTATCAGCTGATAGATAGCACTCCATTATTCGGAGGTGCTTATGGCTATTCTTTTGATGTACATTCATATATGCATATTTTGGGCACGACGGAGTCTTGTTCCGTCTATGTATTCATTTGGTTAGTAGAGGCTCGTAGATACACAGTGTGGGTTAGATGGTCTCACAAGATGTTTTCATATGTATGTATATTATTTTGATGGCCAAGAGGCAAATGTATATAAAGTATTTATGTTTTGATGAAATATGATTTTCCTACATTTTGTATGTAAAATTGATAAAAGAGTATTAAATGAGCAAGATAAGTAGTAGAGTGAGCGGTGCTCGGTAACTAGCTCCGGGTACCCGTCGCGGCCCCTAGCTGGGTCGTGACACCTGTCCTGTCCCGTTTATGTGATATATTATACTCTTCTTAGAGGCTCGTAGACATGTATATGTGGTTCGATGTGCTCGGCCTTGTCAGCCTATATTTTGTATACCATTTTGTTGGCCTCGTCGGCCTATGTACATTGATGTGGCATAGATGCCTATGATGATATAAAGGGGTTGTTGTCCGAAAGGTCTAGTATGATCGATGGATAGTAATGTATGTTTTACTATGTGGCTCACCTAGGTGTTATGTGCAATTATGTCAAGGGGTGCCCGGGTGGGATAGCACCGGGTGCTCATCACGGCCCCCTAATCGGGTCGTGACAATGTGTTTACCTAGAGAGGCCTCAATTCCAGGTAGCGCCGATAGATGGATCTGCTAAAGGACTATGACATATCTATTCTTTATCATCCAGAAAAGACAATGTTGTGGCTGATGCCTTGAGTCGCAAGGTAGTGAGTATGGGGAGTTTAGCTCGTTTGATTGTTTCTAAGCGTCCGTTGGCCATGGAGGTTCAAACTCTGGCCAACAGTTTCGTTCGCCTTGATATTTCAGCCCCAGGCAGGGTTTTGGCTTCTTTAGAGGCGAGGTCATCTTTCTTGGATTAGATCAGGACTCATCAGTTTGAGGATGCTCAATTTAGCAAGATTCGAGATACAGTTTTTAGGGGTAAGGCCAAGGAGGCAGTGATTGATTCTGAGGGCATTGTGAGGATTAAGGGACGTGTGTACGTTCGTCGTGTTGGTGATTTGATTCAGTTGATCTTGTCTAAGGCTCATAGCTCTCGATATTCCATTCATCCGGGGGAGACTAAGGTTTATTGTGATTGGAGGCAGCACTATTGGTGGCGTCGGATGAAGAGGGATATAGTTGATTACGTGGGTATGTGGGAATTGTCAGCAAGTAAAGTATGAGCACTAGCAACCCAGCGGTGTACTTCGGAGGATGCCCATTCCCGAGTGGAATTGGGAGAGGATTGCCATGGATTTTGTTATGCGTCTTTCGAAGACCCTGGGCAAGTTTGATTATATTTGGGTGGTAGTTGATCTGTTGACTAAGTCCGCTCACTTCGTTCCGGTTCAGATTTCTTATATCGCGAAGAAGTTAGCCAAGTTGTACATTGGGGATATTATGAGGTTGCATGGGGTTTCTATTTCTATCATATCTGATCGGGGTACTATCTTCACTTCCGGATTCTGGAGGGCTTTTCATGAGGAGTTGGGTACTCGATTGGACCTCAGTACAGCTTTTCATCCCTAGACTGATGGCCAGTCCGAGCGGACCATTCAAGTGCTTGAGGACATGTTTTGAGAGCTTGTGTTATTGATTTTGGCGGTCATTAGGATCAGCACTTATCATTGGCAGAGTTTGCGTACAACAGTCACGACCCGACTAGGGGCCATGACGGGTACCCGGGGCTAACCACCGAGCACCACTCATTCTATTACTCATCATACTCATCAAGTGTACATTCATTAATTTTATACTCAAATCATAGGAAAACCATTTTTCATTTGGAACATAAATTACTTTTATATACATAAGCCCTTCGGCTATCAAAGTAATATATATACAATAAGGACATCGTGAGACCATACTACCCACACATGCATATCTACGAGCCTCTACTAGAGTACTAGACATATGGACGGGACAGGACCCCGTCGTGCCCAAAATACGTATATATATATATATATATATATATATATATATATATATATACATACACAAAAGAATAAACCAAATAGCACCTCCGGAGTAATGGAGTGCTTCTGTAAATCTGCTGATAGCTTCTATGGATCTGCACCGTCCCCCTGTCTACCTGTGGGCATGAACATAGCGTCCAAAGAAAACGGACGTCAGTACGAACATTGTACTGAGTATGTAAGGCATGAATGAAATGAACATAATAGAGAAATCGTAAGTCATAAGATGAGGACATAACCTGCGTGACTTTTAAGGGTGGATACATTTCATACATCTATCATATATATATAATCATAGTGGATTTATCTTTATAGTGCATACATCAACGCATCATATAAATCATCATCGTTAACCCGCATCCGGTAACCATCATATGCCGCCCACTAGTGGTGATCATGTCCGGCCTTCTAGGCGCGGTGGAATCATAAGAAGCCCGCCTTAGCGGTGACATGTCCGGCCATTTAAGCGCAGTGGAATCACAAGCAGTCCGCCTTAGCGGTGACATGTCCGGCCATTTAGGCACGGTGGAATTGTATCATCGTGAGCACATCATAGACTTAACATTATTGTAATCTCATAGGCATATCATGACCTTATCATAACTTAGCATCATTATACATTTATCATCAAAACATACATTAGAACTTGAAGGCAACTACGGCTATGTCGGGGTGACATAAGGTCGTGAACCCCCGGTTACATTATGGAGTGGTCATAATTACTATGTCTCACCTTGAAGGGACTAACATTTTTAGGTGAGTGTACATAAGAAAAGCATCAATGGAATCATATTTAGGATCGTTAACCTCATGGACATCGTATGTTACCCTAGGATTCTTTATACTTAAATTCATCATCATCATTATCATGCTCGTATCACCAATTCAACATCATCATTATCATGCTTGTATCGTATCTCTTTTCTTTATCTCGTACTTATATGGTTCGCTACGGTCATGGACTCATAGTTCCTTTATTTAGAAAGATTATGGAAAATTAGGAAGATTCATGTCATAGGAGTCATGCCTTAAAAAGGAAGGATTAGCCTTACATACCTTTTCATTTATCTACTCTATCGCTTGAGTGTTCCTCTCCAATATTCACGTTTCTACCTTCAAGAGAGTTCATACTCATATTAGATAATTGATAACATAAGCGTGCTTGAACTAAAGCTATAGAAAATTGGGTAGTATCTCCTTTGTTTCTACTACTTTCTCCATATCATATATCAACTCCCAACGTCAATAATAACATTCATAATATCATCATCAATAGCTTTTGTCAAATTCATCATTATCCAATCCCCACAATTTCCTCTCAAGGTCATTCATAATCATGATCATAATACAACATTACATTCATTCTCATCTAATGTTTCTCTCATGCTCTTAACATCATTCAGAATGTAATTACAATCACAACATATCAATATTCATGATTCATATTAATCTACTACTCACAATTGCCACAAATCTCATATTTTGTAACCCCTTTTCCATCTTCTTCCATAATCCAAGTGTTTCAACTTTTCAATACCTTAAACAACATGGAATAATCATAAAACTCACCTTTGAATGTGTAGGAATGGGTTTTGGTTGGCAATACTTCACTTGAAGAAAAACCTAGCTTCAACTTCCAAGGGATTTCTTGACTCTAGCAACCCCAAAGAGCTTCCTTGCACTCGATTCACTTGAATTTATGATATGAACCGTTTATTTCCCTTGTATTCTTGAAAATGGAATGTATGGAATGTTCTAGAGGCTTGGAGAGAAGTGGGGAGTTATACAGTCAGTATAACATTGTACGGTCTGTATAAGTGTCCGTGGTTCACCACCATGGAAGACATTCTTCCTGTTGGGTTATACGGACCCTTATACGGTCAGTATAAAGTTCCACCGTCCGTGTAATGTGGTCGTGTAACTCACAGTTTTTCCGAAGTTGTCCTCGTCGTTTCGTTTGATCTCCAATCCTTATACAACCTTCTTAACACTTGCTTAATACTTCATTAATGATCTAAACATCCCTATAACTCGTCCTCAAGGCGTTACCAAACAAATCTTAACGTAATAATTTATGAAACCTTTCCTAAACCCCGCTTATACTCCACTTGTCCTTATCAATCCTTATTTCGTCAATTTATATGACTTCAAAATATTAACGTATGCATTCTAAGACTACTAAATATCCGTCGTATTGTCTTAAGAAATTCCTGTTACCCTTAAGCTCGCATTGGTTCATTCACTACACGACGACATGAAATTTCCAAGGTGTAACACTCTTCCCCCCTTTTGAAACATTGGTCCTCGAATATTAAGCACTCGGGAATTCTACGAAAATTTCGCTAAGGTTTCCCCTGTAATATGGCACTACCATCCTGTCACAGCTGCCCATAATAACATTGCCTCACAGGGCCACAACACAATAACAATATAAATTGGCCACACGCGACCCATATGCCTAAAAAAAATATACATACCTCATAATCTTGGTGTTTCATCATGGATCTCTTCTGGGGGCTGAAATAAATGTGAGTATTTGGATTTCATACTCTCTTCTGCTTCCCAAGTCATTTCTTCTCGGTTGTTATTCCGCCTTAAGACTTTAACTGAGGCCACTTCCTTATTTCGAAGTCTCCGTACTTGCCTGTCTAATATGGCAATAGGCACTTCTTCATATACTAGCTTTTCTGTCACTCGAACATCATCTATTGGGACAATCCTCATAGGATCTCCAACACACTTGTGGAGCATTGAGACATGGAAAACTAGATGGACTGATTCAAGTTCTGGAGGCAAGTCCAATTCATAAGCTACTTGACTCAACTTGCGAATAATTTTATAGGGTCCAATGTATCGAGGACTTAACTTTCCTTTCTTGCAAAATCTCATCACACCTTTCATTGGTGACACCTTTAAGAACACCCAATCATCAACTTGAAATTCTAGGTCTCGCTAGCGATTGTCCACATAATATTTTTGGCGACTTTGGGTAGTCAGTAATCGATCTCGGATCACCTTGACTTTTTCTACTGCTTGTTGAATCAACTCAGGGCCTATTAGCTGTACTTCTCCTATTTCAAACCATCCAATTGAGGATCTACACTTCCTTCCATATAAAGCTTCATACGGAGCCATTTAGATACTGGAATGGTAGCTATTGTTGTATGCGAACTCGATTAGAGGTAAGTGGCCATCCCAACTACCACCAAAATCTAGAACACATGCTTTTAGCATATCCTCCAAGGTCTGAATAGTACATTCGGCTTGCCCATCAGTTTGCGGATGGATTGCCGTGCTGAGCGTTACTTGAGTACCTAGACCTTCTTGGAAATATTTCCAGAACTTGGCTGTAAATTGTGCTCCTCTATCTGTGATAATGGATATCGGAATACTATGGTGTCATACAATTTCTTTGAGATACAACCTTGCATAATATTCAGCCGAGTATGTTGTTCTGACTGGAAGAAAATGAGCTACTTTCGTGAGTCTATCCACGATTACCCATATGGAATCATACTTTCCTCGGGAACAAGGTAACCCCACAATAAAATCCATGCTGATCACTTCCCATTTCCAAGTAGGGATCGCCATTGCTTGCAATAATCCTGCTGGCTTTTTATGTTCGATTTTCACTTGCTGGCAATTTGAACATTGGGCTACAAATTCTGCTATGTCTCTCTTCATGACATCCCACCAATATATCAACTTGAGATCATGATACATCTTCGTTGCACCTGGGTGAATAGAATACCGAGAATAATGAGCTTCTTCTAGAATTCGATGGCGCAATTCTGCAGCATTCGGCACATAACCTGCCTCGGTATCTAAGAATTCCATCTATAGAAGTTTCAAATGGTGACTCCTCTTTTCCATGAAGTGCGTCTCTATAATAGCTCAACTGAGGATCTTCATATTGACGATCTTTTACTTCCATATTCAGGACGAAACTGTGGGATCATTAATACCAATTCCTGCACTACCTGAATCAAGTAGACGTACTCCAAGATTAGCTAATTGGTGGAGCTCATGAATTAATTCTTTCCTTTCCGGAGGAACTTCACATAGGCTGCCCATTGATCGGCGGCTAAGCGCATCAGCTACTACATTTGACTTTCCGGGGTGGTATAAAATACTTGTATCATAATCTTTCAATAATTCTAACCACCGCCTCTGCCGCAGATTCAACTCCTTCTGTTTGAAAATGTATTGAAGACTCTTGTGATCTGTATAGATATCGACATGCACACCATACAAGTAATGTCTCCACACCTTTAATGCATGAATAACTGCAGCCAATTGGAGATCATGAGTTGAGTAGTTCTTTTCATGTTTCCGCAGCTGTCTCGAAGCATAAGCGATGACTTTACCGTGGTGTATTAACACACATCCTAAGCCAACACCGGAAGCATCACAATATACAACGTAACCATCTGGCCCTTCTGGGAGTGTCAAGACTGGGGCTGAGGTTAATCTATCCTTCAACTCCGGGAAACTACGTTCACAAGTATCATTCCACTGATACTTAGCTGACTTTTGGTTTAGCTTCGTCAATGGGGCTGAAATAGAGGAAAACCCCTCTACGAACCTTCTATAGTAACCTGCCAATCCCGGAAAACTACAGACTTCTGTAGGCGTCGTAGGCCTTGGCCAAGTCTTCACAGCTTCAATTTCTGAGTATCAACTCAAATGCCATCATCTGAAATAACATGACCCAGAAATGTGACAGAATTTAGCCAAAACTCGCACTTTGAATTTTTTTTGCATACAATTCTCAAGTTCGAAGAATGCCAAGAATAATGCGTAAATGGTCAGCATGTTTTGAATTTGTACGAGAGTATACCAGAATGTCGTCAATGAACACTATTACGAATAAATCCAAAAGAGGCCTGAATACGTTATTCATCAAATTCATGAACACTGCTAGAGCATTAGTCAACCCAAACAACATCACCCGGAATTCATAATGGCCATATCTCGTTCTGAAAGCTGTCTTGGGAATATCTTCTTCTTTAACTCTCACTTGGTGATAACATGACCTCAAGTCTATTTTGGAAAACCACTTGGCACCCTGTAGTTGATCAAATAAAACATCAATTCTCGGAAGAGGATATTTGTTCTTTATCGTCACTTTATTCAGCTGCTTATAATCGATACACATCCGTAAGGAACCATCTTTCTTTCTCACGAATAGGACTGGTGCTCCCCACGGTGATGAACTGGGTCTAATGAATCCCTTCTCAAGCAAATCTTTCAACTGTGCCTTTAATTCTTTCAATTCTGCTAGAGCCATTCGGTAAGGAGGAATAAAAATAGGTTTGGTGTCTGGCAACACATCAATGGAAAAATCAATCTCTCTTTCCGGTGGAAGACCTAGAAGTTCATCTGGAAATACATCCGGAAATTCATTCCCTACCGGAACGGATTGGAAAGTTGGCGATTTTGCTTCAGTATCATGAACTCGGACTAAGTGATAAATATAGCCCTTAGCTATCATATTTCTTGCCTTAAGGTAGGAAATAAACCTACCACTTGGAGAAATTGTATTACCCTTCCATTCAAACACGGGCTCTCCCGGAAATTGAAATCGAACTACTTTCATTCGGCAGTCAACATTAGCATAACATGAGGCCAACCAATCCATACCCATAATCACATCTAAATCTAACATCTCCAACTCAACTAAATCAGCTTTAGTTCGGCGGTCGCATATCACAATTACACAATTTTTATACACCTGTCTAGCTATCACGGGATCACCAACCGGAGTTGATACCTCAAAAGGTTTAATTAACTCAGGTTTCACCCCAATACGACCAGCAACATACGAAGTAATATAAGATAGGGTAGAACCCAGATCTATCAATGCATACACATCATGGGAAAATACGGATAATGTACCTGTAACAACATCTGGGGAGGACTCAAGATCCTGTCATCCGGCTAAAGCATACATACGGGGCTGAGTGGCACCTGAAGTAGATGCTCACCCTCTGCCTCTACCTAGACCTGTTGGAATCTGGGGAGTCTGCCCTATCGGGCACACTGATGAGGAACCAGCTGCTGATTCTGTGGGGTGAACCCCACCTCGACCATACCTCGAGGGTTAATCACGCATCAAGTGCCTAGTCTGTCCACAAACATAGCAATCATCTGTGCCCTGGCGACATGGCCCCGAGTGTAATTTTCTGCACTAGCTACATCGTGGGACTGGTGGTCTCCGCTAGCTGTAATCACCCCCAAACTGGGAACCTGAAGCTCTTGAACTCTGACCCTGTCCTGAAGGAATGGAGTGGTCAAATCTCCTACCTACAAATTGTGAAGGTGCACTAGTCGCCGACTGGCCTGAGTGTCTGGGATATGTCTGCCTTTGTCCCCCTCTATAATCACTACCTGCCCCCATAGATCTAGCCCTCTTGCTTTGCCCTCTATCAATATCACGATCACCCCTTTATGGATGTTGTTGTCCTTCTAAATTCTGGGCATGGTCTTGAATGCGGTAAATATCCATCCCATCTTGCAACGAAGCCATCAAACAATCCTTAAATAAATGTGGCCCTAAGCCACTCAAAAACCTGTGCACCCTATCTCCCATATCGGCCACCATAGTCGAAGCATATCTAGCCAATGAATTGAACTGAAGGCTATACTCCCGAGCACTCATTTTTCCTTGTTTCAAATTTAAAAATCTATCCGCTCTAGCTTGGCGGACCTCGGGTGGCAAATAGTGGCTGATGAAGGCATCTACAAATTCTATCCAAACGGGAGGAGGCGCATTCACTTTTCTTGACAATATCCAATTATTGTACCATAATACCGCCACATTTCGGAGTCTATAAGATGCCAACTCCACAGATTCAGTTTCGGAGGCATGAATAATCTTCAATGTTCTCCACATTTCATCAATAAAACTTTGCGGGTCTTCATTCGGCTTTGACCCGAAAAACTCTGGAGGATTCAAACTCATAAAATCGCGGGCCCTGATACTAGTTGCCTGATCACTCGGACACTAGTTGCCCGATCACTTGGACTCGCAATCTGCCGCTGTGCCTGGGCGGCAACTAACTGCGACAATAGATGAATAGCCTCGGTCACTACTTGACCCGAAGCAGCCGGTGGAGGAACTGGAGGCATAGGAGCTGGAACTGAAGCCCCTTCTTGTTATTCTATAATAGGCGGAGTGGGAGAAGTATTAGTTGGAGCTTCATTTTGTGATTCGCCCTCTTCTACATTCATTGACGGCTATCTTTCTAACCGCCTTTTCATCATGGCCTTGCCCTTCTGGGCGGATGTAGCATTTCCCTTTTACGGCATATCTGAAATCATAACACACTATTAAGGAGGAGAAAATCTTATAACACAGCTCTATCGCACGATCTCTTAAGATGAAAGATGGTCATTTTCCCTAAATGCCCTGTAGCCTCCTGTTTATTAGTGTGGCGCGCAACACACCATAAACAAGAATCTACTAGACATGGCTCGTAGACACTTCCTAGGACTGAACTGCGCTGATACCACTTTTGTCACGACCCGACTAGGGGCCATGACGGGTACCCGGGGCTAACCACCGAGCACCACTCATTCTATTACTCATTATACTTGTTAAGCGTACATTCATTAATTTTATACTCAAATCATAGGAAAACGATTTTTCTTTTGGAACATAAATTACTTTTATATACATAAGCCCTTCGGCTATCAAAATAATATACATACAATAAGGACATCGTGAGACCATACTACCCACACATGCATATCTACGAGCCTTTACTAGAGTACTAGACATATGGACGGGATAGGCCCCGTCGTCCCCAAAATAAATATATATATATATATATATATACATATAAAAGAATAAACCAAATAGCACCTCCAGAGTAATGGAGGGCTTCTGTAAATCTGCTGATAGCTACTACGAATCTACACCCTCCCCCTGTCTACCTGTGGGCATGAACACAGCGTCCAAAGAAAACGGACGTCAGTACGAACATTGTACTAAGTATGTAAGGCATGAATGAAATGAACATAATAGAGAAATCGTAAGTCATAAGATGAGGACATAACCTGCGTGACTTTTAAGGGTGGATACATTTCATACATATATCATATATATATAATCATAGTGCATGTATCATTATAGTGCATACATCATCGCATCATATAAATCAGCATCGTTAACCCGCGTCCAGGTAACCATCATATGCCGCCCACTAGTGGTGATCATATCCGGCCTTCTAGGCGCGGTGGAATAATAAGCAGCCCGCCTTAGCGGTGACATGTCCGGCCATTTAGGCGCAATGGAATCACAAGCAGTCCGCCTTAGCGGTGACATGTACGGCCATTTAGGCACGGTGGAATTGTATCATCGTGAGCACATCATAGACTTAACATTACTGTACATCTCATAGGCATATCATGAACTTATCATAACTTAGCATCATTATACATTTATTATCAAAACATACATTAGAACTTGAAGGTAACAACGGCTATGTCGGGGTGACATAAGGTCGTGAACCCCCGGTTACATTATGGATTGGTCATAATCACTATGTCTCACCTTGAAGGGACTAACATTTTAAGGTGAGTGTACATAAGAAAAGCATCAATGGAATCATATTTAGGATCGTTAACCTCATGGACATCATATGTTACCCTAGGATTATTTATACTTAAATTCATCATCATCATTATCATGCTCGTATCGTATCCCTTTTCTTTATCTCATACATATATGGTTCGTTACAGTCATGCACTCATAGTTCTTTATTTAGGAAGATTATGGAAAATTAAGAAGATTCATGTCATAGGAGTCATGCCTTAGAAAGGAAGGATTAGCCTTACATACCTTTTTATTTAGCTACTCTATCGCTTGAGCGTTCCTCTCCAATATTCACATTTCTACCTTCAAGAGAGTTCATACTCATATTAGATAATCGATAACATAAGCGTGCTTGAACTAAAGCTATAGAAAATTGGGCAGTATCTCCTGTGTTTCTACTACTTTCTCCATATCATATATCAACTCCCAAACATCAATAATAACATTCATAATATCATCATCAATAGCTTTTGTCAAATTCATGATTATCCAATCCCCACAATTTCCTCTCAAGGTCATCCTTAATCATGATCATAATACAACATTACATTCATTCTCATCTAATGTTTCTCTCATGCTCTTAACATCATTCATAATGTAATTACAATCACAACATATCAATATTCATGATTCATATTAATCTACTACTCACAATTGCCACAAATCTCATATTTTGTAACCCCTTTTCCTTCTTCTTCCATAATCCAAGTGTTTTAACTTTTCAATACCTTAAAAAACATGGAATAATCATAAAACTCACCTTTGAATGTGTAGGAACGGGTTTTGGTTGGCAATACTTCACTTGAAGAAAAACCTAGCTTCAACTTCCAAGGGATTTCTTGACTCTAGCAACCCCAAAGAGCTTCCTTGCACTCGATTCACTTGAATTTATGATATGAACCTTTGATTTCCCTTGTATTCTTGAAAATGGAATGTATGGAATGTTCTAGAGGCTTGGAGAGAAGTGGAGAAGTGGGGAGAATGAATATAATGAGGTGGGAACACATTTAAATACTTGGAAATACTCATCCCATCGGGACTTATATGGACCCTGTTCGGTTATACGAACCCTTATACGGTTCGTGTAAAGTTCCACGGTCTGTGTAATGTGGTCGTGTAACTCATAGTTTTTTCGAAGTTGTCCTCGTCATTTCATTTGATCTCCAATCCTTATACAACCTTCTTAACACTTGTTTAATACTTCATTAATGATTTAAACATCCCTATAACTCATCCTCAAGGCCTTACCAAACAATTCTTAACGCAATAATTTACGAAACCTTTCGTAAACCCCGCTTATACTCCACTTGTCCTTATCAATCCTTATTTCGTCAATTCATATGACTTTAAAATCTTAACGTATGCATTCTAAGACTACTAAATATCCGTCTTATTGTCTTAAGAAATTCCTGTTACCCTTAAGCTCGCATTGGTTCATTCACTACATGACGATATGAAATTTCTAAGGTGTAACACAATAGTTATCATTCGAGTATTGACATGGCACCTTTTAAGGCTTTATATGATATGAGGTTTAGATCTCCAGTTGGCTAGTTTGACGGTTTGAGGTTCGACATTGGGGTATGGATCTGTTGAGAGAGTCCCTTGATAAAGTGAGAGTTATTCAGGGCAAGCTTTTGGCAGCTCAGAGTCAGCAAAAGATGTATACGGACCGGAAGGTTCGAGATCTAAAGTTTGCTGTTGGTGACCAGGTTCTATCGATGATTTCACCCATGAACGGTGTTATGAGGTTTGGAAAGAGGGGCAGGTTGAGCCCCATATATATTGGCCTATTTGAGAATGTTGACCGTGTGGGTGATGTAGCATGCGTTAGCGTTGCCGCCAGGTTCGGTGGGATTTCATCCGGATTTTTTTATGTCTCTCTGCTGAAGAATTACCATGCCGATGGTACTTACATTATTCGTTGGGATTCGATATTTCTTGATCAGAATTGGACCTATGATAAGGAGCCTATCGCGATCTTGGATAGGCAGATTCGAAAGTTGAGGTCCAAGGAGATTACTTCTGTAAAGGTGGAATGGAAGCATCGTTCTGTTGAGGAGGCTACTTGGGAGAATGAGTCAGACATGCGTAGCCGATATCCCCAGTTGTTCGTTGATTCAGGTACCTCCTCTCTCTTTTCTCTTTTTTGATTCAGACGACTTTTTGTGAAATTCGGGCTTAAAGAAAAAATACAAAGTTTCCAATGCACTCAGATGCATTTTGGGACTTGGGTTGGGAAGTTGGAATTGTGGAATTGGGGGTTGAATCGGTCAATGAGACCTCAGTTGGGAATTCCGAGGCCGCGAGCGCGTTCGTAGCCTGTTTTTATGTGTGGCTGTGTATATGATTAGTGAGCATATGGCCTCGGGAATTAGTAGAAAATTCAAATTGGAGTCTGAAACTTGGGAAGTTTTAGGTACCCGCTTTGTCAGCACCAGCACCGCTGAAGTAGTCCCGCTGAAGCGGTCACCCTGCCGCTGAAGCGGTCTAAGCCTTTTGGCATGACTGCAGTAGCAGTCATATTACTACTGGGGCGGCACCGTTGGAGCGGTGATATGGTCACGGAAGCGGGTGACCGGCATTCAGTTCATTAAATGTAGTGTTAAAAGCTTTAAGTCCCTCATTTATTCCCAATCTAAAAATTGAGCTCTTGAGAACAATACTAGAGGATTATTGGGGGTAAGTCCTTCTAATCCCCTTGCTATTTCATAATCCCTAATCATTTTAGAATCTTTTCCAACTTGGTAGTTCATTAAGTAATGGAAGATTAAAGGTGGGTTTAATGGAAATTCTATCTAGGCTGCTAAATGATGAAATTAATTGGGTTTATGATAGATTATGATGTATCTAAGGTTGTTAATCATATAAGTGTTGAATTCTTGAATTTAAGAGTTAGGGTTTATACCCAAAATTGGGGGTTTTGCTTAGATTTTGAAATTGGGTAAATCCTTGAGTTAATTTAGTAATTAGTTGATGGGTTTTGATCACCTAGTGTTTAATTGGATAATTTATGACCGAATTTTCCATTTTGCCCTTGTGAGCCCGTTTTTCAAAATTCCAGGGTTGTTTTTTAACCCAATTTGAATGATAGCAATATAGGTATCGATCTTCATGATTTCTAATCTAGATTTCGAATAGGAATATACTTTCTTGATCTTGAGGCTCAACGAAAAGGGAAGGCTAAGGAGTGATTATTAGTGTTTTTGATGTTTTGTCATCCAGGTAGGTTATGGCATACCCTGGGTGAGACTTCGTGTCGCGAAGCATATGTTTAGATGATATTGTCAGACACAGCATATAAACCTTCGGGTATGAAGTTGGGTTGGATATTGTCTTAGGTTGGTCCCTGTTGTGTGATTGGGCCTAGTCACCCTGTTATGCTGTGACTTAATTGTTCTATTATTGTTGGCCTGTTGCTACTTGGTGATCGTAGATATTGGAGACTATTGTTGTATCTTGATCATGATATTGTAGTATCTTGCTTGTAGACATTTGATCCGAGGATAGTGTTCTATATGACTTATGTCTTTTTTCATGATATTGTTGGCGTACCCATGCGTGGTACTTATGTTATTGTTATGATTATTGACGTTGGCTCATACATTGCACGCATTCTCATCCTTAAAAATATATTGTTGATACTTTGATGATAATTGAGGAAACACTGTGATAAGAGGGGCTCAGTTTGGATGAGAGTGACGTGGAAGTTCGATATCTGATAGTTGTCCCGGAATCGTGGATTGAGTGGTACCGGTTGCCTAGGTTTGTGCCAGAGCTGTGAGGTACATGGACTCCACGGATCCCCCTAGGTGGTGCTAGTGAAAATCCTCCATAGGTAAAGATCTAGAGTCTCGTTTGTTTGTTGGGCAAAGATCCAGGACGAATAGCACTTAGACTTCGCGAGTCACCCTGAGTTGTGCTACCGAGACGTGGAGGTTTTCGTCTGGAGTAAATGTGTGCACAACATTGCATTTTAATTCATACATTATTGCGCTGCATTGCATTATGGCTTATTTTGTGATGATCTGGTGATTTACTTGTGTTAATTGGACTCGGATTGGATATATTGCTACTTGGCACACTTGGGTTTAGATGCTACAATCTTGGTGATGATGTATATTTTGTTCTGACTTGTGCTTGACTTAGACTTGATGATTTATCTTACTTTATTGTCTGAATTATGTTAGCTATACTTAGTCGGCCTATGATACCTACCACTACCGTGGTTTTGTAATGAACTGCACTTGCCGTATTCTTTTATGAATGCAGAGTTCCAGCTTGGATCTTCTTTCACCTCCCATGGCTGATAGTCTTTATTAGGACTGCTTAAAGCCTACAGTGTGAGCACGAGACCCCCGCTGCCTTGAAGACTTTTTTTTTTGTCTTAATTTCCATTCTGAGACATATTCAGACTTCATGTATTATTACATTCCAGATTTGTATATTTATAGTTAGATGTTCTTGTATGGATTGGACCAGACTCTGGGGTGTATTTTCTTATTTCTGCACTGGCTCTATTTTATTATTGACAGACTTATGTGATTTATTCTGTTCCGCTTAATTAATTGTGTATTTACATTTTTACTATCGTTGGGTTGAGGGTTCGTTTACCGAGGTGAGAAAGGTAAGTTCCCGCACGACTTAGCTAAATTGGGTCATGACATATAATTATGGAAAACTCTTTCCATTGTGAGACCTAATAGTGAGAACGAGGGTTGGTAGGATACTTCCTCCCCCAATGTCCTTGCATCGCGGGTGGCCTGTTAGCCAAAGAAAAAGAATCGCGCAATGGAGCTGGTGTAAAGAGCGAGCGCAGTGCCATGACCTGAAATCTATGAATGCAACTTCAATTCATATCGTAGAGACAAAAACAAAATTGTAAGAATTTTGGAAGTTGATTGAGAGCATTCAAAAGCCGGATTAACAAAGACCATAAAGTCCCTTCTAAGGTAAGACCATCTTTAATTGAAGTCTTATTCACTATTTATAATCAAGAAAACTATCAAAAGAAGAGAATTTTTAGGTTCAGGTAATAGCGCACCTGAATGTTTACGTCAGGCAAATTTCTTTAAATTGACAAAAAAAAACTTCGAGGTTTGTTTGCAACAACATCAAATTATTACCAATGGATGTTAGAAACACTTGGAAACATAATCGGACATATTAGATGACTTTAGAAGGATACATGATAACTCGTTGTGATGCTCAACTCCAATGCACCCTGAAAAGCATTAATTACTTTGAGAGAGTGCGGACAAAAGTGTTAAAGAATACCCATAAAAAAATCAAAAACCATGTAAAAATATTCCTTTAAATGCATAGAAATAATTGAAGATATGTATGTCAAGGTGTATCAGTGAAGGTTCATACATCACAAAATAACGGCACAGCTCTACATAATCGTCAACAACTATGCCTATCCACACAAGCCGACAAGGATACCACAATATTACGCAACAATATGAACTGATAAGATTATGAAACATCTAACTGAACACACATGTCTACGAGCCTCTACATAGAATACAAGTGACCATAAAGACTAATACTTATAGACTGCAGCTCCGAAGCAAATGGAGCACTCTTGAGGTTTCACTGATGAAGCTCCTATGGGTCAGGTCCATCTACCTATGCACCTGCGGGCACGAACGCAACGTCCACAAGAAGGGATATCAGTACGAATAATGTACTGAGTATGTAAGGTATGATTAGTAACATGATAAAGTCACGAAGAATAACGTAAGATAAAAGAACTGTTTATACCTCATGATACCTTATAAGACATTCATCATGCTTACTTAACCTTTTTCTAGATGAAACATTTCATATATCCACATACATAGTTATATAATAATGGTACACAGCCATAGTAAGGCTCAGTAATATCAGTACCCGGCCATAATAAGACTCAGTAATATCAGTACCCGACCATAATAGGACTCGGTAATATCTGTACCCGGCCCTTTCGGGACTCGGTCACATCTGTACCTAGCCCTTTCGGGACTCGGTGTCACACATGACTATATATATACACATATATAATAGTATTTAAATGAAAGCACATCATCATCATCATTATCATTATCACCATATCTTTCCTTATAGGATCAACTATCGTAAGATGAGATTAATAGTGTCATGAGAGTATCAAGAACAATGAACTTGGATAGCATTAGAAATGGAATTATTATCATCGCTATATCTCACCTCGAAGGAACAAATATTAGGAGGTGAGATCAACAACAATGGATAAAATCAAGGAAATCATGAAATAAGCTCAATAATCTCATAATAGCATCAAATCCATAAGCTTTGGAATCTCCAAAAATGGAATCATCATCATTATCATCACGGAACATACTCATCTTTTGCATCCTAAGAAACTCTATGAATCATGAAATTCTAATTTTTGGGAATAAGAATGTTATGAAAAACATATATATGATCATAAGAAAGGAATCATGCCTTTAGAAAGAAAGGGACTAGCCTTAACATGCCTTTTTGGTATCCTACTACTTAACGCTTATCCTTCCAAGCTCGTAAATCTACATTCAATAGAATTCATACTACTATTAGGCTTATCGTCATATGCTTATCTTAAGTCTTCAAATTAAACCCCTTTAGAATTTGCCAAAATTCGGGCAGCATCTCCCCTGTTTATATCCCTAGTCCGAAATCACAATACCAACAACCAACACAAAAAAAAAAAAAACACTAACACCAGTGGCATCATCATCAATACCAAAATATTCCATAAAACATCCCACACGATGTTTATCAACATACAATAATAATATACACTTCCTTTCTTCCCAATCAAGGAGCATAATCTCATCAACATACCAACAACATTAGATACCATCCATATACATGGAGATTAGCCCAACAACATGGCTACAACATGTTCAAAACAATCCATAAACTCAACAACTGCAACACAACACTTTATGACCTTTCCTCCATAATTATTTTCATTTTTAAGACTTGCTAAACCTTCAAATAAACTCAACATAAGAGATAGGATGAAGAACATACCTTATACTTGAAGAACGTTAGCCTCACCAACTTTCTTCAAGACCAAACTCACCACAACATCAAGTAGAAACAAGAACAATCACTTTTCATGAACTAGTTTGGTGTAATCTTGTTGAATTCTTGATTTAAGGGGTTATAAGTATTTAAGAGAAGTGCATGAATGTGTCTAGAACTCAAAAGAAGTGCAAATGATGAAAAAAAGGGGAATAATAGTGTATCTATACCCATTGACCGACTTTCCAAGTGGGGCCCGCGGGGAGCCATTTGGCAGCTTGGAGGCTTATCTTGAAATGCCCATAACTCCCTACTCCGATATCGTTTTGACGTACGGTTTGTTGCGTTAGAAACTAGACTAAATCAACTTCAATTTAGGATTTTTTTTCACTTCAAAACTTCTAATACACTAGGAGATATACTTCTCTAAAATTGACCCAGAATTTGTCCAAAATTCTGCCAAATTTTCCAAATTTTCGACATACTTATTTTCTTCAATTTGCTTGGTCTCAATATCTTCCGAAACTCTCCATACATGATATTTATCATTAATCATACTTGATAATGGTCATGTCCTTTGGTTCCAAGGTTGTCCTTCCCGGTTACGACTTACGGGATCGTAATTCATCCTTTACTTTATTGCTACGTATTTCCCATGGCTTGTTCCTTTCAAAACATCAAGGGACGTCTTCGATACTCCATTAATACGGTGAAATACATGGCATGCTCATGCTCTGGAAGTGCGAGGTGTAACAAACCTGGGAGAACTGAAAAGAACATCTTATGTCGTACATTAATCAAAAATGTCGGATCAAGAGGTATGACAACGTCGCCAATAAAAACTTGTAGTGTAATAACTAACTAGATTTGACATATCTCTTCAAACATATGTACAATCATGACAAATATATCATCAAACAAATCACCATATTGGTAATATCGCATAAACCTTTATGTTATTCTTTCATGTATAATTTTTATAAACTTAAATACTTGATTTAATAGTATTGATATTATTTTATAAAATAGTGTACCATATAACTCATAATGTGTGCACAACTCACGTGAAGGGCAACTAGTTAAATAAAAGCACCACTAATTTTAATATGCTTTGATTCTCTGACTTTTAAATTTTTCCTATTTTTTCGACACTATTACAGGATCAATAAAATTTATAAAATATCATTTTATGTCACCACATTTACTTTTTTGAACCAAAATCCTAGGAAAGTATAATCTTCAGCTCATCTTCATCGAAAATTCGGTTACTTCCTAAGTTCCATCACTGTCCTTGAATTCAATATATATATATATATATATATATATATATATATATATATATATATATATATATATATATATAGTCGTTGCACACAATACCTATAGGCCAAATTGGCAGTGTAAATTTCCTAGAGTTTTCCTAACTCGAAAGGTAATTTAAAATAAATGAGGCTTATAACCATGGATAGTGGACTTCCTTCAAAGAAAAATATCCAAAGTTTTCTTAAAAGTATTTTGATCAAAATTAAGATTTATACATGGGAAATCACACCTAGATTACTATAAATAGAAATAATTATAGTACGACACGACCTGGTGTTTTGGTTTAGCAAAAGTTGAAATTGGACCAATCACTGAATCCACATATTCAATGGTAAGACGCTCAATGCTCATAGCTTCTTCCAAAGTCGACTAATACTTGTACCTTGAAAGCTTTATTTGTCTCTTATAAAGATTTCTTCATTTTTCTGTACATAATGATATCATTGTGTAATTAACAAATTTATCACTTACCCAAGTTTTAAAACAAAATCTATAGGAAATACTTGATTTAATTATTTTGTGAGTAACTACAAAAATTTATAAATATTTTTTATATGTGAGGGTTTGTATTTTTCGGGTTGTTGCATTATGTTGTAGGTCAAGAAAAATATTGTGGCGAGAGGGTAGGTAGATTCTTACTCGCACAAGGTATTTACAATAAATTAAATAATTTGATCATCGAAGTTGAAAGTTGAAATGAGCATACGTATAATCCAATCATGGTTAAGCCATAAATTTTTGAAAGACAGATGCATGTCTTGTATTTATTGATTTGATGTAAATATCAAGGGTAAATAAGTTTTAAATAGGAAAAGGGAAGGAGCTCAGAAGAAGTGGATGTTGTATGGAAGAGATGGGAATAAGGAAATTAGTTGTATATATTCAACAGGATAACATTAGTGAAACAAATTCAAGATATATAACTGACACACAATTGATAATGTCACGACCCAAAAATCATGACAGCCGTGACGCACCTACCCTAACCCATAGGCAAATCCAAATGAATTCCTAAATATTTTAACCAATTATTATTCAGAAAAAAGTATGAGAACAAGGCATAGTCAATAAAACTGTCTTAAATGTGTAGAAAACTAATTCGTACACCTTCCAAAACCTAGAGTCATAAGTACGAGAGATACTAATGCAGAGTAAAGTCTGAAAATCTACATAACTGTATGGAAAGAAAAGTCTTAAAGTAAGCCAGAGCTAGAATTCGGTGTTGCAGAATAGCAGCTGCTTATCCCGGTAACTGTTACACCTTGGAAATTTCGTGTCGCCTATATTGTGAGTGAACTAACACAATCCTAAAGTGGACATGAAGCCCTTTCAAGGTTAAGAAAGGTATTTGATAATTTTAAGCGAATATCTTAAGGTTCCAGAGTCATATGAAGCAATGGAAGTAAGTTCATCGGAGAGATTATAGTTTGAGTCATAATTTGGGAAGATTTCATGGCGTTGGAGTTATACATCCCTTAGAATTGCTTTGAGGAAGAGATATAGAGCCCCTTGGATGGTTAATGAAGTTTTATGCAAGTTCCAAGAAAGTTCCATTAGGATTAGAGGTCAAACGAATCAAAGAGAACGTGATTACGCGAAATCGGGAAAAGAGGGGCAGTGTGCGCTCGCACGCTGAGTGTGCTGAGCCACACACTGGTCGTCAATTCACCAAATTTTTTTGCCTCACTTACCAGCATCATTTTTAAGCTGAAGATGGAGTGTGCGTCCGCACACTGTGTGTGCAAGGTAGCATACTCATCGCATAGTAGGGTCGGGGGTGATTTTGCCACCTTTTTTAAGTCCCAAAAGACTCCAACTTCATTTCCAACCCTCCACACTTATTTCCATACATTTATAGAGGCTTACTAAGAGTTATTGAAGGTTCCCATCACTTCCCACCTTCCCATATCATCAGATAGAATCAAACATCAAAACCCAAAGGGAATCCATGGAAGGTGATTGTTCTTGCTTCTCTTCAAAGTTGTGATAAACTTGGTCTTGAAAGGAGTTGGAAAAGGTGAAGTTCTTCCATAATAATTTATGATATTCCTATTATTTACATGATTGAGTTGATATAAAGGGTTAGTAACTCTTGGAAAGGAAAAGAATTAAAGTTGATAAGTTATGAATATTGTAGTGAAGAAGATGACTATGAGGTGAATTTTAAAAGGGGATTTTGGTTAATTTTGAGATTTAATTGAATATAAATTCTTGATTATGATATTATTGATGTTCTTAATGGTGTTTGGGAGTTGTTTTGTCATATGGTGAAAGTTGATGAAATATGGGAAATGCTGCCCAAATTTCATTAGTTCGTTATTAGAACTAGTTTGAATTTAGAAGTGTTTTCAAGAATTAACTCTAGTATGAATCATCTTTAATGTAGATTTTGCGAACTTGGAAGGAGAACGTTAAGTGAGTAAGAAGACATAAAGGTATATTAAGGCTATCCTTTCTTTCATTTTGGCATGATACGATGGTATGAACGAATAAACGGGTAAGTGAGCTTCTATATTACTCTACTCTTAGAAGCATTAGGAGTACTTCAGTCTTTGATGTTCCTGTACCCCGCTTATGATTGATCCTTTTGTTCATGGGTCTAGTTCTATGTACACAGTTTATTCATGCATTACATTTATTCATATATATGCAGATTGACCTGTGACCAGAAAGCGTTATATACGCGTATATTATATGTATATCAGGTATGGGGAAAGGGATAGGCGTTATATATGCATTACCACCTGATCAGTTGGGGCACCTTAAGGAGGATATATGGATCGGGCCGTACGTCTCTCGGCACTATTATATGATATATGGATCGGGTCGTACGTTCCTCGGCACTATTACCTGGGATATGGATCGGGCTGAACGTTCCTCAACACTATGACCTACATGTATATACTTGATTTACATACAGAGCATGCATATCATACGCCTTTAGAGGCATTTGATTTAAGCAGAGTTATACAAATATGTTTAGCTGTTCAGTCATACAAATGCATTCAGGTAGTCAGTCTAGCTTATAAGTTTCAGATTGCTTTCATAACGCTTATGTATATGTTACTCTTATGCCTTACATACTCAGTACATTATTCGTACTGACTCCCCTATTGTTTAGGGGGGGGGGGAGGGCTACGTTTCATGCCCGCGTGTCTCGAGATACAGGTTAGTGATCAATCTATTAGGATGTCAGCTCAGCGGATGAGGTTGTTGCACTTCATTTATTCCGGAGATGTCCGATGTCAGCATAGTCTTATGCTTATACACATGTATGGGTATGGTGGGGCCCTGTCCCGGCCACGTTATGCTATGTTATGTTTTCCAGTAGAGGCTTGTAGACAGTTATGTACAGTCAGACAATGTCTAGATTTAAGGTTTCATATGTTGTCACATAGATGATTATGATAGCCTTGTCAGCTCATA
Source organism: Lycium barbarum (assembly GCF_019175385.1). Taxonomy (NCBI): domain Eukaryota; kingdom Viridiplantae; phylum Streptophyta; class Magnoliopsida; order Solanales; family Solanaceae; genus Lycium; species Lycium barbarum. Next base: position 85,070,138 of record NC_083343.1, read on the forward strand.
CAGTACATTTAGCATATGCATATAGATGGGTCTTTCAGATTAATTGAAATATGCAGGTTTCCTTATGAGTTATCGAGAATCAGATCATGGCCCTATTAGCCCACATATGTTCATATTTATATTCAGGTCAGAGGTATGTCAGATGGTGCTTTACTAGTACGGTTAGGTGCCCATTATGGCCCCTTCAATTTGGGTCGTGACAGCAACTCTAACATCAACTCCTTAACGATCCGTGATATCTCAGCCACTACTCGTGCTCGAAATTGAACCTGCACACAAAGGGTGTAACAAGTGTAGAGTGAGTATGAAAAACACGTGTGCTCACCAACATCATTGGCCGATTCTAAACTGAAGCGATGGCGAGGGTAGATCATTCCAAAGCTTATCTCCACTCTTTGTTAATAACCAGTTTAAGTAGATTATTAAGTCATTTTAAACAACCACCAGATAAAAATAGTCTACCAAATCAAGTAATTAACCGAAACCACCAATTAAAATAAGAAATGCTTTTGCAACAATTAAGGTTCCATAAATCACCAAGTAAACAAATATAGCCTAGTTCTTCCCAAGAACCCATGAACAAGTCAAACCATGAGAATGAAATCAAATAAAGATGAAACGCAGTGCCCAAATTGCACCAGTAAACACATACTCCTATTGTAGATTTCACATGACCCTTGGGGGACACACGAGGTCCATATAATCACTGGAATACTAGAACTTCCGGATCACATCGGGTATTCAGCCAATGTTAGATATAACACCATCATTCTGTCCAATACAATATCCTCATAAAATAAATTATGTCAGATATATCATATGAAGCAAGAAATGACTATGCATCTAATAGGTAACAACACAAAACTAGCGAAATACTATGAATAGCTTTTTTCATCATTTGGGTGACATTTGGATTGATGTATGCATAAATAATCAATGTAATGAAGATTCATCAAGTTTGGCTGTAACAAGCTCAAATACACCATAACAATCAAGTCAATTTAGAATCGACCAGCTAATGCCTATATGCTTTCGCATTCTTGAGCGGGACAGGACCCCGCTATGCCCATATTTATATACACAAAAGAATGAATACCCAAAAGCTATGACTCCGGAAGAAATGGAGTTCTGCTATGTAATGTCTGGATAAGCAGCTATTGATCAAGTCTTTCTCCCTGTGCACCTGCGGGCATGACGCAACGTCCACAAACAAAAGGACGTCAGTACGAAGAATGTACTGAGTATGTAAAGCAAGATCAACATCGATATATATAAGCATAAGGAACAACATATGAAATAGCATAGGAGGGGAGACAATAACATCATCATCATTACACTAACTTGCCTTCATATGGGCTTCCCATTTTTCATACGTATTCGTACATCTACGTCATCATCCGTATTCTATAATAGTACTCGTACCATACTCCTGCTCATATTCGTATACATGTCCTTAGTCGTATTCTCATACATAGTCTTATCACATTCATATTCATATTATATACTTAGTCATTTCATATACATAACATTTTACATAGCATACCCGACCTCATAGGATCGGTGTTTCATACATACTTGGCCAACCAAGGCTCAAGGTTACTCATACCTGGCCCTACCAAGGCTTCAGGGTTATCCGTACCATATGTAGATGTGTGCGCGCGTTACCTAATCATATACATACATATATATAAACATATACTCTACCCGACACCATAGGCTCGGGGTTTCATTATAGCCCTTTATAGGCACACATACATCTAATAGCCCGTAGGCACCATTAGCATTATTATTATTATTATCATTATCATGAATATCATCATTATTATCGTTACCTTTATATCATAGGCTTACTCGTTATACGAGGAACGTAGTACAAACGTAGTGCATATCGAGGATTGTGAGCTTATGAGCTCGGAGATCAATCATTTGGAGACAACATATTCGTATAGAGGATTTAGGAATTTGGCCAAAGAACCATGCTTTATGAAAGAAGGGTTAGCCTTACAGACCTTTTTGTCGGACTATTCTACACTTGCACGTCCCCTTCCAATGTTAGCGTTTCTACCTTCATTAATATCATAACAACGGCCGTTAGTCATTCACATTATCCACATTATCTAGATTTCTCAACTTGCTTCTAATTCATCCATATTCAAGGTCATAACACCCAACTTCGTCCATCCGTCTAAAGTGTCTAGTTCATGATCTTAATACCATTTATAACACATTCATATCACAAAACAGCAACATTCGTGATTCAATTCAAACTATTCCTCAAAATGTCACTATTCATCATTCATGACCTAGTTGACAATATTTTCTACAATCCATGCATTTTAACTCTCCAATATCTTAAAAATCATATAAATATCATGAATCTTACCTTAGAAGTTGTAGGAACAAGCTTTAGTTGATAATACTCTACTTTGAGCAAAACCCTAGTTTTTCTCCATTTGGATTTCTTGACTTGGATGACCTTTGATGATGTTCTTACTCTTGATTCACTTTGTTTTATGTTGTTGATGACTTATAATCCTTGAAAACTTGGAAAATAAATGTAGAGAGATGTTTTAGAGAGAAGTGGTGTAATGTTGAAATGAAATAAAACAAGTGTTGGTCCCTTTATTTAATGACTTGCAAAATCTGAACTGAAGTGCACAGTGGTCGTCCATGGGGGTTTACGGTCCGTATTTCAGTTTACGGGCCGTCCCTCATGGTCATCTTTAACCATATTCAGAACCAGAAACTTAAGGCTGCAAGATGGTGATTTACGACCATGGTTTACGGGCCGTAAATCACTTTACGGTCCGTCCTCCAGGTCATATTTAGCCATTTCCTCAACTGGCAGAAAGTTGAAGTTTTGCATGACAATTGACGACCTGCTAGTTTACGGACCGTATACCAATTTACGGTCCGTCCTAGCACTTTACGACCACTGGGCAGTTGCAAATCTGCAACTTCCCATATTTCATAGACTTCTCATTTTAATCACCCACGTCCATGCACATGCATTGCTCACCTTATATCTCATCTTAACTTAGCCAACTTTCTCATTTCAGATCGGATACCTTTGCAATCTCGCCTAAGGTCATCAAACGTCGTTTCTTGCTCATGGACATCATGCACTCATATTCATCACTAGTTCATTCACTTTCGTACCAACCGAAAAATTTCCGAGGTGTAACATTCTCCCCCCCTTAAGAACATTCATCCTCGAATGTTAAAGTTTTCGGGGATTCTATAAAAAATTTGCCAGCGTTTCCCCTATAATATGGCACTACCATCCAGCCACAACAACCCATATTATCGATGCCTCACAGGGCCACAACATAATAGCATAAAAATTTGGCCACACACGACCTAAAAGCATAAAAGGAAAACAGGCATACCTTATGATCTTGACGTTTCATCTTGGACCTCTTCCAAGGGCTGAAATAAATGTGGGTATTTGTATCGCATACTTTCTTCCGCTTCCCACGTCATTTCCTCTCGTTTACTACTTCTCCATAAAACCTTAACTGAGGCCACTTCTTTGTTTATAAGCCTCCGTACTTGCCTATCTAATATGGCAATGGGTATTTCATCATAAGTCAATTTATCTGTCACTTGTACATCATTTACTGGGACTATCCAAGTAGGATCTCCAATGCATTTTCGGAGCATCGAGACGTGAAACACTGGATGGACTGACTCCAATTCCGGAGGTAGTTCTAATTCATAGGCCACCTTGCCTATTTTGCGCACAATCTCATATGGCCCAATATACCAGGGACTAAGTTTCCCCTTTTTGCCAAATCTCATAACGCCCTTCATTGGCGACACTTTCAAGAACACCCAATCTTTCACTTCGAACTCTAAGTCCCTTCGCCGATTATCCGCATAGGACTTTTGATGACTTTGGGCTGCTAACAACCGATCTTGTATGAGCTTAACTTTCTCTATAGCTTGCTGGACCAATTCTGGCCCTATTAACTTAGTTTCTCCGGTTTCAAACCACCCGATTGGGGTTCTACACTTTCGCCCATATAAAGCTTCATACGGTGCCATCTGAATACTAGAATGATAACTGTTTTTGTAAGAAAATTCAATGAGTGGCAAATGATCATCCCAATTTCCTCCAAAATCTAACATACATGCTCGCAACATATCTTCAAGAGTCTGAATAGTACGTTCAGCTTGTCCATCGGTCTGTGGATGAAATGCCGTGCTAAGGCTAACTCGGGTCCCTAAACCCTCTTGGAAAGACTCCCAAAATTTAGCTGTAAACTGAGTCCCTCTATCGGAGATGATAGATACTAGAACACCATGGAGTCTCACTATCTCCTTAAGGTAAAGATTGGCATAGTCTTCTGCCACATAGGTCGTTCTGACTGGTAAGAAATGAGCTGATTTAGTGAGTCTATCCACAATCACCCATATCGAATCATACTTACGTCGAGTACGGGGTAAGCCTGTAATGAAATCCATATTAATCACTTCCCACTTCCAAGTTGGGATTTCTATAGCTTGTAGCAATCCGCCCGGCTTTTGGTGCTATATTTTCACTTGTTGACAGTTAGTACATTGGGATACAAATTCCCCTATATTTTTCTTCATTCCATTCCACCAGTATATGGACTTAAGATCGTGATACATCTTCATCGCTCCAGGGTGCACAGAATAACCGGACCAATGAGCTTCTTTCAAAATCTAGTGGCTTAGGTCTGCCATATCAGGGACACATAGTCTGCCTCGGCATCGGAGAACTCCGTCTCCCGAAACGTCAAACGATGACTCCTCCTTTTGAGGGAGTGTGTCTCTGTATTGTATTAGCATGGGATCCTCATATTGTCGCTCTTTCACTTCTGCTACTAGCGACGAGACTGCTGTATTTTGGATAGTAGCTCCGCTGCTACCTGAGTCCATTACTCGGACTCCTAGGCTATCTAACTGTTGGAGCTCACGGGCCATTTCTCTCTTTTCTGGTCGTACATCACTTAGACTTCCCATCGATCTACGGCTAAGAGCATCAGCCACAACATTTGCCTTTTCGGGGTGATACAAGATATCCACATCATAGTCTTTCAGTAATTCTAACCATCGTCGTTGCCGCAAATTCAACTCTTTCTGCTTGAAGATGTATTGAAGACTCCTATGATCTGTATAGATATCCACGTGGACACCATATAAGTAATGTCTCCATATCTTTAATGCATGAACCACCGCGGCCCATTCTAGATCATGGGTAGGATAATTCTGCTCATGTTTCCGCAATTGCCTTGAAGGATACACAATCACTTTGCCATGTTGCATCAATACACAGCCTAGCCCAGCGCCTGAGGCATCACAATAAACGTCATATCCTTCCAATCCCTCTGGAAGTGTCAGAAATGGGGCAGAAATTAATCTACCCATTAACTCTTGGAAACTACGTTCACAAACATCTGGCCATTGAAACTTTGCCGATTTCTGGGTCAACCTTGTGAGTGGTGCAGAAATAGAAGAAAAACCTTTAACAAATCTTCTGTAATAACCTGCTAAGCCCAGAAAGCTACGAACCTCCGTAGGAGTTGTAGGCCTTGGCCAAGTCTTCACGGCCTCAATCTTTTGGCTATCCACTCGAATGCCATCGGCTGCAACGATATGCCCTAAAAATGCTACCGAGTTCAACCAAAACTCGCATTTGGAAAACTTTGCTAATAACTCTCGAGTTCGAAGAACTCCAAGGACAGTACACAAATGATCTGCGTGCTCCGCCTCGGACCTAGAATACACCAAGATGTCATCGATAAATACTATCATAAATAAATCCAGGAAGGGTCTGAACACATTATTCATCAACTCCATAAATACCGCTGGCGCATTAGTTAGCCCAAATGGCATTACCCGGAATTCAAAATGACCATATCTTGTTCTAAAAGCTGTCTTAGGGATATCTTTTTCCCTAACTCTCACTTGATGATACCCGGACCTCAAATCAATCTTTGAAAACCATTTGGCACCTTGCAATTGATCAAACAAGTCATCAATCCTCGGGAGGGGATATTTATTCTTAATCGTCACCTTATTCAATTTCCTATAATCAATGCACATTCTCAAAGAGCCATATTTCTTTCGGACAAACAATACAGGCGCTCCCCACGGGGATGAACTAGGCCTAATAGAGCCTTTCTCAAGCAAGTCTTTCAATTGCACTTTCAATTCTTTCAGTTCGGCGGGTGCCATTCTATAAGGAGGAATAGATATAGGTTTAGTGTCTGGCAACACATCAATAGCAAAGTCAATCTCCCGCTCTGGAGGAAAGCCTGGAAGCTCTTCCGGGAACACATCCGGAAATTCATTCAGTACGGGAACTGACTGAAGAGTCAGCGATTCACCTTCTATATCTTGAACTCGCACTAGATGATAAATACATCCTTTCATGATCATCTTCCTTGCATTTAGATAGGAAATAAACCTACCTTTTGGTGACGCCGTATTCCCTTTCCATTCTAAGACTGGTTCTCCCGGGAATTGGAAACGAACCATCTTCATTCTACAATCAACATTGGCATAACAAGAAGCCAACCAATCCATGCCCATAATGACGTCAAAATCTACCATTTCTAGCTCATACAAATCAATCATGGTACGACGGTCACAAATCATAACTACACAATCTCTATATACTCGGCTAGCTATTACCGATTCACCCACGGGTGTAGACACCTCAAAAGGTTTGATCGACTCCGGCTCGACTATAAATTGACCCGCAATATAAGGAGTAACATATGATAATGTGGAGCCTGGATCAATCAAAGCATATACATCATGAGAGAATACCGATAATATACCTGTGACCACGTCAGGAGAAGACTCAAGAACTTGGCGTCCAGCCAAAGTATAGATACGGTGCTGAGGACCGCTAGAACTAGGAGCTCTACCTCTACCCCTACCAAGGCCAACAGGCGCGTGTGAACCTGGCCCGTAGGGCGTACAGATGCCGAAGATCCGGCTATCGACCCTGATGGTTGGGTCCTACCTCTACCATGTACTGAGGGGCAATCACACATAATATGGCCTGGTCGACCACATGAATAGCAAACATCTGAACCCAATCGACATTGACCCCAATGCGACTTCCCACACTGGGAACATCGTGGTATAGGTGGTCTTGACTGGCCTAAATCACCTCTAAACTGGGACCCCGAATAACTCTGACTCAGCCCGGGATGAGTAGATCTATCAAGGCTCTGGCCTGAAAACTGTGGAGGTGCACTGGTCATAGAATAGCCTGAATGTCTAGGGAACTGTTGCCTGTGTCCGCCTATGGACTCACTCATTGGGCCCGAAGATCTGGCCCTCTTGCTATTTCCCCGATCTTGCTCACGCTCACTTCTTCGCTGTTGTAGGCTTTCCTCTAAGTTCTTAGCATGTACATGAATGCGTTCAATATCCATACCGTCTTGAAGGGAAGCAGTCAAGCATTTGTCCATCAAATGTGGCCCTAGGCCCTTTACGAATCGATGTACCCTGTCGCCCATATCTGCTACCATGGCCGAAGCATACTTGGCCAAGGAGTTAAAACGGAGGCTATACTCTAGGGCACTCATACTGCCTTACCTCAAATTAAAGATTTTATCGGCCCTAGCTCGCCGAACTTCTGGAGGCATATAATGACGGAGAAAAGCATCAACAAACTCTTGCCATACCGGGGGAGGTGCATTAGCTCCCCGTGAAGCCATCCAAACCGTATACCATTGGACCGAGACATCTCTCAATCTATATGATGCTAACTCCACTGACTCGGTGTCTGAAGCGTGTATCAATCAGAGCGTCCTCAACATACCATCAATGAAGTCCTGAGGATCCTCCTCCGGCTTTGACCCAAAGAACTCCGGAGGGTTTAAAGTAATGAAATCACGGGCCCTTGCACTAACAGCCCTGTCACCCTGCCTCGTACCTTGCCGCTGACTCTGAGTAGCAACCAACTGTGTAAGCAATTGTATGGCCTCTTTGACATCTTGGCCTGAAGCATCCGTGGGAGGAGCTGGAGCTCCCTCATGCTCCTCAGTAACCGGGACTGTCTGGGAAGACTGGGATTGGGCCGCACTCTGGGACTCACTTTCCTCTACTACCGGTGGCGGTGCTCTTTCAGCCCGCTTTTCTGCCACCGTCTTTCCCTTTTGGGCTGCCGTAGTCTTTCCCTTTTTGGGCATCTCTGAAATACACAACACACGATTAAGGAAAAAGAATTTCTTACATCATGGCTTTATCGCACGATTCTTATGAAGAAGGAAGGTCATTTATTCCTAAATTGTCCACAGCTTCTTGTTTATACGTGTGGCGCGCAACACACCCATAACCAAGACTCTACTAGAAACGGCTCGTAGATACACCCTAGGACTGAGCTGCTCTGATACCACTTTTGTCACGACCTGACTCGGGGCCGCGACGAGCACCCGGTGCTAGCCCACCCGGGCACCCTCTTAGCTTACTCTTATGCTTACATCTAGGTGAGCCACATAATTATACATGCATTTCCATTCATTCGTCAACTAGTCCCATTTAGACAACATCACATTTATATCATCATAGGCATCTATGCCACATCAATGTACATGGGCCAACGTGGCCGACAAAATGATATACAAAACATAGCCCGACAAGGCCAGACATATCCAAACACATACACGTGACTACGAGCCTCTAAGAAGAGTATAACATATCACAAGAGCGGGACAGGACCCCGCTATGCCCATATTTATATACACAAAAGAATGAATACCCAAAAGCTATGACTCCGGAAGAAACGGAGTTCTGCTATGTAATGTCTGGATAAGCAGCTATTGATCAAGTCTTTCTCCCTGTGCACCTGCGGGCATGACGCAGCGTCCACAAACAAAAGGACGTCAGTACGAAGAATGTACTGAGTATGTAAAGCATGATCAACATCGATATATATAAGCATAATGAACAACATATGAAATAGCATAGGAGGGGAGACAATAACATCATCATCATTACACTTACTTGCCTTTCATAGGGGCTTCCCATTTTTCATACGTATTCGTACACCTACGTCATCATCCGTATTCCATAATAGTACTCGTACCATACTCGTGCTCATATTTGTATACATGTCCTTAGTCGTATTCTCATACATAGTCTTATCACATTCATATTCATATTATATACTTAGTCATTTCATATACATAGCATTTTACATAGCATACCCGACCTCATAGGATCGGTGTTTCATACATATTTGGCCAACCAAGGCTCAAGGTTACTCATACCTTGCCCTACCAAGGCTTCAGGGTTATCCGAACCATCTGCAGATGTGTGCGCGCATTACGTAATCATATACATACATATATATAAACATATACTCTACCCGGCACCATGGGCTCGGGGTTTCATTATAGCCCTTTATAGGCACACATACATCTAATATCCCGTAGGCACCTTTAGCATTATTATTATTATCATTATCATGACTATCATCATCATTATCGTTACCTCTATATCATAGGCTTACTCGTTATATGAGGAGCGTAGTACAAACGTAGTGCATATCGAGGATTCTCCTCAATTCTGGATTGATCCGCTGGACCTCGAGGACATATTCTTATGAGCTCGGAGATCAATCATTTGGAGACAACATACTCGTATCGAGGATTTAGGAATTTGGCCAAAGAACCATGCCTTATGAAAGAAGGGTTAGACTTACATACCTTTTTGTCGGACTATTCTACACTTGCATGTCCCCTTCCAATGTTAGCGTTTCTACCTTTATTAATATCATAACAACGGCCATTAGTCATTCACATTATCCACATTATCTAGATTTCTCAACTTGCTTCTAATTCATCCATATTCAAGGTCATAACACCCAACTTCGTCCATCCGTCTAAAGTGTCTAGTTCATGATCTTAATACCATTTATAACACATTCATATCACAAAACAGCAACATTCGTGATTCAATTCAAACTATTCCTCAAAATGTCACTATTCATCATTCATGACCTAGTTGACAATATTTTCTACAATCCATGCATTTTAACTCTCCAATATCTTAAAAATCATATAAATATCATGAATCTTACCTTAGAAGTTGTAGGAACAAGCTTTAGTTGATAATACTCTACTTTGAGCAAAACCCTAGTTTTTCTCCATTTGGATTTCTTGACTTGGATGACCTTTGATGATGTTCTTACTCTTGATTCACTTTGTTTTATGTTGTTGATGACTTATAATCCTTGAAAACTTGGAAAATAAATGTAGAGAGATGTTTTAGAGAGAAGTGGTGTAATGTTGAAATGAAATAAAACAAGTGTTGGTCCCTTTATTTAATGACTTGCAAAATCTGAACTGAAGTGCACAGTGGTCGTCCATGGGGGTTTACGGTCCGTATTTCAGTTTACGGGCCGTCCCTCATGGTCATCTTTAACCATATTCAGAACCAGAAACTTAAGGCTGCAAGATGGTGATTTACGACCATGGTTTACGGGCCGTAAATCACTTTACGGTCCGTCCTCCAGGTCATATTTAGCCATTTCCTCAACTGGCAGAAAGTTGAAGTTTTGCATGACAATTGACGACCTGCTAGTTTACGGACCGTATACCAATTTACGGTCCGTCCTAGCACTTTACGACCACTGGGCAGTTGCAAATCTGCAACTTCCCATATTTCATAGACTTCTCATTTTAATCACCCACGTCCATGCACATGCATTGCTCACCTTATATCTCATCTTAACTTAGCCAACTTTCTCATTTCAGATCGGATACCTTTGCAATCTCGCCTAAGGTCATCAAACGTCGTTTCTTGCTCATGGACATCATGCACTCATATTCATCACTAGTTCATTTACTTTCGTACCAACCGAAAAATTTCCGAGGTGTAACAGAAAATATCTAATAAAAAATTGATTAAAGCTCCCAAGTACAAGAAAAAACGTCACACTGAAGTTTAAAGATGCACTGAAATATTAAAACATTTATAAGAGAAGAAATTAAAGTTTTCTTACTATGCATCATGAATTATTTTAAAATAGTTCGTGGGATTATCAACCTCTCCACCACCACTATGCTTCAAAAATTCAACTGGGGTGAAGAACCTCCCATGGGAAAAGCAGAATATTGAAACTTGCTTGTCTTGTCCAAACCTATAGAGGACCCCTTCTGTCACATCTCCATTTCTACTTTCACCAAAGTTATCACATGAGGAATTGTACATAGGAGATCATTAGTATCCATCAACGTGACAGCTTTATAAGAGTGCTTAACTTTCTTCAAAGGCTTTTCGCCATTGCCATCTGGAAGTACAATTGACTTTCCCTTTTCTGTATTGGATTGGCAGCAGAATGAACAAGGGCTTTTTCAGGTGATGTAAGCATAACTTCTTTACTTTTTGTCATGGTTGGAAGGGCGGGAATAAAAGTTGAGTTACCTTCTTTGTTGGTGTATGGTGTAGACTCCAATACTGCAAGAAGATTAAAAGAGAAATTTAATTAATGTTACTAGCTACTTGGTATTTATTCTATATTGTTGTTCTAATTTCTTTTTTATTTTATTTTTTTACTTTCGCTCTCTAAGATGTCATGACTATATGAAAGATAAGTGTGAGTTGATGGTTCATCTTAAATGTGCTCCTCAATTTTCTTTCTTACCTCAGTCTTAGTTTATTATTCGTGTCTTTTAATCTAAAAGAGAAGGAAAAAGATTAAAAGAAAAACTAAACATCTAAAAATCTTTATTTTTCCGGCCCGTAGGTCCGCAGTTAGGACAGATTTTGCTAAAATTGTTGAACAACTAGTATTTAATTCCCCCATTTCGTGATTAGGCTATTCATTCACATATTTGGAGTTTGAGACCTCGATTTAATAAGATTTTGAGGGATTTGTTTGTAAGATTCTTCTAGTGGGTAAGTTTTTAATCATCCTTTTACCTTTATATCATCAATTATTAAGGAATTCCATGTTAGAGATCATGATTTAGGATGGGAGAATTGGAGGTCATAGCCCTAGGTTGAAATTGGGAAATCTTGATAAATTGGAGACCAACCCATGACTAGTTTTGCATAATTTTCTAGATTTAGACTAATTAGACTATGGGTAAGCTAACTCTAAACTAAAATTCCAGTTGTGCCCTTGGGTGCGGGTGCGGTTTTGGCCATTTTGTGTTTGTTTATGTATTGTTGGATTTATGTGACCTGAAAGAGCACTAAATTGACATTGTTCAGCTTGAATTCATGTTAGATTACTGTTTTGACCTTCGAGATTTGGGACAGGGTCTTGGATTAACTCTTCGGACCTGAATCCTTTTATGGCTTTATGGGTATCCTTAGAATCGTTTATTAATATAGAATTCGTACCTGATAGACTTTACCCATTCGGAGGCACTCCGAAAGGGGAAGGCTAGGGTTTGAGGTTCGTGGCTCCCGCTCGATATTGAGGTAGGTTACAATTTACTCTTTTAGACTCTGATTGGAGGACGTATGTAGTCTGTAATGTTGAAGTGGTATTGGGCGTAAAAAGGGGGTCCCACTTTTGTGGTTGTGATGAACACTTGGTTGGGTACCAGTGCATTTGTTCAGGAAACTATTGTATGTTAGCATGTTGTGACGGGGAAAGCATGATAGCGTTGCGGGCATTAGTTGTGGTGATAAATCAATTTCGATTGGTATAGTTGTTGCTTATTTGGGCTAGATGGCCATGTTTGACTGTTTTGTGTACAAATTGGTTAATTTGCATTCCTCACACCATATCTCATTTGTATGGTGAAAGTGGTATCAATCTTGACCTTAAGTTGATATTATGTGATCCATAGTGCATATGCATTCATCACTACTTCATGACTCTGTTGACACATGTTACTATGAATTTTGCACTTATCCATGCATGCATACATAAATATATTCATTTTGATGAGGTATGTTATGAGATATGAGATGGTCCATCGAAGCCGGGAAAACAAAAGTAAGATTGATGTGTTTAAGCCCGAGGGGAAATGTTTCTGGGCATGATGATATGAGTTGTGCAGATATGATATAAGTTGAGTTGAGTTTGGTTGATATGATTCTCATCCAGTCCGAGGGTACATGCCAAATGGCGTTGAGAGGTATATGGACCTCATGAGTCCCCCATGGGTGAGGACTATAAGGCATGGCCTATAGCATGTGTTTACCATGTACGAGATTTGGCTAGTGCATGCATTCATACATTTACGCATCTGATCCATTGTATCCTCACATGATTATTTGATTACTCGTCATATTAGGTGAAGCATGAGTAAGGGTTAGGAGGTATATGTATAAAGGTTGACTGTGAGGTTTCACTTGGTGTGTTTCTTTTCAATCTTTATATGCCTTATGTGTTATTCCTTCGTTGTCGACCTATGATACCTACTGAGTACTAGTATTTTGTACTGACCTACACTTGTTGCACTATTTTCTGGTGTAGATACAGACCCATGTCCTAGCTCTAGACCTCGTGGCTGATCCTGAGGTTACCATATTCCAGATTCCAAGATGAGCTTCAGACCGACCCGCTGCCCTGGATCTCTCTTATGTTATTTTGTCCCTTTATTTCGAGACAGTTTTCTATCTCTGTATTGTCTAAGACTTGCAATTTTATTTAGAAGCTCTTGTAAGAGTTAGAAAATTTTTGGTTGTATTTAACTAAGTTATTTTCCGGTCTTATATATTTATGTTGAGACTGTTGGATAATGTTGCAGCGTAGTCAATTCTTTACTTTACTTTTTAAATGAATTTCTATTTCAGGGATGGTTCACTTACTTGGTGGGATAGAGTAGGTAACATCACGACCCGCGCATTTAGATTGTGACAGTGTCCTCACCATCTGTGAGAGAATACCATGTGAAGTCAGATATTTAGTTTGAACAAGTTAGCACAAAAGGAATGAGAGTTTCCTAAATGTCCTATAGCCTCTTGAGGATAGGTACATAAGTCAACGTACTAATCCGCAAGACTCTACTAGAAATTGCTCTTGTACTCGTGAGACCGGTGAACCAAAGGCTTTGATACCAATTAGTCACGACCCAAATCATGGGCCATGATGGCACCTGCACTGTCATGCCCCAAAACCCGCCCTGGACTCAACAAGCATCTGATGCTATGAACAACACTGGAAGCACCTTATGGAATCAATACACGTCTAATCTTTTTTGATAATCTTTTAACATTTTATTTAAAAAGACATTTAGGGATAGCCGAAAGCATACTCACACTTATAAAAATCAGCGACAGTTTAATAGAAATAAGAAGTCATAAAAATGCCCCAACAAGTTATATGAGACTTCAACAATCTACCCACAATTCTGAAAACTATCTATGGAGCTTCTAAGATAAATAAATAACTAGAGTACAACATCAAACTTAGTGAAGAGATCAAAGAGAGACCAGTAACAAAAGTGCAACACATTTCTCTCATTTACCGTTTACCACATCAAATCATTCACCTACGAATTCGAAAGAGCGTAAGAATTAATATGTGCTAACTCACGGGTGAACAATCATTCGATGCACCGGGGTTATTATCCCTCGGCGGCTAATCACCCTCTAGACTAGCACAACAATAGACACACCAAGCTACACGCCTCGAAGGTCAATCATCCTCTGGACTGACATAGTAATAGATACACCGGGCTACATGCCATGGAGGTCAATCATCCTCTGGACTAACACAGTAATGCTCAAAAGCAATACGTTAGGATCCACAATGGCTAATCGTCCTCTGTACTAGCACAACTTGCCCATACTGGCCTAAACACAACCAAATACAAGTCATGGAATATTAGCCGAATCATCAATCATGACTTATAGCAGAGTTCACTTCTCAAGTCATCTTATCACAATAGAGGTATTTCAAATCACAATCAATTCATAAAGCCTATTCAATTCACTTTCTCAGTTTCGATTTCAAGGAGATCCATTTAATGACAAAACATGTTAAAGTTTCAATCTTTAGAAATTAAGTCCAATTATCCACATTAGGGTAAATGAGTTCAAGACATCCATATAATTCGTATAAGGTTCACTGCGGGCTTGACCCTACACTTGCATGACCTCGTTTAAAATCATCTTTAACTCAAAATAGGTTCAAAGGAAACAGGCAACAAAACAAGGGCTTTCAAATGAATTCATACTTCACACGTTTTCAAAAAAAAAGTAGGTGTTCTTTAAAAGAATTTTTTTAATACATAGACATACTTCAAAAGAAGATTTAGAAAAACATAGACATACCTCAATTCCCGCTATAACTACCAAACAAGTTTTCCAAGGTTCAACAATCACTCTCAATTGATTTGGATGAGAAAGATTAGAATTATACACTTTTCTTTTGAACTCCCACCCTTTTCGAAAACTAGGGGTTTTCACCCAAATTCATGTTCTTGCTTTCATAAGATTCACCCATGGATTCTATTAATATATAAACCAAAAACAATCCCTATAACCATACTAGATTTACAAAAACTTACCTCACAACGAATTCCCAACGATTCTTTCCTCAATAGTTCTCTAATCGAATTCTCACAATTTATGTAATAGATAAGGATTCTGGCGTTAATATTTGTTAATAATCCATGTAGAGGTGTTAGAATTAATTACAAATACATGAAGTAACCTTACGTTGGTGTGGGAGGGTGTGGAGAGGAGAGAAAAGTCGACTTAAGGTTTTGTAGAAGTGAAAATAGGCTTAAATTGCAGAAATTCGTGTTTTAAAGTTGAGTTCTGCACTTTTGGGGGGTTTGGGCATCACCCTACCATCGCACGGAAGTTTTTGGATTTGGCAGATTTGTCATGCTATGGTTAGGCGTCGCCCAACCACAGCACAGAACTTTCTGCACATACACCCGATCGTAAATTGGTCATAACTCCTTGTGTAGAGCTCTGTTTATGCTTTACCATATATGTTGGAAAGGTATTTCAAAGATCTACAAGTTTCGTGTTTTGAGGTTTCTGAAATTCATAACGGATTCTCGTGTAATTAAGCTGGAAGTCAGCCCCACTATAAACTTAGTCGATTCCATCAAATCTTATGCACCTCACTATTTGTCTTGGCCTTAACGCAACTATTTCCTCCCAAACTCATCCCAGTAGGACTTCATATAGCTATAATGTCCCATTATTACTCATTTAATACTTTCACACCTAATCTAAATTTACAGAGTGTTACATACACTGTCCTACTTGTTAAGTCATGTGTAAGTAAAGTGGAAGATAAATACTCCAAAGATGTTATCCAATAGTCTAAATATAAACAAAAGGAAGTGCGGAAATTAAATGAGTCAAATACATCCCAAAACCTGCTCTAAGTCATACAAGAGCTTTAGAATATCTAATACATGTCCCAGAGAATAAAATAACTATTTGAGGTGTCAAATAGATTATAAATAAATATGGGGAATCCAGGGGCCACGAGTCAACCATATAGCTCACCCTAAATATCTCGAATGCTTTTCCCCGGGAATAGCCACGATGTCTCGAACTAGAACATGGGTCTGTATTTGTACCAGAAAAGGATAGCAAGTGTAGGTGAGTACAAACCACTAGTACTCCTTAGGTATCATAGGACGACAACAAAATAATAACACATATATTGTATAAAGATTGAAACAATGCTAAATAGATCTAATAAGCCAACAATACTTAGTCTTACTTCCTTGGCCAAGTTTCACCCAATTCATCAAGAGAACATTTAATAACATAGGGAATGCAATCGACCATATGAATGAATGAATGCAATGCACTGGCCATACTCATTCCTGGTACGCACATGCTAGCGGTCATTCTTTCTAGTCATGACCTATGGGGGACTCACGAGGTCCATATACCTCTCAGCTCCATCTGACATTTACCCTCGGACTGGGCGAGAATCATATCATATCATACCATACATTATCAACTCATCTCCCATCAAATTATCTGAAACCATTTCCCTTTGAACTTAAAGAATAACTTTCTTACCTCTTTTTCGACCTCGTCAAATAATCTCATATCTCATTCACACTCTCATTTCAATGAATATGAATATATATATATATATATATATATATATATATATATATATATATATATATCTATATGTGTGTGTGTGTGTGTGTGTGTAACGGGGTAAGTACTGCATGCATGGTAACATAGGCAAAATAATATCACGAGGCATGAGATGAGAAAATGCACATGGAAGTTTCACAATAGCAGTTCAATATCAAGTATAATTCCACTTTTACAACTTACACAAACCGTGAAGTGATGAATGCAAATGGATCAATGTGTACACGTATCAACAAACGTGGATATCATAGCCCAAATAAGCAACATATATACCAACTTAATGGATATATCACCACAACCAATGCTTATAGGCCTAGCATGCTTTCCTCGTCAAAATATCATAATCATGCGACAATTCCCAAACAAATACAACATATCCACCCAAGTGTTTGTCACAACCATTGAGGAGGGACCTCCCTTTCACGGAAAAACCCCCTTCAATATTTATAAACTATATACGTCTCCAATTGGAGTCTAAAATGCAAACCGTAACCTGCCTCAATGTCTACTGGGAGCCACAAACCTTCAAACCTAAGCCTTCCCTTTCTAGAGTACCTGCGAATGAGCAAAGTCTATCAAGTTACGAATTCTACATTAATACACGATTCTAAAGATACCTATAAAGCCATAAGAATGATTCAGCTCCAAAAGGTCAATTCAAAACTCCGTCCTCAACCCCGAGGGTTAAAATAGTAATTATATCATGAAATCGAGTTCAACATAATATAAATAGTAATCTATGAGGTCACATGAATCTAACAACACCCATATTGTTTGTTATACTTTAGTCCGGAACCCCAAAATGAACTCAAATATCCAAACCCGAACTCCAAGGGCAAAACTGGAATTTCGAATCATAAATAGGTTACCCATGATATAGGGAGTCTAGATGCCGAGAATTAATCAAATTCAACATCAATTTCATGATTAATTGAAGAAATCTTTATTTTAAACTTAAGGTTCATAAACTCCTAAATCCCCCTCCTAATCATGATTTCTAACATGAAATCCCTTAATAATCAATGATATAACAAAAATAGGAAGATTAGAAGCTTACTCATGTGATAAATCTTACAAAATCCTTCAAAAATCTATTTAAACTGAAGTCTCTAGCTCCAAATCTGTGAATGAATAGCCTCAACACGAATTGGGGAATTAAATATCTAACTGCCCAGCGATTTCCGCAGAAGCGGCCCATTTCACGCACCAGCAGGTCCACTTCTGCGTCCCAAGTCTTGCATCTGGAAGGTCTACTTAATTGGCCCAGGTCCGTAGGTGCGGAACTTGTTACGCAAGGGTGGCCTTGCTTCTGCGGCCCATTTCATGTAGAAGCAAGCTTAGCCTAATTGAACCCCTCTCACACCTATGCCCACCTTGCACATGTGCCGCTCCGCAGCTGCCACCGAAATCTCACAGAAGTGAGACACCAGAAAACCAAAAAATCAGCCAAGTCCCAAACTTTAACCCAACACACGAAACTCCTCCAAGACCTCCTTGACATAAATCCAATATGCATTTTTCATAAAAACATGACACGAACTCGCTCGCGTTCATGGAGTTCTAAAAAGAGGTCATCTTGACCCAGGGCTGACGAAGGTCAACTCCAAAAACATAAATTCTCCTAATCTCAACCAATTACACAAAACACACACGACGACCTCAGAACCCGAACCAACTATCCTACCAAGTCAGAAATCACGTTACTTACCTAATAAAACTATCGCAATTTGATTTCGGACACGTTTAAGCCAAAAGTCAACTATAGGCCAAAGTTTTCCCAAAATCACAACTTAAGAATTCAAAACTTGAGGTCCTCACTCCGATACTAATCCGATTGCCTCGATAACCATGCTACCTACCCTCGCAAGCTAAAAATGTCAAAGTAAAGATAAGGAAAGGGTTATTTAAGGAAAAATAGGTAAAATCACCAAAACGACCTAACAAGTCTCTTACAAAAAGGAACGTTAGAAACTTACCCCCCAAAAAATCTTGAAGAATGCCCTTGAAATCTCCTGAATCCGAGCTCCCAAGCTCCCAAAATTGAAAAATGGATAATGAGGTTTGAAGTTGGAAGATATAATGTCACGACTCAAACCGATGGGCCATGACTAGTTCTCGAGCTGGACACTCGTATTCGAACCTTCTAGATATAATCAGATTGAAAATAAAAAAAATAGGGAAATTTGCAAAAACATGTTGTAGACTCATAATGTCATATATCAGAATGAAACTATCTCCTGAGGAGTCACAGCTAACCAAAACATAACAAAATATGCAAGAGGACAAGGCTGCCACTATATACGGGAATATCCACAACGAACTACGTCGATATAGCTGACCAAAACATATATACGACCCACACATTTCTACAGACCTCTAAGAGTATAACAGTGAAATATGACAGGACGGGCCTCGCCGTACCCCTGAATATGCATAAGTCTATATCAAAAGGATCTGTACCAAAATGACTCAAGCTCCGGAACCATGGAGTTCTCCAAGAAGTTGAGCAGAAGTCCTAGGCTGGAGGATCACCAAACTGAGTGTTTGTATCTACGGGCATGAAACGCAGCCCCTGAAGAAAGGGGGTCAGTACGGAAAATGTACTGAATATGTAAAGCATGAATTATAGTAATGAAGATCATGACTGAGTGAAAAGATGACAGGAGATAAGTATGATAATCAAGGGATACCAATGCATTTGTATCTTATGTTATGAGTCATGCATATATATACTATGTATACCGTACCCGACCTATTATGGGACTCGATGAGTGAAGTCATATACATACATATATATCGTACCCGGCCCTTTATTAAGGGACTCGATGAGAAAAGCCAGCTGATCGGTGGTTATGTAAATATATACAGTACCCGGCCCTTTAGTAAGGGACTCGGTGAAATCTATATATATATATATATATATATACCGTATCCGGCCCTTTAGTAAGGGACTCGGTGAAATGATGCAATGAAAATGTATATGAATGCCAAGCCTTTCATTAGCAACTCCTAATCCTGTATGAAGACTCTTTTGTGAATGCACAATCATGTTATCTCAGGATATCTTTTGAAAGAGTTATTATCAATGTGAGAACACTTAATATTAGGGGCAATCATGTACAAAATGAATCATCATTTGGGATTCGAGAGAATAGATAGGATGAACTAACACTTGGGGGACCAAAGACAACTATCATATCAAGTACTACTGAGAACTAGAGTTCCTTGGAGTCACATGTGTTCGTCGTTTGTTCATTTGATGTAATTCATGCCAAAGAAGGAAGAAGGGATAGCTTTACATACCTTTGTGCTTATCAACGACTCACTATATATATATGTATACTGCCCGTAGTACTTCAACCTACATCAAGACATTAAAACTATGGTTAAGCTATGAAAGGGCTTAAAACAGATTTCTAAGCTAGTAGCTCATTTCTAGAAAATCGGGCAGCACCTCCTCTACATTTCTTTACTTCTGAAATCCAAAACAGCAACCAAAAACAATATTAACAACATCAGCAGTCAACACTATCAATCCATCTCCTTAGCACCATAAGAACAATCCCAAAAATTCATAATTATAGCATAGCGAGCGGCAAGCTCAGTTTCCGATCTTACAACAATAGTTTTGAACTCCTCTTCTTTCCAGAATTTATTGACATATTAACAACATCAATAACAATGAAAATAACAATCAACAACACGTCCATCCCTCCAACAATACAAGAATAACCTCCACAATCCATTAGGTCAACATTCAACAATAGATTAGGACTTCTAGTCGATGTTTCACAAGTTCTTGACAAGCCAATATAAGTAAAGCTTCAGCTAGCTCATATACATAAAGAATAATTGAAACCTTACCTTGATTAGAATTCCTCAATTAACTCACAACAGAAGCAGCTCCTACGTGTGTTCACTTCCGCACAAAACGATTATAATACTTGTGTTAATCGACCTGAAATGTAACGACGAACTATGAGGCTACTACTCTTCAATTATATGGGTCTCTCTACATCATTTTACCTTCCAAAACTTACAGGAACAGTAGCAAAAGAGATAGCTCAACAACAACACAAAACAGTCCACAAAACAGCCCAATAAACCTAGCAACTTAAAGTTCATTTTTATGCGGTTTGTTTTCAATTTCTTACCTTTAAAGTGCTCCAATCAATTCAGTTTGTGGGGGAATAAAATATAAGGTTAACCCTTACCTTTTCTGTAGAAATATTGCTCTTGGTTCAGATTCTAACAAGATTTAATCCTCCCTTCAACACCAACTTGAAAAGGGATGTAAATCACCTAGAGTTTATGGGGTTTTAGGGGCTGTTTTGTAAGAAATGTTAGAAGAACACTTATAAACCCTAAGAGAAAGAGGGCTGCTGCCTTGAGAATGTGGGGAGAGATGTTTATGTTGTTTCTAAGTGCAAATGAGGTGATATATGTATATATATAGCCTCCTAAAAAGGCTTGGGAATATGGGTATTATGCTGCCCCAGATCTGCCCTATCCTTGTCCTTTCTATTTTTAACTAGGTCCATACACTTTAAGTAGGTGCATCACCTACTTGTCGTTAACTTTTCACCTACTCAAGCAAGTAGGATGGAGAGTAAGTAGGTTAAGCAAGCACGTCGGGTAAGCAAGCATCTTGTTTATATTTTCCCAAATTTCTTTTCTCTCAACTTAGTCATGTATATGTTGAATGAAAATACAAGATGTGACAATAAGCATGTCTAGTATCGTATAACCTCGAAGATAATGTGTGTGAAAGATTAGGACAACTAATCATACGATGAATCTCAAGGTACAAAACTATGAGGTGTAATATATAATCTGCCCAGACCCAAAACCTTCTTCGCGAACATGATGACCCAGCGCGAATGCGAGAGCCATGTCGCGAACGTGACCCTCACTCAACATCAAGTGTAACGACCTGTTTTTTCGTTACCATAATTCTTCTATTTTTACCCTCGTTGACTCGTTCCTGAGTCTCATTAGAACTATTTTTGACTCGATAACACAGTAGTCATGGCTTCCTAGGCTTCTTTTGAAGTTTTGGAGCATCCTTTAGAAAATGTGGCTTTAAGAGATAACCGTTCGACCGGTGGTTGACGTTTGGGTAAACAGATCCTTTTTAGAAATCTGTCAATAATGAGAGGTTTGAATGATCAGTTGTGACTGATTGGAGGGCTTGGTTTGGTTCCCAATGCACTCGATGGCATTTTGGGAACTTGGGTTGGAAAGTTGATAATTGGGCCATCGGGGTTGACTTAGTCAAAGAAGCCTCCGATGGAAATTCTGAGGCCATGAGTGTGTTCGTAGCGCATTTTTATGTATATCCATATATTTGGTTTGAATGTTTCGAGCCTTGGGTGAATGTCGGATTTCGGGATGAAATTACGAGACTTGGAAAATATTTTTGGTGTGTGGTTACCGCTGCAGCGGTAAGTTGACTCTGGCCTTGACCGCTGGGGAAATACCGCTGGAGTGGCAAATGCGACCACTAGAGCGGTCGACTAGCAGTTTTTATAAGTTTAAAACCCCAAAACCCTAGTCATTTTTTCTATTCCGACTTGAGAGCTTTGTGGAGGTGAATTGGAGGGTTTTCAAGTGATTTCTTCCCTAAGGTAACATTCCTACCTTATTATGGTTCCATTAACCTCTCTTAATCATCTAGCATAATCTTGAATTCATAGAATCTAATAGGTTTTCAAATGGGTTCTTGAGTTAAGTTCTAAATCATTTTTGGCTCCTAGAATCTTTCTAAATAGTAAGATTAATGTTGAATATGAATATGGTGAGGAGAAACTAGCTAGAGTCATATTTTCCATAAAAATATGACGATTATAAGAAGGGTTTTTATGCGTTTTCTTCCTAAATGGGTTCTTATCTTTGAAATCTTGTATTACTGGTTGGGTTAGCTTCATTAAGCATGGATTTGATGATTATAAACTATATAAACCTGTTCTTCCATTTTTAGAGGTAAAATTTTAGGATTAAAGTTAGGGTTCTTAGACCCAAATTTGGGGGTTTTCACATTAATGATGATTTCAAGAATTAATTAAGTATTTCCTAGGATTAAAGTAATAGGTTTTGACCCTTTGATATTGAATTTGGTATTTTGGTCATAAAATTCCTGTTTTGCCCTTGGGACCTTTTTTCCTAAATTAAAGGTTGGAATTTGACCCGAATAGAAAGTAGCCAATATGGGTATCATTATTTATGGTTTCTTACATAGAATTCATATGTGATAGAGTTTGATTATTTGGACACACTTCGAAAGACAAGGCAACATGTGGGTTCGTGGCACCTGTTCGGCTGTCACGTAGGTTATGGCTTCCCTTTTGGTAGACCCCGATTAGTTTCATATATTCGTATATTAGAAGGAACGGAGAATGCATGTATAGGAATTGGAGATTTGGGATGGAGTCTTAGGATAGTAATGTTGTGTGATTGTGTATTCGGGCTTGTGGCCTATAAATTCCTTAGGTTGTTTGATGTCATTTTTCTTTAATATCGGTGGATATATGTGACCTGGAAGTACCGGGTGAAACCTATTGTTGTGTCTAATGATGAGAAATTCCCGTAATGTGTGATTATTATGTTTTGTCATTAATACACCAATGATTGTGATTGAGTTCTAAAAAGAGTTGTGATGAATGATTGTGAGTGTAGGGTGAGATTACTTGTTCTAAGCTAATAGGCTGATTTAAGAAAGTGGTAATAATGCATATCGATTGGTTGACCTGTTGTGTGTTGGGACTAGCCACCCAATTGTGTTGTGCTTGACAGTTCTATTATGTTGGCTTGATGCCATGAGTTGTTGATAGGGATTAGATCTCGTTATCCGTCTTGCTTCGGATATATTATTGCCATACCCACTGTGGTATTTGTGGTTCGGTAATACCAACTTGTCACAACCCATTTTAGGACCGCGCGGGGACCTACCTTTCCACTTCGGTAGGCGAACCCTCTTACTGAATAACACATCAGTTAAACAAGACGATTTATTAAACCATTAGACATTTAGAAATATAGCAGAACTTCATAATGTAATCAATATCGATAAGATTACAACCATTTAATAAGTACAGACTCGATCCAACTTCCTATAACCTGGCCTAGACTAGCACAAGAGCGACTAATGAATTCAGATTACCACTACATTCTAAGACTTAACCTCCGTCCTGGAATAAAGTGGGAGGTGGCCTTCCAGATAGGCACTGCACATTTCTGCTCATATAACAATCAACCACCTGAAACAATCTACACCCCAAAAAGGGTGTAGTAAGTGCAATATTCGTACAAACCATGCGTATTGAGTAAGTATCATAGGCCGACAATGGTTGGTAACACATATCAGCAAAAGAATTCACAGATAAACATGACAACAACCTAATCAAGTCATACGTCTATCTACCACACAATGTACATCAATACCTTTCAATCATTAACTTCGCTCTAATAATCACCGATCAATCTCACAACAATTTTGCAATTCACATGTCATTAAATCATTCGTGTTAGTTTAGTAGTCTACTCAACATTAAGGCGCCCGATATTCTACGTCACATAGAGGCTAAACATATAATTAGTCTTACGGACGACCTAAGGGATACCACAACAGTTTCAAACAATAGATTCGGATCCAAACACACGTCGTCGCCTAAGTAAAACATCTACTCCCAAATGTGCCAAGTCTGAATATGTCAAGTCCGAATCCAACATCACAACTGCAATGCAATAGTGCATGAATGCTATGCAAATGAGGTGCGCACATGTACTACGGACAGAAATATCGACATCTCGGTAGGACAACCCAGCGTGACTCGCGAAGTCTAAGTGCCACCCGTCGGATCTTTGCCCAACTGATAGACGGGATCTCGGATCTTTGTTGTGACGAATGATTGTGAGTTTAGGGTGAGATTATTTGTTTAAAGCGTGTGGGCACCTACCTTTCCCTCCTCGGTAGACGAAGCCTCTATTCAATTAACGCATTAATTGACAAGGACAAATCATTTTAAACCAAGAGGTACTTAGAAATAACAGCGGAACATCATAATATTTTTAATAAACTCAAGATTCGATAAGATTACAACCAATAAATGATTACAGACTCGATCCAGCTTCCCATGACCTAGTCTAGACTAGTATAAGAGCGACTAATGATTCAGATTACCACTACATTCTAAGACTCAATCTCCGTCCCGGAATGAAGTGGGAGGAGGCCTTCTAGATAGGCACCGCACATCGTATCACAATCAATCACCTGAAACAATCTGCACAAAAAAACAAGGGTGTAGCAAGTGCAGTATCAGTACAATCCACGTGTATTGAGTATGTATCATAGGCCGATAATGGTTAGTAACACATATCAATAAAAGAATTCACAGATAAACATGATCATCAAATAAATCAATTACCATCATCTATTTACCGCACAATGTGACACCAATACCCTTAACTCATTCACCTCCCGCTAATAACCACAAACCAAATCCACAATAATATCACGACAATCATATACCATTAATACCATTCCTTTCCAGTCTAGGAGTTGACTCTTCACTATGATACCTTTAGTCTACATCCCTTACAGGCCAAACATACCACTGATCCAACAAGGAAACCACAAGGTAATTCAGCTAGTAAAAGTCACGGATAATAAAAAACAAGTACACATCATCGCCTAAGTGGCATCTAATCCCAATGGTGCCAAGTCTCAATAAATCAATCCAAATCCAACATCACAAGTAAGCACCAAATCTTCTCAAACAAGCTATAATGCAATGCAATGCAAGATGCATCAACGCAATGAAAGATGTATGAATCCGATGCAATTCCATGCAAATGAGGTGTACACTGATACGTTTAAATTTACACTTTTAATGGTGTAAAGCAGACGATGTAAAATATAGTAACCCAACGAGGTTGGGGTCTAATCTCACAGAGAATATGTTGTGAAAAGTTTACTAAACAAGTATTATACTAATCTTGCGGTCCTGATGTATTCTACAAAAAAGGTTTTACAGTTGTTTTGGTTTGTGGACTAATTTAAAGTGATTAGAAATCTAAAGTTGTAAATATATGGGTAAGAAAAACCAAGGTTATGTCCCCGTCAGATAAAGTGTGTGATCATGGGTATCAATCTTGATATACTTTTAATGGATCGTTTGTATGGATGCACTTAACCTCTATGTGAATTTGAAATATTTCCCAATAAGAAAGATTATTTCTTTCTATGCTTTTTCACAGGATAAGAAAGTATGCATGAAAAAAGGTTAATTATGTCAAGTAAATTCTTCTTATTCCTAAGTGAATTTATTAAACAAGGTTTAAAGCCTTGAATTCTTGTTTTTGTTCTTACCTAACCCTAGCTATTTGCCCAAATAAACTAAAGTTTATGGCGTTAGCTAATCTTTGCAACCACTAACTATATGACGAAAACGAAGAAAAAATAAACCCTAACAATCCATTATGCGAATATCATTCACGATCCCAAATCACAACACACCCATCCTTGGGTTCACAACCTTAGTAAAGGTGTTCAGCTACTCATGGCAACAAGAAAACAATAAAACATTGAAGATTGCATAATTAAATTTTGTATTGAACTTACGAATAAAACTTGAAAGTAACGATTGTATTTGTCTGGAAAATCTTCAATAGTAATAATAACTCAAAAGTAATTACTATAAGTCTAAAACTCCAGATGTCTGCAAAATAAAACCTAAATAGGTATTTATACAAGTTAAACTCCAAATAATCAATCTCAGTCTTGTTCCAGCTCGGTTTGCACTTTGATGAGCCGTCATTGCGCTTCGACGGTCATCGACAGGTTCGATGAGCATGTCGACGATCTGATGACATATTTTCAACTTGCAGGACTTCCATCGTCGAGGAACTTCGACAGATCATCGATCATGTAGACGGTGCAGGTCGACAGTCTGATGACTTTTTCACTTTGCAGGAACTTGAACGACGAGGCAACTCGACGGACCGTCGAGCATGTTGACAGTCCGTCCTTAATGTATATCCGAACATATCACTTGTCTTCCTCATTTTTTGCTTACCGAGCATTCTAGCTTCGAAATACCTGCACAACACACAAAACACATCAAACTAACACAAACTTGCTCGAAAACAAGTTAAACTTAGCGTTAAAAAGCATTAGATGTGCCGTAATTTCACGGCACATCAACATTCTCAACTTAAAGTCTTTGCTTGTCCTTAAGGAAGTTAACTAACAGACTCAATCTACAAATGTCTTGATCTTACAAAGTAAAACTGCCTACAGTGGTTCTGGCAATTAACTTCTGGCATATCATGTGTATCACAATGACTCTCCTCCCCTATAAAGACAAAACCAATCAAAGATTCGTCGCAACTAACAATGAGGCCTCAATTGATGACATCTAGTTATCAAAGAAACCATAGCGCACACGAATCAAGACTCATGAGAAACCAGTCACTTAACAAATTCTCATGCTGTCACTAAGACCAAAGAATGCCCCAACATATATGTACACATAAAATGGGACAAAATACAAAGGAGAAGAGAAGCACTCACACTCACAAAGAAATTCTCTATCTAAGCATGCAAATACCATAGGCTTGCCCTTATTTTCAGTACCCTCGACTTTGGACAGTTTGGCTTTGATCACACTAGGACTTTTTTAGGGTTATAATGTAGGTATGGGGACGGGTAGTATGCATATTTGGATAACTGTGACTCACCCTCCTTGAACACTACACCTTATTCTTTTCTTTTACACTTTTCGCCTTTTGGTTTCTTCCATTTTTATCGGTTTATTGCCTCTGTGTGGTTTTATTGCTATTCTACTTCTATATATTATTTTTTTTTTCTTTTTGTTTTCTATTTTTTTTTCTTTTTGTTTTCTTTTTTTGTTCATTCTCTACACTTACCACACCGATTCTTTTAACTAAGCAATTCACTTCTACCCCACTCTAGGCTTACACTTCATGTTCCCCTTATTCCACCTATCACCCTGAACTTAGACTTTTAGCCTCAATCTTATTATTTTAGTGCCAAGAAGGGATCGGGTGCAAAGAGATGGATATTCAGAACGGGTATCGGCTTATTATAGCTAGTCAAAGAATAGGTTTTAAGGCTCAAAATGGCTAACAAGGGATATTAATCTATGGGTAGGCTTATATTTAGGCTAAATAGGGGTTCCTAACACAAACAAAGCCTAAGATAATTTCACAGCTTCACTTATCTACAGAATGCAAGCACGACTAACTAGGAGAGTTCTAGATTACATACACAACTAGAGAATATATCTACAAAACCTGACAACACATGGTATCAGAATTGTCAACACACTAGTCTTCCTGCTATAATTCCGCGCACAAGGTAACTCAATAATCTTAATGTCACACAAAGAAGTATATATGTCAATTAAACTACCAAGTCCAAGTTTTCAAAAATTTCGGAGGGGCTAATTTTTTTTTTCAAATCAAAACAAACAAGACAACCCTAAGTTATTCAAACCACCACCACATAAGTCAAAATTACTCTATTTTATTTAAACACATCCTAAACATTCGAAATTCAACAAAAAGTAAATCCCTCAGGAAAAGAACCATGGCAAAGAAAAGCCGAGGGGGTCTTAAACACATATATACAAATCAAATACTCCCACCCCTAACTGAAAAAGTCTGCAATGTCCCCAATGCAGTAAAAGTAAAACAAGGGAGTAGGAATACCTGTGGCGTACTAGGCGTGCTGCTCTTCTCGCGACTCATCGTTCCGCAAGGCATCAAGTGGTGCAACCGCACCAGCAGTAGTATCAATGGCTGCATCTGCAGCAGCTTCTGTAGTAGTACCAGTAACTGCTGGCACTGGAATAGGAAGGGGCGGTGGCAATGACACGCCAACTGGAGCACTGCTCAAAGTGGCTCCTATGGTCCCAAAAGGGAAATTCTCCACAAGATATCTCTAAATGGCCACTGCCATGTGCTGCTGCTCTAGACTTGAACTTGTCGACTGAGTACTCTCTCTCACGTCCTCTACCACCTCTTCCTCATTAAGAGCCAATCTCTTTCTCTTTCCTCGACCACCTACCGCGGTAGGCGCAATGAACTGCAAAACTGGAAGCTCCTCCTCAATCTCTGCTGCAACAAATGGTGGTTCTGCTACTAGGCTAAGATCACGAGCCTTCAACAATAAAACATCAGCCTTAAGCTGCTCCAACTTTGCCCTCAAAGCATCAGTGGAAGTGGTCGGGCGGGCTATTTCCAAGGCTGTCAATCTCATCTCAAACCCATCTAGCTGGGCCGATAGTGTCATCCTCACAGGATCTAGAATCTCACCCACTTTCTGTCTCACAAAATTATCAAGCTGGGACACTGTTACGCCTTGTAGTTTTGTACATTGAGATCGCTGGGTATTAGTCCCTTAATTGGGGACACATGAGTTATTGTCGAAAATATACGAGATTATACGTGCTTATTTTATGATTATGAGGGTTTAAGTTCATGTAGTAGGTCAAGGAAGGGTTGGAGAACAAGTGAATCAATGCGATTAAGTTTTCCAGAACTTTAGAGAAAAGTTAGGTAAGATTTCATATGATAATTTTGGTCTAAATTGGAGAAAGAAAATCTTTTAGTATATTAGGAGTTTTGGAGTGAAACAAAAGCTTAAATTGAAGTTCGGGAAGTCTAGTTTACGCAACAAACCGCGCATCAATCCGACATCGAAATTAAGCATCATAGGCATTTTAAGACAAGCTGCCAGAGCAGGGATTAACTCTGCGCGAAGGCACCTGGGGTGGCACGAACCAGCAGAGGAGCCAGGGGACAACTCAGCACGAACACGCTGAGCAATTTTTAGGTCGGTGCAGGCAGACCATGGAATCTTATAAAAGGAGGATTACCCCCTTATTTTTCATAAAAGCACCTCAAAACTCTCTCAAATATTTTGGAAATTTCCCCCAACTTCCAAATATCAAATTTTAGCCCGAATTAAATTTAATCTTCGTATTCGGGTTCGGACAGCGTATAGTTGCGGTTGTAAAATCGTATCGGCGAGTCTTGGCTTGAGCTCAAGGTGAAAAGTGAAGATATTGTGGTTCTAGCGAAAGTAAGGTATGAATCTTCCTTTATTGATATTGATTTAGGTTTATTTACGAAGATAAAGTTATTAAATAATCGTATAACAAGCTGGTTAGTTGAGAAATTTGGAAAACATCGTGAGGGATGTTTTATGGAGCATAATGGCATTGATCATGTTTGTTAATGTTGGTATTGTTGTTGTTGTTGGTGGTTGCTGGATTATGATTTCGGGCTAGGCATATAAATAGGGGAGATGATGCCTGATTATCGGCCGGATATGAAGTAGTTTAATTTGAAAGCTTAATATAAGTATACGACGATAAGTTTAACGATAGTATGAATTCTCTCAAATGTAGATTTGCGAGCTCAGGAGGACATTCGTAAGTAGTAGGAGACAAAAAAAGCTATGTTAAGGCTAGCCCCTTTCTTTCTAAGGCATGATTCCTATGTTGTGACTCCCTACATGTCTTCCATAACATTCTTGTTCCCGAAAAACTAGAAGTTTCTGGTTCTCAAGGTTTTTATGATGTTAAAGACCAGATGTTTTCTATGATGACCATGATGACTATGATGACTCCTTTCTTGTGAAATCACACATAATTTTCATGATGTCCTTATTTCCACGAGTTAGAGATTCATGATTCTTAAAGTTTCTTATGATGCTAAAGATGATTATGTTCCCACGAGGATAATGATCCTATTTATAGAAGTTTCAAAGTTTATGATTTTAAATGCTATGATGAGCTTATTGAGTTTATTTCATGATTCCCTTGATTTTATTCATTGTTATTGATCTCACCTTATAATCATTGTTCTTTCAAGGTGAGGTAAAGCGATGATGATTATTCCATAATATAAATATGGAGAAAAGACATCATTTTCCCCCCAAACTTGGCACGAAAACTCACTTTAGCAACTAAACTTAACTGGTAATTATGTACCCCCCTAAACAACTTATACATCAATTATTTTGAACCTTACGTGGCCCATACTAGTTGAGAGGTGGGTGTTGTTCACCACTCGCCGTCTGATAGGTCCACGTCATTAATTTTTTTTAATTCCTCGAAAGTTATTTTATTATTTCTTTAGTTTCTCCCTTCTTCTTCCTTTTTCCCTATTTTTTTTTCTTTTCCACATCCATCCATGGTAGATCTTCACTTTAATGGCAAATTCAAGTTTCCTCCATTAAAGAAGCACAGTGAGCTTCATCACCATCACTTCTCCTTCACTCCACAATCCATAAATTAACAACATCAAACCATACCAAACATCATATACTTCTCTCCAAAACGTCATCATTTTTCACCCATTATTACTATTATTAGCAACCCCATTTCTTCCATAACCATTTTAGAGGCTCTTCCTCAAAATTAAAGACCATCCCATTTGAAGGACAAACTATGCAATTTCTTTATTTTTGTGTTGTTGCTACTACCCTCGTCCCTCTGCCCCCACTCACCCCTCCTCTCCCTCTCCTTCTTCCCCATCGTTTCAAGCTTACTACGGCAATTCAAGTGAGTCTTTTGCTTTATGTGCTTTGTAACTAAAGATATGAAGCTTCAAAGGACGAATTGTAACAAAAAGTGGAGAAATAAGTGATTTAGATAAGTGGGTGTTGTTTAAATTGGGGAATTTTCAGAAATTGGGTTTGAACAACAACAACATACCCAGCAGTGTATTCTTTCTTAGTAGTAATAAAGTAAAGGTGAAGGAAGCGCAATGGCATTAAAATCAGTACTCGATTCTTCAATGCCATTAACGTTAACTTATTTTGTTCTTCAATGGCATTATCGTTAACTTATTTTGTTCTTCAATGGCATTAACGTTAACTTATTGTATCTGATCTCTTCAATTTATCTAGAAAAAGAAAGGAAAAAAATTTTAAAAAAGAAGAAGAAAGAAGATGAGGATCGAGAGCAGGTACAGGGGGAGGATGGGGAAGAAGGAGTTAGAAGAACGGGAAAGGGAAAATAATAAGAAAGAAAAGGAAAATTTTAATTTAAAATAGAAAATAAAATATTAAGAAAATCTTAATATATCATCCAATTAGAAGATGACATCTGTACAGTTGGGACCACTTTTAGTGTTATTTTTTTCATCCTATGCGCTTTTAAGAAATTGGGTACACTTTCTTGCCACATCACCCATTAAGGTGGTATTTAATTAAATTGAAAGTTGTTTAGGGGGGTAAATAATTACAAGTAAAGTTTAGTTGCTAAAGTGAGTTTTGCTGCCAAGTTTCAAGGGGAAATGATGTCTTTTCTCTATAAATAGGAGGTTACCAACCTTACGTCGCTCCGATAAAGTGATAACTTTTATTTGGGCTCTCCTACTTGATATATATATATATATATATATATATATATATATATATATATATATATATATATAAGGGATATGGGGAAAAGGGCGAGGCGTTCTATACGCATAGCCACCTGATCAGTTGGTATATTATGATATCGTCTAGGACGCGGGATGCCCAGATGCGGGATATATGGGTATGGATCGGGCTGCACGTTCCGCATCAATATAATATAGATATATATTGATCGGGCTACACGTTTCACAGCAATATAATATAAAATATTTACGGATCGGGCTGCATGTTCCGCAGCACTATTATGTTATATAAGCTTGAGAAATGTTTTATGAAAAGGCTAAGCATGCATGACATTCGCCTTAAGAGGCAAGCAGACATACAGGTTATCCTTATCTCATGTTATGTTCTGTATCTTTATTATGTGGTTACTCTTGCCTTACATACTCAGTACACTGTTCGTACTGACGTTTCTTTTTGTGGGTGCTGTGTTCATGCCCGCAGGTAGACAGATAGACGGGTCTGATCCCTATGAGTTCCATCAGTGGCATCTCAGAAGCGCTGCCATTGTTTCGGAGCTGCAATCTTTTGGTACTACTCCTTTGTACATATATACATGGGCATGGCAAAATCCTGCCCTGTCTTATGAATTCATGTATTCTACTTAGAGGCTCGTAGACCTATGTATGCCGTTAGATGTTCACTAGCTTCTTCAGTTCTTATTACTGTACAATATTTCGGTTGTCTCGTTGGCTTATGCTTGTGAACAGTGTTGTTGATGGTTGTACTAAGTATGATATTCATGAGCTATCTATATGGCCCACTTAGAAATGGTTATGGAAAGTTATACTAGAGGTGCTCGGTAGGCTAGTACCGGGCACCCGTCGTGGCCCTTCGGTTAGGTCGTGACAAAAGTGGTATTAGAGTAGTTCGTCCTAGGGTATGTCTACGAGTCGTGTCCAATAGAGTCCTGTTTATGGGTGCGAAGCACGCCACACTTATAGAAGGAGGCTGCGAGGCATTTAGGAATAAATGACCTTCTTTCTTATCTTAGATCGTGCGATAGAGCTATGTTATCAGGTTTCCCTTGTTCTTAATCGTGTGTTATGATTTCAGTAATGCCTGTGAAGAAGAAAGCTACAGCAGCCTAGAAGGGCAGGACGGTTGTTACACCTCTCGTTTCTATTGTAAGAAAACTTATACCTCCCTAGTTGAGTATGACTTGAAATGGAGATTTGTACCCGAGTTTTGAGATGCTACGTATTTTACCTCGTGTATGGAGGTACTAGCAGGTATTCCAGGTCTATTATAGGATTAGAAGATGAACGGATTGAACCGACGCAGGCTGAGCAAATTTAGGGAAGTCTGCATATATCAGACATTATCGACGGACCATTGATCATGCCAACGGACCTTCAATATGCACCGTCACTATGTTCTGTAAATTTTGATTTGCAGAAGCAGATCGACGAGTTACGTCGACGGGCCGTCGATCTCCGCTGTCAATATGACTCTGCAACTTCTGATCTACAGAAGCAGGTCGACGGAGCAAGTCAACGGACCGTCGACACGTCGCTGTTACCGTCGACCTGACCGTCGAACCGCTGATCTGGAATCTTCCAGCCCCAGCTATAAATATACGACCCTAGTCCACAATTTTCAGATTTCACTTTTCTCTCGGTCCTAAAAACTCTAAAATACTCTCTATGCCATATTATCACAAATAGAAGAAGGATTAAAGGATAATCATCATAAATTAGTAGAATCAATGGTGTGGATGCCCACTAGGGTTTGTGGAAGCCATGATTTCCTTTGAATTTGAAGTTGGAGTTTCTTCAACTGAAGAATCTTTGTCCAAAGTTTATTCCTACATCATCAAATGTAATTTTTATGTTCAATTCATGTTATTAAGAGTATTTAGAGGTTAAAAGACTTAGATTATGGAAGGGAGGAGGATATGGGTGAAAATATGAAAATAGTAATTGTTACACCCCTCGTCTCCGTAGTAGTAGAACCTATGGGTTCCTAGCCGGGTACGCCCTTGGAATAGAGACCCGAGCTCGAGTTTGGAGATAGGAAATGTCTTACCCCGTGTACAAGAGTACCAGTATTTGTTTAGGATAATTTACAGAGTTTGAAGTTGAGCGAATCAAGTCGACGCGATCGGAACTGAACCAGAAAAATCTGCAGGACACCAGTCAACGTCGACAGGTCGTCGACATGTTCGACGGACAGTCAACGTGCGGCGTCGATGGGATCCCATAGCTATGCATTTGCAAGCGCAGGTCGATAGGCAAGTTGACGGACCGTCGACATGTCGACGGGCCGTCAACCTGCTCATCGAACCGGACCGCTGTAGCTTTTTTGGCATCTAAGTATAAATATGTGAGTCACGACTTCATTTCATATTTTCCTTCTTCCAAAAATCAGAAAACCCTAATATATTCTCTCCCAATATTTCCATTATATTAGTGAGGATTTGACAAGACCCGGACCCCATAAACCCGAGATAGTGAAGAAAAACGGTTGCTTCTAGGGTTTCTTCAAGTGGTGGAGTTTATGGAGTTGAAGTTGAAGTGATTCTTGGGATTCTTGACCCCTTAAGGTATGTAACTGATTTCTACCTTTGTATTTAAGTTGAGTATCAAGAGTTTTAGTGATTCTAAGTAAAGAGGGGGTAGTTGTGAAAGTGGTAAGATGATGAAAGATTAAATAGTGACTTAGGGTTGTTCTAAGAGATTATTGGGGATGGATTTGAATATATTTTGATATATAAGCATTGTTATTGTTGTTGTAGTTGGTATTAAAGTGAATGAGAAGTTGAAGGGTTGTTAAGCTTATGAGAGAAATGTTGTCCCTGATTCGTTAAGCTCTCTATGCATCTAAAAGAGGCTAGCAAGTAAAGTACCTAGTCTAATGAAGGTCTATGTTATCTTAATTGTAGATTTATAAGTTGAGAAGTAGGATTTGGATGATTTGATATACATCGAGGTATGTTAAGGCTATTCTTTCCTTCTTTTGGCTTGATCCTATGATATGATCCAATAAGCGAGCAAGCACGTCCATATTACTCTACTCTTAGAAATATTAGAAGTGTTTCAGTTTTTGACATTCATGCGCCCCGTTATGATTATTCCTTCTGTTCATGGGTCCAGTTTTATGTATACAGTTATTCATGCATTACATTCATTCATATATATATGTATGTTGACCCGTGACCAGAAGGCGTTATATACGCAAGTATTATACGTATATGGGGTATGGAAAGGAGTAGGCGTTATACACGCATTACCACCTGATCAGCTGGTGCACTATGATAACGATATGAGAATCAAGTTGCAAGTATCGCAGCAATGTATATGATGATAGCCGCAGAGAGGCCGATATGATATGAGAAAAGAGACAGGCGTTATATACGCGCATATATCAGGCGTTATATACGCACATATATATAGATGTATGACGTTCATTGATAGGAATGAGCATGCATATTATGCGCCCACAGAGGCATTGTTAGATATACAGATTTATGCAGATATCAGACGTTATTACAGATGCTTGTGAGCAGAGTTTTCAGACGCCGAAGGATAAGCTAACTTCAACACCAGTTTTGACTCTTCCAGAGGGAGCAGATGGCTATGTGGTATACAGTGATGCTTCAGGTGTTGGATTGGGCTGTGTATTGATGCAGCATGGTAAGGTTGTCGCTTATGCTTCCAGACAGTTGAAGAAGCACGAGAAGAATTATCCAACCCATGATTTGGAGTTAGCGGTAGTGATTCATGCCTTGAAGATATGGAGGCACTACTTATAGGGTGTCTATGTTGACATCTATACTGATCACAAGAGTCTCCAGTACATCTATACGTAGAAGTATTTGAACTTACGTCAGAGGCAATGGTTGGAGAGGTTAAAAGATTATGATGTAGATATTCTGTATCATCCCGGGAAGGCAAATGTAGTAGCCGATGATCTTAGTTGTAAATCTATGGTTAGCTTATCGCACATGTCGCCAGAGAGAAGAGAAATGGTCCGTGAGGTTCATTGATTTGCTAGCCTCGAAGTTCGATTGATAGATTCAGGTGATGCAGGAGTTACTGTTCAAGACAGCGGTATCATCCTTGGTAGTTGAGATAAAAGAGCATCAGTATGAGGATCCTGTTTTAGTTCATTACCTAGATATAACCCCTCAGAAAGAAAAGACACCCTTTGTGATCACAGGTGATGGAGTACTCAGATATCGAGGTAGATTGTGTGTCCCTAGTGTTGCAGGACTCCGTCAGTAGGTTATCGGGGAGGCACATTACTTCCGCTATTCTATTCATCCATGCTCAACAAGATGTACCATGATCTCAAGGAATTTTATTGGTGGGATGGTATGAAAAGAGATATAGCAGAATTTGTCGCTCAGTGTTCGAATTGTCAGCAGGTCAAAATAGAACACCAGAAGCCTGGAGGTCAATTGCAGGCTATGGAGATTCGGACATGGAAGTGGGAGGTGATTAACATGGACTTTATTATAGGGTTGCCCCGTACTCAGCGGAAGTGTGATTCGATATGGGTCATAGTTGATAGGCTCATAAAGTCAACTCATTTTCTGCCTGTCAGAACTACTTATGCAGCCGAGGATTATGCGAGGCTTTATCTTAAGGAAATTGTACGACTCCTCCTTCAACCATTATTTCAGATAGGGGAGCACAGTTCACAGCCAGATTCTGAAAGTCTTTTCTGCGGGGATTGGGGACTCAGGTGACGCTTAGCACCGCGTTTCACTCGTAGATAAATAGGCAAGCAGAGCGAACTATAGAGACCCTTGAAGATATTCTTAGAGCTTGTGTGCTTGACTTTCAGGGCAGTTAGAAGGATCATTTGCCTCTTATCGAGTTTGCATATAACAACAGTTACCATTCCAGTATTCAAATGGCTCCTTATGAGGCCCTATATGGGCGGAGGTGTAGATCGCACATAGGATGGTTTGATGTTAGGAAGAATCAGTTGCTAGGCCCAAACGTAATTCAACAAGCAGTTGATAAGGTGAAAGTGATTAGGGAGAGGTTGCTAACAGCCCAGAGCTGACAGAAATCCTCTGCGGATAATCGGCGACGTAAACTAGAGTTCAAGATGAGTGAGTGGGTGTTCCTGAAAGTTTCACCTATGAAGGGAGTGATGAGGTTTTGTAAGAAGGGTAAGCTGAGCCCTCAATATATTGGGCCATATAAGATCATTCGTATAGTAGGTACAGTGGCATATGAACTAGAATTTCCTTCTGAGTTAGAATCAGTACATCCAGTATTTCATGTATCAATGCTTCGTAAGTGTATCAGAGATCCTTCAAGAGTTGTACTAGTGAATGATATCCAGGTGACTGAGCAGTTATCTTACGAAGAGGTTCCAGTTGCTATATTGGACGGGCAGGTCAGTCGGTTGCGAACCAAGAATGTAGCCTCCGTTAAATTCATGTGGAGGAATAAGAATGTTGAAGAAGTGACTTGGGAAGCGGAAGAAGCGATGAAGATTAAGTACCCGCATTTGTTCCTAGTAGTACATGAGGTGCATTCGGAGGCATCACTTTACCCAAGTATTGTTTTCATTTCAGTTATCGTGATTTGGTCATATGAGGCCATGGTATTGTATGTTGTAGTATGTGGCCCTGTGTGGCATTATTATGGGTTGTTGTGTGTAGGGCGGATTGGTATAAGTACAGGGGAACCTCTGCCAAAATTTTTATAACCCAGGATTGTTCGACCACCAGAGGATGGATGTTCCTAAGGGGGGAGAATGTTACACCCCTCGTCTCTGTAGTAGTAGAACATATGGGTTCCTAGCCGGGTATGCCCTTGGAATAGAGACTCGAGACCGAGTTTGGAGATAGGAAATGTCTTACCCCGTGTACAAGAGTACAAATATGTGTTCCGCGTAATTTACAGAGTTAGAAGTTGAGCGAATCGACGTGATCAGAACTAAACCAAAAAATCTACAGGACACCAGTCAATGTCGATGGGTCATCGACATGTTCGACGGACCGTCGATGTGCGGCGTCGATGGGATCCCATAGCTATGCATTTGCAGGCGCAGGTCGACGGGCAAGTCGATGAACCATCGTTTGTCGATGGGCCGTTGACCCGCTCCTCGAACTGGACCGCTGTAGCCTTTTTGGCATCCAAGTATAAATATGTGGGTCACAACTTCATCTCATATTTTTCTCCTTTCAAAAATCAGAAAACCCTAATATATTCTCTCCCAATATTTTCTATCATATTAGTGAGGATTTGACAAGACCCGGACACAGTAAACCTGAGATGGGGAAAAGGAAAGGTTGCATCTAGGGTTCCTTCAAGTTGTGGAGTTTAGATAGTTGAAGTTGAAGTGATTCTTGGGATTCTTGACCCCTCATGGTATGTAAATGATTTATACCTTTGTATTTAAGTTGAGTATCAAGAGTTTTAGTGATTCTAAGTAAAAAGGGGGGAGTTGTGAAAGTGGTAAGTTGATGAAAGACAAAATAGTGACTTAGGGTTGTTGTAAGAGATGATTGGGGATGGATTTGAATATATTTTGATATATAAGCATTGTTATTGTTGTTGTAGTTGGTATTAAAGTGAATGAGAAGTTGAAGGGTTGTTAAGCTTATGAGAGAAATGTTGTCCATGATTCGTTAAGCTCTCTATGCATCTAAAGGAGGCTAGCAAGTAAAGTACCTAGTCTAATGAAGGTCTATGTTATCTTAATTGTAGATTTATAAGTTGAGAAGTAGGATTTGGATGATTTGATATACATCGAGGTATGTTAAGGCTATTCTTTCCTTCTTTTGGCATGATCCTATGATATGATCCAATAAGCGAGCAAGCAAGTCCATATTACTCTACTCTTAGAAATATTAGAAGTGTTTTAGTTTTTGACATTTATGCGCCCCGTTATGATTATTCCTTCTGTTCATGGGTCCATTTTTATGTATACAGTTATTCATGCATTACATTCATTCATATATATATGTATGTTGACCCGTGACCAGAAGGCGTTATATACGCAAGTATTATACGTATATAGGGTATGGAAAGGAGTAGGTGTTATACACGCATTAACACCTGATCAGCTGGTGCACTATGATGACGATATGAGAATCAGGCTGGAAGTATCGCAGCAATGTATATGATGATAGCCGCTGAGAGGCCGATATGATATGAGAAAAGAGACAGGCGTTATATACGCGCATATATCAGGTGTTATATACGCACATATATATAGATGTATGACGTTCATTGATAGGAATGAGCGTGCATATTATGCGCCCACAGAGGCATTGTTAGATATACAGATTTTTGCAGATACATGCAGATACTAGTTCATACAAGTACATGCAGTAAGTCATTTCAGCTTATGAGTTCAGATTTTATCAATGATTCCGATGTGTATATATATATGATGTTGCTCTTATGCTTTACATGCGTAGTACATTATCCGTACTGACTCCTCATTGCTCGGGGGGCTGCATTTATGCCCGTAGGTATAGGGAGACAAACAGGTTGTCCGGTTCAGTAGGACCTCTAGATCTAGTAGTGCTATGTACGCTCTATTCGATCCGGAGCTACAGTCAGTTTTGGTATGCCCCTTTTGAGATGTGTATGCATATGGGTATGGTGGGGCTCTGTCCCGTCCTTTCTACAGCTTTCGTTCCAGTAGAGGTCTGTGGACAGTTATATGTAGTAGTCAGATGGTGTAGCCTTGTCGACTTCTGTTCTTTTGTATACAGTATATGTAGCAGCCTCGTTGGCTTGCACTGTTCTTCCGTATGTTGTGTATATATGTATGCAGATTGTACAGAATTCTGATATTTCCTTTTTATGAGATTAGTTTGTGCCGTTCATAGGCCTTTGATGTTCAGTATGTTTCAGATAAGTATTTACGGGTGTTTTGTCGCTAGAGGTCAGGCTCCCGTCAGGGCTCATCAGGTTGGGTCGTGACAGTAATATTCTTGAATTATGACTTGACTTGAATTATAGTTCTTGACATGTTGTGAGTATGATCTTGTTATAAATGACATAAATGATGTTAAAGAAGCATTGTATGAGGATGAATGTGGTGTTGTATAGTAGCTATGGTTATGGATGACTTTTAAATAGAATTGTGAGAATTGAATGATGTATAGCTCGGTGAAGATCATTGATTACGATATTGTGGATGTTGTTTTTGATGTTTGGGAGTTGTTATATTATATGGACAAAGTTGTAGAAACAGAGGAAATGCTGCCCAATTTTCATTAGCTTTTAGTCGCTTTAGCTTAAGCTTACGTATATTATCGATTATCTAATCTTAGTACGAATTCTCTTGAATGAAGAATTGCTAGCTTCGAAGGAAACCATTTAGTTGATAGTGTTAAAGAGACGAAAAGGTATGTAAGGCTAGTCCCTTATTTTTCTAAGGAATGATCCTTACAATATGACTTCCTTTATCTTTCCATAACTCTCTTATATTCCGTAAACTATAAGTCTATGATTATCAAGAGCTTCTCATAAGACAAAGATAAGAGATGTGTTATGAATATGGCAATGATGACAGCGAGTCTAGAGAATCCAAAGCTTATGATATGATAGTCTTATGAAGCTAATGATCCTTATATGGTTCCTTGATGCCATTCATTGTTATTAGACTCACCTTATAATGCTAGTTCCTTCAAGGTGAGGCATGATGATCATGACTACTCCATAATGGAATCAGGGGTTCTCGACCTTACGTCACCCCGATAAAGTGTAGCTTCTACTTGAGTTCTTATGCATGTCTTATGATAAGTGTATAGTGATGAGATTACACGTGTTACACCATGGAAAATTCCCCCATTAGCGTACAGTAAATAGGCTAGCGAAGAGCATGAGGTATATGATGATTTGGATAAGTAAGAAATAACATTTGATGATCCTAATCGAGATTCAAAGACATGTGACGTAAGGGAAGAAGGTTGTTGAGGAAAGTAAGTGTCACGACCAAGCTAGGGGGGCGCGAGAAGCACCCGGTGCTACCCCACCCGAGCACCCCCTTATCGTACATAACATAACATCTAGGTGAACCATAAGTCAATTCGTGCTTTTCTTATCGTTAATCATATTGATCCCATTAGACGACCATCATCATTTAACATATCATAGGCATCTGTGCCACATCATAAGTACAAGGCCGACGTGGCTAACTAAAGATATACAAAACATGGGCCGACATGGCCGAACATCTCTACCCACATACACATGACTACGAGCCTCTAAGAGTATGACATATCGTATGAGCGGGACAGGACCCCGCTATGCCCATAATTATATACAGAAAAGAATAAGTACCCAAAAGCTACAGATCCGAAAGAAATGGAGCTCTGCTATGCAATCTCTGAATAAGCAGTTATGGATCAAGTCTGTCTCCCTGTGCACCTGCGGGCATGACGCAGCGTCCACAAACAAAAGGACGTCAGTACGAAGAATGTACTGAGTATGTAAAGCATGATCAACATCAATATAGAAGCATAATAGATATCATATGAAATAGCATAGGAAGGGAGACAGTAATATCATCATCATCATATCGCTTACTTGCATACATCGTCGTTCGTATCCCATAATAATACTCGTACCATACTTGTGCTCATATTCGTATACATGTGCTTATTCGTATTCTTATACATAGTCTTATCACATTCATATTCATATCATATACATAGTCATTGCATATACATAGCATTTACATAGCATACCCTACCTCATAGGATCGGTGTCTTATACATGCTTGGCCAACCAAGGCTCAAGGTCATACATACCTGGCCCTACAAAGGCATCAGGGTTATCCGTACCATCTGCAGAGGTGTGCACGCGTTTCGTAATCATATACATACTTTATACATAGTCATATACATATAGTCTTACCTGGCATCATAAGCTCGGGGTCTTATCATAGCCCTTCATAGGCATAAATATACATATATCATAGCTCGTAAGCATCTCTAATCCCATTTTACTCTCATCATCATTACTATTCTCATCATTATCGTTACATCTACATTATAGACTTACTCCTCATACGAGGAACATAGTGTAATCATAGTACATATCAAGGGTCGTGAGCTTATGAGCTCGGAATGTCAACCATGTGAAGACAACATACTCATATAGAGGAATTAGGAATTTGGCCAAGAACCATGCCTTATGAAATAAGGGTTAGCCTTACATACCTTTCCGTCGAACTATTCTACACTTGCACGTTCCCTTCCAATGCTAGCGTTTATACCTTCATTAATATCATAACAATGGCCATTAGTCATTCACATTATCCACATTATCTAGATTCCTCAATTTGCCTCTAATTCACCCACATTCATGGTCATAACACCCATCTTCGTCCATTCGCCTAAAGTGTTTAGTTCATGATCTTAATACCATTTATAACACATTCATATCACAACACAACAACATTCATAACTCAATTCAAACTATTTCTCAAAATGTCACTATTCATCATTCATGACCTAGTTGACCACATTTTCTACAATCCATGTATTTTAATTCTCCAATACCTTAAACATCTTGTAAAAATCATGAATCTTACCTTAGAAGTTGTAGGAACAAGCTTTGGTTGATAATACTCTTCTTTGAGCAAAACCCTAGTTTTTCTCCATTTGGATTTCTTGACTTGGATGATCCTTGATGATTCCCTTATCCTTGATTCACTTGTCTTAATGTTATTGATGGCTTATAATCCTTGAAAACTCATACAATAAATGTAGAGAGAAGTTTTAGAGAGAAGTGGTGTAATGTTGTAATGAAATAAAATAAGTCTTGATCATCATATTTAATGAATTGGAAAATCTGTGCTGGGTGAATAGTGGTCGTCCATGGAGGTTTACGGACCGTATTCCACTATACGGCTCGTCCTCCATGGGCGTATTTAGCTATTTCCAGAACCAGAAGCTGGGCTGCCTTCATGGTGGTTTACGACCATGGTTTACGGGTCGTAAATCACTTTACGGTCCGTCCACCTGGTCGTATTTAACAATTTCCTCGGCTGGCAGAAAGTTGAAGTCTGGCATGCCAGTTTACGACCTGGCAGTTTACGGACCGTATACCAGTTTACGGTCCGTATTTGCACTTTACGACCACTGGCAGAAAGCTGAAGCTTTTGCATGGAAGTTTACGACTGTCAGTTTACGGACCGTATTGCACTTTACGGTCCGTATTTTGCAATATA
Organism: Lycium barbarum; assembly: GCF_019175385.1. Classification (NCBI taxonomy): domain Eukaryota; kingdom Viridiplantae; phylum Streptophyta; class Magnoliopsida; order Solanales; family Solanaceae; genus Lycium; species Lycium barbarum. The sequence continues at coordinate 85,113,792 of NC_083343.1, forward strand.
CGACCACTGGGCAGTTGCAATTCTGCAACTTCCCACATTTCGTAGACTTCTCATTTTTAATCACACCCGTCCATGCACATGCATTGCTCACCTTGTATCTCATCTTAACTTAGCCAACTTCTTCGTCTCACATCGGATACCTTCGAAATCTCGCCTGAGGTTATCAACGTCGTTTCTTGCTCATGGACGTCATGCACTCATATTCATCACTAGTTCGTTCTCTTGCGTACCAACGGAAAATTTTCCGAGGTGTAACATTCTACCCCTCTTAGGAACATTCGTCCTCGAATGTTAAAGGCTTGGGGAATTCTATAAAAATTTCGCCAGAGTTTCCTCTGTAATGTGGCACTACCACCCAGTCACAACAACCCACAATAACAATGCCTCACAGGGCAATAATACAACAGCACTAGAAATTTGGCCACACACGACCTGAATGTATAAAAGGGAAAACATGCATACCTTATGATTTTGACGTCTCATCTTGGACTTCTTCCAAGGGCCGAAATAAATGTGGGTATTTGGATCGCATATTCTCTTCCGCTTCCCATGTCATTTCCTCTCGATTGTTATTTCTCCACAAAACTTTAATTGAGGCCACTTCTTTGTTTCTAAGCCTCCGTACTTTCCTATCTAATATGACAATGGGTATTTCATCATAAGTTAACTCTTCTGTCACTTGAATATCATTCACTGGGATGATCCTCGTAGGATCTCCAACACACTTCCGAAGCATCGAGACATGAAATACTGGATAGACTGACTCCAAATCTGGAGGTAGATCTAGATCATAGGCCACTTTGCCTATTTTGTGCACAATTTCGTATGGCCCAATATACTGGGGACTAAGCTTCCCCTTTTTGCCAAATCTCATCACGCCCTTCATCGGCGACACTTTCAAGAATACCCAATCTTTCACTTCGAACTCTAAGTCTCTTCGACGATTATCCGCATAGGACTTCTGACGACTTTGAGCCGCTAGCAACCGATCTTGTATGAGCTTAACTTTCTCTATTGCTTGCTGGACCAAGTCTGGCCCTATCAACTTAGCTTCTCCGGTTTCAAACCACCCAATTGGGGATCTACACTTTTGCCCATATAGAGCCTCATACGGTGCCATTTGGATGCTAGAATGATAACTGTTATTGTAAGCAAACTCAATGAGTGGCAAATGGCCATCCTAATTTCCTCCAAAATCTATCATACATGCCCGTAACATATCTTCAAGAGTCTGAATAGTACGTTCAGCTTGCCCATCGGTCTGTGGGTGAAATGCCGTTCTTAGGCGCACTTGGGTCCCTAAACCTTCTTGGAAAGACCCCCAAAACTTGGCTGTAAACTGAGTTCCTCTATCGGAGATAATAGATACCGGAACGCCATGGAGTCTCACTACCTCTTTAAGATAAAGCTTGGCATAATCTTCTGCCATATAGGTCGTTCTGACTGGTAAGAAATGCGCTGACTTTGGGAGTCTATCCACGATCACCCATATAGAATCATATTTACGTCGAGAACGGGGTAACCCTGTAATGAAATCCATATTAATCACTTCCCACTTCCAAGTTGGGATTTCTATAGCTTGCAATAAGCCACCCAGATTTTGGTGTTCTATCTTCACTTGTTGGCAATTAGGACACTGAGCTACGAATTCCGCTACGTCTTTCTTCATCCCATTCTACCAATATATAGTCTTAAGATCATGATACATTTTCGTTGCTCCGGGGTGAACGGAGTAACGGGAACAATGAGCTTCTCTCAAAATCTGATGGCGTAGACCTGCCACATCGGGAACACATAACCTGCCTCGACATCAGAGAAATCCGTCTTTCGAAATGTCAAATGATGACTCCTCCTTCTGAGGGAGTGTATCTCTGTACTGCATTAGCATGGGATCCTCATATTGTCGCTCTTTTACTTCCGCTACTAACGATGAAACTGCTGAATTCTGAATAGTAGCTTCGCTGCTACCTGAGTCCACCACTCGGTTCCTAGGCTAGCTAACTGCTGAAGATCACGGGCCATCTCTTTCTTTTCTGGTCGTACATCACTTAGACTTCCCATCGACCTACAGCTAAGAGCATCAGCCACAACATTTGCCTTTCCGGGGTGGTACAGGATTTCAACATCATAGTATTTTAGCAACTCTAGCCATCGTCGTTGCCACAAATTCAACTCTTTCTACTTGAAGATGTACTGGAGACTCTTATGATCTGTATAAATATCCACGTGGACACCATATAAGTAATGTCTGCATATCTTTAAAGCATGGACCACCGCGGCCAATTCTAAGTCATGGGTAGGATAATTCTGCTCATGTTTCCGTAATTGTCTAGAAGCATATAGATTGAGGGATGTCTCGATCCATTGGTACACGGTTTGGATGGCTTCACGGGGTGCCAATGCACCTCCCCCGGTATGGAAAGAGTTTGTTGATGCTTTCCTCCGACATTATATTCCTCCAGAAGTTCGGCGAGCTAGAGCCGATAAATTCTTGAACTTGAGGCAAGGTAGCATGAGTGCTTTAGAGTACAGTCTCCGCTTCAATTCTCTGGCTAGGTATGCTTCGACCATGGTAGCGGATATGGGTGACCGAGTGCACCGATTTGTGAAAGGCCTAGGGCCGCATTTGATGGATAGGTGCTTGACTGCGTCCCTTCAGGACAATATGGATATTTCACGCATTCAGGCTCATGCTCAGAACTTAGAAGTGAACGTGAGCATGATAGGGGACATAGCAAGAGGGCCAGATTTTTGGGTTTGATGAGTGAGTTTAGAGGCGGGCACAGACAGCAGTTTGCTAGGCATTCAAGACATTCTATGACCAGTGCACCTCCACGGTTTTTAGGATAGAGATTTGACAGATCCACTCGTTCTGGGCCGAGTCAGAGCTTTTCGGGATCTCAATTTAGAGGTGAATCGGGTCAGGCGAGGTCACACGTGCCACGATGTTCCCAGTGTGGGAAGTTACATTGGGGTCCATGCCGATTGGGTTCAGATGTTTGCTACCCTCAGTTCATGGTAGAGGTAGGACCCAGCCATCAGGGCCGCTAGTTGGGTCTACAGCATCTGTACGCCCTATGGGGCTAGGTTCACATGCGCCAGTCAGCCATGGTAGAGGCAGAGGGAGAGTCCCCAGTTCTAGCGGTCCTCAGCACCATGTTTATGCTTTGGCTGGACACCAAGATCTTGAGTCTTCTCCTGATGTGGTCACAGGTATATTATCGGTCTTTTCTCATGATTTATATGATTTGATTGATCTGGGCTCCACACTATCATATGTTACTCCATATATTGCGGGTCGATTTAGAGTCGAACCGGAGTCGATCAAACCCTTTGAGGTGTCTATACCCGTTGGTGAATCGGTAATAGCTATCCGGGCATATAGAAACTGTGTAGTTATGATTTGTGACCGTCGTACTATGATTGACTTGCATAAGTTAAAGATGGTAGATTTTGATGTTATTATGGGCATGGATTGGTTAGCTTCTTGCTATGCCAATGTTGATTGTAGAATGAAAGTGGTTCGTTTCCAATTTCCGGGAGAACCAGTCCTAGAATGGGAAGGGAATACTGCGTCACCAAAATGTAGGTTTATTTCCTATCTAAAGGCAAGGAAAATGGTCACGAAAGGTTGCGTTATCACCTAGTTCGGGTTCAAGATGTAGAAGCTGAATCGCCAACTCTTCAGTCAGTTCCTGTAGTAAATGAATTTCTGGATGTGTTCCCGAAAGAGCTTCCAGGCCTTCCTCCCGAGCAGGAGATTGATTTCGCTATTGATGTATTGCCAAGCACTAAGCCTATAGCTATTCCTCCCTATAGAATTGCACCCGCAGAATTGAAAGAGTTGAAGGAGCAATTGAAGGACTTGCTTGAGAAAGACTTTATTAGGCCTAGTTCATCCCCGTGGGGAGAACCCGTATTGTTTGTCCGAAAGAAAGATGGCTCCTTGAGAATGTGCATTGACTATCGACAATTGAATAAGGTGACAATTAAGAATAAATATCCTCTCCCGAGGATTGATGACTTATTTGATCAAGTACAAGGCGCCAAATGGTTTTCAAATATAGATTTGAGTTCAGGGTATCACCAAGTGAGAGTTAGGGAGAAACACATCCCTAAGACAGCCTTAGAACAAGATATGGTCATTTCGAGTTTCGAGTGATATCATTTGGGCTAACTAATGCACCGGCAGTATTTATGGATTTGATGAACAATGTGTTCAGGCCCTTCTAAGATCTGTTTGTGATTGTATTCATCGATGATAACTTTGTGTATTCTAGATCCGAGGCAGAACATGCGGATCATTTACGTACTGTCCTTGGAGTTCTTCGAACTCGAGAGTTGTTTGCAAAGTTTTCTAAGTGTGAGTTTTGGTTGAACTCAGTGACATTTCTGGGACATATTGTTCCAGCCGATGGTATTCGGGTGGATAGCCAAAAGATTGAGGCTGTGAAGACTTGGCCAAGGCTCACGACTACCACGAAGGTTCGTAGCTTTCTGGGCTTAGTAGGTTATTACAGGAGATTTGTTTAAGGTTTTGCTTCTATTTCTGCACCACCCAGAAAGTTGACCCAGAAATTAGCAAAGTTTCAATGGACAAATGCTTGTAAACGTAGTTTCCAAGAGTTGAAAGATAGATTGACTTCTGCCCCAGTCTTGACACTTCCAGAGGGATTGGAAGGATATGTTGTATATTGCGATGCTTCAGGTGTTGGGCTAGGCTGTGTATTGATGCAACATGGTAAGGTGGTTGCGTATGCTTCTAGGCAATTGCGGAAACACGAGAAGAATTATCCAACCCATGATTTAGAATTGGCTGCAGTGGTCCATGCGTTAAAGATATGGAGACATTATTTAAATGGCGTCCATGTGGATTTTTATACAGGTCACAAGAATCTTCAGTATATCTTCAAGCAAAAAGAGTTGAATTTGCGGCAACGACGATGGTTGGAATTGCTAAAGGATTACGATGTTGATATCTTGTATCACCCCCAAAAAGTGAACGTTGTGGCTGATGCTCTTAGCCGCAGATCTATGGGAAGTTTATGTGATGTACGGCAAGAGAAGAGAGAAATGGTTCGTGAGCTCCAGCAATTAGCTAGCCTAGGAGTTCGAGTAGTGGACTCAGGTAGCAAGGGAACTACTATTCAGAATTCAGCAGTCTCGTCGCTAGTAGCGGAAGTGAAAGAGCGACAATACGAAGATTCCAAGCTAATGCATTACAGAGATACCCTCCCTTAGAAAGAGGAGTCATCATTTGAGCTTTCAGGAGACAGAGTTCTTCGATGCCGAGGCAGATTATGCGTTCCTGATGTGGCAGGTTTACGCCACCAGATATTGAGAGAATCTCATTGTTCCCGTTATTCTATGCACCCCGGAGCGATGAAAATGTATCATGATCTTAAGTCTATATATTGATGGAATGGGATGAAGAAAGATGTGGCAGAATTCGTGGCTCAATGTCCTATTGTCAACAAGTGAAAATCGAGCACCAAAAGCGGGGCGGATTGTTGCAAGCTATAGAAATCCCGACTTGGAAGTGGAAAGTTATTAACATGGACTTCATTATAGGCTTACCCCGTTCTCGACGAAAGTATGATTCCATATGGGTGATTGTGGATAGACTCACTAAGTCAGCTCATTTCTTACCTATCAAAACGACATATGCGGCAGAAGACTATACAAAGCTCTATGTTAAAGAGATAGTGCGACTTCATGGTGTTCCAGTATCTATTATCTCAGACAGAGGAACCCAGTTTACGGCTAATTTCTGGAAGTCCTTCCAAGAGGGTTTGGGGACTTATATGAGCCTTAGCACGACGTTTCATCCGCAGACTGATGGACAAGCTGAACGTACCATTCAGACTCTTGAGGATATGCTACGGGCATGTATGTTAGATTTTGGAGGTAACTGGGATGATCACTTGCTACTCATTGAATTTGCTTACAATAATAGTTATCATTCTAGCATCCAAATGGCACCGTATGAAGCGTTATATGGGCGAAAGTGTAGATCCCCAATTGGGTGGTTTGAAACAGGAGAGGCTAAATTGATAGGGCCATACTTGGTCCAGCAAGCCATAGAGAAGGTTAAGCTCATACAAGATCAGTTGTTAGCATCCCAAAGTCGTCAAAAGTCCTATGCGGATAATCGTCGAAGAGACTTAGAGTTCCAAGTTAAATATTGGGTATTCTTGAAGGTGTCACCAATAAAGGGTGTAATGAGATTTGACAAAAAGGGGAAGCTTAGTCCCCGGTATATTGGACCTTATGAGATTGTGCGCAAAGTAGGCAAAGTGTCCTATGAGTTAGATCTACCTCCGGATTTGGAGTGAGTCCATCCATTTTTCCATGTCTCGATGCTTCGTAAGTGTGTTGGAGATCCTACTAGGATCGTGCCTATAAATGATGTACAAGTGACAGAGAAGTTGACTTATGAAGAGGTACCCATTACCATACTAGATAGGCAAGTACGGAGGCTTAGAAACAAAGAAGTGGCCTCAGTTAAGGTTTTATGGAGAAGCGGTGAACGAGAAGAAATGACATGGGAAGCGGAAGAAATTATGCGATCCAAGTACCCGCACTTATTTCAACCCCCAGAAGAGGGCCAAGATGAGACATCAAGATCATAAGGTATGTATGTTTTCCTTTCTATGCATTTGGGTCGTGTGTGGCCAAATACTATTGCTATTATGTTGTGGCCCTGTAGGGCATTGTTCTTATGGGTTGTGTGACAGGATAGTAGTGCCATATTATAGGGGAAACTCTGGCGATATTTTGGTAGAATCCCTGAGTGCTTAACATTCGAGGACGAATGTTCTTAAGGGGGGAAGAATGTTACACCTCAGAAAATTTTTTGTTGATGCACAAGTGAATAGGCTAGTGAAGAGTACGAGCATACGATATTTCCATAAGTAAGAAATTCCATTCGATGACCCTAGTCAAGAATTCAAAGATGTTAGAGATAGGGCCAAGAGAAGGCAAGGCATACGATAAGTAACGGAAAGGAATTAAGAGTAACGATTTAATGATGTCTTGGATAAGAGTGATAACGTCCCTTAGATTGGTATTGAAGTGTTAAACAAGTGCTAAGAAGGACCCATAAGGATTGGACATCAAACGAGTCGACGAAACGAGCTTCGGAATCACTGGGGATTATACGGCCAAACATACTGGCCGTATAAATTATACGGTCCGTATGTTGGGACCGTATAATCAGCCCAAAATGGCATGAATTTCTGGACCAAACATACGGCCCGTATAAAATGTACGGACCGTATGTTGGTCCGTATATATAGTCGGGGACTGAAAATTATTCATTAAATAAAGGACCAAGTTTCATTTCATCTCATTTCCATATCACACCCCTTCTCTCTACATTTATTCCACAAGAATTCAAGGATTATTAGTGATCAACAACATAAACTAAGTGAATCAAGTGCCAGAAACCCCATTAAAGATCATTCAAGTCAAGAAATCTCATTGGAGATGAACTAGGATTTTTGCTCAAATGGAGTATTACCAACCAAGGCTTGTTCCTACAACATTTAAGGTAAGATTTATTGTATTTCTATGTTGTTTAAGGTATTTGAGAGTTGAAATACTTGGATTGTAGAAGGATATAGAAAAATGGGTCATGAATGTGGAATAGTGCCGTTTTGAGTAATAGCTTGAATTGAGTTATGATTATTGATGTGTTGTGATATAAATATGTTATAAATGACGTTAAGAACATGGGATAGGCAATGTACGTGAATGAACGTAGTCATGTGTCATAGCCATGGATATGAGTGAATGGGGGGGGGGGGGGGGGGGGGGGGGTGAAGTGAGAAATATAGATAATGTGGATGAATGAAGAATATTGTTGTGATATTATGAATGTATTATTGACGTTTGGGAGTTGGTATACGCTATGGAGGAATGTCGTATAAACAAAGGAGATGCTGTCCGATTTTCTCTAGTTTTATTCATGCATGCTAGCTATCGATTTCGAATGATAGTATGACTTTAATAAAGGTAGAAACGCTAGCGTTGGAGGAGAACACACAAGTGGTAAAATAGTTGAACGGAAAGGTATGTAAGGCTAACCCTTCTTTCATAAGGCATGGTTCTTTTTCCAAACATCTAAATCTTCCATAAGTCTATGATGTCTTTCAAATGATTCGATCTTCCGAGCTATTGAGCTCACGACTTTTGATATGCTACGATTGTACTAAGTTCCACGTATGACGAGTAAGCCTATAAAGATAGATGTAATGAATGTCGATAATAGTGATAATGATATTGATGACGACTATAATGTTAATAGCGATGGCGATAACGATGATGATGATAATAGTAAAGATGCTTATGAGCTATTATGTATATGTATCTATGTATGACGATTATGGAACCCCGAGCTTATAAGGCCGGGTAGAATAAGTATGTATATGATTATATAATGTGCGCACACCTCTGCAGATGGTACGGATAACCCTGATGCCTTGGTAGGGCCAGGTAGATGTAACCCTGAAGCCTTGGTAGGGCCAGGTATGTGCAACCCTGAGCCATGGTTGGCCAAGTATGTACGAAACACCAAACCTTCGTGGTCGGGCATGCTATGTAAATGTTATGTAGATGATATGGTTATGTATATGATATGGTTATGTATATGATATAGATATGAATATGACTACGAATAAGACTATGTATATGAATACGATTATGGACGCAATGTAAATGAATACGGATATGAGTAAGGATACGGATATGGATGTATGTACACGAATACGCGCTAGAAAATGGAAAGTCCCTATGGCAAGCAAGTAAGTGCTTATGACGTTGATACTGCTATCTTCCCTCCTATGCTATTTCTCATATTGTTTATTATGCTTCTATACTGATGTTGATCGTGCTTTACATACTCAGTACATTGTTTGTACTGACGTCCTTTTGTTTGTGGACGCTGCGCCATGCCCGCAGGTGCACAGGGAGACAGACTTGATCCATAGCTACATTCTCAGGGACTACATAGCAGAGCTCCACTTCATTCGGAGCTATAACTTTTGAGTACTTATTCTTTTGTGTACATAATTATGGGCATAGCGGGGTCCTGTCCCACCTATATGATATGTTATACTCTCCTTAGAGGCTCGTAGACATGTGTGTATGGTCAGATATGTTTGGCCTTGTCGGCCTATATTTTGTACATCGTTTTGTTGGCCTTGTCGGCTTATGTACATTGGTATGGCATAGATGCCAATGTTGATATAAAGGTGTTGTTGTCCAATGGGACTAGCATGACGGATAAATAGAAATATATGTTTAATTATGCAGCTCACCTAGATGTAGTGTAAGTATAAGCCGAGGGGTGCCCGGGTGGGCTAGCACCGAGTGCCCGTCGCGGCCCCCTAGTCGGGTCGTGACAGAGCTGGTTAGTTAAGAAATTTGGAAAACATCGTGAGGGATGTTTTATGGAGCATAATGGCATTGATCATGTTGTTGGTTGCTGAATTATGATTTCGGGCTAGGCATATAAACAGGGGAGATGCTGCCCGATTATCGGTAGGATATGAAGTAGTTTAATTTGAAAGCTTAATATAATTATACGACAATAGGTTTAATGATAGTATGAATTCTCTCAAATGTAGATTTGCGAGCTCGGGAGGATAAGCATAAGTAGTAGGATACAAAAAAAGGTAATTAAGGCTAGCCCCTTTCTTTCTAAAGGCATGATGTCACAACCCAAACCGATGAGCCATGACTAGTGCCCCAGCTGGGCACCCGTATACCACCTGCTAGCTATCATCAACCTAAAACTGAAAACAATTTGGCACTCTGTAAAAGCATGCTATGAACTCATCATGTCATACATCAAAGAGAACCTGTCTCCGGAGAAGCCACAGGTAACAAAAACATAACAATTATGCAAGCCAACAAGGCTACCACTATACACGGGGACATCCAAGACGAACTACATCGATATAGCTGACCAAATCGTATATACAAAACCCACATATGTCTACAGACATCTAAAAGTATAACCAAGTCTATGCCAAAAGGATCTGTACCAAATAACTCAAGCTCCGGAACAATAGAGCTCTCCAAGCAGCTGGGCAGAAGTCCGAAGCCGGAGGATCACCAAACTGAGTGTCTGTACCTGCGGGCATGAAACGCATCCCCCAAAGAAAGGGGGTCAGTACGAATAGTGTACTGAGTATGTACGGCATGAAATCGACATATACATAAAATCCTGGAAAACATTTGAGACATGTCAATGAATGTGCAAAATAAATGCATCACTGTAGCTATATCAACGAAACACATATATCCATAGAAATACCATAACAAAGGCCACAGCACACCCCCTGTCAACTATGCCATACATATACAAATCACAATAAAGGCCACAGCACACCCTCTGTCTACTGTGCCATATATATACACATCACAACAAAGGCCACACCACACCCCCTGTCCACTGTGCCATATATATACACATCACAACAAAGGCCACAGCACACCCCCTGTCCACTGTGCCATATATATACACATCCCAACAAAGGCCACAGCACACCCCCTGTCAACTGTGCCATATATCTACACAATAAAGGCCACAGCACACCCCCTGTCAACTGTACCTTACATATACATGAAGAATGAAAATGAGTGCAGTGCATAATCAAAATGAAATAATAGAGCTCTCCGTAATGTCACAAAATAGCCATATACATATATTATACTCATGGCATGCATAAGAGTTCAAATAAATACTATCGCTCTATCCTACCTTGAAGGAACAATTTATAAGGTGAGATCAACAACAATGGAATTAATCGAGAAAATCATGAAATAGCTTAACTTCTTCACATCATCGTTGAAATCATATTTGAGACTTGTAAGCATAAAATTATCCTCACATAACCCTCATAAAAACATTCTCATTTTTAGCAACATAAGTAGATTTAAGAGTCATAAACTTCTAGCTTTTGAAATCAAGGAGGTTATGGAAACACTTATGGAATCATAGCATATGAATCATGCCTTTGAAAGAAAGGGACGAGCCTTAACATATACCTGTTCAGCCACCAACTACCTACGCTTATCCGTCCGAGCCCGCAAGTCTACATATAAGACCATTCATACTATGATTAGGCCCATTATCATATACTTATCCTAAGCCTTCAAATAATTCTTCCTAAAATCTGCCAAAATTTCAGCAGCATCTCCTCTGTTTATATGCCTAGCCCGAAATCACAATTCAGCAACCAACAACAACAAAAACATTACCAACATCAATAACATCATTTCCAACACCAATATGTACCATAAAACAGCCCACACGCTGTTTTCTAACTTCCATAACTAACAAACTTACTATATGATTGTTTAGCGACTTTATCTCCGTAAATAAGCCTTAAATAATACCAAAAGAGAAAGATTCATACCTTTTTCCTTGTTAAGGCAGCAATATCCTCAATATTCACGCTAAAATCTCCAGCAAAACGATACTAGAATCACAACCATGCGTTACCCGGACCTAAACCACTACTCCGCGACTTAAAAATTGCTCACTTTTTGTTTCCCTCTCTCTCTATCTCTCTTCATTTTCTAGAATTTTCCAGCAAATTATGGTGAAAAAATGAGGTTCCTACCCTTTTTATAAGGGTCAAATTCGGGTCGGGTTTACTGTAGCAAGTCGGTACTGTAGCAGTACTGTATCACGCGTTTCTGCTCTGTCAGCTGAACTTGTAATGTCCATAATTCTCTACTCCGAAGTCCAATCGATGAGCGGTTCGTTGTGTTGGAAACTAGACTCGACGAACTTCATTGCAGGATTTTGTTTCACCTTAAAATACTTCATATGCTAAGAGATATTCGTCCACCAAGCCGGACCAAAATTTTCACACAAAACATTACCCATCCTTTTTCCAAAGTCGTACTACTCCATTTCTTCCACTCATTTCCTTATAAAACCTTCTGGTATACCTTGTATACATCCTTCCTCATTAAATATACTTAATAATGCTTGCTCCTTATATTGCAAAGTTGTTTTACTTAACCATAACTCAACGTATTTCAAATTTGATAAGTGCTCTTCGAAGATACAGGGTGTAACATCCTTCCCCCCTTAAAAACATTCGTCCTCGAATGTTGTAGTGCACCGATCCTCAATATCCTTATTGAATTTCTGTTCGATTACAATATACTTATACTATAATTTGGTCTGTTTCGTCCTGCTTTTTCTTAGCTCAAATTCATTTGTGAGTTGTACAGTCTTCAATCTCTATGTATACAAGTTAGCTAGTATTCCATTCTCATTCTGTCTTCCTTCTTGTGGGTTTACTAGCCACGCTACAGTTACTCACCGTCCTGCGAGCGTCCTTCTTCTTCGTTCCTCATTTCTTTATTAACGGATAACTCCCTTGCTTGAATGCAACACCTTCTTTTGTTGACTCTTCTGATGCTATCTTGGCTATCCCTACTTGTACTTGTTGAGGTTAGATACGTGCTAGATTATCCCTTCGTAATTCATCAGCCAAGCTTTCCGATTCATCATAAATTTTCTTATACTAATGTCCCGTTGCTTATTCAGCGGTACTCTGCTACTGACAAATCCTTAATCTTAATAGTTACGTTTCTTCAACCATCCGTCTTAATTTCTTTCCATGATCAGTTATAAGCATATCCTCAATATAATCTCTTAACGGTTCCTAATGTTCCATCACCATCTTTATTATTTCTCATAGCAGGATTATATATTGCGATGAACCAATAATCATAGTTCGAACTGGTCTATAGCTCACAATATCTTCGAGCTCTTATCAAACTCTCCCTTTAATTCCTTTGCCTCAAATCTTTTAATAGAACTTATAATTATGAAGTTAGGGCAATTCTCACTTTACCGCAGCTTCTTTTCCAACATCGGTATGGTATATTTACCCTTGACTTCCTCATTCCAGTGATCATTTAGTTAGCTGTCATTCCTTTTTGGCTTTTCGGTGTGTCCATTCCCATCTGCGGGGCATTACCTTACGTTGATGATTCATATAATTATATAATATATACCCTTATGCTTCGCATGGTTAGTGACCGTGATATACTTTCTAATTTCTAGTGATGCTGATGCCTTTCTATCTGCACCCACATCATTTTTCCTCTCTTTAGAGATCGCCACACCGCTTATTTTGTTAAGATTCGCATATTTTTCCTTTAATATCAAGATTTTCCTCCATGGTAACCCAAAGTGTCCTTTGTACTCATCATCCATTTTGATATTCTCTTTGTAGTTAGCTTGCAGAGCATTCTTACTCTCTTTATTACTCTTTAGGATACGTCACTGCATATTTAGGTGCGACATAAAATTTCCTGGTCTAGAAATGTCATATCTCACGTCCGCATGAAGTATTCTCTTGATCCATTTTAATTCCTTTTCATACCTACTTTGTGGTATGCTTATCTTTAATTCATTTCTGCTCCCTCTTAATGCATTCTTGATATGCCACTACATTCCGAATTTTGGCTTCTTTAAGCTAACATCTTTCTTTCCATGGAATTTTAATAGGGCTATACCTCATTTCAGGACTAGATCTGCTCTTCCCCCCTTTTTAAGGGTGTACTTATAAACTAGTAACTCCCGAGTATCAGTAGTCATCGGCCTACCCTAACGATCCTTCGACTCTTTGGTCTCTTATATACCAAAATTCTCTCATCATATAGCTTGACTTATTTTCCTTTCTGCTAATCAAGGGTTTTTCATTTGAACGAAGCGCTTATGCATTACAAATCCATTCTCCCTGCCTTCTTTAAGGCCTTTCTACTTATACCTTTTATGACTGAACATTTCCTGAATCAACGGGTTAATAGAAACATTGGAATCCATGAAAACATTTTACAGAACGTTTGGTCACACTTTGCTCTTTTTATCCCTCGTCTTCCTCCACAACTATTATCACTGAAATTCTTCTTAATCTGAGTTTCCGGTTTCACTCTATGTCTACAATATATCATTGACGGTTAATATGCTACACTCTTCTCCTTCCACTATCAATCCTTTTATTCTCTTGGCTCACTTATCCGAAATTTTCCTTCACTACTTATTTGCGTCCCACCTATGCGTTGTAGTTCTTCCAGTGTTCTGCCACTTCTTGTTCATGTCATGAATTCCTTGCAAATATACCCTCTTCTTTCTTCTCCTTCCTGCCGCCAAAGCTAGTCCATACTCATGAATATTTCCCATATATCCTTCTATTTCCTTTATAATTAAATCTTGGTATTCCTTATCCTCATCCCATGTCATTGATATACTACCTCCCGATTAGCTTTGTTAGCTCATTATCCTCTCGCTTGTCCTTGGTAATTGCTCAATTTTTCTTTTCTTCCTTTCTTCTTCTCTCCTCTCCTTTTGACCAGCCCATTAGTGTACCTTGCCTGCTTTCATCCTCAAACCTTCCTTGAGTTCCTTCCTCCCCGAGCACCCTTCTCCACTTGTTATTTTATAGTATCGACCCTAACGTTCGTAATATTCCTTTAAACATGCAAATCCGTTCTATTCTTAAATCATCTTTTAGGAAAGCTTCTCCGTTTCCAAGGCAACAATGTCAGTATGACTACACATTTATCCCTTTAGACACCTCTCGAGAACTGGAAATCTCTTAGTATCATTGCAAGGCCTGATTATTCTCTCTCTTACTTCACATCCCTATTTGTGATTACTATCCTTTAGTCCCCCTTATCGAATTCTGTCTTCCGACCCCACACAGTCATCTTTTGTTTCACACTACTATACTTTACCCCTTTCACATGCCTACCTTCGAATTTTATCCAAATAGTCCCTTGTCTTACCCATCGTCCCTCTTGGAAGCTTCACTCAGCCTCGTTTCTTACACTTTTTTTCTCTTTTTCGGTCTAGTCCGCCTCATCCTTCGCGTCCTTTTATGGTTTCTAACCACTCCGCATACTCCAATTTCCCTTCGGCTATTCTAGCTTCTCACCTCTCTCTTATGTCTGAATTTGTAGGACTCTTAATATACTTTCCAGAGGGTCACCCATCCTAGTATTTCTCTCACCCCAGCACGCTTAACCTTGGAGTGCTAATGAGATCCGGTGCGTTAGTGCTGGTATAATTGCATACACCTTACTGCGTGACCTTCCTCACATAACCTGAAGCAAGTTGAAGCTTTAACAGATTCCAAAACATTCTCGTAATGCATCTCCCTCGGAATTAGAAAGGATCTCTTACTCTTCCGACTAAGCAAATCCTATTTTGGCCTTTGAAATCCTCAATAATCACCTTCAATCTGCATGTATGACTACTTTTCATCCAAGCTTTCAAGATTCCCAATAGTGGCGAAGGCATCTTGATCGCAATTACTTCCAAATACTTAAGTCACTGACCCCCTTAAGTCACTGATCCCCTTTAGGATTTTCGCTCATCACTATTCAGTATTACCCTGAAGTAAATACATACGCACATAGGAAGTTCCAATAAGAACACGTATACCTGTAGCCGATCAGTCCTTAGCCTGATCTGGTGGGCTATAGAGTGAAGTGTGCTCTTTATCCTTGTCTTCCCACCGTCTACTAGTCTGGCCTAACATAATGCTGAAACGTAAGGAAAATCTAGATATGCCAACTTTGTACTTCCACAATTACGTCTTCATCCACAGGAGTCTCGTGACCCTTAAACGGGTCTTTGTCATATGATTTCTCAGTCGGGTCTCCTCCTACAGGAGCCACATCCTTCGATGGGTCCTCCTCAATAGAATAACTGATGCTCTTTCTTATAGCTCTTGACATCCTCGATCCTGAGTCAACGGGCGATACGGGTCTCATATCCCCCTTCGGAGCCTCACTTGCGCTCCCATTAACTGAACTTGTCCTCTTCTCTAATACAATCCTGCAATTTAACAAAAATCGTACCAAGAATGAGCTTTCTATCATTGGCTCTACTGCACGATCTATGATCAGAAAGAAAGATGACATCCTAAATGTCCTGTAGCTTCCTGTTTATAAATGTGGTGCACAACACACTGATAAACAAGTCTCTACTAGACACGTTCTATAGACACTCCAAGGATGAACTGCTCTGATACCACTTTTGTCATGACCCAAACCGATGAGCCATGACTAGTGCCCGAGCTGGGCACCCGTATACGACCTGCTAGATATCATCATACTGAAACTGAAAACAATATGGCACTCTGTAAAAGCATGCTATGAACTGATCATGTCATACATCAAAGAGAACCTGTCTCCGGAGAAGCCACAGCTAACTAAAACATAACAAGTATGCAAGCCGACAAGACTGCCACTATACACGGGGACATCCAAGACGAACTACATCGAAATAGCAGACCAAATCGTATATACACAACCCACATATGTCTACAGACCTCTAAGAGTATAACCAAGTCTATGCCAAAAGGATCTGTACCAAAATAACTCAAGCTCCGGAACAATGGAGCTCTCCAAGCAGCTGGGCAGAAGTCCTAAGCCGGAGGATCACCAAACTGAGTATTTGTACCTACGAGCATGAAACGCAGCCCCCGAAGAATGGGGGTCAGTACGAATAGTGTACTGAGTATGTAAGGCATGAAATCGGCATATACATAAAATCCTGGAAAACATTTGAGACATGTCAATGAATGTGCACAATAAATGCATCTGTATAGCTATATCAAAGAAACACATATATCCATAGAAATACCACAACAAAGGCCACAGCGCACCCCTGTCCACTGTGCCATATATAAACACATCACAACAAATGCCACAATACACCCCCTGTCCACTGTTCCATATATATACACATCACAACAAAGGCCACAACACACCCCCTGTCTACTGTGCCATATATATACACATCACAACAAAGGCCACAGCACACCCCCTGTCCAATGTGCCATATATATACACATCACAACAAAGGCCACAACACACCCCCTGTCTACTGTGCCATATATATACACATCACAACAAAGGCCATAGCACACCCCCTGTCCGCTGTGCCATATATATACACATCACAACAAAGGCCACAACACACCCCTGTCAACTGTGCCATATATATACACAATAAAGGCCACAGCACACCCCCTATCAACTGTGCCTTACATATACATGAAGAATGAAATTGAGTGCAGTGCATAATCAAAATGAAATAATGGAGCTCTCCGTAATGTCACAAAATAGCCATATACATATATTATACTCATGACATGCATAAGAGTTCAAATAAATATTATCGCTCTATCCCACCTTGAAGGAACAATTTATAAGGTGAGATCAACAACAATGGAATTAATCGAGAAAATCATGAAATAGCTTAACTTCTTCACATCATCGTTGAAATCATATTTGAGACCTTTAAGCATAAAATTATCCTCACGTAATCCTCATAAAAAAATTCTCATTTTTAGCATCATAAGAAGATTTAAGAGTCATAAACTTCTAGATTTTGAAATCAAGGAGGTTATGGAAGCACTTATGGAATCATAGCATAGGAATCATGCCTTTGAAAGAAAGGGACGAGCCTTAACATACCTGTTCAGCCACCAACTACCTACGCTTATCCGTCCGACCCCGCAAGTTTACATATAAGACCATGCATACTATGATTAGGCCCATTATCATATACCTATCCTAAGCCTTCAAATAATTCTTCCTAAAATCTGCCAAAATTTCGGCAGCATCTCCTCTGTTTATATGCCTAGCCCGAAATCACAATTCAGAAACCAACAACAACAACAACAATACCAAAATCAATAACATCATTTCCAACACCAATATGTACCATAAAACAGCCCACACGCTGTTTTCCAACTTCCATAACTAACAAACTTACTATACGATTGTTTAGCGACTTTATCTCCGTAAATAAGCCTTAAATAATACCAAAAGAGAAAGATTCAGACCTTTTTTCTTGTTAAGGCAGCAATATCCTCAATACCCACGCTAATATCTCCAGCAAAACGATACTAGAATCACAACCATGAGTTACCCGGACCTAAATCACTACTCCGCGACTTAAAAATTGCTCACTTTTTGTTTCCCTCTCTCTTCATTTTCTGGAATTTTCCAGCAAAATCTGGTGAAAAAAGGAGGTTCCTACCCTTTTTATAAGGGTCAAATTCGGGGTACTGTAGCAAATACTGTAGCAGTACTGTAGCACGCGTTTCTGGTCTGTCAGCTGAACTTGTAACATCCATAATTCTCTACTCTGAAGTCCAATCGACTAGCGGTTTGTTGTGTTGGAAACTAGACTCGACGAACTTCATTTCAGGCTTTTGTTTCACCTTGAAATACTTCATATGCTAAGAGGTATTCGTCCACCAAGCTGGACCAGAATTTTCACACAAAACATTGCCCATCCTTTTTCCAAAGTCGTACTACTCCATTTCTTCCACTCATTTCCTTATAAAACCTTCTGGTATACCTTATATACATCCTTTCTCATTAAATATACTTAATAATGCTTGCTCCTTATATTCCAAAGTGGTTTTACTTAACCATAACTCAACGTACTCATGTTTCAAATTTGATAAGTGCTCTTCGAAGATGCGAGGTGTAAAACATGATTCCTATGTTATGACTCCCTACAGGTTTTCCGTAATATTCTTGTTCCCGAAAAGCTAGAAGTTTCTGGTTCTCAAGGTTTTTATGATGTTAAAGACCAGATGTTTTCTATGATGACCATGATGAAAATGATGACTCCTTTCTTGTGAACTCACACATAATTTTCATGATGTCATTATTCCCACGTGTTAGAGATTCATGATTCTTAAAGTTTCTTGTGACGCTAATGATGATTATGTTCCCATGAGGATAATGATGATAATGATGATCCTATTTCTAGAAGTTTCATAGTTTATGATTTTAAATGCTATGATGAGATTGTTGAGTTTATTTCATGATTCCCTTGATTTTATTTATTGTTGTTGATATCACCTTATAATCATCGTTCCTTCAAGGTGAGGTAAAGGGATGGTGATTGTTCCATAATATAAATCAGAGGTTACCGACATTACATCTCTCCGATAAAGTGGTAACTTTTATTTGGGCTCTCATGCATACTACTTATATGATATATATATATATATATATATATATATATATATATATATATATATATATATATATATATAGGGGATATGGGGAAAAGAGCGAGGTGTTATATACGTATAGCCTCTTGATCAATTGGTATATTATGATATCATCCCGAATGCGGGATGCCCGGACGCGGGATATATGGGTATGGATCGGGCTGCATGTTCCGCAACAATATAATATAAAATATTTACAGATCGGGCTTCCCGTTCTGCAACACTATTACGTTATATAAGCATGAGAAATGTTTTATGAAAAGGCTAATCATGCATGACATTCGCCTTAAGAGGCAAGCAGACATACAGGTTATCCTTATCTCATGTTATGTTCTGTATCCCTTATTATGTGGTTGCTCTTGAATTACATACGCAGTACACTGTTCGTACTAACGTCCTTTTATTTTTGTGGACACTGTGTTCATACACGCAGGTAGACAGATAGACGGGTCTGATCCCTAGGAGTTCTATCAGCGGCATCTCAGAAGCGCTCCCGTTGTTCCCGAGCTGCAGTCTTTTGGTACTACTCCTTTGTACATATATACTTGGGCATGGCGAAATCCTACCCCGTCTTATGGATTCATGTATTCTACTTAGAGGCTCGTAGACATATGTATGTCATTAGATGTTCACAAGCTCCTTCGGTTCTTATTACTGTATTATATTTTGATAGTCTCGTTAGCTTATGCTTGTGAACACTGTTCTTGATGGTTGTACGAAGTATGATATTCATGAGCTGTGTATACAGCCCACTTAGAAATGGTTATGGAAGGTTAGACTAGAGGTGCTCAGACTGCATTTTCATCCTTTGCACGTATGCCTACATATATATAATTTATGAGTCTCGAGCTAGAGTTATTGCATAAATTTTACGACAGATGCTATCACTTAGGTATATGTTAGAAATGGGCCACCAAGTTATTCAGCACATGGAAAGTATGAGTTTTGGGGTGCTTAGTCAGTAGTTATTGGGTACTCGTCACGACCCATTGGTTTGATCGTGATAAATGTTACACCCCGTAGTTCTGTGTGTTGAGATTCGTAAGTGTTGGTTGTTTTAAGTACGGACTCTAGTGGTTTCCTATAAGGATATATATACGAGATTATATGTGTTTATCTCAAGATTATGAGGGTTTAAGTTTACATAATAAGCTACGGAAGGATTGGAGGGCAAGTGAATCAAGGAAATTAAGTTGTTCGACATTTGAGAAAATATGAGGGGCAATTTTGGCCCTACTTGAGGAGAGGATATCTTTTAGTAGACGAGGATTTTTTAGGCAAAGCAAAAGCCTAAAGTGAAGATCATGAAGTCTAGCTTCCAATCGAACAAACTGCTCATCAATACGACATCGGACTAAGGAGATATAGATGCTACAAGTCTGTCTGCCAGCCAGGAACATGGTCTGTACGAACGCGCCAGGAGAATGCGCAAACGCACCGAGGGGTGATCAGACAACCCAGCGCGAACGCGCTGAGCAATTTCTAGGTCGGTGCAACCTGAATCTATAACTTAATATAAAGGGTCTTAACCCCGTATTTTCTATTAAAACACCCCTCCAAGCTTCCCAAATTCTCTGGAAATTTCCCCTAACTTCCATTGACCAAATTTTAGCGCCAATTAAGTGGAAAATTTCAGATTTAGGCTCGGACAGCGTGTAGTTGCAACTGTAATATCGTTTTGCGAGGGTATTTGGCTTGGATACAAGGCGGACACTGGAGATATTGCGGTTCTAGCAGGAGTAAGGTAAGAATGTTCCCTTATTAATATTAATTTAGGTTGTTTACGGAGGTAAAGATTTTAAATGGTTGTATAATGAATTTGCTGGTTGAGGAATTTGGAAAAACATCGTGTAGGATGTTTTATGGAGCATATTGGTGTTGGTAATGTTGTTGATATTAGTATGGTTGTCATTGTTGTTGGTTGTTGGATTATAATTTCGGGCTAAGCATATAAACAGGGGAGATACTGCCCGAATTTCGGCAGATTCTAAAAGGAATTAAATTAAGGATTTGAGATGGGCGTATGACTTTGAGCCTAATAATAGTATGAATGGTTTATATGTATATTTATAAGCTTGGAGGGATAAACGTTGAACCCCCAAGGAGATCGAAAGGTAAGTTAAGGCTAGTCCCTTTATTTCTAAAGGCATGACTCCTACGTTACGATTTCATATATGTCTTCCATAACATCCTTGTTGCCGAAAAGCTAGAGTTCATAATTCTCAAGGTTTTTATGATAGTAAAGACAAGATGTTTTCTATGAGGACAATGATGTCTTCTTTCTTGTGAATCCACACATGTCTTCCATAATGTCCTTATTTCCAAAAGCTAAAGATTCATGATTCTTAAATTTTCTTATGACGCTAAAGATGATTATATTTTTATGATGAAAATGATGATGATGATGATGATTCCGTTTCTAGAAGTTTAAAAGTTTATGATTTTAAATGCTAAGACGATAGTATCAAGTTTATTTCATGAATTCCTTTATTTTATTCATTGCTATTGGTGTCACCTTATAATCATTGTTCCTTCAAGGTGAGACATAGCGATGATGATTGTTCCATAATATAAACGGAGGTTACCGACCTTACGTCACTCCGACAAAGTGGTAACGTTTATTTGGGCTCTCATGCATTATACTTACACTATATATGTATGTAGGGGAAATGAAAAAAGGGCGAGGCGTTATACACGCTTAGCCACCTGATCAGTTGGTAT